>NC_090266.1:319983246-320646103 GCF_040414725.1 Anabrus simplex | reverse complement strand
TGCCACGCGTAGGATCTAGTGAAAATAAACCCCATAACAGACCCTGAGATTCAAATTTGGGACACTGGAGTTGGGATTCGAATGGCTAGACAACTGTACAATACTCCCCATCCTCCCAGTCGTTAATATACATAATTACAGTATATAAATAATGTGTCCGAAAACTCAATACAGACGTAATGAAACACATATTTATTACAACAATAAGAATCCTTCCCTGTACAACTCGAGAACTCTTGAACAGCTCATATGTATTAAATATTTCAAAAATACTGAATCGTTAAAATCAATCAATCAATCAATCAATCAATACTGATCTGCATTTAGGGCAGTCGCCCAGGTGGCAGATTCCCTATCTGTTACTTTCCTAGCCTTTTCCTAAATGATTTCAAAGGAATTGGAAATTTATTGAACATCTACCTTGGTAAATTATTCCAATCCCTAACTCCCCTTCCTATAAATGAATATTTGCCCCAATTTGTCCTCTTGAATTCCAACTTTATCTTCATATTGTGATCTTTCCTACTTTTATAAACGCCATTCAAACTTATTCGTCTACTAATGTCATTCCACGCCATCTCTCCGCTGACAGCTCGGAACATACCACTTAGTCGAGCAGCTCTTCTTCTTTCTCTCAATTCTTCCCAACCCAAACATTGCAACATTTTTGTAACGCTACTCTTTTGTCGGAAATCACCCAGAAAAAATCGAGCTGCTTTTCTTTGGATTTTTTCCAGTTCTTGAATCAGGTAATCCTGGTGAGGGTCTCATACACTGGAACCATACTCTAGTTGGGGTCTTACCAGAGACTTATATGCACTCTCCTTTACATCCTTACTACAACCCCTAAACACCCTCATAACCATGTGCAGAGATCTGTACCCTTTATTTACAATCCCATTTATGTGATTACCCCAATAAAGATCTTTCCTTATATTAACACCTAGATACTTACAATGATCCCCAAAAGGAACTTTCACCCCATCAACGCAGTAATTAAAACTGAGAGGACTTTTCCTATTTGTGAAACTCACAACCTGACTTTTAACCCCGTTTATCAACATACCATTGCCTGCTGTCCATCTCACAACATTTTCGAGGTCACGTTGCAGTTGCTCACAATCTTGTAACTTATTTATCACTCTATAGAGAATAACATCATCCGCCAAAAGCCTTACCTCTGATTCCACTCCTTTACTCATATCATTTATATATATAAGAAAACATGAGGGTCTAATAATACTGCCTTGAGGAATTCCCCTCTTAATTATTACAGGGTCAGATAAAGCTTCACCTACTCCAACTCTCTGAGATCTATTTTCTAGAAATATAGCAGCCCATTCAGCCACTCTTTTGTCTAGTCCAATTGCACTCATTTTTGCCAGTAGTCTCCCATGATCCACCCTATCAAATGCTTTAGACAGGTCGATCGCGACACAGTCCATTTCACCTCCAGAATCCAAGATATGTGATATATCTTGCTGGAATCCTACAAATCTCCCTTGACCCGAAAATGTAGAATTAAACAAAATACACGCTAAAGCATGTTCGTACAACGTACTGCATGTTGACACGATCCTGGCGTTACAGCAAATCGCTTCAATTAACCTTATGGACATCGATACAAATCAAACTTATTTTAGAGCTTCCTTCAGGTCAATCTTATGTTTTCTTCTTAGTTGCTACCATACGTGTTCACTTGTTTTTTTCAAATTTGGCGATGGAAGTGAAGGAGTATTGTCAACTGCCTGATTTCTTGTGGTCAGCATCGTATCGTTGTCTTGCTGGAACATGAATATTCTGTTAAAGTTTAATTAATCAATAGAGTTATTATTTAAATAACATTTAAAAATACACTTATACTCATGTACTCATACTCTATCATATCACTTCCTACTCCACAATATACAGTCAAATATATGCCATCAAATCCTAAATACTCTTAAATGCTCGTTTGATTCGTATAGCACCTAATTACTTTTACTGGGGAAAAATTAAATTCAATCTCATCTAAGAAAGTAGTGGACTCCCAGAACGTCATAGATTTATTCGCTTTACATTCCTTATTATAGTCAAGCATCGCACTCGGTATACCTTACTACTGTGTATCATTTACGAGACACTTAAAAAGCAATATTTCAAAATTTATTTTTTCTTTTGTATTTGCGTTTTCATTGATAGGCTAACACTAATTGTTTCCGACCATTCCCACTAATTCTATTGCATTAACGTGCAACTTCTCTAGACACTGCTGTTTTTCTTCAGTTTGCCTTACCTCGCACCGACACATATATGGCGACGAGGAGATAAGAACTGGCCAGGAGTGGGAAAGAAGCAGCCCTGGCCTTAAAGTATATCTGCAGCATTTTCTTGGTGTAAAAATGGTAAACGACGGAAAACCATCTTCAGGACTGCCGACAGTAGGGTTCGAACCCACAATCCCCCGAATGCAAGTTCCCCTAACCACACGGGCATATCACTCGGTGTTGCTCTTTTAAACATGGGTTTAAGCTTCTCCAGAATACCCAGGCGATGAGAACCGTTCTTAAAAGTTTATATACTCTACTGTACAATGTCTAACACAGTGACTGTTCTTCTTTCCTCAACCTCGCAATTAGTTCTCTAATGGTATCTTCATTGTAGAGAACTGAGGAAAGGCTGAGAGTATCTTTCCTTATCTGCTTCCTCAAATGTTTATATATAATTGCGTAGACCAAATAAGATCTCCGAATTTAAAAAGCTGA
The DNA here is from genome assembly GCF_040414725.1 of Anabrus simplex. NCBI lineage: Eukaryota > Metazoa > Arthropoda > Insecta > Orthoptera > Tettigoniidae > Anabrus > Anabrus simplex. The sequence continues at coordinate 320,643,359 of NC_090266.1, read as the reverse complement.
ATCAAATCAATCGCTCACCACTGATAAGCATTAGCCCTGTCGCCCAACTGATGATTCCCTACGATTCCCTACGAGTTGTTCATCTGTTTTTTTAATGATTTCAAAGAAGCTGCAAATTTATCGAACATCTCCCTTGGTAAATTATTCCATTCCCTAGGCCCTCTTTCTATGAACGAATATTTACGTCAAGTTGTCCTCTTCAATTGCAGCTACATTTCACGCAGCTGCTTTTTATCGAATCTTTTCCAGTTCTAGAATCAAGTACTCCTGGAGAAAGTCCCATACACTGCAACCATACTCTAATTGGGGTCTTACCAGTGACTTACACGCCCACTTCTTTACAATATTACAAGAACTAATTAATACCCTCAAAACCATATGACGATTTCTGTAACCTTTATTAACAATCCCGTTTATGTGATTACTTCGATGATCCTTCCTTATATATATACTATCAAGATACCCGCGCTTCGCTACGGTATTATACTGAAATTTATAATTGAATGCTTAACGTTTTATATATAATCCGCCGAAATTCGCGATCTGACTCGTTTTCTGAGGGATTACGGCAAAGTTCCTCCCTTTTTTTAGTCTTTCTTTCCAGCAATTGATTTCGTACTTCCCGGGCTAGGTCCAGGTATTCCACTCGGTCAGTTGGGTCCCTTAATCTTTGCCATCTTTCCCTGCAAGCATTTTTAATATAGATCAAATCCTTGAGGAGATCCGGCGTGGTGTCGTCTTGGGTACCTAGCGGTACTGAACCCGCGGCCGGACTGCATTCGTAGTCATTACCCGGCCAGGACCCGTTTATAGCGCGGTCCGCACATTTCGACGACGGTCCAGAACATTATTATTATTATTATTATTATTATTATTATTATTATTATTATTATTATTATTATTATTATTATTATTATTATTATTAGGGTGGGTGATATTAGTTGTATTATTATTATTATTATTATTATTATTATTATTATTATTATTATTATTATTATTATTATTATTATTATTATTATTATTATTATTAATGTTCTGGACCCCACAGCAAGATGCAAGACCGCTACTTGGCGGTAAATTACATCTGCCGCTATTGTCATTGCTGACTATGTGACCAGCACCATTGTCACGCGTATGCAGTGCGCGGGATTTCTGGCGACACGAATGATATACTTCCGTGCATTATTGACCTTATTATAGAGGTGAAAAATTGCACAGTGAATATCATTCCTGTAGTTTATTTCAAATGGGGTTAAACTTTTATTTATATGCCAGGAGAATCTACTGTAATCTAACTGTAAGTTCTCCAAAGAAAAAGATGGCTCTTGAAAATTAACCCAGGAAAGATTAAAAATGATCGGTTTATGATCAGAATAAGTAAATTATGAACAGTAGAATCAATTGGTCTCAACACTGTTTTCAGCCCATAGCCGTTAAAATATTTTAGCGCCCCCCCCCCCCCCTCCCCCAAGACTAAAGAAGGCGTGTTTCTTTACGTTTAAAGGAGATTCCAAATACCAATGTTCACGCCTGTTACATTCAGTTTTGAGATATGAGTATCCCAATAAAAATAATTCACTTTGTCACTTCCTTTCACACCCTCCCCCCCCCCAAGTGAATTTTTCTGCAAAAAATACTTGTTTCTTTAATAGTAAAGGATCTTCTAAATACCAATTATCACGACTCTAACATCTTCAGTTTTTGAGATATGTGTCTTCATAAAAGGAATTTAACTCCATTTTACCCCCGCCTTCCAATATGATTTCCCCAAAAAACGCGTTTTTCTCAATGTTCACGTCTGCAAAATCTTTCGTTTTTGAAATAATAGTATCTTCATACAAATATTTCAACTAAATTTTCAATTTCCCTCCACCCTCCCCTTTAAGTGGATTTCCGGAAAATTAACTACGTATTTCTTTATTTTAAAGGAGATTTCAAACACCAAATTTAACGCCTGTAACCTCTTCAATTTTGAGATATCAGTATCCTAATTAAAAGAATTCAATCCCATTTTCAGTCACTTTTACCCCCCACCCAATTGGTTTTACCAAAACAAAAATATACATGCTTCTTTACTTGAAATAGAGATTAAAAAATACCATTTTTCACTCCTGTAACATGTTAAGTTTTTGAGATATACTGTAGAAATGCTCATTTTAAAATATCACCCCCTTTATAGTTCCCCTTAAGCGGAGTTTCCAAAAACAAATCACCTATGTTTCTTTACATTTACAGGAGATTCCAAATACCAATTTTTACGTCTGTAACATTTTACGTTTCTGAGAAACACTGTAGTTATAATCTTTCTAAAAATTCACACCCATTTGTCACTTCCAATAATTAAAAAAACGCGTTTGTTTGTTTTTAAGTGCCAATTTTCAGGTGTGTAATGTCTTTAGTTTCTGAGATATAAGTATCCTCATTAAAGGCATTCAACCGCTTCTTCACCCTTTTTCACCCCTCCTAATGGGATTTCCCGAAAACAAATAATACTTGTTTCTTTATTTTTAAAGGAGATTCTAAATACCATCTTTTATATCTGTAAACTTTTAAAGTTTTAGATACAGATACACAGATTTTAAAAATCAGCCCCCTTTTCACCCCCATTAATTGAATTTTTCAAAATCAAAAATACGCGTTTCTTTATTTTTATAGGAGATACCAAATACAAATTTTCAGGTCTGTAATATATTCAGTTTCTGAGATATAAGTATCCTCATTAAAGGCATTCAACCACTTTTTCACCCTTTTCACCCCTCCTATTGGGATTTTCCGTAAACAAAAAATACGTGTTTCTTTATTTTTAAAGGAGATTCTAAGTAACAATTTTTACACCTGTAAACATTTAAAGTTTTGAGATATAGATAAACTCATTTTAAAAATTCATTTACTTTTTCACCCCCATCAATTGGATTTTCCAAAAACAAAAAATACGTTTTTTATTTTTAAAGGAGATCCCAAATACAAATTTCCAGGTCTGTAATGTCTTCAGTTTCTGAGATATAAGTATCCTCATTAAAAGCATTCAACCGGTTATTCACGCTTTTTCACCCCTCCTATTGGGAGTTCCCGAAAACAAAAAATACGTGTTTCTTTGTTTTTAGAGGAGATTCTAAATACCAATTTTCAGATCTGTAAAATTTTAAAGTTTTGAGATATAGATACACTCATTTCAAAAATTCACCCCCCCCCCCTTCCTCCCTTAGCGAGCACCTACATTGTAATATAAATGTATCATCAAAATTTCATTTTATTATATCCAGTAGTTTTGGCTCGGCGATGATGAATCAGTCAGTCAGTCAGGACAAGTTATTTTCTATATGTAGATATATTGCTATTTGCTTTACGTCACCGAGATCGATATCTGCAGTCGCTTAAGTGCGGCCGGTATCCAGTAATCGGGAGGTAGTGGGTTCGAGACCCACTGTCGGCAGCCCTGAAGATGGTTTTCCGTGGTTTCCCATTTTCACACCAGGCAAATGCTGGGGCTGTGCCTTAATTAAGGCCACGGCCGCTTCCTTCCAATTCCTAGGCCTTCCCTATCCCATCGTCGACAAAAGACATATCTGTGTTCGTGCGACATAAAGCAAATAGCAATAATCCTCATTCCTGGTGTGAAAATGCAAGCTCACCGCTTTCCTTATATTAACATCTGTGTATTTTCCTCAAACTTACAACCTGACTTTTCACTCCGTTTACCATCATGCATTGTCCTCTACCCATCTCACAACACTGTTGAAGTCTCTTTGTAGTCGCTCACAATCCTGTCATTTATTTAATAATCTGTACAGTATATCACCAACGGCAAAATGTCATATCTATGATTCTAGTGCTTTACTCATACAGTATGTATATAATAAAACAAGCAGGTCAAATCATACTGCCTTGCGGACAACCCCACCACCACCACCACCGGTCGTCATTACAGGATCAGATAACGTTTCACCTACTCTAATTCTCTGAATTCTATTTTCTAGAAACTAAACTACACATTTAACAAACCCTTTGTCGATTGCAATAATCCTCATTTACGTCAGCAATCTTTCATGATTTATCCTATCAAAAGACTTGTATGGTTCAATAGCGATGCACTCCATTTGGTCTACTAGATCTAAAATGTCTGCAATATCCTGCTGGAATCCTACTAGTTGACTCAAACCGGCTTCTATCAAACTAGTTAGTAATTTCACAAACGGTTCTAATATAATCAGAAAGAATACTTTCCTAGTGGTTACATGCGACACATGTCAAGCTGACTGGCCTGTAGTTATCAATTTTATGTTTATCACCCTTTCCTTTGCACACTTGGACTACTATAGCAACTCCACAACCATTCATAACTTTTTTCTTTCCAACCTGCACCTCCCTCTTAATCCTTAATGTTTTCTGTTATAGTACAGTGGGTCTTTATCATACTTGACCACCTGGAAAGATACATACCTCTTTTTACACTCCTCGATAATTGCTTTAAACCCATCCCATACGCTGTTTACATTGTTATTTACAAATTTTCACCGATTATAATTACTTTTCCGAAGCTTTCTCGTGCCTGTCTTATCAACCATATGGTACAGCCTAATAGTCTTACATTTAGAACTTTCCTATCTATCGCATTTATTTTTAAGTAAAACCTAAGACTTAGGTTTCTCTACTCATCTCATCTGGTTTTGTCAGCACTACATCTAGAATACTCTTCCCTCTAATAGCTTCCATTACTTCCATCACTTTCTGATTTTCTGGCCAAGCTTTCTGTCATTTGCATTTCCTTTCCGAATAACATTTGGTAAACTGAGATCACTCACTACAATCACGTTCCTTTCTGTGTCCTTCCTACACAGACCGTGTACGCACAATTGTGCGGGTTCGTATTTTATTTATGTCTGAGCTTATTTGACGTTTTCTTGGCGCTAGACCGGACTGCAGTGCTTGTGCGGGACACGTAGCATGTACTTCAGTTGTTTTATTTAGCGCTTGACCACCGGGGGGCACGAAGAAGAGCTTAAAAATACAGTTCATTAGCAAGATGGCGGGAAGCAGTAATGCCTAAAGTATGTACTTATTTATTGCATTCATATTTATCTAGAAGCTTTACTGAATATCAGAATATTATAATCAATGAAGTGTGTAAATTATGTAGCAAACGTAAACTGTGAACTTACAACATCATACGTAATACCATGAGGTTTTGAATGTTGATATGCACATATGTGCGGGCTAGGTTTTCTTACAGGCAATGCATGCAAGAGTGCTGGATGCTGTCACAAAAAGGACTGTGAAAGCAAAACTCGTACTCTACATGAGAAATGTAATGTATAAGATTTTAATTGTTTGAAATCGTTCCACACTGTAAAATAGAACATTTGATCATGTGCATGTGCATATTCACATGTACTGATTTGAATTTTTTAAATTTTTTATTTTTCGCAAGTAGTGAATGAAGTCCTGACACGCACAATAGTGTGGGTTCTGTTTTTCAGCCGATAGTTCTTATTTTGTCAAATAAACTGTAAAAACATGTATCTGAGAGCATTTTAGTAAGTTTTTGACGTTTTGACACCTCCATATTTCTTTCAGGTCTGACGACAAGTTGCTGCTGCCAAAAGGGCAGTAAAAGCAAAACTCTTCCTCAATGTAGAAAATGTAACGTTTACTTGTGTTTGAACGAAGATTTAATTGTTTTAAATTATTCCCCAGTGTAAAATAGAACATTTGATCATGTACATATGTATATTCACATGCTTTGAGGTAATTTTTCTTTTTTGTAAGTAGTGAATTAAGTCCTGACACGCACAATTGTGCGGGTGCTTTTTTTGAGATCTTAATTTTTATTTTGTAGAATAAACTAAAAGTATATGTATTTAAGAGCATTTTAGTCAGTTTCTGACGTGCAAATAAATCACACCACCAGTTTTATTTCAGGTCTGAAAGGGATAAACACTTCAGTTCTGAGAGAAAATTTCCGCACCCATAATATAATTTCTTACTCGTTATTAAATTCCTATTAAAATATCTAGTAAATACATATCTATTACTCTATGTACACTGACTGACAGAGCAAATGCAACACCAAGAAGGAGTGGTCAGAACTTTATGCCAATTGCAGGGTAGACTGACGTCACTGAGGTATGCTCATGATGTGAAATGCACCGCTGTGCTGCGCACGTAGCGAACGATAAATGGGACACGGCGTTGGCGAATGGCCCACTTCGTACCGTGATTTCTCAGCCGACAGTCATTGTAGAACGTGTTGTCGTGTGCCACAGCAGACAGACGACTTTACGAGGGGTATGGTGATCGGGCTGAGAAGGGCAGGTTGGTCGCTTCGTCAAATCGCAGCCGATACCCATAGGGATGTGTCCACGGTGCAGCGTCTGTGGCGAAGATGGTTGGCGCAGGGACATGTGGCACGTGCGAGGGGTCCAGGCGCAGCCCGAGTGACGTCAGCACGCGAGGATCGGCGCATCCGCCGCCAAGCGGTGGCAGCCCCGCACGCCACGTCAACCGCCATTCTTCAGCATGTGCAAGACACCCTGGCTGTTCCAATATCGACCAGAACAATTTCCCGTCGATTGGTTGAAGGAGGCCTGCACTCCCGGCGTCCGCTCAGAAGACTACCATTGACTCCACAGCATAGACGTGCACGCCTGGCATGGTGCCGGGCTAGAGCGACTTGGATGAGGGAATGGCGGAACGTCGTGTTCTCCGATGAGTCACGCTTCTGTTCTGTCAGTGATAGTCACCGCAGACGAGTGTGGCGTCGGCGTGGAGAAAGGTCAAATCCGGCAGTAACTGTGGAGCGCCCTACCGCTAGACAACGCGGCATCATGGTTTGGGGCGCTATTGCGTATGATTCCACGTCACCTCTAGTGCTTATTCAAGGCACGTTAAATGCCCACCGCTACGTGCAGCATGTGCTGCGGCCGGTGGCACTCCCGTACCTTCAGGGGCTGCCCAATGCTCTGTTTCAGCAGGATAATGCCCGCCCACACACTGCTCGCATCTCCCAACAGGCTCTACGAGGTGTACAGATGCTTCCGTGGCCAGCGTACTCTCCGGATCTCTCACAAATCGAACACGTGTGGGATCTCATTGGACGCCGTTTGCAAACTCTGCCCCAGCCTCGTACGGACGACCAACTGTGGCAAATGGTTGACAGAGAATGGAGAACCATCCCTCAGGACACCATCCGCACTCTTATTGACTCTGTACCTCGACGTGTTTCTGCGTGCATCGCCGCTCGCGGTGGTCCTACATCCTACTGAGTCGATGCCGTGCGCATTGTGTAACCTGCATATCGGTTTGAAATAAACATCAATTATTCTTCCGTGCCGACTCTGTTTTTTCCCCAACTTTCATCCCTTTCGAACCACTCCTCCTTGGTGTTGCATTTGCTCTGTCAGTCAGTGTAATTATATTCCAGGTTAACTGAAACAACAGAAATGTAAAGCCCAAACAAAACTGTATGCCAACAGTTGTATATTTAAATACGAAGAGCAGCAGTAACAACCAAAAATGTAAATACCAATAAACCGAGCGAATTGACCGTGCAGTTAAGTTCGCGTAGCCGTGAGCTTGCATTCGGGAGACAGTGGGCTCGAATCTCACCGACGGCAACCTTGAAGACGGCCTTCTGTGGTTTCCCATATTCATACCAGGCAAATGCTGAGGCTTGTACCGTAATTAAGATCACAGCCGCTACCTTCCCAATCCTAGCCTGTGCCGAAATACTAGGTAACATGCATGAATCATCTAGTTTTGACCTGAAAACACCTCCCCTACTTCCTCTTCAACATTAATTCCCTCCCCTATCACAGATCAAATTATTATTATTATTATTATTATTATTTTATTATTATTATTATTATTATTATTATTATTATTATTATTATTATTATTATTATTATTATTATTATTATTATTATTATTATTATTATTCACGCTTTCCTTTCTCTTCACTTCTCAACTAAAGGCGATATTTCGGTATCTTCTTGAAATTGTATATGTTTAAAACTTCCTTTTAATTAGTATATCTAGTACCTATTTGTCATACGTTTTTTACGTAAGTACATTGTGTTTTATATAGATGATACGATTTATATATATAGTTATTCCTTAATATCACTAGGTTTGATTACTTTATTAATACTATTGCGCCGGGCTGAGTGGCTCAGACGGTTAAGGCACAGGCTTTCTGGCCCCAACTTGGCAGGTTCGATCCTGGCTCAGTCCGGAGGTATTTGAAGGTGCTCAAATACGTCAGCCTCGTGTCGGTAGATTTGCTGGCACGTAAAAGAACTCCTGCGGGACTAAATTCCGGCACATCGGCGTCTCCGAAAACCGTAAAAGAGTAGTTAGTGGGACGTAAAACAAATATCATTATTATTATTTTTAATACTATTGCTGTTATGACTGTTAATATTTTTTCATGTTACAGTATTGTCGTCAGTAGTTATTATTAACAGTCTTCTAGGTTAAGACTGGTGAAGTCAAACTAAACAAAACATATTAGTATTATTATTATTATTATTATTATTATTATTATTATTATTATTATTATTATTATTATTATTATTATTATTATTATTAATGGTTCATTGTGTGGATTACTGTAGTCACGTCCTAGTTCGTGAACCATGAACAACGGCTGAGTGGCCTAGTAAGTGGGCCTGAGTGTCGGGATACCAGTTGCTACGGAATGGGAGTGGGTATCTCGGACATATTCTGAGTCATGGCCCTCCTTGTCCTCAGGCGGCTAGGACTATACAATCCACCAGTGGTCCCTAAACCGTCAGAAGAGATATCCTCACATGGACTATGTGCAAGTAAGGGTAGCATCCTGCTTCACAGAATTTATCGAGTTCAGAGCATTTTAAGCAAGCCTCGGACCTATGGGAGTACCGCAGTCCCACTCCCATTTGACAGGCGAAAGACTCCTCGAAAACAACTCGGCGAACGAAATGGAATTCAATGGGGAGCTATCAATATTAATGGGGCTTATGGAAGAAAGAAAGAAAGTAGAACTGGCTGAGTCAACAAGGAGGATGCATCTGGATGTACAAGGAGTAAATGATATTCGGGTAAGGGGCATAACGAGGAAGAGATAGGAGATTATAAAGTGTATATGACGGGTGTTAAAAAAGGGAAGGGCAAAGTGTGCGGTAGGGCTGGTTATCAGGAATACCATTGCACACGACACAGTTTCTCTCAGGCATGTAAATGAGCGAATAATGTGGGTACATTTGACAATTGGGGGAATTAGGACGAGAATTGTTTCCGTGTATTCACCAGGTGAGGGTGCAGATGAGGATGAAGTTTACAAGTTTTATGAAGTATTGAGTGACATCGTGGTCAGGGTCAACAGCAAGGATAGAATAGTGCTAATGGGCGATTTCAATGCGAGAGTTGGAAAGAGAACTGAAGTATATGAAAGGGTGATTGGTAAATGTGGGGAAGATATGGAAGCTAATGGGAATGGGAAGCGTTTGCTGGACTTCTGTGCTAAGGTAGTACGGGTTTAGCAGTTACGAATACATTATTCAAGCATATGGCTATTCACCGCTACACATGGGAGAGGGGTACCAGATCCATAATAGACTATATCTTAAACAACTTCGTAATCAGAAAAATGTTAGGAATATACGGGTTATCCTGGGATTTTTCGATGATACAGACCACTGTCTGATCTGTAGCGAACTAAGTATATCTAGGCCTAGGGTAGAGAAAGTGAAATCTGTCTGCAAACGAATAGACCTAAGGGTAGGAAATCTCCAGGACGAGGAAATTAGACAGAAGTACATGGATATGATTAGTGAGAAGTTCCGAAAAGTGGACTATAAGCAGGTTCAGGATATACAAAAGAAAATGGGTGGCATACAGGGATGAAGAGTGGAAATAGCAAGGAACAACTGTGTGTAAAGTTGGGGGAAAAAGAACATCTTGGTGGAATGTTGAAGTGAGAGCAGCTTTTAAACGTAAAAAGAAATGGCTCCAAACAAGAGCTGATGCAGACAGGGAATTGTACTTAGATGAAAGGAACAGAGCGAAACAAATGGTTGTTGAATTCAAAAAGAAGTCCGGGGAAGATTTTGGTAATAACCTGGAAAGGCTAGGTCAAGTAGCAGCGAAACTTTTCTGGACAGTAATAGAGAATCTTAGGAAGGGAGGGAGAAAGGAAATGAACAGTGTCTTGAGTAATTCAGGTGAACTCATAATGGATCCCAGGGAATCACCGGACATGTAGAAGGAATATTTTGAAATTCTCTTCAACGTAAAAGATAATCTTCCTAGTGACGTCGGGAACAACAGAGCTCAGGGAGAGGAGGAAAATGATGTTGGTGAAATTACGTTTGATGAAGTGGAAAGGATGGTAAATAAACTCTATTGTCATAAAGCAGCAGGAATAAATTAAATTAGACCTTACATGGTGAAGTATAATGGGAAGGCAGGGAAGAAATCGCTTCATAGATAATAAGATTAGCAAGGAGTGTTGGTAAGATACCTACAGATAGAACAAAAGCAGTAATTGCACCTACCTAGAAGCAAGGGAACAGGAAGGATTGCAACAACTATCGAGGTATCTCATTGATTAGTATACCAGGCAAAGTATTCACTAGCATCGTGGAAGAGAGGGTGTGATTAGTGGTGGAGAGGAAGTTGGATGAAAACCAGTGAGGTTTTAGACCACAGAGAGGCTGTCAGGATCATATTTTCAGCATACGCCAGGTGATTGAAAAATGCTACGAGAGGGATAGACAGTTATGTTTATATTTCGTAGATCTGGAGGGAGCATATGACAGGTACCGGGGGAAAAGGTGTTCGCCAAGGGGGTTTATAGGAATAAGGGTAGATTATTAATATCAATCAAAGTTATTTATGTTGACAATTGGGCTGCAGTGATAAATTGATGGTAGAATGAATTCTTGGCTCAGAGAACTTACAGGGGTTAGACAAGGCTGTAATATTTCACCTTTGTCGTTCGTAGTTTACATGGATCATCTGCTGAAAAGCATAAAGTGGCAGGGAGGGATTCATTTAGGTGGAAATGAAATGAGCAGTCTGACCTATGCTGACGACTTGGTCTTAATGGCATATTGTGCCGAAAGCCTGCAGTCTAATATCTTTCAACTTGAAAATAGGTGCAATGAATATGGTATGAAAGTTAGCCTTTCGAAGACTAAATTGATGTCAGTAGGTAAGAAATCCAAGAGTATTGAATGTCAGATTGGTGATACAAAGCTGGAACAGGTAGATAATTTTCAAGCATTTAGGATGTATCTTCTCCCAGGATGGTAAGCCAGACTGAATCAAGGTGCAGTTAAACTAATGCAATGAGCTCGCAGTTACGATGAACAGTATTCTGTAAGAAGGAAGTCAGCTCCTGGACAAAACTATCCTTACACCGGGCTGCTTTTAGACCAACTTTGGTTTACGAGGGTGAAAGCTGGGCAGACTCAGGATATCTTATTCATAAGTTAGAAGTAACAGACTTGAAAGTAGCGAGAATGACTGCTGGTACAACCAGATGAGAACAATGGCAGTAGGGCACTCGGAGTGAGGAGATAAAGGCTAAGTTAGGAATGAACTCGACGGATGAAGCTGTACGGATAAATCGGCTTTGGTGGTGGAGTCATGTGAAGCGAATTGAGGAGGATAAGCTACCGAGGAGAATAATGGACTCTGTTTTGGAGGTTAAGAGATGTGGGGGAGACCAAGACGACGATGGATAGACTCAGTTTATAACGATTTAAAGATAAGAGGTATAGAAACAAATGAGGCCACAGCACTAGTTGCAAATAGAGGATTGTAGCGACATTTAATAAATTCAGAGGGGCTTGAAGACTGAACGCTGAAAGGCATAACGGTCTATAATGATGAATTATGTATGTATGTATAATCATATTTTGCTTTACGTCCCACTAACCACTTTTACGGTTTTCGGAGACGCTGAGGTGTCGGAATTTGAATTTGAACTTGAATGTTATGTCTGAAACAAGTATCGCCTTGTTCCTGATGACCAGCCCTACCCCACACTCTGCCCTTCCCTTTTTTAACACCCGTCATATACACTTTATAATCTCCTATCTCTTCCTCGTTATGTCCCCTTACCCGAATATCATTTACTCCTTGTTCATCCAGATGCATCCTCCTTGTTGACTCAGCCAGTTCTTTCTTTATTCCATAAGCCCCATTAATATTGATAGCACCCCATCGAATTCCATTTCGTTCGCCAAGTTGTTTTCGGGGAGTCTTTCGCCTGTCAAATGGGAGTGGGACTGCGGTACTCCGAAGCCTGTCACACTCCTCTGGATTAATGATTGATGACTGACAGATGAAATGAAATGATGTTGGAAAGTATTTCTGGAATGAAAGATGACAGGAAAAACCGGAGTACCCGGAGAAAAACCTGTCACACCTCCGCTTTGTCCAGCACAAATCTCACATGGAGTGACCGGAATTGAACCCTGCGGTCAGAGGCCGGCGCGCTGCCACCTGAGCCACGGAGGCTCCGTAACAAGAACAATCCCTTGGGTATTTCTTTTTACCACTATTAAGATATGAAGTGACTTATGTTACCATTCATTTCCTTCATTCACTTACATTGAGTGTTATCAGAAGTAGGGTGACCGGTTCCTGTGTCGGGCTTCAGGGCTAATACTGGCCTTTGGTCACAGAGGTCGCGGTTTCGATTCCCGGTAGTGTCGGAAATTTTAATCACAACTGGTTAATTCCGCTGGCACTGGGGCAGGGTGTATGTGTCGTCTTCATCATCATTTCATCCTCATCATGACGCTCATGTCACCTACGGGTGTCAATTCAAAAGACCTGCAACTGGCAAGCCGAGCTTGTCTTCGGATACTCCCGGCACTAAGAGCCATGGGCCATTTCATTTCATTTCATTTCTTTTCAGACATAAATAAGGAGAACGTTTTCCACCGAGACTCAAATACATCAGTTGTCAAGTCAAGTTTTCCATTAACAGAATTAATATTTGGCCCATAGAAACTTCACAGAAGTGGGCATATTACAAAGTTGTGAATAAATGTGTGTAATTTGCGTTTTACACTAATGTTAATAACACTTCATTATACATATACAAAATGTGCTGAAAGTAAATAGTAGTTGTTCACAGAATGTTCATGAATACAAGAATAATATGTATCCTGTGTATCCCATGCCATCACCTACTGCTGAAGACAATTTTGTGACTTCCTATATTCTTTTCCTCTTCTGCTGGCGATTTAAGACCTTATTGTACAGTACAAGTTTCCGGCGACACTAATATTCGAAAGGGCTAAGAATGATAACGTGGCCGCCGTTGTTGCTAACATTTAGATGTAACTTATTTCAGATCTTTTATCCGTATTAACTAACTATATGTTTAATTCACAAAATAATATAATTAATTGAAGCCATGAATTCCAAAACAGCACAGACGCTATATGAGTTATGGGTATCGCTGGAATCGTCTCGTCGTAAACTTTCACTTGGCAATCAGAACAGGCACAAAATATCCGTTTTGTGGACATCTATTTTGAGTTATAATAATCAAAATATCACAAGTGCATGAACAAATGCTGTTCTGACTCTAAACGCATATACTTGTACTGAGTTGAGGAGTTGAAGAAGAGGAAGCAGGACACTGTGTACATTCCTCAACAATGGATAGACATCTTGGAGAAGAGTGCTAGAAATATACACGTTGTTCACGTTGATCAATCCATGAGCATGGATTACAAAACCTTCCTTGCAAAAGTAACTGTGCCACTGTCTAAACATGAAGGTTAGTAGAAAGTCACATCATACAAGCTTATTCAGTATCGCAGCAATGATGTGACTGTTAGCACATCAACTAGTGGACTAGTGGCACACATATTTCAATTTAAAGAAAAGCGTGTTTGTAATTTGGCAGCTTTAACGAAGGCCTACAACAGTGAACTAAAGATGAAACCAGCGAAAGCAAGAGACATTCGGAAGAATATACTATCCATTGGCGCACAGCATCGGCCAAACCTTGAGCGTCTGCTACATGATGGAAACTCTGACAATGATAATGCTGCCTAAGAAAGTGACGCCTGGGATTCGGACTGAAAATTTCTTAGGGTCATGTATTTACTGATATATTTGTGAATATGTTTTCTTCAAAATTAAACTCTTACCATGTATTTGGATGCAATTAAACAAATGTTAATAAAAGTAATATTAAAAAGAAATCCAATGATTTCCAAAACAGCACAAAAATACAGATTTTATATTTTTTTTAAATTTAGAAACCGTTCAGCTTTGTTGTAATATTTTGCGAGACACATACGCCTTGTAATATCTGTGCATTAAAATAATCAAAGAGATAGCTTTAGTGGAAAACATAGGTATACATTAATATCATGTCACACAGGATACAATAGACCCATCAGATGGTAATAATAATAATAATAATAATAATAATAATAATAATAATAATAATAATAATAATAATAATAATAATAATAATAATAATAATAATTTTCGTGTGCCTATTTCTAGCCGAGTGCAGCCCTTGTAAGGCAGACCCTTCAATGAGGGTGGGCGACATCTGCCATGTGTAGATAACTGTGTGTTATTGTGGTGCAGGATAGTGTTATGTGTGGTGTGGGTGTGAATTGCAGGGATGTTGGGAACAGCACAAACATCCAGCCGCCGGGCCACTGGAATTAACCAATGAAGGTTAAAATCCCCAACCTGGCCGGGAATCGAACTCGGGACCCTCTGAACCGAAGGCCAGTACTCTGACCATTCAGCCAAAGAGTCAGAAATAATAATAATAATAATAATAATAATAATACCGAGCAAGTTGGTCGTGCGGTTAGGGTCGCGAAGCTGTGAGCATGCATTCGGAAGATAGTGGGTTCGTACCCCACCGTCGGTAGATCTGAAGGTTTTTTCACTCTTCACCTTAATAAAGCCACGGACGCTTTCTTCCCGCTCCTAGTCCTAGTCGCCGTGTCGGTGCGACGTAAAGCAAATAGCAAAGAAAAAAGTTCTTGATTGTACGTCCCACTAACTACTGGCATGGTTTCTAATATTGCTATCGGACACAAAATATCAACTGTTCTTGTGTTTCATTTCCCGTTGTGTAAGTGGCCTAATTCATGAATTATTATCAGCCGTACGTAATGGACGTCAATACTGAAGTAAATATTTCGTTTATTACTTCACAGGAGAAGAAGTAAATAAATCGTTTGGGAGAACAACATCTGACTTACGAACAGGGTGCATCAGAAAAGTTAAAATATGTCATACAATGATAGTTTTTTGGAAGTACAGGCACAGCAAACATGAGGAGTACCGCAACAATGAGGTGGGCATGTCAAGTCAATCAACTGATGATGATGATGATGCTTGTTGTTTAAAGTAGCCTAACATCTAAGGTCATCGGCCCCTAAGTCAATCAACTAGACACCCTAGCAGCGAAAGTACATTTTAAAGCTAGGAGTGCGCGTGTGTTTATATTGAGCAAAACTTTTTAGAACTTGAGAAATAAGTTTCTATCACACCACTTGCCTGATGAGACTTGCAGAATTATCCCCGGATGATGGTGTTGGGAAATACATTCTGCTGTATTGCTCTGCATAGGTAACGCGGACAATGCTAAAATATATAAATTAGCAGTAACAAGAGATTATCTTCAGCTGATGGAGAGAATCAATCAATCAGTCAATACTGATCTCCATTTAGGGCAGTCGCCCAGGTGGCAGATTCCCTATCTGTGGTTTCGAAGCCTTTTCTTAAATGATTTCAAAGAAATTGGAAATTTATTGAACATCTCCCTTGGTAAGTTATTCCAGTCCCTAACTCCCTTTCCTATAAATGAATATTTGCCCCAATTTGTCCTCTTGAATTCCAACTTTATCTTCATATTGTGATCTTTCCTACTTTTAAAGACGCCACTCAAAATTGTTCGTCTACTGATGTCATTCCACGCCATATCTCCGCTGAGAGCTTGGAACATACTACTTAGTCGAGCAGCTCGTCTTCTTTCTCCCAGGTCTTCCCAGCCCATACTTTGCAACAGTTTTGTAACGCTACTCTTTTGTCGGAAATCAACCAGAGCAAATCGAGCTGCTTTCTTTGGATTTTTTCCAGTTCTTGAATCAAGTAATCCTATTGAGGGTCCCATACACTGGAACCATACTCTAGTTGGAGTCTTACCAGAGACTTATATACCCTCTCCTTTACATCCTTACTACAACCCCTATACACCCTCATAACCATGTTCAGAGATCTGTACCCTTTATTTACAATCCCATTTATGTGATTACCCCAATGAAGATCTTTCCTTATATTAACACCTAGATCCCCAAAAGGAACTTTCACCCCATCAACACAATAATTCAAACTGAGAGGACTTTTCCTATTTCTGAAACTCACAACCTGACTTTTAACCCCGTTTATCATCATACCATTGTCCGGCTCCATGGCTAAATGGTTAGCGTGCTGGCATTTGGTCACAGGGGTCCCGGGTTCGATTCCCGGCAGGGTCGGGAATTTTAACATCCATAGGTTAATTTCGCTGGCACGGGGGCTGAGTGTATGTGTTGTCTTCATCATCATTTCATCCTCATCACGACGCGCAGGTCTCCTACGGGAGTCAAATCAAAAGACCTGCACCTGGCGAGCCGAACATGTCCTCGGACACTCCCGGCACTAAAAGCCATACACCAGTTCATTTCATCATACCATTGCCCGCTGTCGATCTCTCAACATTATCGAGGTTATGATGCAGTTGCTCACAATCTTGTAACTTACTTATTACTCTATCCAGAACAACATCATCCGCAAAAAGCCTTGCCACTGATTCTACTTCTTTACTCATATAACGTAAGGTAAGAGTGTATTCTGCCGGAAGGCAGGTCCGAACCTCCGCAGAGGTGTGCCTGAACCGGAGTTTACGTGCGGTAGGGTGGCCAGTTCCTTTCCGCTCCTCCATTCCCTTACCCCCCCCCCCAACAACAGCGCGTGGCAACCCATCCAAATCTTGACCACGCCCAATGTTGCTTAACTTTGGAGATCTCACGGGATCGGGTGTTTGAACACGCCTACGGTCTTTGGCTTTACGCATACCATTTATATATATATAAGAAAACATAAAGGTCCAATAATACTGCCTTGAGGAATTCCCCTCATAATTATTACAGGGTCAGATAAAGCTTCGCCTACTCTAATTCTCTGAGATCTAGTTTGTAGAAATATAGCAGCCCATTCAGTTACTTTTTTGTCTAGTCCAATTGCACTCATTTTTACTAGTAGTCCCCCATGATCCACCCTATCAAATGCTTTAGACAGGTCAATCGTGATACAGTCCATTTGACCTCCTGAATCCAGGATATCTGCTATATCTTGCTGGAATCCTACAAGTTGAGTTTCAGTGGAATAACCTTTCATAAAACCGAACTGCCTTCTATCGAACCAGTTATTAATTTAGCAAACAAGTCTAATATAATCAGAAAGAATGCCTTCCCAAAGCTTACATACAATGAATGTCAAACTTACTGGCCTGTAATTTTCAGCTTTACGTCTATCACCCTTTTCTTTATACACAGGGCTACTATAGCAACTCTCCATTCATTTGGTATAGCTCCTTCAACCAAACAATAATCAAATAAGTACTTCAGATATGGTACTATATCCCAACACACTGTCTTTAGAATATCCCCAGAAATCTTATCAATTCCAGCTGCTTTTCTAGTTTTTTACTTTTGTATCTTATTGTAAATGTCATTGTTATCATACGTAAATTTTAATACTTCTTTAGCATTAGTCGCCTCCTCTATCTGGACATTATCCTTGTAACCAACAATCTTTACATACTGCTGACTGAATACTTCTGCCTTTTGAAGATCCTCACATACACATACATAAACTGCACATTATTACTATTATTACTATTATTATTCTGGATAATGATGCTATGGTTTGGCCAAGGGGTCTGTTTATTAGGTGTTGGTCTTTTGGTTGCTATATCTCGTGACAAGCCAATCAACTAGCGACCCTGCCAACGGAAGCTCATTTTAAAGAAAGGAATGCTACGCAGTGTATTCTTTTGTTTGCTTTGTGCTCTTTCTTTGCTTTCCAACTGTTGTGATATTTAAATTCTTGTTGATGGCTGTTCAAACTACCATTGTTATGTACTACAGTTACATTGTTACCCTGGAACTGAAAGTGCTGTAGGAATGTGAATTTGAATGTAACGGTACATTATACTACATATTCACGTTGAATGAAGTGTCTAACGATCCAAAACATTTTAATACTCAATAATGCGTACATCTTTGAACATTCAGATATTATTGGTATTGGTGATTCAGGTGAAATAACAGAACTAGAAATATTTAGTGATGATGCAGTGCCAAATAATAGCGTTGTGGTAGATGTCAATGGAGGGCAAAGTGAGGAAGAAACAGAAAGCTTGTTTTCGGATGGTCATGTGATTATCACAACAACTAACGACTGTAAATTGCATAAACAGAATAATACTACAGGTACGGGTGGTGAACACGTTCAGGATAGCATGCATTGGATTTCTCACCTCATAACTGAAGGTAAAGGTAACTGAAGTAATGTTCACAACACGATGTCCTGCGGAATGGATTTCTGAACCGCATAAGAATGACAAAAAGGATCTCCCCTGTAATTCTTCCACAGCTATTTACACAAAAAGTATTTTTGATGGGTCCGCCTCTATGGTGTATTGGTTAGTGTGATTAGCTGCCACCCCCGGAGGCCCAGGTTCGATTCCCGGCTCTGGCAGGAAATTTGAAAAGTGGTACGAGGACTGGAATGGGGTCCACTTAGCCTCGGGAGGTCAACTGAGTAGAGGTGGGTTCGATTCCCACCTCAGCCATCCTGGAAGTGGTTTTCTGTGGTTTCACATTTCTCCTCCAGGCAAATGCCGGGTTGGTACCTAACTTAAGGCCACAGCCGCTTCCTTCCCTCTTCCTTGTCTATCCCTTCCAATCTTCCCATCCTCCACGCAAGGCCCCTGTTCAGCATAACAGGTGAGGCCGCCTGGGCGAGGTACTGGTCATCCTCCCCAATTGTATCCCCGATCCAGAGTCTGAAGCTCCAGAACACTGCCCTTGAGGCGGGATCCCTCGCTGAGTCCGAGGGAAAAAACCTACCCTGGAGTGTAAACAGATAAAGAAGAAGAAGTATTTTCTCAAACAAAAGCTTTACAATCAGGAAAGAGTCGTTTTAGACCTAGCACATCTTCTGAGAAGGAATAATTATAGCCATGGGTGCATTACAACTTCCTAGAATTAAGTATTTTTGGAACCTGTTCAATGGTAGTATATCAAGCTTTTTCCGGCTACGGAACTGCCTTCACTTTGTCAGCGATTTAGAAATATCGCCCGAATGCAATGATTTTTTTTAGTTAGGCCCATTTAGGTTATATTCTGCTCGAAGAAGACGTCTTGAATTAGATGTTGACAGGGAAGTATGTAATGATGAACATACTTGTACTGAAACACAGTGGGTATGGCATAACATTCAGCACGCTCAAGAAAAGAGCCTTAGAAGTATCAAATGTCAGGAAAGAGACATGAAATTGGAGCAGATGGACTGTTTCATCCACAGTAAGTAGTTTATGTTTTTCCTCCTAGAATGACCAGGGGAAAACTAACACATTTTACTGAACCCTTGAACTTACCATTCCATCGTTGGTCGGATACGGCTGCTACAGTAGAACAATATAGAACTCTTAAATCATGGGTCGTTGCGGGAATAAATTCGGTCACGATCTTAACCAAACGATGGGGTTCACTAACTTTTATTAAAATCGAAATGACACGACAACATTGTTATTTTAATATAAATCCTTGAGAGAAAAAAGTTATAAATTATATATTATTGAATGTTTCAAACGCAGTCACATTGCATAGCGTTGATTTATTTCTCACAATATCGAAGAGTTGCTTCGGAGAAATGAGTATATTAGTGGACAGCGAAACTGAAAAACTGAAAAAGGAAAGACCTGAAAACCGGGCACCTATTACTCCAAACGAGAACTGAGAATTAATCCACACGATCCGTGGAAAATCTGACTTTCAACAAGTAGAACGCCTGATTTCCTCTCAATTAAAGTTATCCACCAGTCGAATACCCTTTACGGATACGGAACACCCGCCGAATGGACCCTTAATCGAACCAAATTGACTATCAGTTGCTTTGGATAGGTTGCGAAATATTATGGGAAAGCATGGTGTTCACTACAAGTTAACAGCATCATTCACAATTGAAATAAAATTCCACCATGTATTTGTCATTCATGACACCCTTAAGTGATAAGGTAATCCCGATGCTAAATGTGCATCACCCAAACAGCTGTTCGGAAGGAACCAACAACAACATGATCCGCGAGGATCTTACGTTACGTCGTTCTAAAGGAACAAAACTGCGAAATGCAGGAAACACTTATTCATCACGCATTTAGAAGAAATGCCAAACACTGAAGTTAATTAAAAAGTGGTAAATCACTTGAAAAGTATTATTATCAAACCGATTTTCAGGTTAGAAATGGTTATGTTACGCTTAATGAAATTACCAGTCCACATTGAAAAAATATTACAACTTTAAGGAATTCTTTCCTAAAAAAAAACAATGACTACCTTTACAGATCCGTCTACTTATTGTCTGTCCCAACACACTACCTATAAAATGATTACTTAATCGAATTCAACTACGAATAAAATGAAAGTACGACGAAGATTGAAAATAAAATAATATTACTGGCTGACGAATCGAAACCGCATTCGCAACTCAAGTCTCACGCTAATACACTGAGTGTCAATATGCACACTATCAAAACGAAACGGGCGTCAGAACGACAAAACAATTAAGTCCGTAAAATAAAATAACATATCGAAGTCATTAAAACTCAACACACATGGAGAATTACAGCAAAAATATTTAATCTCCATCAGGTCGATATCCAATATTTGGGCAACCCTCATTCACCGATAGCGGCCCCGTTATATCAAGGAACACCCTTCGAATGTTGGAGCTACGCACTAGTTGGCCTCATTATTGTCGATCTAACCCTCTTCATATTTCATATTTTACTGTAGAGGCTACCTTCGCCAAAGTCACTTCGCGAAAACAAAAGAAACATCTAATCTGAGACTTGAGTATGTACAGCTGACATCCCAGACCTCTCGTCCGGCTCACTTAAAATCTGTACATCCTAACACTAATCTCTATGTACACGATACCTTAAAAATTCTATCGTCGGGCGTGAACTAGGACATATCATCAGTAACTCCAAGGATAACATGTGACGTCCTAAATCTATTGTCGGGCGTCAGAATGGATCGTACTACGTATCCCCTAGCATATCAGGCGAACTAACAATTTCAAACCAACTCTGACATTTCAATACACATGGGACCGCGTCTCTTACTATTAAACGAATGCAAGTCGAAACATGCAGTAAGTCTCCATCTCGTTACAATACGTGAACTCGAAAATAAATATACGTGACGAACAATTCTCCAACTCAAACACAATCTCAGCCTGTGCAATGAAGTTTTTAGGGAAGCAATGATAACTACCAACACACGTCTACCATTTAGTGGATGTATTCAAAATAATAATCATCACTACCGCATTTAGAAACTCTCAAATCGCCTACCGTCAATTCCAAATATTTATATCAATGACATATCCAGTGAAACGAAATTCAATACAACACCAACCATGTATTCGAAATGCTCTTTTATCCTTGAGGTCGCATTATCTTAATATTCATACGGGCTTTACGTAACTAGTCGCTTGACTTTTACTACCAAGATTTTTAACCTTTTACTGGAGTCGTTTTCACTTGGGATCTTACTAGAAATCTACGATGCCTCACACAGTAGTCGTCTCACATTTCGGATTGGTAGCGGAATACTCTACAGCCTGTCACAATACAGTCTGTTTCACAAATACTTCCTCGGCAAACATAGCCTGTCTCAAACTCATTCTCCTCGCCTTATCCCAGCGGTATCGATTAAAATCCAGGCTTCGTTTCATCTTCAATATTCCTATCCCTCTCATCTCCACATATATAAATTCTTCGCTCTCAACCCATTTTTCTTATATTTCCAAGACCCCTTTCATTTTTCAATCCTCTAATGAAAACAACAACCATTATGAAATACACCTCTTTATTTTACTATTACTACGACTTTCGGACCTCGAGAATCCAAGAACACACCGCGACTTTCCGTATCACTGATATACACGATGTCCCAAAATTTTTACTTCCCATAAATAAATATAACTCTATCGAATTTCACTGAAATTCTAAGTGCCTGTGATCCTTGTAAAATATACAGGTTAAATGCACTTTTAACATAGACAAATTTCTTTATCCCACGGTAGACATTATTATTATTATTATTATTATTATTATTATTATTATTATTATTATTATTATCGACAAACATTTCTGAATTCAACTGATATTTGAAATTAAGACACTCTTCACGACTATTTTACAATTATAGCTTTCCTAAATTTTCTCGCTTTGGACAATATCTCATAGAATATTAACACCAGATTTAAACGTCGCATTTTTACAGTTTCTTGACGTGAAATTTTCAAGCTAAAATTTTCACACGCTGACCAAAATTATAACACTTTTCGCCTGATAATTACAAATATCAACCCGACAATCATCTTGAAAAGTATGTTGGGACAGAACAAAAAAAATCTAACTACAACATAATGCAAATATAGACAGACCTGCACATGGCGTCATTCCCAGTATTCTGGCTACATCGTCGCCAGCTGACCTCGTGCCTTTAGCCGTACATTTGCACAAATTACATCATCATTTCCAACATATCACTCTTACAAACACTGCCTTTTTCACACGATATTAAATTACAACACAAATCACGCACTTTCCTCGTTATAATGTGTACCACGAACCTCCCTCGTTCTGCCGTCAACTGCTACTGTCTGCTTTCGTCCCAGAGTTGTCTCTCTCTGTCACCCACAAACACACCAGGTGTTCAACAGATAACGAAATCAAAGCTACTCTGACTAGCTTCCCAATTCTCTTACCACTTTCAATCGCACATAAGGTGATACAGTAACATTTGCTGTGTACTTTAACAGGCGCCTATACTTTCACAATTTGTCGGCAATAGTTCAGAAATTTTCTGTCACCTTCCCTTTCTAACCGACTGGGTGGACCTCAGCCACGAACATGTACTAAGTCGTTTGTAGATCAATCTGGTACAACTTTCTGCTGACGACGGGCGTAAGCTACCGCCGCTTCAAAAACCAGATCGACACTGAAAAATATGCAATGGGGGGTTCCTCTTATAGTCTATAGGAGGGACGCTACACACACAACTAAGCTTGATTGCGTAATCTGCTAATTTCGCGTCCAATAGACCGATTTTTATGAGACTTGTCCCAAACTTCCGGACAGACTTGTAATTATTTTAGATGTTAATCTCATAATTTTACCACACTCACAACAGGTGAAATAAATTATTTCTGCCCGGACGTTTCGCGCGTTTTCTTCATCCCTTGACCTTGGCACGTGGAGCTAGTTCACTGATCTGACGCTGACTTGTACTTAGGCTTAACTGCATTTATAATTTACCCTGGGGGATCTGTCTTCACGTAGGGTTTAAGAATAATTTAGATGATTTGTTTCTTTATTTACTGCATTGCCAAAATCCCTCGTTACGCAGAATTCCGTGAATTTAAAGAATTATCGGGCACTCGAAGACCGCCGAGGTGTCACGGTGTTTCACGAGCCTGCCACGGGTGAGATCCTTCCCACGCGACATCGAGGCTCTTAGGAGCGCAACATGTCTGCCCTCAAAAATAAAAGTAGCTTGTTGATTTGAAATAAATATTGAGAAAATAAAAAAAAATTCTCATCGTGGAATTATGGGTTCAATATGTATCTTCAGGTAGAAATCGGCAAATATTATGGCAGCCTGTGATACAAACGGAGTCCGGCTCCTTGGCTGAATGTTCAGCGTACTGACCTTCGGTTCAGAGGGACCCGCAATCGTTTCCCGGCCGGGTCGGGGATTTTAATTTTGTCTAGTTAATTCTTCCAGCTTGGGGGCTGGGTGTTCGTGCTCGTCTTAATACACATATTCATTTACATACAAAACACAACACACTACAAACCACCACAGAAACACGCAACAGTGAATATATCCCTCCACATAGAACTGGCGTCAGGAAAGGCATCCAGCCGTAAGAATGGGGCTAAGTCCATACAAAGTGGCGACCCCAGGTAACTGGGGAAAGGCTAGGAGGAACAAGAAGAAGAAGACGACGACAAAATGCAAATGGACAAGAGTTTATTACCTAGAAAATGTAAGAGAAGTAGGTAGGATATGTGAAAATACGACATAATACATTGCTAATTATGAATTAAGGTAAGTGGAGGAGCTTATTTCGTTCACTGAGGTACGCAGCCAGGATATAAAGCGTGGACACCCAGAGTTGACCGGGCTCAATATCTCCAGCAAGTACTCAGAATGGGGCAGATGACCTAGTTGTTAGGCCCCTTTAAACAACAAAAATCATCATCAGTACTCAGACTTGCTTAGAACCGAGCTCGATAGGTGCAGTCGCTTAATTGCGGCCAGTATCCAGTATTCGGGAGATAGTAGGTTCGAACCCCACTGTCGGCAGCCCTGAAAAAGGTTTTCCGTGGTTTCCCATTTTCACACCAGGCTAATGCTGGGGCTGTACCTTAATTAAGGCCACGGCCGCTTCCTTTCACTCCTAGCCCTTTCCTGTCCCATCGTCGCCATAAGACATATTTGTGTCGGTGCGAGTAAAACAACTAGCAAACTTGCTTACAACATTTCGCCATTCGTGTAATGTCATTCAGCGTATTTCCATTGCATCTCGGACTGAAAAATATAATCATTTTCACGTAATAACAGTCGATAATTAGAAGTATTGGCGTATCTGTAAGCTAACGAGGGTCCTGAAGTTGTACTCCATGTAGCCTACATATCGTTTAGAAGAGTTGTTTCACATGGGACACCTTGACTGATAACCTGTGTCTACGCGACTGCTAAGGAAGTGGCTGAGGAGATACCATCCTGCCATTCACAGAAGGCCACGTCTAAGATGACGAGAGCTTTCTTTTAACTCACGTCTCTATTCGGTTCTGTTCTCTGAGGCGGTGGCCATCCCGTTCTAATGCATCAAACTAGTGTTCAATTTGTGACAAAGCCGAGAATCGAACCCGGACTAGCAGGGTGGGAGGTTATCACATCACGGCGGCATATTTGTTCACCAGTCAAACTCTGGAAGTACCGAGCGAGTTGGCCGCGCGTAACTATGAGCTTGCATTCGGGAGATGGTGGGTTCGGATCTCACTGCCGGCAGCCATAAAGATGATTTTCCGTGGTTTTCCATTTTTACAACAGTAAAAAACAAACCGTACATGTCTGAAAAGATAGAATAAGCTCCAGGGACAAAAGCCACTGACCAGGCGAGTTGGCCGTGCGATTAGGAGCACGCAGCTGTGAGTTCGCATCCGGGAGATAGTGGGTTCGAAGCCCACTGTCGGCAGCCCTGAAGGTGGCTTTCCGTGGTTTCCCATTTTCACACCAGGCAAATGCTGGGGCTGTACCTTAATTAAGGCCACGGCCGCTTCCTTCCCATTCCTAGGCCTTTCCTGTCCCATCGTCGCCATAAGACCTATCTGTGTCGGTGCGACGTAAAACAAATAACAAAAAAAGCCACTGACTGAAGCAAAAGTAGCAGTGAATTATTACTGCGCAACAGGTAGTCTCCGATAGATTTCGATGATTTCTGAAAACTTGTCTATGTACTGTTATTTTCAGGCAAAACGTTTACTCGTCTTGTTTATACGGACTGCGGATCAAAACCTATCATCCATATATCGTCGTTGCCGGGACAAAACCTCCTATGTGATAATATTTTTGGAGATATACTGACCCGCAGCACATACATTATGAAGAGCGAGAATGCCTTGACAACATTCAGACAATATTGCACCTTAGATGACAGAACCTTACCGGTCAAAGTTCTAAGCTAAAATATTTCACATAGGAGGTTTTGTCCCGGCAGCGACGATATGCCACACATCTCCGAAGACTTATGTGATTTGAGTGTGCCGATACCAGTGCGCCTTTGCGCTCCTCTGTCGGCGTATATTTGGGTGTGTTTGTTCGAATAGTTTTAAGTGTTTCAGGAGTTTTAATAATTTAATTAAATTTTAATAGTTTTAGGATGTTGATTGATTGATTGATTGATTGATTGATTGATTGATTGATTCATTCATTCATTCATTCATTCATTCATTCATTCATTCATTCATTCATTCATTCATTCATTGATAGTCACACTCCACTCGTATTGACCGTTGACCAGGTTGGCACAGCGACAAATACGACTCGGTATGTGGAAGGTCTGGATGGTCGGCCATCCAGGCACTGACCACTCCCAAAGTTGCTTTTGGGGTTGCAGCGTGACTGTACCGATTTGGATATGCTGTGACTTGTATCATATAAATTATTCGAATTTGTATGTATAATACTAGTGTGCAGGTTTTATAATTTAAAAATCAGCAAAGAATTTTCGGCATTTAGCCGTGCATCCGTCCCGGCGACCTACTATTATTCTGGTGCTTCAAGGTTGTGGGTGATTTTCAGTATTATTTCAAGGATCAAAACCAGATTGTGAAAAATGTATGCAGTCATCCGGAATGTGAATTTTCATTGGTTTTACCTCACTCACTCCAGCAAAATTAACAAGTACATACCCCACCCAGCTACACAAATATGTCGTACACACTGTAGAAGGAGCTTCCAAAGTGTTTGCTCGTAGGAAGACTGGGGCCGCATCAAACAAAATGTGTTGTGGACACCAACTTAAAATAAAATGGCGTATGCCTCTTAGTGCCGGGAGTGTCCGAGGACAGGTTCGGCTAGCCAGGTGCAGGTCTTTTGATTTGATACCAGTAGGCGACCTGCGCTTCGTGATGAGGATGAAATGATGATGAAGACGACACATACACTCAGTCCCTGTGCCTGAAAATTAACCAATGGTGGTTAAAATTACCGACCCTGCCGGGAATCGAACCCGGGATCCTTGTGATCTAGGGCCAGCACACTAACCATTTAGCAATGGTGCCGGACGCCAACTTACGTAACTTACCTCCCCACCTACTTAAACTGGTTGGTATTTTGCTAAACTAAACCAAGTGGCACTTCTTCTTCTTCTTCTTCCTCTTCGTCTTCTTCTTCTTCTTCTTCTTCTTCTTCTTCTTCTTCTTCTTCTACATCATCTGTTTACACTGCAGGGTTGGTTTTTCCCTCGGAATCAGCGAGGGATCCCATCTTTACCGCCTCATGGTCAGTGTCCTGGTAGGGGGATACAACTGGGAAGGATAACCAGTACCTCGCTCAGGCGGCCTCACCTTCTATGCTGAACAGGAGCCTTGTTGGGGATGGGGAGTTCTGAATTGTTGACAAGGAAGAGGGATGTAAACAGCCGTGGCCTTAAGTTAGGTACCATCCCGGCATCTGCCTGGAAGAGAAGTGGAAAACCACGGAAAACCACTTCCAGGATGGCTGAGATGGGAATCGAACCAACGTCTACTCAGTTGACTTCCCGAGACTGAGTGCACCCCGTTCGAGCCCTCGTACCACTTTTCAAATTTCGTGGCAGAGACGGGAATCGAACCCGGACCTCTGGCAGTGGCAACTAACCACGCTAACCACTACACCACAGAGGCAGACATTCAGTGCCGTTACAAAATATAATTCCGTAATGCTAAGAATTGTTTCATTGTTGATTTGTCTGAGCAGTAATTATTTGCATTATTTTTCGCATTGACAAACATACAATTTCAATACGTAACTCTTACAATAACGATACGTACGGACATTTTAATGCAAATTATTTACGCAAAAGTGTCGTACATTTTATGTTACCATATTGTACAATAAGTTACGAGTGTTAAATACTGAGGCTCAGGATCAATAATACATTAACCACAGCCGGGCTGAGTGACTCAAACGGTTGAAGCCCTTCTGACCCCAGCTTGGTTGGTGCGATCCGGCTCAGTCCGATGGTATTTGAAGGTGCTCGAATACGTCAGCCCCGTGTCGGTAGACTTTTTTAAAAGTATAAAATGATATTTGTTCGTGGCGTCGACCCCTGTGGATGCTTTGCCACTATTTGCACCATATGATATGGACCTACATGCAATTGGATTTGCGGAAGTGTAGTCTTGAATGTGAGGAAAGGAACGTTAAGGACGACACAAACACCCAGTCAACAGGACAGGGATATCAATCATTTACAATTAAAAATCCCTGACCCGGCCGGAAATCGAACTCGTGGCCGCCGGATGTCGGTAGACTTACTGGAATGTAAAATAACTCCTACGGGACTAAATTGCGGAACCTCGGCTTCTCCGAAAACAATAACAGTAGTTAGTGAGACGGAAAGCCAATAACATTATTTATTAAAATTAATCACAAATTAATGAAAATAAAACATTATTTTTCATTATTATTAGCGAAGTGTTCCACAAGTTGTGTTGTGTGTAAAATGTAAGTAAATCTTTCTTCTACAATCACATTCATGGAAAGGGCTCATACTGTAAATATATAAGTCGTAGGAATGTGAGAAAGTTCTCTCAGCTTTTATCGAAGTCTTGTTAATGTCGCGTGGCCCTCTGTAGCGTAAGACCGTCCAATTTATCTTCAAAAAAGTGTTAACAGTTAGTCAGTTTTCATTATTTAAGAAGTTATGATGCTAGAACGAAATTCCGATTCGGAATAATCATAGAGTAGAAATAACCGGAAAAGAAACTGGATGTGCGTCTATTTTTTATTTATTTTATTTTTTGGTAGTACTTTAACGTCGCACCAACATGTGCAAGGTTTTCGGCGATGTAAGGATGAGAAAGTGGTAGGACTGGGATGGCAGCGGCCGTGGCCTTAATTAAGGTGGAGCCCCAACATTTGTCTGGTGTGAAATTGAGAAACCATGCAAAACCATCTTCAGAGCTGCCGACGGTGGAATTTGACCCCACCATTTCCCGAATGCAAGCTCACAGCTACGCGACCCATACCGTGAGACCAACTCGCTCAGTGGGTGTATATCAGAGATATATTATATTCCCCTTCCACTTCAATGAAGTCACTATGTAATAACAATCATCACTTAATCTTCAATAACCGGGCGAGTTGGCCGTGAGCGTAGAGGCGCGCGGCTGTGAGCTTGCATCCGGGAGATAGTAGGTTCGAATCCCACTATCGGCAGCCCTGAAAATGGTTTTCCGTGGTTTCCCATTTTCACACCAGGCAAATGCTGGGGCTGTACCTTAATTAAGGCCACGGCCGCTTCCTTCCAACTCCTAAGCCTTTCCTATCCCATCGTCGCCATAAGACCTATCTGTGTCGGTGCGACGTAAAGCCCCTAGCAAAAAAAAAAAAAAAAACTTCAATAATTTCCGAGTGCTCACTGCAATCCCAGTCAAATCATTCTTGTGTCTAAACTGCATAAATTATATTTTCGTAGAAAAAAAAATCGTTCCAAACTTCATCCATCAAGTTAAATCCTCACTATTAATAAATAATGATCATATTTGTATTTATTTTCCCCTACAGGGGGAAGAAGTCATCCTAAGGCCTGTAAATGACCTCAGTGAATGTTTAGGCTCTAGGCTTCAAAACCATGATAGCGCCTAGAGAGGCTTGCTGCGAATTACAAGCAGGACTCCACAGCTCACAGTAAACTACTAAACACTCGATGATATATTAAAAGTAGACAGTACTACGCACAAGCTTGTAGCTAATACCTATTCACTGCTGCGGTAAGTGGGCCAAGCCTGTTTCCACGAACTCTGTGTGGCTGCAGCCAAGTCGGCGATTGAATTTCTCAGCGCCTTTGGAGGGGTGAAGTGGGACCTCTTGGTACGGAAGGAGAATATAATACTGCCCCTTAGTACATTGGAGTTTTAGAACGAAATGAAATAAGAAAACACAATCTCCTTATTCTCGTGGATGAGGTTTTAAGGCGTTGATCTTCACACGTAATAACATGTATAATGCGAATATCTGAGTTTAGACATTTCCTTCAAGACTACCTCCACAGTTTTTCAAAGCAGATATCACAGAAATAATTTACAGACACTAAAAATGTGAACTACTTCCAATTTCACACAGAATTTAGCTTGATAGTTGGTTGTAGAAGGGTTTATATAAATGTTCTGGGATTATCACGATCATATTCCAAAGGCCAAGCCTTGTCGCCTTGTCTATCTTGAGGCAGTCTTTTCTACTCAGCGTAGGTCTTGCAGTTCATCCTCTGGGTAGGCCTAGTCATTAATATGAGAAATTTCTTGCAAGTGATGGTTCATCGGTATATTGTGCATGCCATTGGGCTCAGTGCCTCAGACCCATCATTTTTCTGCCCCTAATTGTAAACGATATGAATGAATGAATGAATGAATGAATGAATGAATGAATGAATTCTCTCCCAGTCACGGATGAGTATCAACTATGGAGAGAAAATCCATTTATTGTAATCGTGATTAATACATGAAGTTAGTTAGATTTCCACCTAAGAAAATGATACTAAATGATTTAAGTAACTTATACTTACTAATATACAGTAAGCTTATATCACGTAAATACTTCTTGAACACATCATTATTTTTAATTTTATTTTTCTAGTGGTTTAAAGTCGCACCAACACATCGAAGGGTTTCGGCGACGCAAGGATGGGAAACTGCTAGGACTGGGAAGGTAGTGGCCAGGGTCTTAATAGGAAATATATTTATATAACGATTAGATAAACTTGGCATTTGAGATACTTCCTAGACATTAACTAATCAATCAATAAATCAATCAATCAATCACCAATGATCTGTATTTAGAGCTGTCGCCGCGGTGGCAGATTCCCTATCAATGTTTACCTATATTTTTCTTCAACGTTTTTAAAAATTCTGGTAATTTATCGAACATTTCCCTTCATAAAGTACTCCAGTACCTTACTCATCGTCCTATAAATGAATATTTGCCCCAATTTTTCCTCTTGAATTCTAACTTCTTCTTCTTCTTCTTCTTCTTCTTCTTCTTCTTCTTCTTCTTCTTCTTCTTCTTCTTCTTCTTCTACTTCTTCTTTATCTGTTTACACTCCAGGGTCGGTTTTTCCCTCGGACTCAGCGAGAGATCCCACTTCTACCGCCTCAGGGGCAGTGTCCTGGAGCTTCAGACTTTGGGTCGGGGATACAACTGGGGAGGATGACCAGTACCTCGCCGAGGTGGCCTCACCTGCTAAGTTCAACAGATGGTCTTGCGGGGGGGGGGCGTGATATTGGAAGGGACAGACAAGGAAGAGCGAAGGAAGCGGTCGTGGCCTTAACTTAGGTACCATTCCGGCATTTGCCTGGAGGAGAAGTGAGAAACCACGAAAAACCATTTCCAGGATGGCCGAGGTAGGAATCGAACCCACCTCTACTCAGTTGGCCTCCCGAGGCTGAGTGGACCCAGTTCCAACCCACGTGCCACTTTTCCGAATTTCGTGGCAGAGCCGGGAATCGAACACGGGCCTCCGGAGGTGGCAGCTAATCACACTAACCACTACACCACAGAGGCGGGTTCTTTACTCATATCATATAAGAAAACATAAAGGTCCAATAATACTGACCTATAGGACACTCTCTTAACCATCACAGGATCACATGACACTTCACCTACTCTAATTCTCTGAGTTATATTTTCTAGAAATTTAGCCACCCATTCAACAACTAGTCAAATAGTCCTCATTTACGTCAGTATTCTCCCGTGACATATCCTATCGTCCGCCACTGTAGTGTAGTGGTTAGTGTGATTAGCTGCCACCCCCCGGAGGCCCGGGTTCGATTCCCGGCTCTGCCACGAAATTTGAAAAGTGGTACGAGGGCTGTAACGGTGTCCACTCAGTCTCGGGAGGTCAACTGAGTAGAGGTGGGTTCGATTCCCATCTCAACCACCCTGGAAGTGGTTTTCCGTGGTTTCCCACTTCTCCTCCAGGCAGATGTCGGGATGGTACCTAACTTTAGGCCACGGCTGTTTACATCCCTCTTCCTTGTCAACCCTTCCGAACTCCCCATCCCCAACAAGGCTCCTGTTCAGCATAGCAGGTAAGGCCGCCTGGGCGAAGTACTGGTTATCGTTCCCAGTTGTATCCCCCGACCCAATATCTCACGCTCCAGGACACTGCCCTTGAGGCGGTAGAGGTGGGCTCGCTGAGTCCGAAGGAAAAACCAACTCTGGAGAGTAACCAGATTAAGAAGAAGAAGAATATCTATCCTATCAAAAGTCACAGAGTCTCAGATACCTCCAAGTAACGGATGATATCAACAGTGTGGTAGTTCTAATGATGACGGTGACACAGCAAGAACTATTATAACCGGGCGAGTTGGCCGTGCGGTTAGGTCCGCGCAGCTGTGAGCTTGCATCCGAGAGATTGTAGGTTCGAATCCAACTGTCAGCACCCCTGAAAATGGTTTCCTGTGGTTTCCGATGTTTATACCAAGCAAATGCTGGTGCTGTACCTTAATTCTTTTACAAGTTGTTTTACATCGCACCGACACAGATAGGTCTTATGGTGAGGATGGCTAGGAGTGGGAAGGAAGCGGCCGTGGCCTTAATTAAGGTACAGCCCCAGCATGTGCCTGGTGTGAAAATGGGAAACCACGGAAAACCATCTTCAGGGCTGCAGACAGTGGGGTTCGAACCCACTATCTCCAGAATACCGGATACTGGCCGCATTTAAGTGACTGCAGCTATCGAGAGCGGTGTGTACCTTAATTAAGGCCACGGCCGCTTCCTTCCCAATCCTAGCCCTTTCCTATCCCATCGTCGCCATAAGACCTATCTGTGTCGGTGCGACGTAAAGCCAATTGCAAGGATTATTATAGCCAACTACAGAGGAACACTTTTTTTTTGGCTACTTGCTTTACGTCGTACCGACACAGATAGGTCTTATAGCGACGATGGGAGAGGAAAGGGCTGGGATTTGGAATTAAGGTACAGCCCCAGCATTTGCCTGGTGTGAAAATGGGAAACCACGGAAAACCATATTCAGAGCTGCCGACAGTGGGATTCGAACTCACTATCTCCCGGATGCAAGCTCACAGCTGCGCGCTCCTAACCGCACGGCCAACTCGCCCGGTAGGAACACTTTTAACACCAGGGAGATATGCATGATAATGCCATTAAAATTGTCCCCGAAATTTTTTTATTGATCGTATTTGCGGAAAGTGAAGGGAGTACAACATGAAACTTTAGAGTAATTTAAGTTTTTTTTCTATTTGCTTTAACTCGCACCGACGCAGATAGGTCTTATGGCGACGATGGCACAGGAATGGCCTAGGAATGGGAAGGAAGCGGCCGTGGCCTTAATTAAGGTACAGCCTCAGCATTTGCCTGATGTGAAAATGGGAAACCACGAAAAACCATCTTCAGGACTGCCGACAGTGGGATTCGAACCCACTATCTCCCGGATGCAAGCTCACAGCTGCGCACCCCTAACCGCACGGCCGACTCACCCGGTAATTCATTTAACAAGATTGCATAGTTTCTGTTGCGCATTTCCCATGCTTGATGCCATACCCTCTCCATGGCTTTGAGATATCGTGAGGTTTAACCTGTGATGTGCCTCTTCTTGAACATGCTGACAGTCTGGATCTTCACTAAAATAATATCATAGTACCAAGTACGTAGACTACAGGTATGATCTGTGCAGATAATACGCAATGTGAAATTTAAGACGTTACTTCTGTATGCTTGATTTGTACTTTATCCTAACTGACGCTGAAGTGATTCGAAATCTGGAAGGTAAGTCTGGAATAGTATTTCTGAAAACTAGTTGTCGGAAAGGCTAATTAATTAATGTTATTTGCTTTACGTCCCAGTAACTACATGTTTACGGTTTTCGGAGACGCCAAGTAAAGACTTGAGAATCACGCGTTATGTTTCGGTGAATATGCAATCAAATGTATGTACTTCAGCATCCTCTGAGAGAGTAGATCACTTCCAAAATGACTTCCCATTAATTCACGATCCAGAAATTCTTCTTGGATATCCAACAAAACCAAAATGTGCACAACATACACTTAACACGGTATTTGAAGATGATTACCGAGTAAGAATACTGTGATTTATTTTGAAGTATTAACTATAGCACATCTTGAGGGCACCAGGACTTAATATATAGTTTTGTGATGAGCAGAATAAAAATCAGAAGTGTGTGATACCTTTTAATTATTATTAATTATAATTCTTTCTCTTTCTTTCTTAATCTGTTTACCCTCCAGGGTCGGTTTTTCCCTCGGACTCAGCGAAGGATCCCACCTCTACCGCCTCAAGGGCAGTGTCCTGGAGCTTCGGACTCTGGGTCTGGGGATACAACTGGGGAGGATGGACAGTACCTCGCCCAGGCGGCCTCACCTTCTATGCTGAACAGAGGCCTTACGGGGGGATGGGAAGATTGGAAGGGATAGACAAGGAAGAGGGAAGGAAGCGGCCGTTAGGTACCATCCCGGCATTTGCCTGGAGGAGAAGTGGGAAATCACGGAAAGACACTTCCAGGATGGCTGAGGTGGGAATCGAACCCACCTCTACTCATTTGACCTCCCGAGGCTGAGTGGATCCCGTTCCAGCCCTCGTGCCACTTTTTAAATTTCGTGGCAGAGCCTGGAATCGAACCCGCGCCTCCGGGGGTGGCAGCTAATCACACTAACCACTACATCACAGAGGCGGACATTAAATATTATTAACAATTATTAATTTGTTCTCGTATGTCTTGATATACTTCTGAATAAAATAATAAATTTAGTATTTGCAATTTAAATGAGTCCATATATGAGTTATCAGCAACAATTTAAAGATGAAATAGTCTACATATTTTCCATACAAGTAATGTAGTGTGTGTTAGAAAAGACATGCAGTCGTAAGATTACAGTCTGCAGCAGATCACTGGCCCGAGAAGGGGCTACAATGTACTCATTAATATCAAGACAACCATCTTGAAGAGACTGAAGTGCTTGCAAATCCAACAATATGTACTGTACTTTAAAATTATAATAAATACTTAAGTTGCCGGTACGTGATTTACGAGTAATAGATTACGCACATGTAACATCCTTTCCCTGGTGGTTTAGGATAGTATACGATATTTTAAGCCTTCTAAATATCAATAATGTGTTGGTAAATCAAATTGTTCCGTAAGAATTAAGTAGTGCCCTCCATTAGAACACACTCAGCTATTTTAAACTGCATTACAAGCGTCACTCCCACACTACACAACACTCGCCCTTGTTAACATGATTCCCAAAACGTACCGCAAACACTGTTTATTGATAATATGAAGAGTGACCCCTCCCCCACACTCGAACTCCTTGCCTGTTTTATCGTTTCTGCACGAGAAAGCCTGGGAGTTTCTTCAGTAATTGCCACGAGGAAACAAATTAAAACAGGCAATTCTTCCAATTGGTACTCTGTGGCGACTACTACTGAGTTCAACAGGAAGAAATTCTAATCGCTGGTGAAATTGATTTGAGATATACAAATTTTTACTTACAGTAAATATAAACATGATGTCTGACTCCTTGGGTGATTGGTCAGCATCGAAGCCTTCCGTACAGAGGATCTTGAGTTCGATTTCCGGCCTGGTAGTGGATTTTACTCACGTCTGGTTAATTCCTCTGCCTCGGGGACTAAGTATTTGTGCTTGTTCCAACACACTCCCCTTCGTACATACAACATACCATACAACCAACCACCAGAGAAACGCGCAGTAGTGAAGATATCCCTTCACAAAAGGTTGATGCCAGAAAGGGCATCCGTCCGTGAAACAGCGACACAATTCACACCCCCGTCCCCACCTTCTCCGAGAGTGTGGGAAAGGTGGACTAAAAATGTTTTGTAAAAAGGAAGGCAGTCCGAGCCCCATTTAGGCAGGACCGAGATGGTAGTTCGTGATTGGAACAAAAAGGAAGAATCTACAGAGCATCGTCCTTGCCCCACCCATTTCTACGAGATAGTGTCAGACCCCAATGAAAGGAAAATGCCTTCTGTTCGGCGTTAAAGTCCATGGAATAGTTTTATTGCATTGTTGTTACGTCGTAGTATATTTTAATTTAAGTGGATCAGTAATACTAAATTAATTATGATACTGTGTATTATGCCTTTGGTGGCAGGACCTAGTGTTTACAGTGCACTATGTCTTCTGGTATAGGCTAGAGCAATTTTGTTACTTTCATTGATCTGTCTCTGTCTTATCCTTGGCGTTGACAATATGAAAGTGACTGAGGTATGAGCGATGCTAGTAATGCCATTCCTTCTGCAGCCAGTCGCTGCTGTGAATGGTGTGAAAATGTTGCTCATAGGGTCGGTTGGTGCATGCATCTCAGTGGGCTCGGCAGACTGATATGTAATAGCAACTTCTGGCTCAGTGAGGAAAGCAACGGGAAACTACCTCACTCCTCATTTCCCTAGTACGCCTCTTCGGTGATGCCTAGGCCATCTGTGACAGCTGATAGCAGAGCTGTTGAGGATCCAACCAGCTTTAGGGCTGAAGACTGAACATACACTGTGTACGAATTCCTATTAGTCCAGTGTTTAAAATTTCCTGCCCTGTTACTACTGAGTTCAAAGTAATTGTTTCTTTCTATATTTCAGTGCATTTTCATGACTGGCTCCGCGACTAAATGGTTAGCGTTCTGGCCCTTGGTCACAGGGGTCCCGGGTTCGATTCCCGGCAGGGTCGGGAATTTTAACCATCATTGGCTGATTTCGCTGGCAGGGGGTCTGGGTGTATGTGTCATCTCCATCATCATTTCATCCTCATCACGACGCGCAGGTCGCCTACGGGCATCAAATCCAAAGACCTGCATCTGGCGAGCCGAACTTGTCCTCGGACACTCCGGGCACTAAAAACCATACGCCATTTCATTGAGTACATTTTCATCAGTTCTGGTACTTTCATTGTTAGAAAGTAGGTAGTTCCTGTGTTGTTATAACTTTGGGGTCATAACGTTTAAATTATTCGAAAAAGGAAGAAATCCCATCGTCATTTTGATTTCATTGAAATACATACTGTGCACAGAAGGTATTTCTCCCTATGATACCTGAGAGTAGAGGAAAAATTTTGCAAATGCTCGCAAAAGTTGGAGTAAACATTTCCGATCTAAACTATTCACTTATATACTTACTAGTAGTTGGTAATGGGAGATTTTGCCTTTCACCGCACCGATTATATTTTACAACATATCGTAGCGAAATAAAAGGTTCATATCAATCCAAATAGCAAGCACTCTACTCCCTCGCCTACTCCTTATGCCTAAATTTACATTATCAAGCCTTCGCCCCGTGACTTAGAAAACCAACAGCAAGTTACAAACTATGTAAATGGTATTCATCGAGGCTTCCTATTGGCCACTAGAGAGAGAAGCCTTAAGCCTTGTCACCTCATGAAAGCCCTCCACATCCATAATGTATTAGTGACTTGGAAACCTGTATTAATGCCATACTGACCGCGGCTGGTGCTCTGCACTATATAAACCGCGGCGGAATCAAGTGGAACTCAGACGAGGCCTGCGGCTCTCTCAAGTAAGAGTAAAAAGTCGTGTCTTTTTTACTCTGAGAAGCAGCTCACGGAGTCTTCGTTACAAAATTTTAATTACTTATAACTCGCGCTGTCACTTCACTATTTAATTTTTGGAATTTGAGAATTCTCTACAGAATACCTTCGTTAACTTTGAGGAGCATCCATTACATAATTCACGCTACAACACTTACCGTTTCTAAAAAAGAACGTATTATTATTACTATTGCAGCCAGTATTTTGAAATGGGCCCACTTTTCATGATGAGCACCACTTCCTACATTTTACTTCTGGGATTAATAATAGTTCTGCTTTTACTTTTACTGGACACTCTGAGGTTCAGAAAACAAAACAAGTCAGTGGACAATAAAGACACTGAAAACTTGGCACTTGTCGATCCACCAGGCCCGAAGTCATGGCCTGTCATCGGCTCTCTTCATCTGCTGGCAGGGTATGACGTGCCATACCAAGCTTTTGGAGTTCTGGCCAAGAACTATGGAAATGTTTTCAAGCTTCACCTGGGTTCCGTACCCTGCCTGGTGGTCAATGGACTTGAAAACATAAAAGAAGTACTTTTAACCAAAGGAACTCATTTCGATGGACGACCTAATTTCAGCAGATACAACCAACTCTTCTGTGGGGATAAAGAAAACTGTGAGTACATTAAATTATACTGCGTATGCAGAGAATTATAGTTTTAAATATTAGATAGCTTATTGATCCCAAGTTCAAGTTTGTAAAGCAAAGAAAGGTTCTTCATTATTTAGTACTTACCTACAAATTAACTATTATTCTTGTGATTCAGGATCATAGCTGATTTCTTATAGAATGTTCATTACGTCATTAAAAATCATATTATGCTTAGTAATTTTGAAACAACTGATAAAGCTCCAGCGAAGTAATTATTCCTCTAAATTAGGACATCAACATTTAAACAATTCAGTCTTAAATACTGTATGAAATATTTTATTAAATCTAGTACTCCTCAGTACCCTGGATTATACGAACATCCTTCCAATACATAATGGGGATATCCTTACTAGCCCAGGGACGAGTTGTAGCAATGCATGTCACACAATTGAAAATGCTGCTGAGGACTCTCCCACGACATACATACTTAAAAGTCACTTTTTTCGGCTATTTGATAGATTCTGATGCCGCATTAAAGGAAATTCTGCATAAGGACCTTTCATGCAATAACTAAAGTTACATTTGTACTTCGAATAAAAAATGGATAATTATTAACAAATATGTTGTTATCTGACAATATCAGCTATTACCATGTATTTATCTTAGTATTTTATCCTGCAGTTCATTTCTAATATGAACTAAAATTATTTCTCCTAAAATTTAACAAGTAAAATTTACGTTTGTAAATATGTAAAACATTCCTTTTTTCTGTTCACAGCTCTTGCATTTTGTGACTGGTCAGACGTGCAAAAGGCTCGCCGGGAAATGATTCGCACCCACACCTTTCCGAGGGCCTTCTCTGCGCGCTTCCACCTGCTCAATAGCATTGCCACGGCAGAGCTGGACTTGCTGGTTGAAGATCTCAAAGAATCGCACCTCGAATCAATCGATCTGAGACCACAACTCTCTTTCGCTATGGCCAACATTTTCACTTCATACTTCTGCAATCGTCGTTTTGATAAAGATGATAGTGGCTTTATGCAAATGGTTCAGAACTTCGACGAAATCTTCTACGAAGTGAACCAGGGCTACGCTGCAGACTTCATCCCTTGGCTGTTGCCGTTTCACAAGAAACATTTCTCACAGATAGAGGAGTGGAGCCATTCAATTCGAGAATTCATGATGACTGAAATAGTTGCATCACGAATGGATGCTTGGACGCCATGGAAAGAAGAAGAGGACTATGTAGATGCTCTTATCAACCACGTACGCAGTGAACAGCAGCCAGCTATGTCTCTTGATGTCGCAATGTTTGCTCTGGAGGATATCATCGGTGGCCACTCTGCACTCTCCTGCTTTGTTTTCAAGGTAAAAAGAAGTACTGTATATCAACTCCTATTTAAGTATTTTTCTCATAGTTGTTTCAGATATCTTTAACTTGTTGCATAAATTACACTCGTGGTCACACGATTCAAAAATATGCCCTGAGTCACCTTGGTTTCTAAAACGTATACGGATTTAAAATTTCTCCACTGAAAAGTAGTCCACCATTTAATGAAATAATTACCTCAATTACATTAGAAGACTCCCATATCATATTAATAAATTCGTTCATTTTTTTATATTTCAGATTTTGGGGTTCATCACAACACTCCCGGAAGTACAACAAAGAATCCAGGAAGAAGTGGATGCCGTAACTTGTGTGGGAGGAGTTAACGTAAGACCTGTTGAACTCGGAGACAGGACAGCTATGCCATACACAGAAGCTGTAGCTCTGGAAGCTCTAAGACTTATCGCCTCCCCAATTGTGCCCCATGTGGCCAATCAGGACAGCTCTATTTCAGGTACAGTATATAACCCTACAACTTGCTCGTGTATAACTGAAAAATATAGGCCTCAAAATATGAGTTGTGTAACATACAGTAGATTAACTGAGTCATCTCTTATTGTTATAGGTTTTAAAGTAGAAAAGGACACGCTTATTTTCCTCAACAATTATGATCTACATATGAGTCCAGAACTTTGGTCCGAGCCTGAAGCATTTAAACCGGAGCGGTTCCTTGTAAATGGTCGTCTGGTGAAGCCGGATCATTTCTTGCCATTTGGAGGCGGTCGTCGATCTTGTATGGGCTACAAGATGGTTCAGTTCCTCTCCTTCTTGACCTTGTCAACATTATTACAGCATTTCTCGCTCGCCCCAGTTCCACGAGTTGACTATCGTGTACCTGTGGGCAATCTAGGTCTGCCTAAAGAAGTCTTTAAATTCACTCTGCAGAAAAGGCGGTAAGATAAAAGGTGACTTCATACACATAAAATTCAGTAACTAAGTAATGACAGAAATATCATTGTACATAATATCTTCCCGCCTTAAATATTAAGTCAAATGCATACATTGCAAACAAAAGTGCATATTTCACATTATGTATATTATTTATTGAACATGTCGCAATTTAATCATCATACATTAACATTACGTAAAGTTCTTGAGAAGGATATTAGTTACATCACACACTCTGAAGGTCCTACCTCTCACAATGCATACGTTTTTTATGACCTGACCTACAGAACATTATGATGTATGTGTCCAAGTACTCACGAATGAGAGAGATTGATATTAAAGGCTTGAAAATATTTCTATATTTTGATAGCAAATGCACCAAATAATGAGCCTAAATTACTCCAGAGATACCACATACATATTTTCAGTTTTAATTAATAATTTTAAACCGCGTAATTGATCTCCAGACTATGTGCAACGTTTCTTAATAATCATATAAATGTAAATGCTAATAAGACATATCAATTACATGTAAACACTCGGCTAACAAACTAATGGAGAAATCAATAACACTTTGTAAACTAATACTAAGGAATTACCACGTGTCTAAGAGTAAGGCCATCATGTAGTCAGTAGCCGTCGATGTCCATTCAAGATTTCTTGAGCAGCATTATACAGCGTGTCAGCTACGGCATAAATCCCTCATATTATTCCCATCGCTGGAGGAATTAAAATCACAGACATTCCAAAGCACGGTAATATCCTATAATCTTGGAACTATAGATCACAAGGTTGATTCAAATATCACAAAGTGTGTTTGCCGTGAAATGCAACCTTTCAGACAAATTTATGTTGAATTCTTAAATTTCTCATGCACATAAAAGTTATCTGCAAAGATTGTCTCGATACTTCCTGGACAAACCACTTTTAGTATCGAATTGTAGTTATTAAACCAACGTTCTTTAAAAGATGGCAATGTTTTGAAATTTTACTATTTAAGCCTCTTGGTACTCCTGAAAAATTAGTTGCCCGACCAATTATACAACTTTATTGTGTAAATGTTTTTATAGCTTCATTATTTGGTGTAAAGCTGATGAACTTTGAAATACTTTAAGCAGTGTATATTATGCTGGAGAGAAGAATTGGAGCGTATCTTTCCTGTGAGAAACAACAAAATGAAAGACCAGGCATCACGCCACACTTATGCAATGCCAGGTACTAGGCTATATGTGCGCGTATTAAACTACGTAAATAGAAATCAAATAGGTAAATTTTTATCACTTCCTTGTAGGTCTTGTATCTAGTATTTGGGATATCGCTGGACGATTCCAGGTTGCCTCACTGACTCTTGTAAATATGGAATTAAGGAGGAGGTTAAGCAATTATAGCCTAATGCAAATAGACAGCACCGCTATTGTCTAAATGGTGAAAGTTAGTTAAATATTGTTATGTAACCAACTCAAACTTACGTAGCAGTCGATCTTTTTAATGACTGTAGCTGAAATTTCCCATACCTCTTATATTCGATGGGCATGTTAATTATCTCCATCATCTGCTATGTAAATAAATATTTTTCTTGATTACATACAATATGTTCTAATTATGTACTAACTCGGTTTTAACTATTGGTAGCTAAGACAGAGTACCTGGCAATGCATCAAAATGATATCTCTCAGCTAAAGAGTTTATAGAAGAGAGATATCACAACGATAGTTTTATGTAGCCTATTTACAGTTTAATTTTAAGGTAACTAAAGCTTTAAAGGTATGCTCATTCAGAAAGCCAGACGTATAGTTCCATGAACATTTAGTATTATCCATAGAACTACACTGTGAAGGAAAAATTGAGATATTCTTACAAATTACAACAAACTACCTCATTTAATTATAAATTAGAATATTACTAAGTTCTGTGGAAGGTATTAATGTGACTGTTTTATTACTGAGCACGTTAATGGAAAGCCATACACCTTGAGACTGTATGTACGCATAAAATTGAAGTCCTTATACATAATCTGTGATTAAACGTAATCAATACCTTGTGATATTAATTATATATTTATATTGTTAATATATGTACATATTTACCAAAGATTTAAAGCAATTGTGCATTTAAGGTGTTATTGGAATTATATTTCATTTATAACAAATAACTGTAGCATAATTATCAGAAGGGTGATATGAACACATTTATAATTTTATTACCATGTTATTTATGAAACAATCAGATCTGAAGCTCTATGAATTTAATGTGGGATGAGTTGCCAGATTTATTCCATAGTTATTGTGCAACATGAGAACTGAAGTTCAATAAGACTGTAGTTGCGTATTATGATATGCACTTTATAAATTATATTTGTTCACAATGAGACAGTAATTTTCATACAATTCCTCTCGTGTATGTGTTAATATTAAAATTTGTTTTACAAAGTTTAGTGTTAAAACCTCACTGTGTAGAAATGTGAAAGAATTATTACTGTAAATAAAAACAAGTCTTAACATTGAATGTTCTACGTGTTAATTATTTTACCCTGAAAGCACATTAAGTCGATGCAGTTCAGCCAAAACCATCACCTATAGGGATCCATCACTCACTCCTTCAACCCCAGATAACACAAATAAGAAAAAGAATGAACTAAAATCACATTTTCAGATTTCTTATAAGTTTTTTATCGTATTCTACCTTCAGAAAGAAGGTAATATATGATCACGCCTACCTATTTCCCAGTCCTAGACCGAGTTAAATCTACAAATATACAAACCAGTACAGACACTTAGCCTGACTGGGTGTGACATTCCACACGCACTAAGTAACTGGGGCAACTGACCATGACGTCTCAAATGAAGCAAAATGTTCCTTATTACAACTTTAAATCGATTTGTGTGGTTGTCGTGGTTCAGTGTGGGTATCTATGATACGACTGCTCATCAGCCCCATGTACTCTAATTCTGAGACTCAATGCTAGTTCGTGATTTAATTAACTGGGTCTAGGATTGGGAGAGATAGATAGATAGATAGATAGATAGATAGATAGATAGATAGATAGATAGATAGATAGATAGATAGATAGATAATACCTTTATTTGTGGCTAAGTTACAGCTCTTACACTTAAAACCTAGAACAGTATACAACCACATATAATTACAAACACAAGTAACACAAAATAATAATAATAATAATAATAATAATAATAATAATAATAACACATTAATATCCTTCATTTAAAACTGATGTCCTGTTATATAAAATGAGATAATCTCCCAGCTTTTTCCTAGAGTAAATTCCACACTTGTTCATAGCTGGAAGTAAAATCTTACGGGCTGTTACGGTTGTTAAGCTAAAGAAACTTCGATCAAGGCAGATATGTTACTGAAAATATTTGCAGTAGTAGCAGACAAAACGTCAGAAAGGAGTAGGAGTTCTAATTGAGAACTTGCGTACTACTACCCTCATGTAAACATCAGGTAACTATTATCAATTATCGTTTTTGAATTAGTGTGCTCACCATCGCCAGAAGAATGAAGCTCATTTCAATCGCCTTATTTCCCTAGAATCTAGGACGGCTTCATGCAGTAGCACAAGCCCTCTTCAGCCGACCTGAAGGAACCCGAAAAGTGAAAATACACCCCCTCATGTTTCCCCTCCCAATATCTTTACATTCCCCTCCATTGCCTTACTCACGCCATCCGCAAACTGAG
Organism: Anabrus simplex; assembly: GCF_040414725.1. Lineage (NCBI taxonomy): Eukaryota > Metazoa > Arthropoda > Insecta > Orthoptera > Tettigoniidae > Anabrus > Anabrus simplex. Next base: position 320,599,105 of record NC_090266.1, on the reverse strand, counting down.
TATGCAACACGAGAGGAATGGACGTATTTCGCAGACTTCTGAACACTTGTACGAGGACGGTTTGAAAAGTTCTCGGAATCACCGCTATATGTCAGTGCTAGACCAACGAGGTTCCCGTGCAATAATCACACATTCTTTGTGAGTAAACACGTGGTGCGTCAGTGCTCTAGCTGCAGGAGTGTGGGGTGTTCCCGCGTAGTGATTTGTGACAATGGAAAAACTGAGATTCGAGCAGTGAGTAAATACTTTGTAAAGAAATGTATGAAAGCAAAGGAAATTCATGCCGACTTTCAGAACACACTGGAGGACTCTGCTCCTTCATTTTCAACTGTTGCCAAGTGGACCAGCGAGTTTAAATTTGGTCGGGAGAGCTTGGATGATGATCTGCGTAGTAGACGGCCAAAAAGTGTTACGACCCCAGAATTTATTGCAAAAGTGCATAAAACAGTCATGGAGGATCGTTGACTGAATGTGCGGGAGATTGCTGAAGCTGTAGGGATGTCTTCTGAACAGGTATATTATATGTTAACCGAAGGATTGGGTATGAAAAATTTATCCGCAAGATGGGTGCTGCGGCTCTTGACATTGGACAATAAACGCACCAGATTGGAAATGTCCGAACAAAGTCTGGCCCGTGTTCAGTGCAACCAACAAGATTTTTTGCGCCGGTTTGTGACTACAGATGAAATTTGGGTCCACTACTATACCCCAGAGACAAAACAGCAGTCAAAGCAGTGGAAACATGCTGATTCACCACCACCAAAGAAAGCAAAGGCAGTGCGTTCGGCCGGAAAGGTCATGGACTCAGTTTTCTGGGATGCAAAAGGCATTCTTCTGATAGATTATCTTCCTACTGGCCAAACAATTACGGGGCAATACTATGCAAACCTCCTAGACCAACTACAGGAAAAGATACGCGAAAAAAGGTCATCTTTCATCAGGACAGCGCTCCGCCGCACACAAGTGTTATTGCCATGGCAAAACTTCATGAACTGGGGTACGGATTGTTGCCACATCCACCTTATTCGCCTGATTTGGCACCATCAGACTTTCATCTATTCCCCAAGCTGAAAATTTTCCTCGGTGGGCGGAGATTTTCTACAAGTGAAGAACTGACAGCCGAATTGGACAGGTATTTTGCAGGCGTGGAGGAATCTCATTTTCGAGATGGGATCAAGGCATTGGAACATCGCTGGACCAAATGCATTAGTCTACAGGGAGACTATGTTGAAAAATAAAAGCAGTTCCATCGCGGTAAGATACTTAATTCTAGTACATTCCGAGAACTCTTCAAAGCACCTACGTATTATATCCACTTTGAGTGGTTCAATCGTTAATTTCCCTGCTCCCATCAACTGAATAATCATAAGCAGAGCTAAGGGAGAGTGTACTGCTAACTTAAAAAATCTGGAGAAACAAATGTGTTAACAGGCCTTGTATTAAAACACAAGGGCATGTTCGAAAATAATAATAGAGAATGTAGCATAATGACAACAATTATTACAGTGGAAGAACGTTACTCAAAAATTGAAAGGGAGATAAAAAAAAAATTCCAAAAATAAAATTCCTAGGAGGAAACCATAATTTAATTTCAAATGCGCAGCTATCCACATGCATTTGCTGGCAGGACCTAGTGTTTACAGTGCACTATGTCTTCTGGTATGGGCTAGAGCAATTTTGTTACTTTCATTGATCTGTCTCTGTCTTATACTTGGCTTTGACAACATGAAAGTGACTGAGGTAGGAGCGGTGCTAGTAATGTAATTCCTTGTGCAGCCAGTCCCTGCTATGAATGGTGTGAAAACGTTGCTCATAGGGTCGGTTGGTGCATGCAATTCAGTGGTCTTGGCAGACTGATATGTAATAGCAACTTCTGGCTCGGTGAGGAAAGCAACGGGAAACTACCTCACTCCTCATTTCCCTAGTACGCCTCTTCAGTGATGCCTAGGCCAGCTATGACAGCTGATGGCAGAGCTGTTGAGGATCCAACCAGCCTTAAGGCTGAAGACTGAACATACATACATACATAGCTCTCCACCTGATGAGCCCACTGCTGCGAAACACTGGTATTTCACGATTCAAGAAGCCTAAAGAGCTTAAATGTAAAAAACTAGGTTTTATCTGTTACTATGTTGAATTTCTTTATTTTTATTTAAATCATAATTAGATGAACACATTACGGTCAGTTCAGAGCCTAGCACAGTCGACGCCATCCCTGAAAGAATCTATACCTTTCAAAATCAGTCGATACATGCATTGACTCGTCCACGTGACGCAGGGCAGCCATCTGGAACCTACTGAACTATTTTACATGTATTTAGAAAGGTTTCTGACAGTACATTTTAATGTTGGTGAAAGTTGAGTGCGGTAAGTAACCACAGTATCACAACATTACACCTTCACACTGAAGAACGTAAATATATGAAAATCGACATGGAATAAAAGGAAGTATATTTCTAACCCTTCTTAATTCCATACTATAATAGTGTCGTGTGGCCATTTCTAGCTGGGTGCAGCCCTTGTCAGGCAGACCCTCCGATGAGGGTGGGCGGCATCTGCCATGCCTGTTATTGTGGTGAAGGATAGTGTTATGTGTGGTGCGTGAGTTGCAGGGAGTTGGGGACAGCACAAACACTCAGTCCCCGAGGCAAGGGAATTAACCATTTAAGGTTAAAATCCCCGACCCGACCGGAAAACGAACCCGGGGCCCACTGAACCGAAGAGCACTGCGCTGACCATTCAGCCAAGGAACCGGACTAATTACGTCTAAATAAATATCCTTTCTCGGTACCAAAAGCAACGAAAGAAGAAGGGGATTACTAGTTAATATGAGATACCTACTTAAGCGCTTGTCAGGAAAGCATTGCTATATTATTATTATTATTATTATTATTATTATTATTATTATTATTATTATTATTATTATTATTATTATTTTATTTTATTTTATTTTATTTTATTCTCTTATACATCGCGTTGAGCCTCTATGGACTGTGTGGTAACAACAAACTTCATTTTAGTGTCTAGGTCTTGTTCTTGTTCCGCCTTTGACTTCCTGCCAGTATCTTCTGAACCCAGCGACGAGTGCCTGTTTTTGCTCTTCCGACAAAGGTCCTTTCCGTCTTCTGGAAGTTGATGCCATTTTGAAACCTTGATAGTTGTTCACCAACCTTCTGAATACGTTTCTGTCAGGAATTTCTTGGTCTGAAATACCAATCTGCCTCAGATCTTTTCTTCGCATTCCTGGAACCATCCCGACCTTGTTGCCTTAGACTGAATAAAATTCCATATTCTTTTTGTTAGTCCATCATCAGTCATCCTCAAGAGATGACCGTAAAACAGTAGCCGTCTCTTCTTAAATGACGCTGTGAGAGGTTCTGTCTTGCTGTACAAATCCTCATTTGGTCTCATTCGCCATTGTCCATCAACCCATCTATTACCTAGGATTTTTCTTAGTCTCTTTTTTCCAGCCGGTCAGCTTGACCTTTACTACTTAGGGTCAAAGTTTCAGGCACATATAATCCCTCAGGTTTTACAACTGTGTTGTAGTGTCGGAACTTGGCCTCTATACTCATAGACTTTTTATTATAGATATTCTTTGTCATTTCGTATGCCCGGTCTAACTTCCTCATCCTGAAAATGATTGCTTCCTCTTCTAATCCATTCTGCTGGATGACTTCACCAAGATATCTGAAATTCTTGACTCGACCTTTTTTTTTTTTTTTTCAAGATTAGTGATCATCCATTCAGGTCCATCACAGATGTTTGTCATATATCTTGTCTTCGGAATAGAAATCTGGAGTCCTACCTTTTCAGCAACTTCTGACAGCCTATTGATCTTGTTGACTGCCGAATCTATGCTGTTAGCAAAAATGGCCAGATCATCCGCAAAGGCCAGACAGTCAACGTACACCCTTTTGCGCTTAGGACCAAGTCTGATCTGATCTTCCTTTGTTTCTTCTTGGTCTAACAACTTCCTCCACTCTTGAATGACTTTTTCCAAAACACAGTTGAAGAGGAGTGGGGATAGTACATCTGCCTGTCTGACACCCGTTCTGATTGCAAACGGTTCTGAGATCGCACCTATAGATTTTACTTTCGACACTGTGTTGGTTAGAGTTTGTTTGATCAAACATCTTGACGTATCGTCCACTCCAAACTCTTCCAAAATATTAATTAATGACTTGCTGTCAATCGAGTCATATGCTTTCTGAAAGTCAACAAACACAACCACGTAGCTGTGTCCTCCTGTCTTTTTGTACCTGATGATGCTCTTCAGGTTAAAGATCTGTTCTGGACACGAACGGATTTTTCTGAATCCAGCCTGGTACTCCCCAATCTGTTGGTCAAGGTGAGCTTCTATTCTGTTCTGAACTGCTTTGGAGAGAGTCTTATAAGGATCACATACTAATAAGATGCCACTGTAGTTGTTGACATTCTTTTTATCACCTTTCATGTGCAGAGGGTGGATTAGTGCTGACAGCCATTCAGTTGGTATCACCCCAATTCTCCAGATTTCTTCAAAAAGCTTGACTAGTACATCTAGAGTTTCATCATTCGCCAACTTCAGTAGTTCTGCCACTATCGAATCTTCACTAGCTGCCATTTTATTCTTCAAGTTGTTTATGATCTGTTTGATCTCCTCTTTACAATGAGGGGGTGAGTTGGGTAGTTTGTGGATCGGGTCGCACACAGGGAATCTTTCATTTGGTTCATCACAATTAAGAAGGTTTTCAAAGTACCGGGACAAGATCGTACAGTTTTCTTTGTTGGTCAAGCCCAGCTTTCCATTTTCATCTCCAAAACAAAGACTGAGGGCTTGGTACCCTCTCAAATTAGTCATGAATGATTGATAGAAGTCTCTGGAATTGTTTTTTCGGAAATCCTGATCGATCTGTTCTGTTATTATTATTGTTCTCATTATTAGTATTAGTAGTATTATTATTAATGTTATTTGCTTTACGTCCCACTAACTACTTTTTGCGGTTTTCGGAAACGCCTAGGAGCCGGAATTTACTCCCGCAGGAGTTATTTTACGTGCCAGTAAATCTACCGACACGAGGCTGACGTATTTGAGCACCTTCAAATACCACCGGAATGAGCCAGGATCGAACCTGCCAAGTTGGGGTCACAAGGCCAGCGCCTCATTTTATATACATACATACATACATACATACATACATACATACATACATACATACACACATTATCATTATAGACTGTTATGCCTTTCAGCGTTCAGTCTGCAAGCCTCTGTGAATTTACTAAACGTCGCCAAAATCCTCGATTTGCAACTAGTGTTGTGGCCTCATTTAGTTCTGTACCTCTTGTCTTTAAATCGTTAGAAACGGAGTCTAACCATCGTCGTCTTGGTCTCCCTCTACTTCTATTACCCTCCATAGCAGAGTCCATTATTCTCCTAGGTAACCTATCCTCCCCCATTCGCCTCACATGACCCCACCACCGAAGCCGGTTTATGCGTATAGCTTCATCCATCGAGTTCATTCCTAAATTAGCCTTTATCTCCTCATTCCGAGTACCCTCCTGCCATTGTTCCCACCTGTTTGTACCAGCAATCATTCTTGCTACTTTCATGTCTGTTAGTTCTAACTTATGAATAAGATATCCTGAGTCCACCCAGCTTTCGCTCCCGTAAAGCAAAGTTGGTCTGAAAACAGACCGATGTAAAGATAGTTTCGTCTGGCCGCTGACTTCCTTCTTACAGAATACTGTTGATCGCAGCTGCGAGCTCACTGCATTAGCTTTACGACACCTTGATTCGATCTCACTTACTATATTACCATCCTGGGAGAACACACAACCTAAATACTTGAAATTATCGACCTGTTCTAGCTTTGTATCACCAATCTGACATTCAATTCTGTTGAATTTCTTACCTACTGACATCAATTTAGTCTTCGAGAGGCTAATTTTCATATCATACTCATTGCACCTATTTTCAAGTTCCACGATATTAGACTGTAGGCTTGCGGCACAATCTGCCATTAAGACCAAGTCGTCAGCATAGGCCAGACTGCTTTCTACATTTCCAAATAACTGAACCCCTCCCTGCCATTTTATACCTTTCAGCAGATGATCCATGTAAACTATAAACAGCAAAGGTGAAAGATTACAGCCTTGTCTAACCCCTGTAAGTACCCTGAACCAAGAACTCATTCTACCTTCAATTCTCACTGAAGCCCAATTGTCAACATAAATGCCTTTGATTGATTTTAATAATCTGCCTTTAATTCCATACTCCCCCAGTATGGCGAACATCTTTTCCCTCGGTACCCTGTCATATGCTTTCCCTAGATCTACGAAACATAAACACAACTGCCTATTCCTCCCGTAGCATTTTTCAATTACCTGGCGCATACTGAAAATCTGATCCTGACAGCCTCTCTGTGGTCTGAAACCACACTGGTTTTCATCCAGCTTCCTCTCAACGACTGATCGCACCCTCCCTTCCAAGATGCCAGTGAATAGTTTGCCTGGTATACTAATCAATGAGATACCTCGATAGTTGTTGCAATCCTTCCTGTTCCCTTGCTTATAGATAGGTGCAATTACTGCTTTTGCCCAATCTGAAGGTACCTTACCAACACTCCATGCTAATTTTACTACTCTATGAAGCCATTTCATCTCTGCCTTCCCACTATACTTCACCATTTCAGGTCTAATTTCATCTATTCCTGCTGCCTTATGACAATGGAGTTTATTTACCATCCTTTCCACTTCCTCAATTATAATTTCACCAACATCATTCTCCTCCTCCCCATGAGCTTGGCTGTTCACAACACCACCAGGATGATTTCCTTTTACATTGAGAAGATGTTCAAAATATTCCCTCCACCTCTTCAGTGATTCCCTGGGATCTATTATGAGTTCACCTGAATTACTCAAAACACTGTTCATTTCCTTTTTCCCTCCCTTCCTAAGATTCTTTATTACTGTCCAGAAAGGTTTTCCTGCGGCTTGACCTAGCCTTTCCAGGTTGTTACCAAAATTTTCCCATGTCTTCTTTTTGGATTCAACAACTATTTGTTTCGCTCTGTTTCTTTCATCTACATACAACTCCATGTCTGCCTCGGCCCTTGTTTGGAGCCATTTCTGATAAGCCTTCTTTTTACATTTACAAGCTGCTCTCACTTCATCATTCCACCAAGATGTTCGCCTTTTCCCATCTTTACACACAGTTGTTCCTAGGCATTCCCTTGCTGTTTCTACTACAGCATCCCTGTATGCCATCCATTCACTTTCTATATCCTGAACCTGCTTACTGTCTGCTGTTCGAAACTTCTCACTGATCATAACCATGTACTTCCGTCTAATTTCCTCGTCCTGGATATTTTCTACCCTTATTCGTTTGCAGACAGATTTCACTTTCTCTACCTTAGGCCTAGAGATACTTAGTTCACTACAGATCAGATAGTGGTCTGTATCATCGAAAAATCCCCGGAAAACTCGTACATTGCTAACAGATTTCCTGAATTCGAAATCTGTTAAGATCTAGTCTATTATGGATCTGGTACCCCTAGCCTCCCATGTGTAGCGATGAATAGCCTTATGCTTGAAGAATGTATTCGTAACAGCTAAACCCATACTAGCACAGAAGTCCAGCAAACGCTTCCCATTCCCATTAGCTTCCATATCTTCCCCACATTTACCAATCACCCTTTCGTATCCTTCAGTTCTATTCCCAACTCTCGCATTGAAATCGCCCATTAGCACTATTCTATCCTTGCTGTTGGCCCTGACCAAGATGTCACTCAATGCTTCATAAAACTTGTCAACTTCATCCTCATCTGCACCCTCACATGGTGAATACACGGACACAATTCTAGTCCTAATTCCTCCAACTGACAAATCTACCCACATCATTCGCTCATTTACGTGCCTAACAGAAACTATGTTTCGTGCAGTGATATTCCTGATAAAGAGCCCTACCCCAGATTCTGCCCTGCCGTCAAGTACACTTTATGATCTCCTATCTCTTCCTCGTTATCTCCCCTTACCCGAATATCACTTACTCCTAGCACATCCAGATGCATCCTCTTTGCTGACTCAGCCAGTTCTACTTTCTTTCTTCCATAAGCCCCATTAATATTGATAGCTCCCCATCGAATTCCATTTCGTTCGCCAAGTTGTTTCCAAGGAGTCCCTCTCCTGTCAAATGGGAGTGGGACTCCGTTACTCCCAGAGGTCCGAGGCTTGCTTAAAATTTTCTGAGCTCGGTCGATTCATGAAGCAGGATGCTACCCTACTTGCACATAGTCCAAGTGAGGATCTCTCCTCTAACGGGTTATGGACCACCGGTGGATTGTATAGTCCTAGCCGCCTGAGCACAAGGAGGGCCAGGACTCAGAATATGTCCGAGATGCCCACTCCCATTCCATAGCAATTGGTATCCCGACTCTCAGGACCACTTACTAGGCCACTCAGCCGTTGCCCATGGTTCACGAACTAGGACGTGACTACAGTAACCCACAAACATGAACTTATTATTATTATTATTATTATTATTATTATTATTATTATTATTATTATTATTATTATTATTATTATTATTATTATCGTTTTTATCACCATAATTAATAACAATATTTCCGTGGTTTCCCATTTTCACACCAGGCAAATGCTGGGGCTGTACCTTAATTAAGGCCACGGCCGCTTCCTTCCAACTCCTAGGCCTTTCCCATCCCATCGTCGCCATAAGACCTATCTGTGTCGGTGCGACGTAAAGCCCCTAGCAAAAAAAAATTAATAACAATAACAATACACATCGTTGAACATTACAGCCTTTACAGCTCTACCACAATAAATTGCTGTGTGTTCAAACCTAACCTATCGCTGCTGATCGTCCGAACCTATTACGCCTTTGAGAAATTACTGAATAAGCCCTCATAATAAGCAAGACCTAGAATTCAAAAATGTTCAAGAAAGAAGTATGTGCAAGTGAAACAAAATCTACTTCACCAACGAAGAAAACCTTTTCATCTGAACCAAATTCCTTTGTCAAAAAGAAGCACAATTCAGCGTGGAGTCTAGCATCACTGTCGATATCGAAACATCTCGCGTGGTAATTGCGTGCTTCCGTGGCATAGGTCGAGCTCAACTAGTACAGTAATGTAACTCACTATTAAGTAACTTAACCTAACTATTACTGATGGAAGTCACCAGGAAACAGAATATAGCATTGGCAACCATAATTAGCAGTCATAGGAATTTTGGTGAAAAATGAAAGGGGATGTAGGGCCTATAGGTACTTTAAGGTATAAATAATATCCAGGAAGGAAATTTCAAGAATTATTAGTGAACAAGGGGAGTGTATTAGTGAGGATTTATAGAAGGCAGAATTATTTACTCCATAAAGATAGTTGGGTAATAAGAATAATGTCCAAATAGAGGAAGTGACTAAAACTAACGAAGTACTGAAATTTACCTGTAATAACAAAGATATTGTCAAAAAAGGCACGAAAGTTGAAAACTAAAAAAGCAGCTGGAATCGATACAGTTTCTGTGGATAGACTGCAGGCAATGTTTGAGACGTACATATCTGAAAAAATCGATAACTGTTTGCATGAAAGAGTTATACCAAATGAGTGGGGAGATTCTATAGTAGCCGTGTGAACAAAGGAAAGGTTGATAAACAAAAAGCGGATAATTACAGGCCAGTCACATTGAAACGTACTGCATGTACTGTATGCTCTGGAAAATCATTCTTTCCGATTTCATTAAACACGTTTGCGAAATTGCTAACTGGTTTGATAGAAGGTAGTTCAGGTTTATGAAAGTTTATTCCACTGAGGCAGTAGGATTCCAGCAAAATATGTCAGAAATTTTAGATTCAGGCGGTCAAATGGCCTGAGAAGCTATTAACCTATCAAAGGTCTTTCATAGGATAGAACATGGGAGAAAATTGACGGAAACAGATCTCGGAGAATTAGAGTAGATTATCTGATCCTCTAATGATAAAAAGAGGCGTATTATTGGATCCTTATGTTTTCTTATGAGTAAAGAATGGAACCACAGATAACGCTTTTCGCAGATGACATTATACTGAATAGAACAATAACTAGAGGTACGGGATTGTGAGCAACTGCAAAAAAAAAAAAAAGTTGCGCGATGGACAGCAAACAATGGTATGATGGTAAACAGAGTGAAAAGTCCGGTTATACATTTCACCAAGAGGAGGTGCCCTCTCTGTTTTAATTATTGTGTTCATGAAGTGGAAGTACCTCATGGGGTTCACTGTAAGTATTTAGGTGTTAATATAAGAAAAGATTGTGATAATTACATTAACGGGATTGTAAATAAAGGTTACAGGTCTTTTCATGTGGTTACGAGGGTATTTAAGGGTTGCAGTAAGGATGTGAAGTAGAAGGCCTTTAAGTCACTGGCAAGACCCCAACTAGAGTATGGTTCTATTGTATCGGACCCTCACAAGGATTACTTGATTCGAGAACTGGAAAAGATCCAAAGGAAGGCAGCACGATTGTCCTGGGTGATTTCCGTCAAAAGAGTAGTGTTACGAAAATGTTGCAAGTGTTTGTGCTGGGAAGGCTTGAGAGTAAAGAGACGAGCTGATAGACTAAGCGGTGTGTTCCTAGCTGCCAGTGGAGAGATGGTGTAGTACGGCATTACTTGACGAATGAGCATGAATAGTGTTTTTAAAAGTGGGAAAGATCGTAAAATGAAGATAAATTTCCAACTTCTTCGATATCACAGCACTAAATGGCGATTGCTTAGTGATCACTTCTTCTTCTTCTTCTTCTTCTTCTTCTTCTTCTTCTTCTTCTTCTTCTTCTTCTTCTTATACTACTACCACGTTTCCCATAACTGTGGGGCTGCGGGTGCGAACTGTGTCGCAGTAATGTGGATTTCACCCTATTTTAATCAATCAATACTGATCTGCATTTAGGGCAGTCGCCCAGGTGGCAGATTCCCTATCTGTTGTTTTCCTAGCCTTTTCTTAAATGATTTCAATGACATTGGAAACTTATTGAACATCTTCCTTGGTAAGTTATTCCAATCCCTAACTCTCCTTCCTATAAATGAATATTTGCCACGATTTGTCCTCTTGAATTCCAATTTTATCTTCATATTGTGATCTTTCCTACTTTTAAAGACACCACTCGAACTTATTCGTCTATTAATGTCATTCCACGCCATTTCTCCGCTGACAGCTCGGAACATACCACTTAGTCGAGCAGCTCGTCTTCTTTCTCCCAGTTCTTCCCAGCCCAAACTTTGCAACATCTTTGTAACGCTACTCTTTTGTCGGAAATCGCCCAGAACAAATCGGGCTCCTTTTCTTTGGATTCTTTCCAGTTTTTAAATCAAGTAATCCAGGTGAGGGTCCCATACACTGGAACCATACTCTAGTTGGGGTCTTACCAGAGACGTATATGCCCTCTCCTTTACATCCTTACTACAACCCCTAAACACCCTCATAACCATCTGTATCCTTTATTTACAATCCCATTTATGTGATTACCCCAAGGAAGATCTTTCCTTATATTAACACCCAGATACTTAAAATGATCCCCAAAAGGAACTTTCACCCCATCAGCACAGTAATTAAAACTGAGAGGACTTTTCCTATCTGTGAAACTCACAACCTGACTTTTAACCCCGTTCATCATCATACTTTTTTTTGCTATTTTGCTTTACGTCGCACCGACACAGATTGGTCTTTTGGCGACGATGGGACAGAAAATTCCTAGGAATGGGAAGGAAGCGGCCGTGGCCTTAATTAAGGTACAGCCCCAGCATTTTCCTGGTGTGAAAATGGGAAACCACGGAAAACCATCTTCACGGCTGCCAACAGTGGGATTCGAACCCACTATCTCGCGGATGCGAGCTCACAGCTGCGCGCCCCTAACGGCACGGGCAACTCGCCCGGTTATCATCATACCATTGTCTGCTACCCATCCCACAACATTATTGAGGTCATATTGCAGTTGCTCACAATCTTGTAACTTATTTATTACTCTATACAGTATAACATCCGGAAAAAGCCTTACCTATGATTCCACTCCTTTACCCATATAATTTATATATAAGAAAACATAAAGGTCTAATAATACTGCCTTGAGGAAATCCCCTCTTAATTATTACAGGGTCAGATAAATCTTCGCCTACTCTAATTCTCTGAGATCTAGTTTCTAGAAATATAGCAACCCGGTTGCCCTTCCAGACACCAGCCCTGCATGTAGGGATGTAATGCTTAGTGATCACTGAGGATTGATGTCCGACTCGTTGGCTGAATGGTCAGCGTACTGGCCTTCGGTTCAGAGGGTCCCGGATTCGATTCCCGGCCGGGTTGGGGATTTTAACCTTAATTGGTTAATTCCAATGGCCCGGGGGCTGGGCTTTTGTGCCTTCCCCAACATCTCTGCAACTCACACACCACACATAACACTATCCTCCACCACAATAACACGCAGTTACCTACATATGGCAGATGCCGTCCACCCTCATCGGAGGGTCTGCCTTACAAGGGCTGCACTCGGCTAGAAATAGCCACACGAAATTATTATTACTGAGGATCGATAAGTCTCCTTCAATTAAATGATGGAAGTACAAGATAGTGTGTTCTTTTTTAAGCCTGGACCTAAAAAAAAAAAAAAAGAACTCGTCATCGGTCGAAGTAAGACAAGATTCTAGTAAGTCTTCGACGAACGAGTCAACACACAAGGACTACAGCATGCACCAGGACGCCGCTTTCATCAATCAGATAAGCCTAGCCTGCTTTATAATTTTCTTTCTGATTGCAATTGTTATAACCTTTGTAATGCTTTTGTGGGCCTTCAAGCCTAAATGTACAGTGAATGTTTGATACATGTTAACCTCTCTTCGGGGAGATCAGTGTCAGGTGGATCCAATATTGTATATATATTAAATTTCAATAAATGTACTGGCAGGTCACTTTTTAGGGCCTGTCGCTTTTGCCTTCGCTGGCTCGCGGGCTGCGCCCAGTGCTGTGTCGGCGCGACGTAAAGCCCCTAGCAAAAAAAAAAAAAAAAAGTAAGTCTTTGATCCAACCTGGGCACCTAATGGCTGTTTCATTTCCTCCTCAAACGAACCGGACGCCCTTCCTGACATCAACCAAATGTTTTATTCTGTGGTGGTTGCTAGTTTAATGTATGTGCGTAAATTAGCGGGGAATCCTCTAGTGCTGTACACTTGTCAGTTCACGAAAATGCCACACTGGAACAGCATCTTACAGAGTTCCACTGAGACACCCCTCCATACATAGTATATACCAAGGCAGGAATTGTGAGTCTGTATCTCAAACCGTCCATGCGTTAAGCTGTTTACGTGTGCGCGATCCAGCCTCAGGTAAGAGTTGGAAGTACTTTGCATTGAATATGGTACGTGGATTACGGCTGTATGCGCTGGAGCGTAACAAAGTGGAAGGGCTCTGTTCAGATAAGTGCAGGTACAAAGTACGGTTATATTACTCGTCATTTAGATGCAACAGTTTCTGAGAAGAAAGTAAATTTCTTTCTTAATATTATTAAGTCATTTAATTTGGAGACACTGTGCAACCTATAATCCTACCATGGAAAGGTCAGTGCTTGACAATATTACGTATAACACGTATCACGCTGAATTTGAAATTAGTACGATGGATATGGCTTTACATGGGCTGGGAATTGATCATAAATTTATATGGATGATGTTTCATAGTAGCATTCTGGAATCACCTTCATTCTTACCTAAAATATTGCATAAACGATTATTTTAACAAAGGGAAATGACGAACTTCATGTCAAGACTAGTATTGGTTGACTGTGATTTAGTGTTAGGGGATTCATTAAACTGGGTTGGTAATAAATTTCACAGTTTTCTTCAGGCATTTGTTTACAGTTTTGAGGATTGCTCTCCACTCAGGGAAAACGTTTTAAAAAAACACATTGTCTCTAAGGCAAAAATTGTACACTCCAAAACTTGAAATTATGTAAAACAAACGTTTGCTTATCTATAGAATCTATAAAGCTAATAGTTCTGCAGAAATAGTAAATAGGTATAAAAATGAAAGAAATCTTTTCAAACATGCCCCAAGGGAAGTTAAATGAAAAGCCAAATAGAGGAACGTGCTGCTCCACGTGTCGTGATATGAAACTGCCCCATGCGCTGCCCCGGTTTTTTAAAATTAGGGTTTGAATTACCTGTTAGTTATGTGTCAAGTGACTATTTTTATATTTCTTTATTCGGACGTTGATTGATATTTTACGAAATATCCTGTTGCTTTAAAGTTGTTGTTGCAGTTTTTAATTTAAAGTTTTAGTTTTAGAAACTTCGTCCTTGTTGCAACACATATTTTCAGGGAACTAGTCGATCCGTTCAAATAAATAACACAAATAAATGATAACTGTATGTATATACGCGTCGCGCTAAAGATATGATGTACACGATTCCAGACGTCATTCGGTATGTCACAAATCAGCCTAGCGAACCCAAAAATTGGGGTTTCAACACTAATCTCGGTCATGTTGGACATTTTCTTTTTCAACCGTTTTGAGCCCCATGCCACTGGAGGCTGAACTTATAATAAACGCCATCTAGACTGTCATAATTCATTTCAACGACCCCGAACAATGTGGATTCGACACTAATATTGGTCGCTTTCGATTATATTTTCATGCCACTCCGTCCCAACCCCCAACCGTTGGGGTGCTAGAGGTGTCCTAACCCCCACAGTATTTTTCTTCCAATAGTAAGTTATATGATGGTTGAGAGTTATGCTGTAACATTTATTTATTTATTTATTTATTTATTTATTTATTTATTTATTTATTTATTTATTTATTTATTTATTTATTTATTTATTTATTTATTTATTTATTTATTTATTTCATACCACCAACAGAGATGTTTCTCCAATTACAGGTGGCATAGTCACTATACATTAATTATTAAAATAAATGTCAGAAAGACCTTAATACCTAAAAACAAAAATATAAAAAATTATTAATAAGGAAAGCAGCAAAGGGAATTTACAGCACATTAAAACTTTTTCAAGTTCGAAGTGGACTTATGGCCTAAAATACTTCATATCTAAAAATGGATAAAATAAAAGTAGAAATGCAGGGACAAAAAATAATTATTTTTTTTTTTGCTAGTTGCTTTACGTCGCACCGACACAGATAGGTCTTATGGCGACGATGGGACGGGAAAGGGCTAGGAGTGGGAAGGAAGCGGCCGTGGCCTTAATTAAGGTACAGCCCCAGCATTTGCCTGGTGTGATAATGGGAAACCACGGAAAACCATTTTCAGGGCTGCCGACAGTGGGGTTCGAACCTACTATCTCCCGAATACTGGATACTGGCCGCACTTAAGCGACTGCAGTTATCGAGCTCGGTATAAAATAAATTAAGAATTAATATCTACAAAAGAAAATAACTCTAATCTTAAACTGAAACCAGTTAAAGCAACTGACATATAAAAAGAAAATCATGGAAAGTAAGGCATGAAATATATATGTTTGGTAAGAGATGAGTTGTAGCAATCAGTATGAACAGAACATTAAAGCTTAAGTACAAATAGATGCTAGTAATGACAATTTGTTAGCAGTTTTCCCTACATTTTGTTTATCTATAGTTAAATTATATAGATTCAAATAAAATAAAACACTAAAATGAAGCACAAACTAACCAAGAAATAAGTATAAGTATAGTACATATATACACCTATAGGGTATACACACATACATTCATAATCTCGGTAATTTTGGACATTATCTTGTTCATCCCTTCTCAACCCCTATGTCGATGGTGGCTTAACTTGGACTTAAATATCTTTCGGAGTGTTACTATTCCTCTCAGTGACCCCGAAAACTGTGGACTCAACACTAATATACAGTAGGTTGTTTTCGATTATGTTTACATATTACTTCCACTCCACTCCACTCCCGCAGTATTTCTCTCCATATACAGTAGTATTAAGTCGTATGGTTACCAAGTTTGTTTGAAATCACAGGTTTGCCTATAGTCGCCGTCATTTTTAATCGTTTAGCTTCACTGACATCTTTACGTAAAGATATTGCTCCTTAAATGTGTGCAACCCGCTAAGTACAGAATGTATTGCGGCTAAGCCTTCGCCTGCACTAATTGGAGTGGATTAGTGAACTTTTAATACAGGCTGTTGTATCCACAATGACGCACACAAAATGCTGTCAACTTGCGCACACGGATTTATTTACAATTATTTACAAATTAAATACACATAACCTTAATCACTGCCGTTGCAAACAAAACACTTCACTCCGAAAACATCAACACATCACCATCTTTAACAAATGCCTATCACTAAGCACATGCCACATGGAGATCACAACCTTAAAACAATTGACTGCTTACAAGCATGTCATCCACAACACGTGATCACAAGTATAACTCCTGTTAAACCATAATTACAACTAAACAGTAACTCCTCTCTACCATCAAGACCACCTCCGTTTATAGGTGCCTGGCCAGACTTCTAGAAAGATGCGTTACAAAATACCTTCTCGTAAATTCTCGAATGCCTAACAATATGTTTATAATGTACAGAATATTCTCCCTAGTTCTCGTCTACCTAGCGCCTTTCTGGATGTTACAGTGTGTTTCAAAATACTGTAGGGGATTACAAATCATATATAAAGGTAATAATAAATTATATACAGGTTCTTATGGCATAACCTCACAAACAATGCGATCATCCGACTACGCAAATAATAATAATACTAATACTAAACGGATGTAAACACTTCATAGTCATACATTACAAGTAATAATAATAATAATAATGATAGTAATAATAATAATAATAATAATAATAATAATAATAATAATAATAATCGTAAAATAATAATTCGATCTCGATACTTGCATTATTTACCCATGGGTGAGAGAATATTGTTTTCAAGTTATATCAGTTTATCACACTTGCGTCAATATCCCCCCTATAACTTGAAACAATTTCCACAGTCTGTCACACTCGTCGACTTTGCCTTGGTCGTAGATTGTATCTTCTCTCTTCGTTGACGACCCTGGATGTGCTCTTCTCCTCTGGACCGGATCGTGTCGTGTCGGGGGTCAGGGTTCCCTCGCTGCCAGCCTCTTCCTCGATGATAGTCGATGCATTCTCCTCATGACCAGACAGAGCTGTGTTGACAGTAGCCTCTCCTACGGATGGACCGTAGTAGTACCAGGCTTACTCTGTGTGCGCAGCACTTGGGTCACTCGCCTCAACTCCGATGCGTGGACCTTGAAGACAAGAGAGTTGGTTTTTAGAAAGTAAACCCCATGGCCCAGCTGCTTATCCACCTCGACGGGACCAACCCACTTAGGTCCGAGACCTGCGTGAAACCCTCAAATCTTATTACTGACCGGGTGGTTACGTCGCAGTACTTGTTGGCCTGGTAGGAAGATCTTGGTCTCTTCGACATTTTGAGCCTTAGCCTGGGTAAGGGATCTCCTATCGGCCAAAGCTTGCATCTCCTTGATGTCCTGCTGCCGCTGCTGCTGCTGCCACTCTGTTAGGGAAACAGCTGCATCATCTTGACCAGAAGTGGATGGAGGACGAATCTCCCAATCCCCGGTGCCGTATAGCTGTCTACTAAGGAACAGCTCCGCTGGGGAACAGTCGGTGACACGGCTGATGCGTCATACAGCGCAAAGAGTGACTGCGGTATCTGACGGTCCCTCAGCTGATGTTCTTTGTCTATTAGGTGGACCTGTAGCATCCATTTTAGTTCCTGGTCCCGTCGTTCCTTTGGATTGGCCCTTGGGTTGCAGATCGGGGTGGTCCAGTGCTCTACACCCCGTTCTGTCATCATTTTCTGCCACTTCCTAGACGTGAACTGACTCCCGTTGTCGGACAGAATGCACCGTGGATAATCGTAGTGTCTGAATGCCTTATCTTGTAGAAGGCTGGTGATGCGTTCTGACATGGCTTCAGGTACCGGAAAGGCCTCAATCCATCTTGTGAAGAGTTCAGTGATTACTAGGAGTCCTGTTTTATCCTGTGGTGTTCTAGGGTAAGGACCCATCAAGTCCAGGGCTATGACTTCCCAAGGGCGTTGCGGCCGTCTTCCTCGCTGATTGGAATCTGCCATCCTGTTGGTCGCCTTAGTGAGGCTCAGATGTAGCAACCCTTCACATAGTCCAGGATGTCTTTCCTCATGCTGGCCCAGAAGAATCTTCGGCGGATAGACTGATACGTCTCTTCACCTCCTGGATGTCCGGCTTCAGTGCTGTTGTAGAAATTCTCGAGGATGTCCGTCGTGTGCTGTCTAGAGATCACCACTACTGCAGGCGTATCGGAGAGGTGCGGCCTGTACATTAAGTGTCCTCCGTCAACCCGGAAGTTCTTGTAGCACATCTTGAATTCCCTCGGGACGACTCGATTATCAGTATTCTGTCTCCTAATCCACTGCGTCATGGACCTAGAGGGCTTGTCTTATTCTTGCCATTGTTT
Source organism: Anabrus simplex (assembly GCF_040414725.1). Taxonomy (NCBI): domain Eukaryota; kingdom Metazoa; phylum Arthropoda; class Insecta; order Orthoptera; family Tettigoniidae; genus Anabrus; species Anabrus simplex. The sequence continues at coordinate 320,580,634 of NC_090266.1, read as the reverse complement.
TATTACTCCCAGATCAAGCTCCTTCTTGATGGTCATAAGGACATGTTCCTTAGGCTCACTCTGGTGTGTTCGTGGGAACTCCCTCTCGACAATGGTGCTCCTAGCTTCAGGTTACATCGCCGGGTTCCTAGATAAGCTGTCTGCTCCTACGTTTATTGGTCCTGGGACGTGACACACATCGAAATCAAACTCTGCGATTAACAGAGCCCATCGCATCAATTTACATTTTGAGTCAGAGACCGAGTTCAACCATTTGAGAGCGGCGTTATCGGTGAAGAGCTGGAACTTCCTTCCCTCCAAGTAGCCTCTGAATTTACCCATGGCCCACACCACGGTTAAGGCTTCCTTCTCGGCAGTTCAGAAGCGTTTTTCGGTGGGAGATGTCTTTCTGCTGGCATACTCGATGATATCCCTTCCGCCGCCACTCCTCTCCTGGAATAACACTGCTCCTAAGCCGGAGTCGCTGGCGTCCGTCTGCAGGCACATCTTTCGTTGAGGGTCGGGATGGGTCGGACCGGAAGCGTTGCATATCGCAGCCTATATGTCTTGGTATGCTGCCTCTTCCTTGTTTGTCCATCGGAACGGGTCATTGTTGTGTGTTTCTTTGGTGGTTGGTAGGGTAGTATGTTGTCTGAATATGAAGAGGAAAGTGTTGGGACAAACACCCAGTCCCCGAGACAGAAGAAATAATCAGATGCGATTCAAATCCCCGACCCGATCGGGAATCGAACCCGGGACCCTCTGAACCGAAGGCCTCAACACTGATAATTCAGCCAATGAGTCGGACTACGGAAGCTAATATTAATATATATTATATATAAAATGCTCAATAAAAGTATATTCGTTAAAACTCTGGACTCCTTGGACGACAACCCCTCCCCACGGCTACCTCTGTAACTCCCATCCCAACATAACTGCAGCTTTTCATATATTCCGAGTACAAGTGAAATGAATGTAAGAATAAACAGTTTGAGTAAAGATGCAATATTCTGGTTTAGAATAAATATGGCAATGCTATTATAATAATGGTCATGTGATAAGCAATAACGAAGTGATATTTTATACGAATAATGCGGCAAAGAAATACACACACACACACATATGTCGAATACAGGTTTCTCGCCCTTCTTGTCCATGGCTAGATGATGAAGCTAAGAGAATGATGGCCCACCGTGACTCGTTATTTCAACATTATAAACAAACCCTAGACGACACAGATCTTACCGCATCTTAAGAAATCGCACAACGCAGTTAATCAGAAATAAAAAATATACATATTTCCGGAATTTAGCTAACAACTTAAATTTTAATCGCGCATGGGACCTACTTAGAGCTCTGGGAATAGTAAAACATCAACAGAGACAGACAACTCTTGACATTCCACTTGACGAACTGAACTAATACTTTAGTAGAATAAATATTCATCCTACCCCAATTAACTGCACCGACTCACCGCCCTCCCCTCCAGCCAATCCACCATTCACATTTCACAGTGTCACAGAAAATCAGGTTAAAAAGACTTTGTATTCCATTAAATCAAAGGCTACAGGTGTAGACGATATTCCTATTATTTTATACATAACATTATGGGTGCTGTCCAGCCTTTACTGACGCACATACTGAACTACTGTTTACTAAATGGAACATTCCCTACTGTCTGGTAAACAGCCAATATTATACCGGTACATAAGAGTTTAGACCCACAATCACCCTCTATCGTCCTATGTCCATACTCCCTGCACTTTCTAAAGCCTTTGAACGTTTAGTATACGAGCAAGTTCTGGAATAACTAAATAGAAATGCTCTTTTGGACCCTTTGCAATCTGGATTTAAGAAGGGTCACAGTACCGCGACAGCACTTTTGAAGGTTACTGACGACATTAGAAACGCTATGGGCAAACGACTGCTCACTACACTTACCTTTCTTGACTTCAGTAGCGCCTTTGACACTATAGTAATTATGACCATGATAAAGAAAATGAAACTGCTAAATTTCGACCTGGCTAAGCTTAAGGTTTATATTTCTTATTTGAGTAACCGTCAACAGCGTGTAACAGTAAACGACAAGGCCTCTAAATGGAAGATGAAACTTAGTGTTGCCCCACAGGGCAGTATTCCAGGGCTCCGAATTTTCTGTAATTACACTGACTGACAGAGCAAATGCAACACCAAGAAGGAGTGGTCAGAACTTTATGCCAATTGCAGGGTAGACTGACGTCACTGAGGTATGCTCATGATGTGAAATGCGCCGCTGTGCTGCGCACGTAGCGAACGATAAATGGGACACGGCGTTGGTGAATGGCCCACTTCGTACCGTGATTTCTCAGCCGACAGTCATTGTAGAACGTGTTGTCGTGTGCCACAGGACACGTGTATAGCTAAGAATGCCAGGCCGCCGTCAACGGAGGCATTTCCAGCAGACAGACGACGTTACGAGGGGTATGGTGATCGGGCTGAGAAGGGCAGGTTGGTCGCTTCGTCAAATCGCAGCCGATACCCATAGGGATGTGTCCACGGTGCAGCGCCTGTGGCGAAGATGGTTGGCGCAGGGACATGTGGCACGTGCGAGGGGTCCAGGCGCAGCCCGAGTGACGTCAGCACGCGAAGATCGGCGCATCCGCCGCCAAGCGGTGGCAGCCCCGCACGCCACGTCAACCGCCATTCTTCAGCGTGTGCAAGACACCCTGGCTGTTCCAATATCGACCAGAACAATTTCCCGTCGATTGGTTGAAGGAGGCCTGCACTCCCGGCGTCCGCTCAGAAGACTACCATTGACTCCACAGCATAGACGTGCACGCCTGGCATGGTGCCGGGCTAGAGCGACTTGGATGAGGGAATGGCGGAACGTCGTGTTCTCCGATGAGTCACGCTTCTGTTCTGTCAGTGATAGTCACCGCAGACGAGTGTGGCGTCGGCGTGGAGAAAGGTCAAATCCGGCAGTAACTGTGGAGCGCCCTACCGCTAGACAACGCGGCATCATGGTTTGGGGCGCTATTGCGTATGATTCCACGTCACCTCTAGTGCGTATTCAAGGCACGTTAAATGCCCACCGCTACGTGCAGCATGTGCTGCGGTCGGTGGCACTCCCGTACCTTCAGGGGCTGCCCAGTGCTCTGTTTCAGCAGGATAATGCCCGCCCACACACTGCTCGCATCTCCCAACAGGCTCTACGAGGTGTACAGATGCTTCCGTGGCCAGCGTACTCTCCGGATCTCTCACCAATCGAACACGTGTGGGATCTCATTGGACGCCGTTTGCAAACTCTGCCCCAGCCTCGTACGGACGACCAACTGTGGCAAATGGTTGACAGAGAATGGAGAACCATCCCTCAGGACACCATCCGCACTCTTATTGACTCTGTACCTCGACGTGTTTCTGCGTGCATCGCCGCTCGTGGTGGTCCTACATCCTACTGAGTCGATGCCGTGCGCATTGTGTAACCTGCATATCGGTTTGAAATAAACATCAATTATTCGTCCGTGCCGTCTCTGTTTTTCCCCAACTTTCATCCCTTTCGAACCACTCCTTCTTGGTGTTGCATTTGCTCTGTCAGTCAGTGTATACCAATGACATACCGTCTGTGACAGGAAATAACACACACCACCTCTGTGCTGACGATCTTCAAATATATCGACACTGCAAGACAAGATATTAGAAATGACCTCCGATGACTCAATATATATGCACAACGAAACTCTACTAAACTGCACAAAATCTCAGGCAATCATAATTGGATCACGAAAATTACTGAGCTGCTCAAACAACGTCGCAATCCCGCCTATCCTACTGAATGGTAACATTATTCCCTACAGTAAAACGGTTACAAATCTCGGTGTAATGATGAATGAAACAGTTGATTGGTCTGATTACTCGAAATAAATACGTAAAAAGATTTTTGGAGTGTTTCACCCTCCTAAACGGCAGAGGGATGTATTTCCATTTGTGCTACAGGCCAAACTAATACAGACACTGGTTCTCCCTATTCTTGATTATTGTGACGTTGTTTTAGTTGACATAACGAGAGAAGAAACCCTTAAACTTCAACGAATACTGAATTCCTGCCTGCGATTTATTTACAATATCGGGTACGATGTTCATATCACCCCATACTATCAGGCTGTCTCATGGCTGATATCTGATAAACGTCGGCAGCTACACACTTTAATGATGGTGTATCGAGTGGTAGCTGGAAGTCAGCCACTGTATATTTCTTCTAAATTTAATTTTTTATCATCATTTTACAACGTAAGTAGACGTCCTAGATTCATTCTTGCTATTCCACTGCACCGCACAAATAAAATTAATAGATCATTTGTGTTGACTGTCGCCAGATTATGGAATTCCCTGTCAGCTGAGGCCAGAGAAACTAGCTTTCCTTATCATGATTTTAGGTCATCTTCCGAGACCTACCTGCCGAGGACAGCTGACTGAATGGTTGAAGTATGAATATGTGCGTGCCTGAGTATTAGTCATTTTTAAGAGTTTTTAATATTGATCAGTTTTAATATTATTTTAGTTAGTAATGTATTTAAATTTATTTTCAATTCTATTAATTTATGTAGTTTTAACTATTTTAAGTATCTCAGTATTTTATTTAAGATTCTGATTAGTACGTGGTTAAGAGTACGAGAGGGCCTGGAGCACTAACTTCGCCCCTGTATAGAAGGCACTAATGAAAATAAATAAATAAATAAATAAATAAATAAATAAATAAATAAATAAATAAATAAATAAATATAGAATGTAATGTGTATGGGTTTAGCTATTCTGATAGTTGGTAAAGAAAAATACCCGTCATAACATAGGTAGGGTTTACCTTGTCCTGTTAGTTTCCCTCGCGGTTAGGGCCGCGCAGTTGTGAGCTTGCATCCGGGAGATAGCGGATTCGAGCCCCACTGTCGGCAGCCGTGAAAATGGTTTTCCGTGGTTTCCCATTTTCCAAAAAGCAAATGCTGGGACTGTACCTTAATTAAGGCCACGGCCGCTTCCTTCCCACTCATAGGCCTTTCCTATCCCACCGTCGCCATAAGACCTACCTGTGTCGGTGCAACGTAAAGCACATTGTTAATTAGTTTCCCTCTCAAGCCTGGGATACAGAATATAGTAGTATACATTTAAATTTTGTGACGCTAATATTCGAATGTATAATTTTTATTAACGTGCCAGAAACCAACGACACGGTTTGCCATTTCAACACCGTTTCAAGGGCCACCGACCCAAGTCGGGATTTGAACCTGCGAACTCGGACTCAGAAGGACAGAGACACAACCAAATGAGCCACATGAAAAGAAGGCGTTTGTTATAAATAGATGCAGTTAGTATTTTACAAAGGTGTTATGGCGAGGATTTATTACGGCGTAGGTTTTCCAACTATCATAAATGCACGAGGGCGGGCAGAAGAACTAGCTGGAAGCTAAAAAGCCTTGCGGGGGTGTCGTTTCCTTCTCTGTTCACTTTCCCAAACCAAACTCCATGGCGTAACAGCCTCGAAGGGCCATCGCTTACCAAATGACCACTGTTCAGCCCGGAGGCCTGCAGATTACGTGGTGCTGTGTGGTCAGCACGACGAATACTCTCCGCCGTTATTCTTGGCTTCCTAGACCGGGGACACCATCTCACCGTCAGATAGCTCCTCAATTATAAATACGTGGGATGAGTGTACCTCGAACCAGCCCTCAGATCCAGGTAAAAATTCCTGATCTGGCCGGGAATCGAACCCGCGGCCTTCGGGAAGAGACAAGCACGCTACCCCTACACCGCGGGGCCGGCTGGTTACTTTTAGATCTCCTTATTTTAGAATTTGACTTAAGGCATCCTGCATTCGATTCCTGGTACCGACGGAGTTAAAAAAGGCATGAGATGGGGAGGATACAACCTTGTTTGTGGGTGCTCTAGAGTTGGCCTTGAGTCTCCCGTAATCGAAATATCTACGACCTGGAAGGTAGTCACCTTGATGGGGTGTAGTACCAAAGTGGTTCCCCTTTTTTAAGAAGACTAATTAAATGTAGATTCTACTCCCTTACAAACGAAGAACGATATAATCAATTTAACGAACAGTTTCAATAATGCAGCTGGTTTATGTTAAGAGTACAGAAGTTATGATTGCACATGGTAACAATCTAAACCATCAATTACTACTGAAGATTCGTCACCGCACTCGGTAGGATCGACTTTCATCTCATATCCACCGGGCGAGTTGGTCGTGCGGTTAGGGGCGCACAGCTGTGAGCTTGCATCCGGGAGATAGTGGGTTCAAACCCCACTGTCGGCAGCCCTAAATATGGTTTTCCGTGGTTTCCCATTTTCACACCAGGCAAATGCTGGGGCTGTACCTTAATTAAGTCCACGGCCGCTTCCTTCGCGCTCTTATCCCTTTCCTTTCCCATCGACGCCGTAAGACCTACGGTGCGACGTAAAGCAAATTCTAAATAAAGTAAAAAATATTTTCACAACCCCTTCCAAGGAAACGTTGTATCAACCCTACTGGCCTGGACTTACACTCCACCCACTGAAATTATTTTGTGGGTACGCCACTACATCCACTCACCATTTAAGGTACAAGGTAAGCACGAAGAATGGTTGGATGCTCAAAATACACCACCATAAATGATGCGGATATGGCTTAAAAGTACTAAAGAACGGTAAGGGAAGGGATCTAGTGTTTTAAGAAGAATCCATATCAATAGAACGTGACCTCCCATTTTAAAAATGTTTCATGCATCGACTGCGATTCAAGCCTCGGCCGTCCTGATGAGAAGATAGAACCATTGGAACTGAGTTATCACACCCGCCAATTACAAAATATTTACCCGCACTTTTGATGGTGCCATTTGAGGTTCCAATCAGTCCCCGGGCATTTGACACAATATATAGGCCTACCTATCGAACTTAGGCACGCATCCGCGATTATCTTGCTACTGTTAGAATAAATAAAAACTTTTCCATGACTTACCGAGGATGCACATTATTTTGGCTTCTCAGTGTCAAAATGGTCCCTCTTCAAAAAAGTTGCTTATATGGCACCAAATGGAAACTAGCGTACAACTCAAAATCCTATCACAGTCTTCCCAACGCTGCAACTTAAACACAGCACATCTCTCAACCATGGTCCAACCCCAGGATCGCTAGAACATTGTTGTTTCCTGGAACCGATGTGCCGATACGATGTTGTAAGCTTGCAACTCTTTCTGGCCGTAGCCCCCGTTATCTCGGTGGTCAAGTTCCAGTCCCCTACAGAGTAATTCCCTTGCTAATTGCCCTTTACCTCGGTCTTGATATTTGTCAACACAAGGTTACATTCCCAGTACTGAGGCCTCTACAGGGAAATATCCCCGCTTATCAAAATCCTAAGGGTTTTCCTTTCATTCAAGCAGTACAAATATGGAGAAATATGTATGGCCCTATTGAGCCTTGCTAGTAGATTCTTTGTCGCTACGTCAGTTTAACATTTCGGCGCAAGCTTTTAAGTTGTTCGTACCGTACGAAAAACAACGGCTGATCCTCGCTCTAGTTTCAGAAAATATTTTGGGGGTGGCCGGCCCCGCTGGGATCCCCTTGGCTACGCCAGTGTCTAGAATAGTCGTAGCCAATAAAAGGAGATACTAGTGAACCAATAATCGTCATTCAAAAGGACACACCCCCGGGTCAGAAAGTATCAATCATCGTGCTCACATTAAATCACTCTCTTCTTACTTACTTCTTGCTGATTCACTTTCTCGTCGGATGGACAGCTGAATGCATTCTGCACTATGTCGTACTTGTCTTATTTTTACGGACAGCAGCCTACTCTGCCACTTGAGACTTTAGTCATTGAGAATAGAACATCATCGTGTGGAAATTCGAGTTTAAAGATACAAGTTAAGTGTAATACTCAACGAGTTAATGGAATTTCAACTGGTTCGTGCACATTTTAATGCCTGTTGTGTTAGTTACAGCTAAACTCAATTTGCACATGGCGAAGAACCAGCTCGACGGATATCATGGACAACTGCAAGATGGACCCTGTGTTATCAAGAAATACATCATTCCGGCCGAGGTACGTCAACTGCTGTGTCTCCATGAAATGCTAAATATTTAAGGCGATTCTGGCATGGAGAAGGCGAACGAGATGGAAGTGTCGGAATGGTGAAGACATCAACCAGGAATCGAACAGAATCTAACATTTCAGTACCCACTTATTGTACAATATCTTTCTCATCTGTGCAATAACTAGATGATCTTTCTTATCTAGTTATAGTTCTGTTAGTATTTGCTGTAGTTAGATTTATTTCAAACTTCCATTCTTAAAGGTGGCGAGGTAGACGAGTTACCTGTATGATCGAGGTTTGTGATCCCTATTAGAGTAGTTTGCAGTAGTTGTTCTTTTGAATGGATTCTCAATTGCAGGTTTACATATAAAAATAATTGACCTCGCGTTAAAGTTTAACTTAAATTACATGTGATATTTGAGATACTGTGAGATGGAACTGTTTGTGATTTCAATGAGTAGAGCTGAACTGAATGTCATTCATGCATTATCCTACAGTTCCCTAGAATCGTGTCATCCATTTTCAAGATAGTTTCGATATGGCTGATAGATTTAATAATCATTAATAATAATAATAATAAATTAAGTATAAGACCGGGTTAAACAGCGGCTTAACGGCCGTGAGCAATAAATAGTGTTAGATTATTCTCGAATAAGATATTTAATGTGCTCCCTTCGTGAATGCGCGTGGAATATTGGTGATCCTGAGGGATATAATTATAATAATTTTATAGTTGGTGTCTTTGGAACACTGTGAGTGAGTATAATTTGGAGCACGTGTTGAATGCATATCTTATGTGTAGGATATAATAATAATAATTGATTGAGGCTCACGGACTCGTTAGCAGCCTGATGATCCACCTGATGGTGATGATTATTTATTTCTATCAAATCTTCGAATAATATTCTGAAATTAGGGTCGTCGTTCTTAAATAATTTACTCAATAAAAGTGATAACTCTAATTCGATCACTGATCGTACGCTAAGCCGAGTGTGTTAACAGATTCATCTACTTGACTTTACTGACCCGACCATGTGTAAAAATAATAAATTGATAAAATTAAGTCGGGATTCGAGTGTAAAAATAATAGATATAAAAATTCGTGTTACCCTCGTGTGAATGAGATGAATGAAAGGAGTCGTTAGCAATATTTTCAGATATTCATTTTTCACATTGTGTTTTAATCTAGTCATGCATTCACCGCGATGACTTAGATTATTCCTGCGTTGTTTTTGTGAAAGTGTTGGTTCAATGGAAGTGCTTGAGGATAATTTATTGAGATTATCACAACGTGAAGACTAGATATAAATGTCTTTTCTTTCGGGAGTTGATTCAGACGAAAGATCATGTAGTTAAAGAATTAATTTTGACATTGGAAGTAGAATCACTATTAATAGGAGGATTTTCATAAATTGAATAAGCTAGCGTTACCTACCTTGGAACAGTGTAAATAATTATTAATTAAAATTTCCATCAGAGATTTTCCACGGGGACAAGTGGGATTTTTGAGTTAAATTTTGTTATTGTAATAATTACAGAAGGTTAAATGCCAGTTGATTTGCAAATGTTTCTGTGAATTGCGAGAGGCTCAGTCACATTTTTCCTTTATTTAAATTTTTGAAGCCGATAGAGGCCTAATTTGAGTTTGTTATTATTCAGAGCCTAACTTTTGTCTGCAACGACGAAGATTAATTTAATTTGTACACTCACTACTGAAGGAAACTCGACAACATGAAATAACAATTAAAATTTTTGTCACAGCAAGAATATTTTTATGTTTTTCTGCAAATGATTATATTGAATAAATGTCAGAAAGGTTTTTTTGAGAATTTATTCTTTTTGCTTAGTCGTCCATCCTACTCCCTTAAATGCCTCTGAAAATTCCGTCAGCCTTGAACGAACGTTCCCCCTTGGGATCTCTCGCTCAGTGGCTGGGTTTGCCAGGTAAAAAGGGGGCATTATAGTAGATTGGCCTACATTATATCATACTTTATGAATATATATATATAGTGTACTTATTTTTAACTTATTACATTCAGATTGTTTAATGAAATGATGTAAAAATTATTCATATAATTATTATATATATTAATGCAACATAAGCAAGGTAATTCTGTAGACATTGTAGCTATACCTATATTGAATCTTCTCTTGAGATGTGAATAATAATAATAATAATAATATTAATAATAATAATAATAATAATAATAATAATAATAATAATATGTCCGAAAATTTCATCAAAATGGATCTCTCAGAGTTTAATAAAACGTTATGATTTTGCTTTCTCTCAGGACGTGTACAACAGGCCGTGTTGTGATCACCTTAATCGGGCTTATCTAATCGTCTGAAAACAACTAAAAGGGTAGGGAACTACACCTGGGTTGTATACATTTTAACTGACTTGAAATCAACCCGCTGTTTTATAATATATGCACATGTGAGCGTTTCATCTGTACATACTAGAATCTTATAAACAAGCATACGGTAATAATGAACCTTCCACAAATAAACCAAATACTAGAAGGTTTACCACTAACAATTGAACATATTGTATATAATAAAGATAAAATTACTAGGAAAAACATAGTTCCTCTTCATAATACATTCCTTCTAGTCCCTAATTAGACCACAATTTCCAAATATTGTACATTTATATGCAAAAAATATCCACTACGGAAAACCTCCTAACTTTTACATCTAACATATCAAAACAATTCATTCTGAATTACACGTAATAATATGTTTCAGTGTTGTGATTATCTGTCTCAGTACAATAACATAGTTCGTAAGTATCACTTTACAATGCATACAAACTCTGAGAATAATAAAGCTTCAAATAAATAAGTGAAAATTATTAGAGTAGGGTAGTATAAAGGTTATCAATATGATGCTCAGATAAAAAGGCTTTGAAGACTGTGCGAACATATGAACGATGAAATTAATTGATTGAACAATTCGAGACTGAATAAATGGCATAAAATACCGTACTGAGGAAGAAATGAAAATGAGATATACAGCTGTAATAAGCAGCCCGCAAGTTACATTCTGTTACCAAGTGTGTAGCTTCCTCGTCACATTGGTTTATAATATACTTCTCTTGCGTCACTGTGAATTTCTTTCCCTTCTTGCGTAAGGCGGACATTACGCAGTCTTCACAAAATAGTTACACAGAAATAACAAGAGAACAGAAGAGCAAGAACAATAACAACGGATAAATGGCAACAACTGAGAAGGGAACACGAACGAACGCAGAACAACACAATAGCAATAGCTGGATTACAACAGACAAGAGCGAAGAGCTGCCAGTAAAGGTAGGTTTTCCTAAAAGTGACTCCAGCGATAATCACTCCGCGATAGTTACTCAGCGATCATCTCGGAGGACTTACGAGTTTGCAAGTTATAATTTTCCTACACGCGTTGATCGCTGAGCGATTATCACTGGCGTCGCTTCTAGGAAAACGTACCTTAAAGTTAAATATAAAGTCGCCTGGGTAGTATCGGGGTTGCTATGGTGACGGTTAAGTCACTGGCTCTGCTGGCGAAAACTCCTTCGCCCCGTGCCTCGCCGGGCATGTGCAATCTTCTGATCTCCGAACAATAATTAAGTTTTCGCTGTCCGTGCTGGAGTAGACAACTTGGCATCCCCGCACCTCATACTTCTGTCTCTGCACGGTCGAAGATACGAAACCGCCTTCCCTACTGCGTTGTACTCTAGTACCAAGTGACCAAATGCCATAAAACGCGTTAACAAACCTTGGGGAACCTTGTGTGGCTATCGATGTAATTTTTAAATACACCAAAAATTTGAGTAGCATAGTAAGTTATGCTGTTTTCCACGAGAGTTTAAACTTGATATAAACATGGTATCTGTACGCCCCCGCCAAGCAAAAAATTGTGATTTGCTGAGCGTGTAGCATCATGCACCACTCCGTGAATGTCTTGCGTTCGGACGTACAGCGCTGGACATCGTATACGATAACAGTGTGAAGATTTGAATTGCTGACTAAACGTATTGTGTACAGTACCTAAGATGGACGAGGAACAGTTTTAGAACTGTTCGAAACTAATCTGAGTAGTTTAAAGGGAGATATTATGTTGAAGTATGAGAAATGAATGATTATGTTATTTAATTTGGAATATTAATACAACAAACTTAGGCTACAGCATAAATTACACAATCATGTAAGATGGTTTAAGTTAGGACGACTGGCTGAAATGTCCCCTCCCCTCCGCTAGACAAACCTACTATAATGCCAATAAGCCAAATGCCTAACATTCAAGTTAAAATTTACATCACATTATCTTGGAGATTTCCTATCCTAACATGTCATGACTGAACATGTCAGCCAGAAAAACAGATAACCACGCAACATCTATCGAAAATCAAAGAAAAAACAAACTCAATAAAAAGGAGTCCTTGGATACATGCCTACCTTCCTCAGTCAAGAGACTCAATTTCTTACGTATCACACGATGTATCCCTTCTACTCTCATTATTCCCTGTGCGATCAATCGCCGCTCCTCTGGCCACTATCACTGATGATAAACATTTCCATAACGTCATCTTCTAAGCCATCCAGTTGCCACATCTGGTTTTCCGTCGTGGTGTGTCATCAAATGCAGTCCTTTCAGTTACCTGCGGTTGTTAATTTGCCTATCTTTCTAAATTGTGTCTGCACATAATAGATGGAACTGGCTGATACACCACACAATTCTGAACGTAAGTTTCTCCACCTCTTAGTGTTAAACCTGGATTCTATTCATTTAATTTGAGCACAGTCACAATGCATTGTACAATCACTTCCAAGCGGCGTCTCCCTTGTGTGATTCACGACACGTGATTCCTACCTCCTGCTCCATTCCCTTCACACTCACTGATTGCCGATGCAGGATCCAGCATCTTACCTTCATACTGTACAGCTCGGGGCTTCCCCGCACTACGAGGACATTTTCCGTTTTAAACCACGCCTTGTGCGTTCATTCCTCTGTATAAACAAGTGCAAACGTAGGCCTGCATATATATAAATGATAAACATATTTAAATTTGATTACATACTCTTCCAAATAATCTCAGGGTAATAAAATAAAAAATTATGTGACGTCCTATTTTGCATAGACTTCGCATACACTCAAGTGAGTGCGATGGTTGCTCATCCAATGAACTAAGTCTATTTCCACATGCAAAGACAAGATGCTCCACCTATTTGTTTAAGCGAGGATTAAACTCACCTGAAATAGACCATACCAAATATTCCTCGTAAAGCCTTAATTTGTTAGCTAAATTACTCACAAGAGAACATAACCATCGAATCCCCCTCAGACTGCAACAGAACAAGGCCTAATTGAAGAATCATCAAATGTGAAGTAAGAAATAACAGTCAAAACATGCTGAAAACAAAGGGCCTAAATAAATTTAAATTGTTCCTTGTACTTGTGAATTTATGCGTTTATTGTAAAGTTTAGTTGGTGCAGTATTGAACTCATATCGACATGCCCGGTTTCAATCCCATGAAAATGTAACGTTTTTGAAAGTTTGAAAATGTTTTTGGAGATCATTGACATTAGATCATCAGAAAAGATTATGATGATGGTGATGCTGATGCTTGTTGTTTAAAGGGGCCTAACATCTAGGTCATCAGTCCCAAATGGTACGAAATGTAATGACAATTTAAACGTCCAAAATCATCCACTAACCAGAATCCAAAACGTGATGACAAAGAATGAACGAATGGATATGAATTTCATACAATCGTGGATCCGACCGGCAATGTCCCACATTCCCATAAACTTGCGTTAAACAATTATAGTACTGACCAAGGCACTGCTTCTAAAACACAATACTGAATCGATTCTTGCAGTCTAAAGGGTCCAAAATCCAGGTCATCGGCCCCTCATAATGGTACTTACTGCTAGGAAAGTAGAACCATGGGATTTGTCGTTGAGGTACTAATCAAAAATAGCAGACTCGCCGTATTCCACACATTATGGTACTACTCACAGGTAATGTAATGCTCACATGTAACACAGACCTATGGTGTTTCTCACATTGCGACGCCATTTACAGGCAACGCAAACCTATGGTGTTCCTCACATTAGTGTACTAATCATACGACACGTACTATCTCGTGATGTTCCTCACATAGTGGGTACTAATCATAGGCAAGGCAGACCCATGGTGTCGCTCATATAGTGGTACTAATCACAGGTACTGTAAAACCCACCCTGATTCACACACTGTCGCTACTAATCACAAATCTACTGTGTACCTAACATAGTGGTACTACGCGCAAATAAAGGCGACCATTGTTCCCCGCGTGGTGGTACTAGTTACAAGTAGTCTTATGGTTGTAATTCGAACATCCCTTGGTCGCCCCTTTCAGTCGCCTCTTACGACAGGCAGGGGATACCGTGGGTGTATTCTTCGCCCGCGTCTCCCACCCACAGGAGGATGTGTGTTTCGTCCACGAGAGCTATTTTATTTCGCTCAAGTCGTCAGCCGGCAAGCCGGTTAGGAACCCCTATCCGCCACCTGGGACGCGCAACGGAGGAGTATCGCCTCTCCCTCTGCTACGCCAGCGTAGTACGTTCGTGGTATCAGAAAATAACTTGATCGATATCAGCTAACAGCGAGTTACGCTGAAGAAAAGCATTGTACTCATGAATGAGCCGTGATTGAGACACAGGGATTGGTGTTCGTGAAATGAACCCGACAAACATCACTCGCAACTTCTCTCTAATTGTTTGACAATTTCAGTAATTTTAGCGAAATCGTGAGTTCTTTAAGGGACAAGACAATTGTTACATATATATATATGTATATGTATATATATATATATATATATTCAATTAAGTAGTTAACATTAACAACTCTAATTATTACGAAGCTTCGACGGTCGTAGCTAGTCTCTTGTGTAGGACCTAGAGGGATGTTTTCATTCCCCTTCCCGAAGGGAAGGGGTGGCCCACCTACAAGGTAACGCCTTCTCTCTGGCCAGGAGATTTGGCGGGGAGAGAGAGGATTCAGACAAGCCCAAGGAGCGAACAGCAAAAGAGGATGTGCACATTTCATCAGAAATAATACCATTGCACTATAAGTAAAAAAATTTGATATATCAAGTGTAATCTAAACCATATAGAGGACACAAATATAGATTATAGTTTGCAGTGACTAAAATATTCAGAAATTTTCAGGAGGGAAGAAACTAGTCAAATATTGTAAACAGGCTGTTGACAGAAATGGCACCTGTAGACAGAATTTCAAGGAACTAGAGCACATGTGTATCAGCAGTTTACTTAAGTCCGGAGCGAATTAAGCCTGTTTGTTACATGACTCAGACTTACAAATTCGTTTGTTAAACTACGCCGAAACAAGTGGTCTTGATTTTAAAGCATCGTATTTTTTACCATTACGTTTCAAAATATAATACTACACGCAGAAGAGTGACAAAATATGAGAGTAGAAACTATGCAAAGAAATTGGAGGAAATGGCTGAAGTTTCTAAGCGCTTTTTTAAAGAAGAAACATGAAGTTCGTGCATATGAATACCAATGAATTTGATTTTAATTATGAAATGGAATCAACAAGGTCATGTCTGTAATGGGAGAAAACTATTTGTAGTGAAAACCATACTCATTTATTTCACACAGTTATAGTACTCAATACGTTCTTCATAAAGCATTGACAAATTTTACCTTTGTTTATAAGAAAAATGTTGTAAATTTGGACCTCAGGTTGAGCTAGAGCTAAATAATATCCTTGAGAAAACTCACAATGTTGTTATTGATTGCATTTCTTCAGGGAAAATATCTTATATAGAAATTTAATGAAATTGTTCTGGCTCCGTACACTTGCAGTAATACCTACAATTTGCCTTATGTCACACCGACACAGACAATGGGATAGGTAAGGACCAGAAGAGGAAAGGAAGTGGCCGTGGCCTTAATTAAGGTACAGCCTCAGCATTTGCCTGGTGTGAAAATGGGAAACCACGCCTTATTACAGGCAACAAACTTCATTCCGGTTCCGTATTGACTTCAAATATCTATGATGAAATTCGAAAAGAATTCAATTATATTAGGTCCACCTATTCAATACACTTCTGCCATTTATTCAATGGTCTGTTTAAAGGTTACATAGTTTTTTAAAGTACCTTGGACGTGTTTCGACCTAGGTTAGAGGTCATAATCATCAAAATAACAAAGAAGAAAGACATACAACAAAAACAGTGATAAATAAAAAATCCGAGATAACATATAGTCAACAAACGCAATGGGGTTTATGCTAAAATGTACATAGCTTCAGTATTAAAAAGATATTCAACAAGTACAACGGAAACTGTAAAAAAATGTACATGGATTCAAACTTGGACAAAATAAGTTGAGTGTTGGTCCAACCGTATTTAGTACAATATTGGTTGGCTGGAGGAAATGATAAAAAATAGAGAAGACAGAAGAAAGATCTAAATATCCTACATAAAACCAAAAACGGAACTTTATTAAACATTTGAGAAAACATTTACGCAAACTTCGATCAAAAATCAAATCCCATCTATAATGTTAACGAAATCCAAGAAAAAACGAACATCCTGGTTGACACAAAAATCGAGAAAGATTTTAAGCAAAACTCAAATCTGTCACAACACACATTACTGGTCCGTCCTCCCATAATTCCACTCTCCCTTCCCTCACCCGCCGTTTCTCCCACCTAACGCACCATCGGAGCGGTTACCAGTCAGTGTGGAGGTCAACACCGAGATAACCTGATCTACACAAGAATAGGGCTGGAGGAAGGAAGACGTGATATTTTGCGACTCCTCACACTATCTTTAACCTCTTCCTCATTTTTCGTTCTCATATTCTGCTTTTTATTTCCACTTCCAGATCCTGGCTATACTGGCTCTGTGATGAAATACAACGGAAAATGTTGAAATCTTCACTCCGTTTTCCAGAAATGTGACAGATTAGAACAACATCTATCTGTCTTCTCTATTCTTCAAGTATTTCCTCCATCCAACCAATATTGTACTTAATACGGTTGGACCCATACTCACAAATTATTTTGTCTAAGTTTGGATCTATGTACATTTTTAACAGTTTCCATTGTATTTGTTGAATATATTTTTAATATTGAAGTTATGCACATTTTAACAAACTCCCATTGCATTTGTTGACTAGCGGTTATCTCAGATTTTTTTATGTATTACTGTTTATGTTTTATGTCTTTCTTCTTTGTTATTTTGCTGATGACATCTAAGCTAGGTCGAAACATGTCCAAGGTATTTTAAAGTACTATTTAACCTTTAAGCAGACCATTTAATAAATGGCAGAAGTGTATTGAATAGGTGGACCTAATATAATTGAATTCTTTTAGAATGTCATCATACAAACCACACCTTACACTTGCAAAATGCCTCCTTTTCTTCTTTACATTTATACACCGCAATAGAATCCAAGTTTATATAATTTTGTTGTACAGGCAGATATCCCTACAATTCCTGCAGGTTGTACACGTTTAGTACAACCATTAGGTGAATTTTCTTACAAGACTGCATGTTTACAAAATTACATGAATATACAGAGAATTGTTTTCATAATTGTGTGTCCATTATAAACACTCAAGCTCTAACTCATAATTAGCTGTATTCAGTGAAGTTCCAACCAATATTTAAATACACATGGAGTTACACTGGGTAGTGATGGGCAACGCTCTCGCTCGAAACTCTCGATACTGACGTCACAGATCTCAAGACCCTCGCGAGAATCTCGAGACCGATTCTCCTGTATTGCGAGCTGTGCGACCTCCCAGTGACTACAAGTGTAACCTGAGAATATATCATCAGCAGTTATTGCGTAAAATAACGTTCTCATATGAAAACGTGTGAGCCAATAAATTTTGTCAAAAGCCTGGAAAAGTACTGCATGTTCAACTATGAACCCCTTAATACCATTAACGAAAGTGAAAACAGAATGTCAGTATCTTAAACTGTTCAAGACTTATTTGGGGTGCACATCTTAGCTAAATAACCATGCATAATTTGTGAATCACTGTAGATAGGATGTACGCCTACTTGGATACTGGAGGCGTGCATTATTCGAACTTGAGAATGGAAAAGATGTGCTTTGCTACATATGCAACCCCCATTACACATGAGTGGCACGTGTAATCTAAAATGCCCGACTTTGCTCCAATTCTTTCAGCAGGGGTGATGGGCAACGCTCTCGAGACTGATATTCGTGTGCTTCGAACTGTGCGACGTCTCAATAACTAGTTATCATCAGCAATTCTCATATGGAAACGTGTGTGATGATATTTTTTTCAGAAGCCTAGGAATGCACTGCATGTTGAACTATGAGCTTACTACCTTTAACGAATTTGAATACAGAATGCCAGTATCTTAAACTCTTAACGAGTTATGTCACGTGAACTTCTTAGCTGAATAACCCGTGTAATTTGATAATAACCGTTATTAGGATATAAACCTACCTGGATGCCTCACAATCGTTGTCGGAAGGATAGCTTCTTGTGATTCAGACCGGGCCAGAGGTGGTCTACGACGATTCCTCTTCATTGATATTATGCGTTTGTAAGTGCCGGATCATCCCAGAAGTATTTCTGTCGATGTATTTTACTTCTTTTGAGTAAGCAACACCGTGGGCTGTGCTATGTGACATCTCTAAAAATTACCGGCACCCACGACTTACGTTGCGTTCTGGACGTAGTCTTCAAGTTGTCGCGTACAACTAGACACAATTTCACATTGCACCGTCATATACCGAAGTACCTAATTATGACGCGAAAACTCTATAACATTGTACGGAATTATTTCCTTCGTCACCAAAATATCGGTGTAAACACAAACAGTGGTCATATGTTATTGAATGCGGTGTCTGATAACGATGTACACCTACCTGTCGAAGGAACTGGAGCAAACTGAAGCATTGTAGGTTACACATTCCACTCATGCGTAATGGTGGTTGCATATGCAGCAAGGTGCATCTTGCCTCGTCTCAAGTTCGAATAATGCACGCCTCTAGTATCCAGCTACGTGTACCTACAGTAGCCGTAAGGTCCTGTACTTAAACCACTCATTCGTGTACCTACCGGTAGTAATGGGCAGTCTGAGACGAGGTCTCGAGATTTCTCGAGAATAGTGCAGGCACTACTTCTCGCGAGAAATTTCGAGGGATCTCGAGAGCGTTGTCCCCGCATTGTGCGGCGAGCAGCGTGTCGTAGGCCTACACGTAGTCTGAGCTGAATGTTGTTTGTGCCGAGTATGCGAATAGCCAACCACGGGCCTTCTCAGTTTCGTAAATACGTGTCAACAAGCGACTGGGGCGTTCATTTCTACCGAGGTCTATTTTGACGCAGTATAACATACTTATAAAGGATACGCATTCTGGCATTGTATGCACTGGTGGGTACACGAATGAGTGGTTTATGTACAGAACCTGACGGCTACTGTAGATACACGTACGTGAATACTAGAGGCGTACATTATTCGAACTCGAGACGAGGCAAAATGCACCTTGCTGCATATGCAACCACCATTACGCATGAGTGGAATGTGTAAACTAAACTGCTTCAGTTTGCTCCAATATTCTGTCGACAGGTAGGTGTACATCGTTATCAGACCCCGCATTCAATAACATGACCACTGCTTGCGTTTACCGATATTTTGATGACGAAGAAAATAATTCCTTACAATGTTTCATAGTACTCGCGTCATAATTAGGTACTTCGATATATGACGGTGCAATATGAAATTGTGTCTAGTTGTACGCGACAACTTGAAGGCGATGTCCGAAACACAACGTAAGTCGTGGATATCTGTTATTTTTAAGAGATGTCACATAGCACAGTCCACTGTGTTGCTTGTTCAAAAGAAGTAAAATACATCGGCAGAAATACTTCCGGGATGATCCGGCACTTACAAACGCATAATATAACAATCGTCACAGAACACCTCCTGCCCGGTCTGGATCACAAGAAGCTACCCTGGCGACAACTATTGTGAGGCATCCAGGTAGGTTTACATCGTAATAACAGTTTTTAACAAATTATACGGGTTATTCAGTTAAGAATTCAACCTGAAATAACTCGTGGAACAGTTTAAGATACTGACATTCTGTCTTCACTTTCGTTAATGCTATTAAGGAGCGCATCGTTCAACATGCAGTGCTTTCCTATAATTTTGACAAAATATATCGTCATACACGTTTCTATATGAGAACTATAGATGATAACTATCAAGCTTGCACTCGTAGTTATTGGGACGTCGCGTCGCACAGCTCACGAGAATCAGTCTCGAGAGCGTTGCCCATCACTGATGCTGAAAGAATTGGAGCAAAGTCGGACATTTTAGATTACACGTTCCACTCGTGTGTAATGGGGGTTGCATATGTAGCACAGCACATCTTTTCTCGTCACAAGTTCGAATAATGCACGCCTCTAGTATCCAGAGTAGGTGTACATCCTATCTACAGTTATTCACAAATTATGAAGGGTCATTCAGCTAAGATGTCCACCTCAAATGAGCCGTGAACAGTATAAGATACCGATATTCGGTTTTCACTTTCGTTAACGGTATTAAGGGTTCATAGTTAAACATACAGTACCGTA
The DNA here is from genome assembly GCF_040414725.1 of Anabrus simplex. NCBI lineage: Eukaryota > Metazoa > Arthropoda > Insecta > Orthoptera > Tettigoniidae > Anabrus > Anabrus simplex. The sequence goes on along the minus strand of NC_090266.1, from coordinate 320,559,985 downwards.
CTTTTCCAGGCTTTTGATCAAATGTATTGGCTCACGCGTTTTCATATGAGAACGTTATTTCACGCAATAACTACCAATGATGTACTATCAAGTTTACAGTCTTAGTTACTGGTACGTCGCACAGCTTGCACTACACGAGGATCGGTCTCGAGATCTGCGACGTTAGTCTCGAGAGTCTCGAGTGAGAGCGTTGCCCATCACTACCTACCGGTGCATACAATGCCAGAAAGCGTATCTTGTATAATTATGTTATACTGCGTTTAAAATAGACCTCGGTAGAAATGTACGCCCTAGTCGCTTGTTGACACGTATTTACGAAATGGAGAAGGCCCGTGGTTAGCTATTCGCATACTCTGCACAAACAACATTCAGCTCCGATTACCTGTAGGGCGACGACACGCTGCTCGCCGCACAAAGAGGGGACAACGCGCTCTCGAGATCTCTCGAAATTTCTCGCGAGAAATAGTGCCTAATCTACTCTCGAGAAATCGTCTCAGACTGTCCATCACTAATGTTAAGCTAGTAGAGAGCTCAAACTATAGTATTGTAAGCGGCTGTGTTAAACACTGGAAATACTGAATTTGTGTACGATAATGCTGAATTTAGAATGTTAAACTAGTAGTACTTCTTGTAATATTTCCTTTCCATGGAATTGCTTGTTGCACTCTTGTTGTTGTTGGGTAATTATGTTAACTTTACATATGACGCGAATACTCTATAACATTATAAGGAACTATTTCCTTCGTCGTCAAAATATCGGTAAACATAAGCAGTGGTCATGATATATTGAATGTGGACCTGATAACGATGTACACCTACAGTACCTGTCGAAGGAATTAGAGCAAACTCAAGCATTTTAGATTACACATTCCACTCATGCGTAATGGTGATTGCATATGCAGCAGGGCGCATCTTGCCTCGTCTCGAGTTCGAATAATGCACTCCTCTAATATCCGGATAGGTGTACTTACAGTAGCCGTCAGTTTCTGTACTTAGCCTATTCATTCGTGTACTTACCACTGCATACAATGACAGGATGCGCATCGTCCTTTATTATTATGTTATACTGCGTCAAAATAGACCTCGCTAGAAATGAACGCCCTAGTCGCTTGTTGACACACATTTACGGAATGGAGAAGATGCGTGGTTTGCTATTCGCATACTCGGCGCAAACAACTTTCAGCTCCGACTACCTGTAGGCCTACGACACGCTGCTTTCCACACAATGCTGGGACAACGCTCTCGAGATCTCTCGAAATTTCTGCTGAGAAATGTTGACTGCACTAGTTTCGGGAAATCTCGAGACCTCGTCTCAGGCTGCCCATCACTAGTGATGGGCAACGCTCTCGCTCGAGACTCTAGAGAATGACGTCGCAGATCTCGAGACTCTCGCGAGAATCTCGAGACCAATCCTCCTGTAGTGCAAGTTGTGTGACGTACCAGTAACTACGACTGTAAACTTGATAGTATATCATTCGCAGTTATTGCGTGAAATAACGTTCTCATATGAAAATGTGTGAACCAACAAATTTTGTCAAAAGCCTGAAAAAGTACTGCATGTTCAACTATGAACCTCTTAATACCATTAACGTAAGTGAAAAACGAATTTCAGTATCTTAAACAGTTCACGACATATTTGGGGTGGACATCTTAGCTGAATAACCATGCATAATTTGTGAATAACTGTAGATAGGATGTACACCTACTTGGATAATGGTGGCGTGCATTTTTCGAACTTGAGACGGGGAAGATGTGCTTTGCTACATATGCAACCCCCATTACACATGAGTGAAACGTGTAATCTAAAATACCGGATTTTGCTCCAATTCTTTCAGCATTGGTGATGGGCAACGCTCTCGAGACTAGTGATGGACAATGCTCTCGCTCGAGACTCTCGAAACTGACGTCAGAGATCTCGAGAATCTCGAGACCGGTTCTCCTGTGCTGCGATTTGTGCGACGTCCCAGTAAGTACGAGTGTAAGCACGATAGAATATCATAAGCAGTCACTGCGTGAAATAATGTTCTCATATGGAAACGTGTGTGCCGATAAGTTTCGTCAAAAGCCTGGAAAAGTCGTGTATTTTCAACTATGAACCCATTAACGAAAGTGAAAACAGAATGTCAGTATCTTAAACTTTTCACGATTCATTTGATGTGACATCTTAGCTGAATAATCATGCATAATTTGTGAATAACTGTACAGTAGATGGGATGTACTAGAGGCGTGCATTACTCGAACTTTAGGTGGGGCAAGATGTCTGGCTGGACATGCAACCATCATTACGAATGAATCGAACGTGTAATCTAACGGTACGTTTATGCTGCAGCCTGGCTGCTGGCACATCGCCAAGCCTCGCTGCTCAATGTTGGGCGATGATGAAACAAACCAATGGATCTCAATCGGTGCTTTTACCCTGGAGCCCGGATCATAGCTGCGCTGATGGCTGCTATCCTCGCCACATCCATGGTCTCACACACGTTTGATTTTCGAGCCTGGCACATCGCTAGCTATCCTGTAACTTGGACTGTGATTGGTTATTTCAAGGTCACCCGCTCTCCCACTCTTCCTCTCTTCGCACTCTATACACATGTCCAGTGATCACTTGCTCACTTGCTATCTGAACCTGTCTTCGAACGCAATGCGATTTGGAACCAGTGGCATGCGGATCATCATAAGAGGTTCATGTGGGATAAGAGTGACGAGATGACGAGCTGCTAGTAGACCCTTTTCTACGTTTTATGAGGGAGAGTGGCTTGTTTTATCGTGTTTAAAAGTGAAGTTTCTATTTGTTTTTTTATTGTTTATTGTTAACTACTATTTTACTCTACCGGGTGAGTTGGCCGTGCGATTAGGGGCGTGCAGCTGTAAGCTTGCATCCTGGAGACAGTGGGTTCGAACCCCACTGTCGGCAGCCCTGAAGATGGTTTTGCGTGGTTTCCTATTTTCACACCAGGCAAATGCTGGGGCTGTACCTTAATTAAGGCCACGGCCGCTTCCTTCCCATTCCTAGGCCTTTCCAATCCCATTGTCGCCATAAGACCTATTTCTGTCGGTGCGACGTAAAGCAAATAGCAAGAAGAAGAAGAAGTGTTGTTTCTCCTCGACGGGGTAGCTCTTGCAAGTACGTTTTCGTAGTGTAAGTGTTCATCCCCTCTATATCTAAAATCAAATTATGCAAAATACAAACTGCCTTAACTAACAGTTCTTCTGTTTTGAATTTTCGACTACAGCTGAGAGCTGCCAGCAGCGTGCGCACGGGGCTACTGCAGGGTGAAAGCTCCATGGCGAGTAGCCTGGCTATAGTCAGCAGCGAGATGCTAGGGCAAACGTACATGTGCCAGCAGCGAAACTGCAGCATAAACATACCCTAACATGCCTGAGTTGGCTACAATTCTCTCGACAGGGTTGCTCTCGAGACCGATTCTCCCGTGCTGAAATCTTTGCGACTTCCCAGTAAGTACGAGTGTAAACTTGATATGTCATAAGCAGTTATTGAGTGAAATAATGTTCTTATATGGAAACGTGTGCACCGACAATTTTTGTTACAATACTGCTGCCTAAGTTCTGAATCGTTATTCATCATAGGGCTACAGTATAACCACGAGAAATGTTTAGAACTTATGACTTAAGAACCGAGGCCAAATTAAATGCCTTACCATACCACGCTCGGTATAAAACACAAAACAGTATCATTACCACTCTAGTCATGACGTAATTTGGCATTAGGACGACCTCTATAATCCAAGAGTTCTCGTACATAAATCATTGCTTTAATAGGTCAGCTTGAATAAGAGTATTACGGCCAACTTAGTTTTATATTGAGAAATATTGGGTCCGAAAGCATTGTTTATTTATTATTTAGTTTACTTGGCTGGGTTCTTGGACTATATCACAAACAGAAGATTTGACTGCATACCAGACATAAACACATGTCATAAACTGCAATGTGAAAACCAGACGATGAAGGAATAACATTTAATAATGTGATAAAATAATTTACGAAATAATGTTTAACACACGAGACCACATACAATATTCTTTGTGTTAGAATACAGCAACAACACATTTACTGTACAATATACCTCCTCATGTGAATAACCTCATTAATTTAATTTATAATTACTTGTGAAATTATACTGTATATGCTCCAAACATCTGCAATACATTGTCCGACCAAACTGCTCTTTGCAATGAATAATTAATTAGTAACAATAACGTGGGCTGCTTCTTCACAATGCAACTTGATTACACCGCCTCAGCCACATAATTCTTATTCAAAAATATAAGTTTATCCATGAGATTCCCATGCAACCTATTTCTGTGTTTATTAATCAGAAAACCAGTCTTGGAAAGAATCCCTTCACTCGGAACTGATGCATCCGGTGTGGAGAGTAGTTTCCTGGGTAAAACACTCGATGTTGGATATCGGCTCTCTTTACAGCGCCAGTATTGCAGAGGATTGTTTGTCTGTGCGCTGAACATAGGCTTCGCCAAATTAACGCTGGATCTCTACAGCAGCATGGGCTGCAGCTTTATGGCTTCTGTTTGTTGTTGCTGCTGCTACTATGGCATCATATGATGCCCATACTGAAAATACGTCGGATGATGGTGTGCATTGCTCACTCGAGGTATCTGAAACATAACTCGATGTATTGGTCAGTAAAGCCGTACACTGTGTCGTCAAATACTCCACTGCGCTTGTCGCATGTTGTTCGTCCGTGAATGGCAACGTTTTGAAACGAGGATCGAGAATGGTCGCTGTGGCGAATAGGAGATAGGTTTCAGGGTCATCTAGCTTTATACTTACGGATTCCCGCAAGTTATTCTTGAATTGCCGCGCTGCCTCTGTTTACTCGCCTCCCCTTGACAGCGTCAAACGAAGTTGCCTGTTGATAGGTATAACTTTAGATATCGAAGTATGCTGTTCTGTTGACATCTCTGTGGTAATGTGTTCAAATGGCTGTAATAATTGGAGGGCTTCATTTAGAACATGCCATTCTTCCTGCGACAGACATTCAATGCCTACACGGAGAGCTGTCAGACAGGCTGCAATGCACTCCTTTTGCTCCTGCAGCCTCCTAAACATGTGAAACGTACTATTCCAACGCGTTTCCACCTCCTGAATGAGCTTGTGTTCAGGGTTTTTAAGTTGTTTTGTGTCTCCGTTAGTTTCTCCTTAGCAGTGCAGCTGGACTTGAAGTATGAGACTATTTTTCTCGCTTTTTCCCGTACGGCTGATAACACTTCATTGCTCACAAAAACTTTCTTTATAGCTACGTCAAACGTGTACGCCATGCATGATCCGTGTTGCACACCCTCACCTCCGCTAAGGACCAATTGCACAGCAGCTGTCATGTTGGCAGCATTATCCGTAACAACTGATATTACTTTCTCACCCATCCCCCAGTCTGTAATTACAGGATCCAGTACTTCACTAATATTCAACGCCGTTTGTCCCTGGGGAAATCTAAATGTTTCAAGCGGTATACTCTGCATGGCCCATTCGTTGTCGAGACTTGTTACGGTCATGTACGATTCACAGTTCATCGATGTCCACATGCCGGCTGTCAAGGAAACATGCGCTGCAGCAGCTACTTCATTACGAGCGTGTTTCTCTACCTGTTCGCTGGGATGTTGTGTGTGTTTAAGTGCCGGATCATGCCAGAATTATTTCTGCTGACGTATTTCAGTTCTTTGGAACAAACAACACAGCGAACTTTGCTATGTGGCGTCTCTTCAAAATAATCCCAAGTCCACGACTTCCGTTGCGTTTCGGAGACCAATTACATATTGCACAGTCGTATGCCGAAGTATATGATTATGACGCGAATACTCTATAATATTGTAAGGGATTATTTCCTTCGTCACCGTCATGTCGGTACATGAAAGCACTGGTCAAATGGGTATTGAATGTGGGGTCTGATAAATTTAGTGATAGCGATGTAGGACGTAGAGTAGCCGCCAATTTCTGTATTTAACCCACTCATTCGTGTACTTTCCGCTGCATACAATGCCAGAATGTGTATCATTTATAACAGAACTCGGTAGAAATGAACGGCCTAGTCACTTTCTGACACGCATTTACGGAATGGAGAGCGCTCGTGTTTGGCTACTCACCTACTCCGCACAAACAACATTCAGCTCCATCTACTTGTGAACCTACGACACGCTGCTCGCTGTACAATGCGGGGACAACAATCTCGAGATCTCTCGACATTTCTCGTGAGGAACAGTGCCTGCGCTAATCTCGAGAAATCACGAGACCTCATCTCAGACTGCCCATCACTACCTTCAGCGATGTTATGTGCTTTTCAGTGCCGGATCATCCCAGAAGTACTTTTGGCTGACGTATTTTACTTCTTTTGAATAAACAACACAGCGGACTGTGCTATGTGGCATCTCTTCAAAATAACCTACATCCGCGACTTGCGTTGTGTTTCGGACATCGCTTAAAATGGTCGCGTACAATTAGACACAATTGTACAGTCATATACCAAAGTACCTAATTACGACGAGAACACTCTGTAACATATTAAGGAATTACTTCCTCTGTCACCAAAATATTGGTAAACACAAGCAGTGGTGATGTGATATTGAATTAGGGTCTGATAACGATGTACACCTACCTGTCGAAATAATTTGGGCAAACTCAGGCATTGTAAATTACACGTTCCATTCATACGCAATGGTGTTTGCATATGCAGTAAGGCGCATCTCACCTCGTCTCGAGTAATGCACGCCTTTAGTATCCAAGGGGGGGGGGGGGGGGGGGGTTGTAGGTGTACCTACAGAAGCCATCAGTTTCTGTACTTAGCCTATTCATTCGTGTACTTACCGCTGCACACAATGCCAGAATGTGTATCCTTTACAATTATGCTATACTGCGTCAAAATAGACACCGGTAGAAACGAACGGCCTAGGCGCTTGTTGACATGTATTTACGGAATGGAGAAGGCGCATGGTTTGCTATTCACATACTCGGCATAAACAACATTCAGCTCCGTGTATCTGTAGGCCTACAACACGCTTCTGGACACACAATACGGGGAAAACGCTCTCGAGATCTCTCGAAATTTCTCGCGAGAAATAGTGCCTGCGCTAGTCTCGCGAAATCTCGAGACCTCGTCTCAGACTGCCCATCACTACAGCCAACCACGGGCCTTCTCAATTTCGACAATACGTGTCAAGAAGCGACTAGGGCGTTCATTTCTGCCGAGGTCTATTTTGACGCAGTATAACATAATTATAAAGGATACGCATTCTGGCATTGTATGCACTCGTAGGTACACCAAGGAGTGGTTTAAGTACAGAACCTGACGGCTACTGTAGGAACACGTACCTGAATACTAGAGGCGTGCGTTATTCGAACCGGGAACGAGGCAAAATGCGCCTTGCTGCATATGCAACCACCATTAAGCATGAGTGGAATGTGCAATCTAAAACGCTTGAGTTTGCTCCACTTCTTTTGACAGGTAGGCATACATCGTTATCAGATCCCACATTCAATAACATATGACCACTGACTGCTTGTGTTTACCGATATTTTGGTGACGAAGGAAATAATTCCTTACAATGAATGTTATAGAGTATTCGCGTCATAATTAGGTACTTCGATATATAACGGTGCAATGTGAAATTATGTCTAGTTGTACGCGACAACTTGAAGACGATGTCCGAAACGCAACGTAAGTCGTGGATGTCGGTCATTTTGAAGAGATGTCACACAGCACAGCCCACCTTGTTGCTTATTCAAAAGAAGTAAAATACGTCGGCAGAAATACTTCTTGGATGATCCGACACTTAAAACAAATAATATAAATGAAGAGGAATAGTCACACACCTCCAGCCCGGTCTGAATCACAAGGAGCTACCCCACCGACTACGATTGTGAGGCATCCAGGTAGGTTTACATCCTAGTAACGGTAACAAGGTGAAAGCACGGAGGAGGTTGTCGGTAACGTTATTGCTGCCACTGGGGTAAATATCGATTCATCAATGATCGACATATGTCACAGACTTCCCTCAAGATCATCTGCCGGACCGGGTACTCCAACACCACCTCGTAGCATCATAGTGAAGTTCGTGCGGAGAGCGGATAAGGAGCAACTGATGGATGCCAGAGCTAAACGAGGGAAGACAATAACGACCCTCGACCTTGGGTGGACAACAAGCCAGCCGGTATTCATCAATGAATGCCTTTACCCTTCCAGGAAGCTCTTTGCACAAGTAAGAGCAAAGACGAAAGCGGCCAATTACCAGACGAGCGTCTAGTGGTAGTCCAGTCCTTGCACCAAACAGAGAGAGCGCATGTCCTAACTCCCGCCTTCTCTTCCCGCGTGAAGAAATCTTATCTTTCCACAAGACAGAGATGTTCCATTCGCCCCTTCTTACGAGAGATAATCAGCTGATTTAGTGGCTGACAGATATTTAAACGTAAATACACAAGGAAATGGATAATGAAAACCCAAAATTAGGTGATAATTAATTAATCACAATAAGTACGGTAAAGAATTTTAGCCAAACGAAATTATCTTCCATATTTTAAACATGTTACGTCTATTTTGCAATCAGATTTTTTTTAAAAAATACTACAGGTAATAAGCGATACCGAACGGAGTGGCCGAGTAATGGTATGTCCTGAGTATGGTTTTCTATGGTTTGCCATTTTTACTTTCAGGCAAATGCCGGGACAGTTCCTATTCATAGGCTACGGCCGATTCCTTCCACCTCCTTACCCAACTTTATTCACCCTCCTTCATTTCATCTTCATGTCCGACTCGTTGGCTGAAGGGTCTCGGGTTCGATTCCCGGCCGGGTATGGGATTTTAACCTTCATTGGTTAATTCCAATGGCTCGGGGGCTGGATATTTGTGCTGTCCCCAACATCCCTGCAACTCATACACCATACATAACACTATCCTTCACCACAATAACACGCAGTACCTACACATGGCAGATGTCGCCCACCCTCATCGGAGGGTCTGCTTTGCAAGGACTGCACTCGGCTAGAAATAGCCACACGAAATTAACATTTCACTTCATTAGCTCCTCAACTGAGGTAGGCGTCAGGAAGGGCGTGCGGCCGTATTTTTTTTTTTTTGCTAGGGGCTTTACGTCGCACCGACACAGATAGGTCTTATGGCGACGATGGGATAGGAAAGGCCTAGGAGTTAAAAGGAAGCGGCCGTGGCCTTAATTAAGGTACAGCCCCAGCATTTGCCTGGTGTGAAAATGGGAAACTGCGGCCGTAAAACATGCAAACATTTCATATCACCTCATCCCCGACCTCGTATCAGGAAACGGAACTGAGGGATAGACATACATACAAATAAGAAGCAATTTAAATTGAATTAATTAATTTGAATAATTTCACTCACCATTTTAAAACGGACATCCTTACAGCTTCCTTGGGTTTTGATATGTCATTTGCCAGTAGATTTTAGTACGTAGCCTAAGTACCGGAAAGATGGCAGTTGTAACTATAATTTTGTTCGATCTGCACGTTTTTTCACAGCTGTGCGTCTTATGAAGCAATGATCCTCACCCCCATAACTTTCTGCTAAAATTAGTAACACACTAACATTAACACTATCACTAAGCACTATCAATTATACAATTGGGTTAATTTTGATTGTCACTCACGATCACAAAACCAAAAAAGTTCCCCAGAAATAGTTCATCGCAAATAAATTAAATTGGAGTTAATGCCGGAGACAGTATACGATAATATCACTAAGAGAATGTAATAGTTTCTGTCCTTAAACATTTAACATTAATTCTGGACATCATTTTCAGCAGTAGCATGGAGAACCAAATTTGCCGCAATGTTTTGTGCTTCTTGGGTGGTACGTCTCGATATGTTCTTTCCTGATTTTTTCTTAGATTTTTTAATTTGAAACAGTCTTTGGCGGGGTATGTTTTTGTTAGATGGCTCAGCACTGGTGCTTATTCTGTGCTGTTCTCTATTTTTCTTCTGTCGAATAGCAGCCAGTATGGTATTTATTGGTGCCATTTGCTTTTCTATAGCCTTAACTTCCTCGTATGTCTCTGTATCGTTTATGATTTTTGTTAGTGTCTGCAACAGTTGCTGTTTCTTAATTTGCAGAGATACAGACACAGCAGAACTTTCAGGCTGCCTCAATGTCTCCGTAAGTACGCGAGCCTCATTTTCATGTGCGTCATTTGTGTCCATCACTAGATTATCCGTCACATCATCTTCCTCGACTTGCTCTCGTTGTTTGTTCTGCACGCGGCAAATCAAATGAATATGTTTACACATATTCCATTTGACGGCGGAATCCGGACAGCTGCATATGTATTTGTGTATGCATGCATTGCATTTGTTGCACACAATCTTGCAGTCACATGTTTCCACTATCTTCTCCACCTGTACATTTCCTTTTTTTTTTTTTTTTTGCTTTACGTCGCACCGACACAGATAGGTCTTATTGCGACGATGGGAAAGGAAATGGCTAGGAGTGGAAAGTAAGCGGCCGTGGCCTTAATTAAGGTACAGCTCCAGCATTTGCCTGGTGTGAAAATGGGAAACCACGGAAAACCATTTTCAGGGCTGCCGATAGTGGGATTCGAACCTACTATCTCCCGAATACTGGATACTGGCCTCACTTAAGCGACTGCAGCTATCGAGCTCGGTGTACATTTCCTTTGTAGACGAGGAAGAAGAGATCACATCCTATGAGCCAATATCGTTTTCCATGACAAGTTCTTCAGACATTGTGGTACTTGCTTTGTGTCTTTGCCGAAGGTCTGTGATCTTAGAAGTTATTTTGCCTTTATGTATGATGACCAGTCGATCAATAACTTTGTCCCTGACAAAAGTCATTAAGGCGTGTATCGATTTATCAAGGCGTTTTACGCTCTTGCCGTGCAGATTTATATACTTAATTGTATTGTGCATTGCTTCTATATGCATATTGGTATTTAAACCACAGTGCACTCTGCAGCAGTAGGCCCACATCTCTTTGCTTGGAACACAGAAATCTCGAAAATAGTTGCCAAATTCTGACGTGTCAGGATCTTCACACAACATTTTCAAATCAGCATCTAACATAACATCAAATTAAGCCGATTCTCTTTCTTCCATTATTGTTCTTAACAACTTGTAGATTTTATACTTCAACTTGTTTTTCCTTCTTTGTCACTTTTGAAAGGTTCTTCCTCCAGGCTCTGTCAATGTGCCAGGTACAAAATAATCTCTTCTTAGGTATGTCCATAACAGCACACCAAGCATTATAAAAAGCATCACCGAGCTCGATAGCTGCAGTCGCTTAAGTGCGGCCAGTATCCAGTATTCGGGAGATAGTAGGTTCGAACCCCACTATCGGCAGCCCTGAAAATGGTTTTCCGTGGTTTCCCATTTTCACACCAGGCAAATGCTGGGGCTGTACCTTAATTAAGGCCACGGCCGCTTCCTTCCCACTCCTAGCCCTTTCCTGTCCCATCGTCGCCGTAAGACCTATCTATGTCGGTGCGACGTAAAGCAACTAGCAAAAAAAAAAAAAAAAAAAAAAAAAAAAAAAAAAAAAAAAAGCATCTGCCATGTCGGACATAAACACATTGGGAGATATTTTGTTCATTTCATTACGGATATGTTGTAAGAAAATAGATAACACACCTTGGTCTTGGTCAGACCTGTTCGAAATTAAAAAGGCGCAGGGAAATCCTTGCCTTAAGTCGTCCAGTACTAAGAGAGTAAAAAGTTCATAACCATAACTAATAAGTCCATGTGGGCCATCCATGCACACACAGTCGCTTCCATATTTTTCAAGCATACTACGTTGTGCATCGTTCATTATGACCAATACGAAGTCTTCTTTCTTGAGCCCGGAGTACTCCTCTCCTGGTTGTTTATACAATAATACACACATGTTGCCGCTTTCTTCCATTTCCTTTACCCATGCACTAACACTAATACCATCATCTTGATGTCGCATCACATCACTGTTCAAATTGAAACTTTGTTCGATATTATGCAGGTATTCCTTAGTGATAAGATGTCTCCTGTCTAACTCATCTACAATAGAATTTCGAACTTCGTCCAAAATTGTATCCATAGGAATATGAGCTGCAATTTTAGAAGCTATCACTTCGCGTTCTTGCTGTTTAAGTCGTAGATGCCCCAGATCACCCTTATGGCCTACATGTGTAGTTATAAAAGAAACCTGACATGCTCCGTCTTGCGAAAGTGTCATTTTCATGCTTGCTGGGCAAAATCCATTTACCTTGCAACTTCCTTGGGTTTTAACATGTCTTTTGCCCGTAGATTTTGACACGTATGTACCGGAACGATGGCAGTAGTACGTGTACACTTTTGTTCCATCTGCACGTGTTTTCACAGCAGTGCGCCTTATGAAGGAAGAATTCGTTTGATTTTCAACGGATTCTTTCCAGGACCTGAAATCTGTGAAGGAAGTAAAGTGTTTCTCTTCGGAGGCTAGGTGAATGTCATGGATCTCTTTGAGATGCTGAACCATGCCTTTACCTGTAGGTGCCGTAAAATCGCAAATACAACCATTCAAATTCTTAATCATCAACGAGGGAAGTAGTAACTGATGGATCCTTCGTTGATGTTTTCGAAGACCTGACAAGTCAGCAAACCGTTTGTCACACAAATTGCACAGATGTTGTCCCTCTCCCTTAGAGTTTATCTTCTTATGGACTAATTTTCTCACTTCAGAAGGATGACACTTTTTTAATATGTCTGTGTAAACTTCGGGTATGTTCATACTGCCGATCACACTCCGAACACTTAAACATTTTGTAATCACGAATGTCACTTTTCGTTAAAAGCAATCAACGACTAGTTCTCACTTATCATGCCAACTAATGACTGACTTAGAATGCGAGGTAAAATATATTTATCGGGAGATAGTGGGTTCGAGCCCCCACTGTCGGTAGCCCTGAAGATGGTTTTCCGTGGTTTCCCATTTTCACACCAGGCAAATGCCGGGGCTGTACCTTAATTAAGGCCACGGCTGCTTCCTTCCACTTCCTATGCCTTTCCTATCCCATCGTCGCCATAAGACATATCTGTGTCGGTGCGACGTAAAACAAATAGCAATATATATATATATATATATATATATATATATATATTTACGCGTCCAAACAGTTGTGTTAGATTCACGATTGTCACTTCTCACTGAAAGTAATCAACGACTAGCTCTCACTTGTCATTCCAACTAATGACTGACATAGGAAGCGAGGAAAAATATAACTAAATGCACGCGCGCAAACAGTAAACTTACTACAGCGTACTTCATACTTAATAAAATTAGAAGTTATATAGATCTTACAAAAAAAGTGTATTAATTAGCAAATATTTTCTAGAAATGCAATGCTAATTTAGCAATATTGGGGATGTGTCAACGAGCGTCTAGAGATAGTCCAGTCCTTGAGATAAGATTTCTTCACGCGGGAAGAGGAAGCGGGTGTTAGGGCATGCGCTCTCTCTGTTTGGTGCAAGGACTGGACTACCACTAGACGCTCGTCAATTACCAGTTCTGCTGGGTGAGGAATGGCAAGATATCCGTTAGAAGGAAGCCAGGCGATCCGGTCTTACAGATTAAACGTGCAGAAGACATTGAAAAGAAAGTAAAATGCCAAAACAAAACATGAATAATAGCATAGATAGGTATAGTAGTAAAGAAGAGGTAACTATTAGTTACCAGAATGTGAGGAGTTAGGACAAAGACTCAAGAACTATTTTAGCTGCCTCTGAAAATAACCATAAGATAATCTGCATAACCGAAAGTTGGCTCACTAAGTCTATATATGATAATGAAATCATCCCTAGTAATTACTATGTGTTTAGAGCAGATAGAGAACAAAGCAACAGGTAAACAGAGGGGAGGTGGGGTGGTAATAGCCGTTGATAAAATGTTTAAAACTCAGATTATTTCTTACTCGCGTGAATTCGATTTTGTAATGGTTGAAGTTCAGTTTAAATGTGGGTCATATTTTATAGGAGTAGTGTATTTTCCACCAAATCCTAACCTTGATCAATACTGTGATTTTTTTGAAATAGTTGAATCAGCAGTAAATCTAAGAAATAAAAGTCCTATTTGTATTGTAGGAGACTTCAATTTGAGAGAAACAAATCAGGATGTTGGTACGAGTAAAGCAAGACCGGCAGCAATGCAGCTTCAAAACTTCCTAAATCTCATGGATCTAACGTCTAGAAATACTATCACGAATAAATTTGGATACTGTTTAGATTTAAATCTGGTCTCTACAACAGAGCAAATTCACATTGAGCGAGATGACCAGCCTTTGTTACCGGTACCTCAAGATGACTATCATCCTGCACTTATTCTCTCAATAAAAGTTTATCTGAGAAAACTTAGTACATTGGACAGTAGATAAACTTTTAGGCATCATAATTACAAAAGAGCTAATTTTCAATTACTCTTTGGATTACTAAACACTTGTGATTGGTCAGAATTGAATGACATTGAAGACTTTAACAGTGCTTTAGATTGCTTCTATAATAAATTCTATGAGATTCTTGATTATTGCGTTCCTCTGACTAAGTAGTAAAATAACTTATCCAATATGGTATTCGAAATGAGGAGTATCATAGAAAAAGAAGACATTGTAGTGAATATAGTATGACAGAGTTCAAAACAAAGAGAGCAATCCTTAAAGAAAACTAGAAAAGCATATTAAGAATACATTCAAGGTATAGAGAGTAGTATAGCTAGTAATAGCAAAAACTTTTGGCACTTTTTAAATCAAAAGAGGACCAATAATCAAGAATGTCACAGATATGTACTGAATGATAGCACCTTGACTTCTAAGACAGAAATAGCCGATGAATTTGCCTCTTACTTCAAAAGTACATTCACAAAAAATAGCACTGAAAACAATGAGCAGTATATTCTAGAGGAACTGCAATATAAGGAACTTGACATGCTAAACATTTCAGTGGTATCTGTTGATGTTAAATATGCTATAAAAAGATTACAATCTGAAAGAAGTGCTGGTCCAGATAATATACCCCAATATGTAGTGAAAGGATGCGGAGACGCTCTTGCATATCCACTTTGTATAATTATTAAAAAATAGCTGCAACAAAAAATATTTCCTGATTTGTGGAAGATAGCAAGTTTGTCCAATTCACCAAGATGGTAACATCGAAAATATACATAATTATAGACCAGTATCAATACTATCGGTCTTATGCAAAGTGTTTGAGGATATACTTTACTGCAATATCTATCGACATGTTGAGAAAGTCATAATAGAGCAACAACATGGCTTTATGCAAGGGAGATCAAGTTCGAATTTAGTAAACTTTACAAACTATGTGTCATCTATTTTAGATCAAGCAGGGCAAGTGGATGTCATATACACGGACATGACAAAAGCATTCGATAGGATTGATCATCATAAACTTTAAACAAGCTTCACAGTTTTAGTTTTAGCCCTGAACTAGTCTAATTCTTTAACGCCTACTTCAGGAATAGATTTCAATTTGTTAGTTTCAAAGGGGTAGCTTCATCCATGTACATGGTAACTTCAGGCATAAACCAAGGTTCAAAATTAGGTCAACTGTTGTTCATTCTGTTTGTTAACGATATTGGCTCTGTGTTGAAGAATTCTAAATTTCAGTTATATGCCGATGACATGAAAATTTACAGGCAAATTAGTTCAAACAAAGATGGCGAAAAATTACAAGACCTCACAGCACTGGTTGAATGGGGAAAACCCAGTTCCTTTCAATTCAATGTAAAGAAATGCGAATCAATGATCTTTACTAGAAAATGACAACCAAAAATTCATTCTTATGAAATGAACGGCATCAGCCTAAAACGAGTTGAAGGAAATAAGGATGTAGGAGTGATATTTGATAGTAAACTTCAGTTCAATATACACATAAATAACGCCGTAAATAAGGTCTATAGGAACCTAGGATTTCTAATGAGAAACACAAACAAATTCAAAAATATCCAAGCGATAATACAGGTATACAATTCACTAGTTAGAAGAGTAATAGAATATGCCTCTATAGTCTGGAATCCATGTATCAAACGTATAAAATAGAAAATATTTAAGCTAAATTTCTAAGATTTCTGTATCTCTAAAACTAGTGCAAAATATGTGCCAAATAGTGACTTAATAACAAATTTTGGGATAGATAGGTTGCATACGAAGAGAACATTAACCTGTGTAAAATACCTACATAGAATTCTCAAAGGTAAAGCAGATAACCGAGAGTTACTCCTCCAAATAAATTTATATGCACCGTTTGGAAGCAATAGAAATAATTTAACTTTCTTTGTTGAAAGGTCAAACACAAATCACCATATGAATTCACCATTGAACACGAATATGTCGGTTAACTAATAAAATGCCAAATGTGGACATATTTCACGACGAGAGTATCTTGTTAAGATCAGTCAGAAGGGAACTCGCACAGAGAGAAGACAAAGTAAATAGAGTAGCATTATTGTGTACCATGAATAATTTAGTCCTTAGATTAATGATATATATTTTAGGAGAAATTAAAATAAGTTGAAACACACACTTACCACTGTCCATAGTTCATAAGTATAATATTAGGTTTATATTTTTATTTTTATTGTAAATTATTTATAAAATTAGAAATAAGAAATGGGAATGTTCTGTAAGTGGGCAGAAATGCCTGTTGAACAATAAATCAAATAAATAAATTAAATAAATAAATAAATAAAATTGAATTATACGGGTTATTCAGCTAAGAAGTAGCCCGCCTGGTGGCCATGATCGTTAAGGCGCTGAAGTCTAAAACGGTCTAACACCGAGGTTAGCCGGTTCGAGTCCCGTTGGTCGAAAAAATTTTCACCATCAGAATGTTGGCCGGCAGGGTAGGGGAGGTGGTGGTATACAATTTCTAATCACTAGATTGCGTGCCAAAAGCCTGGATTAAATTCCAAACCTCTCCGCAGTGCTCATATGGAGTGAGGGCATATGACGCTGTTGATGGTGATTCGTCCGTCGGATGGGGACGTTAAGCCTTGAGCAGACCCCTTGGTGCTATTCGACAGGAGTAGGCTATGTGCCGGCACCGGGTTTCACCCTCTCCCTACTATCATATATCACGTCATTCATTTCATCTCATTAACTCCTCTGATGAGGTTGACGTCAGGAAGGGCATCCGGTCATTAAAAAAAACCGCCACGACAAATTCATCTCACCTCATACCCGACCCCGTAGGGAAACGGGACAAGGGTTGGACAAACAATAACATTCAGCTAAGAAGTCCACCTGACATAACTCGTGAACAGTTTGAGATAGCATTCTTTCTTCACTTTCGTGAATGGTGTTAAGGAGCTCATACTTCAAACATGCAGTGCTTTCCTAGGCTTTTGACAAAATTTATCGTCACACACGTTTCCATATGAGAACTGCTAATGACAACTATCAAGCTTACACTCTTAGTTACTAGGACGTCGCGTCGTACAGCTCGCAGCACGCGAGAATCGGTATCGAGAGCGTTGCCCATCACCCCTGCTGAAAGAATTGGAGCAAAGTCTGGCATTTTAGATTACACGTTCCACTCATGTGTAATGGGGGTTGCATATGTAGCAAAGCACGTCATCTTCCCCGTCACAAGTTCGAATAATGCACGCCTCTAGTATCCAAGTATTCTATCTACAGTTATTCACAAATTATGCAGTTATTCAGCTGAGATGTCCACCTCAAATAAGTCGTGATCAGTTTAAGATACTGACATTCTGTTTTCACTTACGTTAATGGTATTAAGGGGTTCACAGTTGAACACGCAGTACTTTTCCAGGCTTTTGACAAAAAGTATTGGCTCACTCGTTTTCATATGAGATCGTTATTTCACGCAATAACTGCCAATGATATCCTATCAAGTTTACAGTCGTAGTTACTGGTACGTCGCATAGCTTGCACTACAGGAGGATCGGTTTCGAGATTCTCGCGAGAGTCTCGAGATCTGACGTCAGTCTCGAGAGTCTCGAGCGAGAGCGTTGCCTATCACTACTAATGTGCATTATTCTTTTATCTACCTGTTTAAGCGGGATTTCAAGGAAGCATTTTATATTATGTGAATTTATTTTAATGTTGGTCCATGACGTGCTAGGCCTACTCAAATACAGCAAGAAAATCCTTTAAATGCGAGGGAAGAAACGTATCATGCAGAATTCAATCCCAGGCCTTCTACTTCATATTCCACAATCCTAGTAACTGAGCCAACACAGCTGCAGCGTTAATCAGTTGTATGGAGTTAATCTGCACAAGCTAATTATATATTTTCAAATTCAGACCAAAGAAACCTTTAAAATGAGCCAGGTCTCGCTGAAAACTCAGGGAAGTGCAACAGGTATATTCCCTTGTAAGTGTGAATGTTTCAGAACAAATATGAAATGTTACAGTTTCACATAAAAATACATATAGTCAAACTTTTAAAAAAACTGACATAAAGGAATGAAACAGGCTTAGAATCAAGTCACTAGTTTAAATCAATTTTGTTCCGATTTTTGAAATACAACCCCTTTTCTCCACATTCTACAAGAAACTCAGTTTTTTTTTTTTTTTTTTTTTTTTTAGAAATAGGAGGATCACTGGAACACCATTATTATGTAAGTGATTCTTAACTCTAGTACATATTTAGCATAGAGGAATAAAAACGAATATAAGCATTTTTCATTTCCAGTCTTTTCATAAAATTAGAAGTCCATCTAAGTGTGGTAGACCTTAAGACACTCTTAAACGTGAAGGGCAACACCACATCTGTGGCATTCAAATGACGACTCCTTCTGAAGGCCACGTGCTGTGCAAACCCTGCAGCGCCTTGAAGGAACAGATTTCTTCAAGGTTTATGCAACTTTGGAAGGAAAGTAGTCCCATTGTTGACCCTGTAACCTCAGTGGTGTGTCCCCCTGGCTGGGATGGCCTCTGCTTGGGTAAGTAGGCAGATGAATAGTGTCTAAAAGTTGTTCAGCTACACTTAGACAAAATTATGTGAAGCCCCTTTGCTTCTTTCCAGGTTTCAAAATCTGCCAGATAATGAAACTGTTCAATACAGCCATATACAACATAACATAATAACATATGAACAGCTTTCTTGTCCATCCATTTTATTGCTAAAACCCAATTGGATGAGGCAAAAGTTCTCCCTTCGAGACTGCAGTCCTTGAACACCTTAGGCATATTTTCCGGTTTGGTCTGACTCTACCTACAGCATGCGTATTATTATGTACAAGAGTTCTGAATAATTCAGAGGTCCAGCATATCTTTCCCAGTGTAAATTTTGAAGTTCCAACAATAACCATTTAGTGAACAAACTTCATAAACTTTAATTCCAAATCAAGCTCTTTTGGATGGGTTGTACTGGATCTAAGATAGCATTCCCTTGAATTTCATTAGAGATTTGTCAATGCTAATAGACTGCCCAGGAATATAAACAGATTTGAACCTGTCTAATAACAAATCATATACAGTCCTTATCTTCTTATCAGAAGAGCTTAGGGTTGCTGTATAAAAGTGTAAGAACTTGTTCACTGAAATGAAACATTTGAATGGCATTGTTGCTGAAAATATAGGGGTTTCTATCACCTTTAACTTGATCATTTGTCTCTTATTGCAGTTTTTTAGTGTCTGAAAAATATGCACAAAGAAAAATGGCCCTTCAGTTCATCTGTAGTTATTGGAAACCAGTGATTTGCATAGGACTTTCTGGAAGGAGAAGGAGTTCACAGTAAGAAATTGACAAGCATAAGCATTGGTCTCAATGGTAACATTATTCCAAAACTGGGGGGGGGGGTAGAAATTCGTTTATAACCTCTTAATTCACTAGGATTTTCAGCAAGACATCTTTTGACAACAGAATTTATGTTATAGAGAGGATTAGTATGCACATTATCAGGAGGCTAATTATCAGAATGAGTCCAAATACATTTATTGAATTAGGCCTACCTGATACAGCTGCCGCAGGAGATGCAAGTCCACTTCCAATAGGTTTTATTGTATGTGCGCTGGAATCTTCATCATAACCATCGCTGGAACTTTCTGATTTACTAAAATAACTTCCTTTACTTTCAGAAGCCACATGATCAATTTCATCTGCACTTTTGTTGAGCCAGAATAGAATGTCTTCATTCACCACCACCATGTTCGTTTATATGATCGTGAAAACATTACATATTTCATTCGGTTTTACCAAGATATCCATGGAATAAACGACAGCAAAGAGCACAAATTATAAATCTTTGAACTATTGATAGCAACAAGAAGAGACTACAATATGTCTCTGTAACATAGCAACGAATTGACAATACGCTAAAACATCACAGGCGTGAGGACGGACACATCCGTCAAAGTGCTTAACTGTTCTTGAAGAGATGGATGGTTACATCCATCACGGTGCGTCAGTGGGTTAAAGTGCCATATTTCTTTTCTGGGACAAAGGTGAGTTTAGCAATACAGTCTGTACACAAGAGAACAGAAATAAGTCTATGATCTCCCAAAACTTCATAAACTGAAGAAAAATTGTGTTAATGAAAAGGAGACATTTCACAACATTGTAACAACTTCATTTTATTTTATGAAATATCCCATTAAATATATTTCAATGACATGTCAATGTAGAATAAATTATATTCACTTCCCTTCTCACTTGCCAATTTCAAGTCCTTTATCATATTAAAATTAAAAAAACATTGTTTATAAATAATCAAACACAACATAGATGAACACCATTTGCTATTCACACATTGATATAATTCATGATTCATATATACAGTTTCCTTTCATTCATCGTGTATGTGACCACTTTCTTGCAGTGCACTGGCCTTAGAATGATTTCATTTAGTACAGTTTTGTTGTACTGACAGTGGAGTTTTACAGAATACATCAGAATACTACGGACTATGAATCTCGTGATCCGTAATGACAGTTGAACTTCTTACAAAATTGTACAAAATTATTTTGATATCCTCCTAGTCAATAATCTAATACTTTGTATGTATGTTGGGTATTCAGCCCGAACGCTGGTTTACGTCCAATTAAGACAAAATTTTACACAGACATAGTCGTGTTTCGACCTGGCATTGAGTCATCCTCAGTGAAACATCCGACACACAAAATGAAATGTTAGTTAAAATGTTTTTTTCTTAAAAAGGACGATGAAAGTTAAAAACTGTGGGATGGTGATCATTAAAACAATCTTGAGCTGGAGGTCTCTTTGTTTCAATGTTTTTGTTGTCCCTTGGTGTGGTTCAACTAATGTCTGTAAACTGTTGACTTAGTTATGTTCCAACATGGACTGATATACATAAGCATTATTGAAGTTGAACCATCTGATTAGGCCTGTAAATGGATAATACAAATCAAATTAAGTGTTGAAAAATGGTGACTAAGAGGAAATCATTTAAAGTAAGTTATGAAGAATAAAATTAACTGAAGTTACGTATCACCCATGTTCTCTGGCTACGGAGTCGAGCTCTCGACTGGCTTGCTCCCGCAGTCGAGACGCAAGATGTGTTGCTAGGAGGAGGTGGAGTGGGGAAATGGGGCAGGGCTTGCGGGAGAGTGAGTATGCAGAATAATGGGGGCAGTGACAAACTGACTGTAACAATTGTGAGTTGTTCTGTTCCTGTTTTTTACTAAAAATAATCTGAATGAAAGTTTTTCATACTGTGGTTTTTTTTTCATTTATCTGATTTAAATTGAGGGCTGGGTTCTTATATTGACCCAAACTAATGTAAAAATTATCTTAAGATGTTGAGTAGTGGACCTTTTTGTTAACATTGTAGAATTTTTAGATCTTGATATATTGTGGTATAACTATGATTATAATTTTTGTGATGGTTACTCATGCCAGAGAAATTATATTTTAAAGCGTAGCTTAATTTTCAAGAAAATAAGGTGAAATTCTTTATGTTTTGCAGAGAACTGTGCTCTGCGTCATCACAAAGTCTCGACTGTCCACGAGAAAGGCTTCTTAAACAGTTTGTAAAGAATTTCACCTTATTTTCTTGACATGCATAAGCCCCCAAAAGCCTATACAGTATCATGTCTAAGTACGGGCTGTGAAAGCATCAATGGCAACACCATTAAACAAAATTCAATACCTCCTGAAGATCATAAAAAAGCTGCCTACAATAACATGTTAGAAAGAGCTTTAAAAATCCGCCTCTCAGAGAAAAGGTTGAAAAAAATAAATCCGGACCATCCGCAAAATAGTCCTGAACAATGGATTCAGCACTAAACATATAAATAAGCTAATCAATAAACATACTAACAAACCCACAACTACTTTGACGAAAGAGTCAAAACTACAGAAAAATATGCCACATTCACATTTAGCAATGATAATATACATATAACCACTAACGTTCTAAGAAAACAGAACCTAAAAATTGCTTTCAAAACCAGCAATACTAATGAAAGAATAGTATTTAACTCGCACAGTAAATACTAGCAATAAATACATAAATTCTGGGATATATAAACTGGAATGCCAGGGATGCAGATCAAGTTACATCGGACAAACTGGTAGGAACTACCTTATAAGATGTACAGAACACCCCAACAACTTAAAATATAATCATTTCTCTGCCATGAGTAACCATCACAAAGTCTATAATAATAATAATAATAATAATAATAATAATAATAATAATAATAATAATACAATGTGAACAAAAAGGTCCACTATTCAACATCTTATAGAATTAATACATTAGTATGGATCAATAGAAGAACCCAGCTCTCAACTTAATTGAGATAAATGATTTTTAAAAAGAACATAATATGGAAAGCTTTCATTCCGATTATTTGTAGTAAAAAACAGGAACAGAAGAACTCACAATTATTACACTCAGTTTGTCACCGCCCCCATTATTCTGCATACTCCCACTCTCCCGCAAGCCCCGCTCCATTTCCCCACTCCACCTCCTCCTAGCAACACGTCTTGTGTCTCGACTGCGGAAGAACGCCAGTCGAGAGTTGACTCCATAGTCAGAGAACACGGGCGACACAAGTGGGCTACGTAACCTAAGTTAATTTTCGTTCTTCATAACGTACTTTAAATGTTTTCCTGTTAGTCACCATTTTTCAAGTCTTAATTAGATTTGTATTATCCATTTTACAGACTAAAAATCAGACTGTTCGACTTCAATAATGCACATGTATATCAGCCCATGTCGGAACATAACAACTAAGCCAACAGTTTACAGATACTAGTTGAACCACACCAAGGGACAAAAAAAACATTGAAGCAAAAAGATCTCCAAGCAAAAGACAGTTTTAACGATCACCTTCTGATAGTTTTTAACTTTCATCGTCCCTTTCCAGAAAAAACTTAAATTAACATTTCATTTTGTGTTTCCGATGTTTTAAATTCATTATATATATATGTCTTAGCGAGGACGACCCAACGCTGGATCGAAACATGTCTGTGTGTAAAGTTTCATCTTAATTGGACGTAAAATAATATAGTATTGACTAGGATATCAGAGCAATTTTGTAAGAAGTACATCGGAACATGCGAACATCATCTAAATAAAATGCCAAGAACACATTTTCATCTGAAAGAATATTCACACAAATGTTCAAATGTCTGAAGATTTTAAAGGCAACACCTCTGATGTATCAGGTAACTGAAGTTGCAATTTTCTTTCAGAATACTAAGTGGCTCTCATAATTCTTGATGCATATACTGTGGTTTAAGTTCTTCTATCCTTTTGATGAAATCTGTCTTTTCAATGCAGCCATCACAAGTCTCATCCCAATCATTAAGAATTTTCTTCAAATCACGTACTTTTAATTTTTTAAGATCCACAGTCTTCCAGTCAATTGTTTTATCTGCACAAAGAAAAAGTAAACATTAACATGAAATAAGGAAAAAGAATAATGTTGCAACAAGGCAAATATGGAACAAACAATGCACAAGTTGTCAAAATCCAGAACAATAAAAGAATAACAACCTGGCACTCGCACAGACATTATCAGCTGGAATGAAACATTACCTTTCTGGAATAACTATTCAAAAAAAATGTGCCATGCAGACTGCAACAAAATTAGCAATGCAGTAGGACCAAAAAGAATCCTGAAAATTTCCCGTTTTCAAAAAAGATATATATATAGGGTGTATTGCCAGAAAATTGCACCCCAAGTAATTCTGAAGTGGAAAGTGGTAACGATTTGCTGTTTTCACAGAAATCAGGTGTAACCAAGGATTCATAATTGTATCCCGTGCACATATTTTAATAATTATTGCAATTTGCACTAAGTTATATTTTTCAAATGGAACCATTTCTATTGGTATTAACCTCTTCAGTGGTACGCCCGAGAAATCCTCAGATAGTGCACTCTTGCCCATAACGTCACCGCCCGAGAAATTTTTGTTTAGCTGCACTGTTCATTTCGCGATCACCCAAGAATTTCTCGGATACTGTAATCTCTTTGGAAAATGTCTTCCAGCATTCTCAACAGATGGCAAGGTTTTCCAGATGTATTCATGAAGTCTCTGGCCTAAAATATGCCTTACCTTCTCTACATATAAACTGATCAGCCAGAACATAATGACCACCTACCTACTACCGATATAAAACCGTCCAGGCGATAGTGACGAATACCGATACCTTCTTGACCATGCCAATGGGAGGGTGCAAATTCGTTGTCCTACAGGAGAACAGCTCCTTGACAACTGCACTGTGGGACGGAGACAAGCTGGAAGCGGTTCAATTATGCTCAGGGGAACATTCACGCGGGCATTCATGGGTCCAACGGAGCTCGTGCAAGGCACCATGACGGCCGAGAAGTATCGCACACTGGTTGCAGACCACATACACCCCTTCATGACTCATGTTTCCCAGAGGCAGTGGCATTTTTCAAGAAGATAATGGGCCATGTCACAAAGCTAGGGAGTGTTTCAAGGAAAACAGTGGCAAGTTGCAATTAACGTACTGGCCCCCTCAACTCGCCAGATCTTAACCCGATCTAACACATTTGGGATGTGATTTAACGCGGCATCAGAGCTCATCGCCCCCCCTCTCCCTTGAATTTAAAGGGAATTAGGTGATTTGTGTGTGCAGATGTGGTGCCAACTCCCTCCAGCGACCTACCAAGGCCTCACTGCTTCCATGACAAGATGCGTTGCCACTGTTATCCGTGCCAACGGTGGACATACTGGCTATTAGGTAGGTGGTCATATTGTTCTGGCTGATCAGGGTACAATCTCTGGCCAGATGGCAAGGTAAACAGAAATTACGAGCGCAAAACTGAAAAGATGATTGTCTGAAGACAAAATAAGGAACTACGTCAAATATGAATCTCCAAGTGACACTAGTATTTCTGATAGTAGCGATAATGATTCTACTGATTCCTCGGATAATGACTTTCTTAGTATTTCTAGTGAAAGTGAAGAAGATATTACGTTAAAAGCTAAGGTGATGGTAGGAGATGTTGAACATACATCCGTGTGGAAGAAATGTAAGCCTGGGGATAGCGTGCGACGTAATATAATTCTTTACGGAAAATCCTGGTGTGAGGGCTGGATTATTACCAGAGGCGAGTGCGATTGACTGTTCTGAACTGTTTCTAACGGGTGAAGTTGTAAATTTGACAGTGACAGAAATAAATTCGTATGCTAAAAAGAGCATTGGAAAACTTGTAAATAAATCTCCGCATACAAGGGCACAGTTTAGGAAAGAAACATTCTCTTATGAAATTTGGCAGTTTATTGTATTAGTGTTATTGATGGGAATAATACAAAAATCTGAAAGAAAAATATATTGGTCACAGGATAGGATTCTCAAAACACCAGTATTTTATGAAACCATGTCCCTCCATAGATTCCAACTTCTCTGTAGGTACATACACTTTGTGGACAATGATACTGTGGATATGACTGGTTGTCTAAGGAAAATAAGACCAGTTTTAGACATGCTTCGAACATTGTTTAGAAGTGTTTATATGCCAGATCAAAAGATCTGTGTTGATGAGTCATGTTGTTCAAAGGGAGGCTAGTAATGAAACTGTACATGCCCATGAAGCTGTCTTGCTTTGGAATAAAGATATTTTTCCTGTGCAAGTCAGATACTGGTTATGCTTGGGACCCTTTTGTCTACACAGGTCAGGGAAAAACGTTGAGGAAGAGAAGAGACAGCCCATCTGGTGAGCCATTTATCCGTGATGAAACTTGACTGTCCTGAGCTAGTTGATAAAAGGTACATTGTTTATATGGACTGATGGTTTACTAGCCATTGTTATGTAAAGAATTGCCGAGTAAGGGATTTGGAATATGTGGCACAGCAAACGCTCACCGTAAAGGTATGCTTAAGGACTTGATAAACACAAAACTCTCAAAAGGTGAGACAGCATCATTTGTACATGAAAATTTGTGTTGTGAATTGGAAAGACAAAAAGGATATTTATATGCTTACAAATGAAAATGGTAACTCCCAGGTTGCTACAGGAAAGGTAGAGAGGAATACAGGACAAGCGGTGATGAACCCTAGCTCTGTCATAGATTACAACAAAAGTACGGGGGACAGGGGGGGCATTGATACGAGTGTTTGCGGAACAGCATTAGGTGGCATAGGAAGCTTTTCTTTTACTTGCTGGACATTATGATGCTCAAAGCATTTATTCTGTTCCAGAAGAATGACTAAAACATTGCTTCAATTCAGACATGAAGCGATTGCTTCAATGCTAGAAAAGTATGCAGCAGAGAGGCCTTCGTAGGCCTTCAAAAACTGAGCCCCCAAGTCGCCTAGTAGAAAGGCACTTTCAGACACACATTCCCAAATGAAAAGGAGGAAATACCCAACTAGAGAGTGTAGAATTTGTCCTGGTAGGAAAGAAACAAGGTGGGAATGCAAGAGTTGTGGCAGTATCCCTTTGCACCCTGAAGGTTGCTTTCAGGACTACCACACCAAAAGAAAGGTATAGACAGGCCTACTGCAACAAAAAAGTAAATAGAGTATAAATAAGTTTTTATTAACCTTGAATAATAAATGAATGTGTTCCTTTAACTGTTACTCATTCCTTGCTGCCTAAAAGTAATAATTTCCTCCGAAAAAAGCCTCACCTTTCTGGCACAGGAGGTCTGCCAGAACCTGCCAATGAAGGGGTTAACAAAATAAAACTACAGTAAATTAGAATGTCAACAGTGGTTTTTCAGGATTCTAGTATAAATACTTTACAAGCCATCGTAGTTTGAAAACTCGACATACCAACAGTTGTCTGCACCATTCACCTGCTTTTTTTAACAGGCTATGATATGTTTGCCTCCTTTACAGTACAGTGATTGCATTGAGACTTCCATGTTATCACTTCAATTGTGAGCCTCAGAGTGTTTCCAAATCACTGGATTGGACAAACGGGATCTGTACCTGGCACTCAGTACAGCAGTGCACACATCACCTGTCTAGAGGGAGCAGCATGGAAACTCTGTATACACCAAAATAAATCACCGACACAGCATTTTCATTGTGTTTCTGAAGATTACAATTATCATCTGAGATTTCTCTGCCACTAAATGAACTAGAATTCTAATGGAACATAATACCGCAACTAATGTAAGACTATTTTAAGGATTTTAAGAACTTCATTTCATTTATTTTAATTCATAATAAATCAACTTCCTCAAACAAGTTATGTGGCAGTGTTGTACAGATTACAAATATTGGTATTCATTGATATTACCCTTTCAGTCCCAATGTTGCTTTAGGTTAACATGATCAATACATACATGCACTAAGCTCATTTTCCCCTAAGTCCCAATGTTGCTGTGAATTAACTACAGATGTAAGCTTCCTTAATCAGTCAACAGATGGCAGAAAAGTCATATATAATTTCCCTTAGATAAAAAAGTTGACAGTGGTGTACTGCATGGTCAAGAAGGATTATATCTTGGTGTTTACATTCTGAATTTTATAAGTGAGAGTGTGTTGCATTAGGAGTGTATTTTATTTGGTGTAAAAAGCTTTAAAAATACCATGGGCACCAGATAAACTTAAATTTTAAAATAATATTTTGTTATAAATGGGTTTGATGTTAATCTAAAGCAAATTGGGACTCAAAGGGTGAACTGTGTTACCATATCCTAACCTCAAAACAATACTGAGCAAAATAAAGCATTTTGGAAGGGAACTGAAAGAGACAGGAATTGAGGATATTCTTGAGAAGCTTGTTGACGGGATAATGTCTGACTTCGAAGATAGTGATTCGGCTGTTCGATAGGAAGGCTATCAACTTTATTTCTACATACATGTAGGTGTAGGTCCAGAAGATAAAAGACTAGTCAGAAAAGAAAACTGTGGAAACAGACTGTCCCCAAGTGGTGAAATAATATAATCGGTTCATGCAGGAGCAGATCTAGCAGATATGTTGCTAGAGCTATACAAAATAGACATTAGATTGGTCAAGTGATATATGGGAATTTTGTTTTGGTGTATTAGTGTTGCAGTAGTCAGTGGTTGACTACTGTAGCATAAATATAAAAAGCAGCGAGAAGAAAAATGCATGTATTCCCCTGTACAATTTCAGTTAGAAATATCTCAAGCACTGACTAAGACAGAAGGTTCTGAATTGGAAGCCTGGGCGACCAAATGACAGCCCAATTCCAGAACCCAGTCGAAAAAATTTGCTCCAAGACCAGTCGATGATGTCAGGTATGATGCATATGGACACTGGCCTCCGTATGAAACGAAGAAAGGCCGATGTAAGTTTTGTCCTAGTGGAATCATCCAGGTGACCTGCTCTAAATGCAGAGTTAATTTGTGCTTGACAGGAGCCAAGAACTGGTTCTTCCCATTTCATAACAAATTAAGGAAACGTTATATTTTGATGCACGATTTACTGCTCTATTCGCTTTTGTAGAATTATATGAGACAATGTTAGATATAGCTTATTTTATTTGCTAGATGTAATTTTGTTTAGAGGACACCATGTAAATTGCTCTGTGAAATATGTATGTCGCATTTGAATGTTACCACAGGCTCCCAATGTTAACCGAGAGCAACATGCTGGATTTTCTAAATTTATGTGGGAAATTTTGAAAATTGTTTATAAACACAATCACTGTGTTCTAAAACAACTGTTCTAAAGGAGAGAAAAAATTCTCCCCAAAATAATAATTTGGGACTGAAAGGGTTAATTAACAACTGCTGGACACTTAAAACAAATTTTTAAAAAACTTCCCATAGGATTTATATGTGCAATATAACACAACAACAAAAATTTTAAAGTATTCAAATGTGCTTGTATTTGTTTTTAATACCGAGTCTCGCATTAAGGAACTGAAGATGTCCCCATGAAGGGACGAAACATCTATTCCTATCGTAAAATAATGTGCAACTTAAAAGTGTAATAAATATTGTGTTGAACTGGGAAGAGCTCATTTGATAATTTGATACAGTCAACATGGATAATAAAAAAATTGAATTCATCAATTGTGGTTCACAGATTGTTTCCAAATCACTGGAATGAACAAAAGGGGACCTGTACCTTTCTTCTTCACAATCCAAAGAATTTGTTTATTCACTTTTATAAGTTAGTACAGACACATGGAGCAGACAACTGCTGGTATCTACAATTTTGAAACTAAGTTAACTCATGAACTACTTTGTACTAGAACCCTGGAAAATAAAAATGACATTCTTCTCGTTTTATTCTGTTAACGGCAATATACATTGTTCCATCCACACGAGTTG
This sequence comes from Anabrus simplex, assembly GCF_040414725.1. NCBI lineage: Eukaryota > Metazoa > Arthropoda > Insecta > Orthoptera > Tettigoniidae > Anabrus > Anabrus simplex. Next base: position 320,530,289 of record NC_090266.1, on the reverse strand, counting down.
AAAATCCGTATGTAAAGTCAATTAAAGGCAATACAGTCTCTGCTATAAATCATTTTCTCTGCACTGGGTGAAATGGTAGAAAGGGTTAAAATTTCATTTTTAAATATCTTATTAGTGGTCCTACTGATAAATAGGACTTAACAAAAGTCTTAGATAATACAATTTATGATACACTTTTACTGTACTGATTATGACAACAGGGATAATCATGATTTCAACTTTTGTTGTTTAGTCTATATCAAAACCAAGCCTAGTTAACATGAAAATATTTCTCAATAGTGTTCACCAGCGATGGTGGTGGTTTTTGTTGTGATTGTCTTAAGGTGAAAAACCCTGTAGTCATCAGCCCATCTCAAGGAAAACTGCAAAAAAATATCAAAATGAGGAAAAAATAGCGAAGGAAGAATAAGGCGAGGATTCATGAAAGGAAGGAGGAGGATCCCCTTAACAATGGACGCCCTAATATCACAAACAGAAGAAAACTAAAAATGTGAAGGTCTTTAACATTGCAAACCCATAAAATTGATCAACAATAACATTACACTGTCTATTGTTTATTGTGATGTGCTTTGTCTCTTATGCTGCATTACTGCTGCATAATTCATAAGCTAAAGGCGTTACCTACCAGAGTAGAACAGACTGCCGGAATATTGCTTGGTGGGGTGTAAGATAACCTCCTTTCTTAGCACGTCATGTCTCTGGAGATATATAAAACTAGCAATTACCTGCAGCTTCGCTTGCGTGGAGTTCATAATTTGATCAAAGTAATCGTTCCTCGGCATTATATAAATTATATGAATAAAGGAGTGGAATCAGAGGTAAGGCTTTTTGCAGATGTTCTTCTGTATAGAGTAATAAATACGTTACCACATTGTGAGCAACTGCAAAATGACCTCAATGTTGTGAGGCAATGGTATGATGATAAACGGGGTTAAAAGTCAGGTTGTGGGTTTCACATATAGGAAAAGTCCTCTCACTTTTAATTACTGCGTCGATGGGGTGAAAGTTCCTTTCGGGGATCATTGTTAGTATCTAGGTGTTAATATAAGGAAAGATCTTTATTGGGGTGATCACATAAATGGGATTGTAAAGAAAGGATACAGATCTCTGCACATGGTTATGAGGGTGTTTAGGGGTTGTAGTAAGGATGTAAAGGAGAGGCCATTCAAGTCTCCGGTAAGACCCCAACTAGAGTATGGGACCCTTACAAGGATTACTTGATTCAATAACTGGAAAAAATCCAAAGAAAAGCAGCTCTATTTGTTCTAGGTGCTTTCCGACAAAAGAGAAATTTTTGGCTCAGACAAGGGAAAAAGATAAAATTTTAAATGAAACAGTCACAAACAACATTTTGAGTTGACGTAACATCAGGTGCTTTACAAAAATGTTGCAAAGTTTGGGCTGAGAAGAACTGGGAGAAAGAAGACGAGTTGCTTGACTAAGTGGTATGTAATACCAATATAAATGGTCCATTATTGGACATCATAAATTTTCCAGCTAACTCATTCCTGGTTGCCAGCGTTTCGCCCTCGTGTGCTAGGTTGGGCTCATCAGTTGGTACCTAGCACACCTACCAAGACGCTGGCTAGTGCATACCTATGCTAGTGCATTCCCTATGGGGATCAACATCTATATCATAAGTGGTATGTTCCGAGTTGTCAGCGGAGAAATGGCGTGGAATGACATTAGTAGACGAACGAGTTTCAGTGGAGTCTTTAAAAGTAGGAAAGATCACAATATGAAAGTAAAGTTTGAATTCAAGAGGACAAATTGGGGCCAATATTCATTTATTGGAAGGGGAGTTAGGGATTGGAATAACTTACCAAGGCAGATGTTCAATGAATTTCCAATGTCATTGAATTTTATTATTATTATTATTATTATTATTATTAATATACAGTCATATCAGCACACACTTTATTAAAACATAACCGTTTTTTTTTTTTTGGACACTAAGGTCCATCATCAGTGTTTAAATTTAATTTCACACGAGTGTGTCGTCAAAATTGGTTAAAATGAGTTTAATATTTAGCCCTGTTGACAACTGTAAAATAAGAAAAAGAAAAAACAAGTGTAAAAATATGAAAATAATACATTTAAACTTACAATGTTGTTGTAAATGGTATGATTGTTGGTCGAGTACTGACAAGCATTCAGCTTTAAGTACGGAACCGCGCTGCAAGCACCTGATGTTACATCAACTCAAGATTGTAAACAAAACGTTGCTTGCGACTGTTTCATTTAAAATTTTATCTGGTTCCCTTCTCCGCGCCAAAAATACCTCAATGTTTTCACGTGTATTTAATTCAAATCAATAATTACCCTGAAAGATTAACTTCATGTCCTTTTCGATCCCTAAAAAGCTGTGGTTGTTGTAAATGTGTTCCACAAAAGCTGTTTTACTTTAGTGCCTTGAAATGTTCTTGATATCTTTGATTTAATGTTCGCCCAGTTCTTCCTATATAAAACATTTTACAGTCGTTACAAGTGAGCCTGTATACTCCCGAATTGGTATATATATCTTTTTTATTGATACTAAGTGCATTATATATATATATATTCTGATATTTTATTTCTAGTTCGGAAAGCTGTTTTAAGTTGAAATTTCTTAACTATATTCGCAATTTTAAAAACTTGACTTCCAAAGTATGTAAATGTTACTAATTGATTACGTACATGGATTTTCTTTCTTTTCTCATGGTTTTTCTTTTTTTCTCCGTTTTCTTTCTTACGTATAATATTGTCTATCGTTTCTGGGTTGTATCCATTTGCTTTAACAATTTGTTTTATTATTCTAATTTCTTTCAGTTTGTTTTCATTACTCAGGGGAAGTTTTAATAATCTATTAATATAGCTGTTGTAAGCTGCTTGTTTGCGAGTTCCTGGGTGGTTGGAATTTTTATTGATGGTGATGGCCTGTGTGAGTTTCCTAAAAATATTGAAGTCTATCCTACTGTTGGTTTTTGTTAATGTGAGGTCCAAGAAATTTAACTTTTTATAGATTTCTTTCTCCATAGTGAATTTAATGTTGCTGTCAAGCAAATTCAAATAACCCAGAAACAACCCAGGCAGTAAAGTACAACAGATATTCAGCTTTTGCAGAACACATTTACAACAATAACCACAGCATTTTAGGGATCGAAAAGGACATGAAGTTAATCTTTCAGGGTAATTATGGATTTGAATTAAATACACGTGAAAACATGGAGAAATTTTTGGCTCAGACAAGGGAACAAGATAAAATTTTAAATGAAACAGTCACAAACAACATTTTGAGTTGACGTAACATCAGGTGCTTTCAACGAAACCTTGAGGTGATGTAACATCGTGTGCTTGCAGCGCAGTTCCATACTTAAAGCTGAACGTTTGTCAGTACTCGACCAACAGCCTGAGCAATGAGGAAAAGCCAGCCCTTCCTATGATATGTCCATACCTTTTACAACAACACACTAAGTTTAAATGTATCATTTTCATATTTTTACACTTATTTTTTCTTTTTCTTATTTTACAGTTGATGTCAACAGGGCTACATTTTAAACTCATTTTAACCAATTTTGATGACACTTATGTGAAATTAAATTTAAATGTTAACACTGATGATGGACCTTAGTGTCCGAAAACCGGTTATGTTTTAATAAACTGTGTGCTGATACAACTGTATATAATTAATCATAATAATAATAATAATAATAATAATAATAATAATAATAATATAATATAATAAAATTAACTACATCAGCACTGTTAATAAGAAATGGCTTTGATATTTTATAATGATTATAATGTCATTGAAATCATTTAAGAAAAGACTAGGAAAACAACAGATAGGGAATCTGCCACCTGGATGACTGCCCTAATTGCAGATCAGCATCAACTGATTGTACTAAGACATTATCTGAAAATTCCTGAAGTATAAACCTCACCCAAAAGTTGAGTTTCCTTTACCCCAGAAATTCTTTGCAAACCATGTTTGTGGTATTACCTTTTGGGGCTAAGACGACCAAGCGACATAGAACTGTACACGTGTACACGGTCTTCTCTCAAGTTGAAAAAATACATGTTCCTTTATTTTTAAAGGAGATTCCAAATACCTATTCCCACGTCTGTAACATCTTCGGTTTTTGAGATATACATAAGTATCACAATGTTAAAAAGAGAGATGTTCCACCCATTCAATACAATGATAAATTGTTGCACAAAATTTATGTCACAACATGTTTAATTTGTTTGGGACTGGTTTCAACACGTCTGTCATCATCAGCCGTCAGAAGATATATGGCAAGAAGTGTTCAATTATCGACACACAAAAAAACCACATTAAAGGATAACTGTAACACATTTAACACTTTCTTGAAGAAGTGAACATTTGGAGTTCATGTAGTCTTTACACTCTTGCTGTGAGTGTTAAAAGAACTGAAGAATGCCAGTGAAAATTTAACACTTTTCCATGAAGATAAATTTTGTAGAGATCATAAGCAGCATTAGCAAACAAAGGCCCTTTACTCAACATAATGGAAAATTACTACATACACCTAGACTAATACTTCAACACCAGTCACAATCTCAATGAAATCTCAGAGAAACCCAACATACTCTTCGATCTATTCATCACTTTCCTCAGAAACAATAATGCAGCCAACCAAAACTCAATCCTAAGTCTAATCAAAGGTACTTTTCTGAGACAATTACCCTTTCTCCCACACCCTTCAGCCCCGCCTTAAAAGCTCCCCACCCCCACCTAACCCCAAGCCACCCCCACTCTTCCTAACCCCCTCCTAACCCGCACGCGCCTGCCCTCCACTCTGCCCACACTTCTCTCCCCGCCACCAAGCGCACACCATCAGCTATACTACACACACCACAGCGCGAGGTAAGAGTCCTTTCACTTTATGTTAACCTTTTCCTATCTCCATTTTTTTGTTTTTACCGACTTTCTCCATTTAAACAGGTCCAATTTGGATTCAGCTAAGAAATGAGAATCAATATATCCACGCGCAGTTTCCACCTTCTTCTCAACCAGAAATTCAAAAATAACTTCATGTCCAACAACAACGCAACCGATCAACACAGCTTTAATACATCAAATGCCTAATTTCTCCGCTTAAGTGATCTGTGTCAAGCCGACTCGACATCAAAAGAGTATCACTCTTTACTCTCCAGACTTTGTACATACTTGTATATATGTTTACATGTGTTATTTTACATTGATTCTTTAGTACGAGGACTACTGACATCCACGAGGTTATATTTTTACAACTCTAAGCACCCCACTTGTACTTTGTTCCAAACTTGTTTGTATATATATTATTTACTACTCACCTGTACCATACTAACATTTCTCATCTCATTACCACACTTCACTTTATAAATTATAAATCCATACGATTATTACAGTTAAAAATAACATGATTTAGGATTTGACAAAAACTTATGTATGCTTTAATATGGCTGATGATGACCCCTAGGTGGGTCGAAACTAGTTCCATGTAATTTATAACATTGTAAATACATATTAGTACTGAATAGGTGGAAACCTTTACTGTGTTACTATTCATACGTAACAATACGAGAAAATTATATCGCTGTCGCTGGTCCATCTCAATCTCAAAAAAATAGACATATATTGCGGAGCGTTTGGACAGCTGCAAATGCCAGAAAACTTAAAGATCACTCCTCAAAAAGAACGCGTGTTTACAAATGCAAATAACCCACTGGCTAAGCTCAAGAGCGACGAGGTACGAGCACAGATTACAGAGCTTTTGAATGAAGAGCTGGCGTGTGTGAAAACTCTGAGAAATATTTACCAGGTAACTAAAATGTACCTAATCGAACCATGCAATTAGTATTATTTTGGATCTGGAGTGCACAAATACATCGCAGCGAGCTGACACAATGAACAGAACTGCCGTAGTAAATGATAGCGATCCGGAATTCGTGATGCGAACAAACCAAATGGCAGTGCAGATTGTGTTATGATCTAGGTAACAATGAATAATACTTTATTAATGGTAATACCATTTTACACAACAGTAGAGAAGAATAAACAAAACACACTAAAAAGAAAGTTCAATGGAGTGTAAGTAGAAAAATATGTACAAATATATATACACAGGTTATAATACAAGTAAGCACAGGAAAGTAATAGTCAATTCTGGAGATTATGTAAATGATTTTTAAATTTTGACAATGAACAGTTAAATATATCAATATCCACTTTGTTTAGAGATCTTGACATTCGTTCAATTGGCCCATTGAATGCGTAGTTAGTTCTATGCCAATTTGTAGACAATGTATTCTTGAACCTTGTACGTCTGTCTGATACATGTACGTTAATTTCTGCAAGGAGTTGTGGACAAATCACCAAGAAATGAAGCAATTTAAAAATGAATGGTGTATCCAATAATTCATAGCGTTGTGACAGGCTATGCGGATTTAAGGACCGTTGTAGGGATGTATAATTAACATTATCATATGAGAATCCTGCTCTAAATGAATATAGACGAAGAAATTTATGTGGTACTGAATCTATTCTATGGATAGAGGTCTGATGAGAAGGGTTCCAAAAGGGTGTACAGTATTCTAGTATAGGGCGTACCATAGACATACAGCAATCCATAGGTAGCTAGGTTTTAAAATTCTCTATAATATCCAGTAATGCAACCCAATCTTTGAAATGCTTTCTTACAAATATTTTCAATATGTTCATTAAACGATAGGTTATAACTGAATAAAACACCAAGGTCATTAACTTGTGAAACAGGAGTTAGAATGTTATTACTAAATTTGTACTGAAATTATATTTTCTTTTCTTTTTTTTTTTTAATGATATTTTACATTTCTCATGATTAAGTTTCAACCCATTTTGAATACAGTACTTTACCAGATGATGTAAATCTTCTTGAAGTTTTAAACAATCAAGTGGACAATTAATTTGCATAAAAATTTTTGCATCGTCAGCAAACAAAGGCAATTCAGAATTCTTAAGTTTTTTTCTTTTAATATTTGTTTTACGTCCCACTAACTACTCTTTTACGGTTTTCGGAGATGCTGAGGTACCGGAATTTAGTCCCGCAGGAGTTCTTTTACGTGCTGGTAAATCTACCGACACGAGACCGACGTATTTGAGCACCTTCAAATACCACCGGACTAAGCCAGGATCGAACCTGCCAAGTTGGGGTCGGAAGGCCTGCGCCTTAACCGTCTGAGCCACTCAGCTCGGCAAGTATATTTTTAATGTAATTTATGTAGTGTAAAAAGTAAGGTTGCAAGGTGAGACCCTTGAGAACTCTACTGGTAACAATAATAGGAGCAGAAAAATGATTCCTTATTTTAACAATCTGCAGGCGATTTTTAAGATATGATTCAAACCATGAGAGGAGAGGCCCATTAATTCCATAGCCCGTTAGTTTTTGCAGCAAGATATCGTGGTCGACAGTGTCAAAAGCTTTTGAGAAGTCTATATAAATACAGTCGACTTGGGAGTGGTTCTCTATTGTATCCAAGAGGAACTGATAGAATAAAAGAAGAGTGCTACAGGTTGACCGTCCTGAAAAGAATTCATGTTGCTCATCGATGTTTCTAAAGAGAGGTGTGATTTTGTCAAGAATTATTGAGTCAAAAATTTAGGAAATATGAGAAGAAATTATAACTGGTCTATAATGTTTTATGTCAGTTTTATCACCTTTTTTGATCACTGGACTAACAAATCCCTTCTTCCATTCCACTGGAAAAATGCCTTGGTTTAATGATAAGTTGAACAGATAAAAGAGTGCTTCACATAAAATAAATGAGCAGTACTTGAGCAGGTAAGTTGAAACACCATCACGTCCTACAGTTTTCTTTAATTCCAGAGATATCAGTTTGTTGTAAATTTCTGCCTTACTAACGTTTATAACTGATAGATTGACAGAGAAAGGATAATCATATGACATACTACTACTATTCTGATAAGAATAAACAGATGAAAAGTGGTTAGCAAGAAGATTGACAATATTTTCTCCAGTATCTGCTGTAACTTAAGATGCATTGTTGAAGGAATATTATTACATGACGTTTTAGAACTTAGATATTGCCAGAATTTCTGTGGATTGGAAGTAATACTTCGTTCACAGTTTGAGACACCCATTGTATAGCAAGATTTAGATTCAGACTTGCATTCATTTCTTAATTTAAAGAAATGCTGATAATCACTATTGAGACCTGATATTTTGTATCGCTTGTGTGCTTTCTTCTTTTCAATAATCAGCGACTTCAATTTGTGATTAAACCACTTTGGGAATTTGGGAGTCTTAAAATTCCGTATAGGGATGTAAAGTTCCATGCCGTAATGTAGTACTGAATAGAAGGTTTCTACTGCTTTATCAATTGATACATTTTGAAACATCACTTTCCAGCTGAACTGTGACATAATTTAGTCCATTATAGTCACCATTTAAAAAATCAAAATAAAAACTATCAGCAGGCAAGGAATTGTATAGCTCATTTATAGGTAAAGAAATCACTAATGCTGGGTGGTGTCTATCGAGGGGGACAATGCTTTCATTACTAGATTTCACTTCAATGGAACTGGAGTTACTGAAAACCAAATCAAGAAAGTGATTCAGAAAATTTGTATAGCATTAAACTGATTTAAACAGAGATAAGAAAGTGTCTATAAGTAAACTGGACTGCATAGTGTGGTTACCTTCTGACATAAGGCCAAAAGATGTTTCTTCATTTACTATCCAATTAAGATGTGGTAGATTGTAGTCACCGAAAATGAGCAATAAATGGTTGTCGAGATTCGACATAATTTTTTCAACAGCACTACAATGTTCGAAATATTTTAGGACATGAGACTTTGGTGGAATGTATACAGCACCAATGATTAATTTTGCGGTGTTAAAAGTCAGGAACACAAACAACTCTTCAATGTGTTAATGCATGGTATCAGTAGGTTTAAACCTCTTGCTAATACAGATCATTACCCCCACCATTGGATGCCTTCATACTCTTTAATGAAGACCTATCACATCTGAAAATTGAATACGTTTCTAGTCCAAGTTCCACATCACTAATTTCATCATTTAAGTTTGTTTTGGTTACAAATATTTGCAAAGTTTGGGCTGGGAAGACTTGGAAGAAAGGAGACAAGCTGCTTGACTAAGTGGTATGTTCCGAGCTGTCAGGAGAGATGGCGTACGAGGACATCAGTAGACGAATAAGTTTGAATGGTGTCTTTAAAAGTAGGAAAGATCACAATATGAAGATAAAGTTGGAATTCAAGAGGACGAACTGGGGCAAATATTCGTTTATAGGAAGGGGAGTTAGGGACTGGAGTAACTTACCATGGGAGATGTTCAATAAATTTCCAATTTCTTTGCAATCATTTAAGAAAAGGCTAGGAAAACAATAGATAGGGAATCTGCCACCTGGGCGACTGTCCTAAATGCAGATCAGTAGTGATTGATTGAAATTATCAGACCCTTTCTCCAATCTTCCGGTACTTCTTTCTCCTTCCATATCACTCGAAATAATCTACATATTCAATGTAGCCCTACTAGTCCTGCAGCAGTTACCTCTATAGTCCCCTCAACCAAACCTAAGGCTTTGCCACTATCTTTATATCTCCTCTATTTCCAACATCCAATCTTCGTATTGGATTTCTTCTACAATTTCATGTTCCTCCTCCACCAGCAGCTCTTAGAATTTGACAGCAGCAAAATACTCTTCCCATCACTAGAAGATACCCTTTCTGTGTCAAAATGTGTCCTGTATCTGCCTTCAAAAATTTTGTATTTCTCTCCTTTTCACTTATAGCCAATCCATGCAACACTTTCTTACTCAATTTGACATCCTCCTCCAGCGTTTCTGTCAAGTTTTTCCAGCACTTCTGTTTCTCTTCCTGTACACAATTTCGGCATGCTTTCTTTGCTTCATGATACTTTTGCCTACTCTGTATTTCTGCCTCTTATCCAGCTCCTCCAAGCTTCTTGTTTTTCTTACACTGCCTCTTTTACTTTATTTCACCAGGGTGTCTCCTTTTCCTTCTTTCTCCCCCCGACACACTACCACATACATCATCTTCACATTTCTTTAAGTTCTTCTGGGAACCTTCCTTATGCTTCCTTTTCATTTAATTTTCAAACTTTTTTTTTCTCCTCTAATTTCTTTTACCTTTATTATTTTATCAAGTCTTAATTTAGCTACTACAATTTTATGATCTTTATAATCTTCTCCTGTCATAGCTGTGATATCTTCCAACTGCCCCCCCCCCCCTCTACTAAAATGAAATTTTAGTAGTTTTCCTTTGCCCCCCGTATATATCCAGTTATTTTTTGGCTATTCCTCTTACTAAATCATGTATTCCCTATTTCCCCCTGAAATCAGTGCTTAAAATGGTTTGATTTTGGTGATTATTTAAATATAAGAGAGGCAATTTTGTGCATATTTTGCACTGCAAAAAAACAATCTGTAAAATTTAGCTGTAACAAACCCAAGACATAAATGGTTGGACTCCCTGTTACCCACAAGTTTGCACAGGGATCATCTTTGTACACTTCAACCCCTTTCCCCCTATAGGGTAACTTACACTAAGTCAAGATTTTATCTGCATCTGTTCATGGAGGCCATCATCCCGATTTCTTATTCTCTTCGGTTAATGGAAAACTCCAATGGGAAAGTATTTCCCTCTTCATACTGAAGATTCCGGCATAGGTGTAGACGGTCGTTTTGAATGCAAAGAAGCTTGTGTGCAATGTCAAAATGCTGAGTGTAGGGTTCCAAATATGTTCTAATCAGCCCTAAACTCAACGACTTATTGGTACATATTAACATGTCATTGGGACAATCATGAGCTAGCCGAATTACCTCAGAGAGATATACTACTTTATTCATCAATAACTTCCACAAAAATAGGTACTTTTTCTTAAAATCTTGCTTAACTATGTACTCTGAAGAGAGTAAATCTTGGCCATACATACCGACTGATAATGTTCATCTTCCGACTTGCTTTGAGCAAGCTAGGAACTGTCAATGAGTTTAAATATTTTTCCAAATACTTATACATCTTATTTTTGTCTAAATTTCAGAAAAATTCACACCAAGGTCTTTTATAATTTCAGTGTCCTTCAGTGCATAATGTACTTTTACCCAGTCTGATTGTTTACATTTCTGAGTTTGCTGTACTTAGGTTTATTACTTTACATTTTGATTCATTCACATGAAGATTATTGCTGTCAGACTACTAACCACCAAATCCAGTAACAACTGGGCAGATGTTTAATTTTTCTCGACAAACAATGTCAACAGATAATTCCAGGGTTATATTTTCACGCTGAGAGGAATGTGCACACCCATACATTTCCTGAATTTTCAAATCCATTGGCTCTTTAATGAAGTTGCGAAGTTGAATAAAGTGGAAGAGGTAGCAAAATACTGTTCATGTTGACCATGTTTCTATATTATTTAACTCTTCGGTTTGATTTTTTAACTGGTCAATGTGTTAATGTTAACGGTCGCGGTGTTCTCTTTCTTTGAGAAATGCCTTTCCGTAAGTGAATATCTCATGTTTTGTTTACATTCAACTGACGTTATTGCCCTGATGTAGAGCAGTAATTTTCTCTTTCAAATTTAATGATATATTGAGTCGCATTAAACAACTCAAGTTCATGATCAACCATATCACGCCTTGGAAATATCCAAGTAAACTACAAAATAATCCTTGACATTAGCTTTGAGTTACCCAGGCAGCCACTGATGATTGAAGTATTTGTTTCACATCCTGGAAGAGCAAAAAATTAAGTGATGAGCAAAGGTCGAAATATGGTTTCAGCTTCCAGTGAAGAAGCTTTCCAATGATGAGTCAAATAACAGTATATATGGTAAATGGACACCAAACTAGAGACAACGAAGTGAACAGGCCCATATACCTAACTGCACGTGAATTATATCACGTATTAGATCTTACAGTGATGCTGAAAATGGTGGAAGTTGCTAAGTATTTGAAAGCTATAATTATGGAAGATATCTTAGAGCATGAAATACATTAAAATCCCAGGCTCGCAACAGTTGGTATGGGAAGAACATATTCAAAATGACTACCAAACATCACCATGGACTAGATCTGAACAACAAAGCTTGAACAACAACGCCTTTACGGTACCTAAGTGTGGAAGTTACGAAAAACTTTAAATAAAAGAATGTAAAATTCCATGTCATTTTCATACCATAACGAAGATCACAAATCTGAGAATCTTTCTTCTTCAACTTCTCACATATCTTATCTGCTGGCATAGACCATGAAACAGGTTTTGATAACTCTCCAAGAATTCCTGTGGCTGATTCTTCTAACCCACCTAAATAGTAACACTGAAAAGAAAGAAAAAAGGTATCAATTAGCATCAGACAGCAAAAACATCATAACAGATAACGAGGATTTGACATATGACATGTGGGTATAAGGACTTTCCTAGAATATGAATCTTATATTGTCACCGTCGATGAGTTTCCGGTTTGCTAAAAAGAAGCTAAACAATTTAAGTTTTTCTCCGTAAAGCATTAACCTTTTCCAAACAAGAAGAACCTCATAGCCCAACAGTCCTGATAGGCCTTGGCCTACCAAGCAACTGCTGCTCTTATCGAAGGCCTGCAGATTAGGTGACGGGTGGTCGGCGTGGCAAATCGTCTTGACTGTTCTTGACTTTCTAGACCAGGGAAACACACTCACAATCAGAGTGCTCAACTGTTCTTGTGTAGGCTGAGTGGACTCTAAACCAGAAATCAGATAGAGGTAAAAATTCCTGAACTGGCCGGGAAACTAACCTGGGGCCTCGAGGTAAGAGGCAAAGTCACAACCCCAAGAGCATGAGGCCAGCTGCATTACTCATTCTTCTATTATATGGCACTATGTAGTTTCCCGGAAGTCCAAAATAAATAAGTTTGGTAAAAATTATTCCTAGTTGCATTTTTGTACTTATGTAAAAGAAATTGTACCATGTACAACCGATGTACTTTATCTAGCCATATTGTTTCCATGTTTAAACACAACCTATAAGCAATATGTCTTAAAAAGTTTGAACGTGTATGCCAGGTTTTCATGGTTGAGGAAACCTTGGCACAGGCAAAATTTAAAACATGTAGTGACCATTAGACAGGAGATACAAAACACTGAGGATGAGTATCAATATGTATTCTTTAATGAAAGGGTAGCTGCCTTTGTGGATCAGCGGTAGAGTGTCGGCCTCCGGATCCCAAGATAGCGGGTTCAAACCCGGCAGAGGTAGTCGGATTTTTGAAGGGCGGAAAAAAGTCCATTCGACACTCCATGTCGTACGATGTTGGCATGTAAAAGATCTCTGGTGACACATTTGGTGTTTACCCGACAAAATTAATTAAATCTCAGCCATAGACGCCCAAGAGAGTTTCGGTTTACTCGGCCTGCCATCTAGTGGGGGCCTACAGTAAAACGGAACGTCGAAATTGACGAGCAGACAGCCAGATGGCGTCAAATTGAAATGTCTGCACACGGTAGCTGAGGCCATACGATTATTATTATTATTATTATTATTATTATTATTAATGAAAGGGTATATATATTGTACATAAACACACCATTATACTTTGCTTTCTAGACCAAGGACTCTATATGTATTGGATAAACTGATCAGAACATTTGCAATATGACCAGCGAAGGTCAGCAGTATCAATATGATATAGATGGCATCAATGCAATACTTCATATCTACATTTTGTTTTGCAATTTTCAGATTTTTGTATTCAATTATGCGTCGAATTAATCTGCTCCTTATGAGGAAACAAATCGTTAACTATAGTCCAAAAACTTAGTACGGGGGCTGCACAGGAATCTGCTACACATGTGGTAAGGGGCAAGCGAGGGGGCTGCCTCGTCTTCCACGCCTCCCACTGCCCAGTCTCCATCTACACATGTTAAGCTGACAGTGTGTGTTGCCAGGCTCCTCGCTCGCTCCTAGGCCAAGTTCTTAGTACTGTAAGTTTCCTAACTTGCTGACTAACTTTTGAAACATATACAGTATATCTGAATTTAATATGGAAATTTTAAAATTAATATTCATTAAATAAAATACACACTTGCTGGACCTTGTACTCACACTTACTAGTTACCTGCTTACTTACACATACGTTATTTGAAGGGCGCCAGCTGTCACTCAGTACAGCAATAATAGAATGAGACTCTTGACCATCTCTAGGGTGTGGGGTAATAAGCTTACTGTTGACAACATACCATATAAGTTCTGGGAAAAGGAGATTGGCGTTCGGTTTCCCCATTAATTTTGAGGTTAAGATATTTTACTTTCAATGAAATGAAACTACGAATTCGTTTGATAGAACAATATATATTCTTTAAATAATATATCAAAAAATAGTGAGTCTTGTTGCGATAAAACAGATGAGAATATGAAATTATGACATTGCAATTGAAAGAAACTAGGCATGAATTTGAATTCTTCTTGACCGGACATTTAACAATTTATACGAAATATTTCCCTCACTGATTCACTTGACTGTACCTTCAACACTTTTAGTGTAATTACGACGTATTCCTCTGCTCTGGTGTTTACTGTAGATGTGTCACGCCTAACGTGGTGATACATCCTTGCGACTGCTTCTTCTCCATATCATCTGACTTCTTTGTAAGTCAATATGGTATGACCTCTTGGCAGGTCCAGGGTTGCCCTCTCTGACTCCTTGGTAAGCCTTGCGTCCGCGTCTTCCACTAAGTGACGGACCAACCATTTGGTCTCACTCTCTCAATGACCAATAATGGCTCACTGAGTCTTCACCATCTCTCGTTCACTGGCCAACTAAGGCCTCTTGATCTAGTAGACTACTTCACTGTACTGCATCCGTATAAGTAATGACTGACGCTACAATGTGCATCCACCTTATATAGACGTTGGTTAACACAGCTACGTAATCTCCAAAAATAACAATGACATACTCCCACCTACGCGACAGATATTACATACAGTAGTGAAATAGCCCTGCGGCGATTGAGTCGTGCGCTCACTGCTAAATAAATACGATGACGTAGCCAAGGCGCGGCGATGACTTGGCAGAATCTCCACTGGTATAGCAATATAACGTCACTTCCAATCTCTGATATATACAACAATTCTCACTGTACAGGTATTGAATGTTATTCTACACATACGTATATATGCATACATCTAAGTACAATCTTGCAAGCAACAGGCAATTGCAAAATCGAATTGAATAAAACTGATAATTACAATAATAGTAAGAATATCACAGATAAAATAATAATAATAATAATAATAATACTGATATAATAATAATAATAATAATAATAATAATAATAATAATAATAATAATAATACTGATATAATAATAATAATAATAGTAATAATAATAATAATATTAATAATAATAATAAAATACAGATAAAATCATACAATAATAAAAATACAGATATCATCTTGTAACGGGATTTGAACCGTTACAGTACCTCGCACAATTATAATACCTTTTTTTACTTCTATAGCTTGGTAATGATGTAAGTTTGTACTCTGAGGTGATACAGATTTTAAATTGTACATTGTTCAATTAGATAGTAGTTCAACTCAATTGTGAAATGTAGTGGACACTACTTCAAAGTCCTCTTCAAAACCTGGGAGATCTCTGCGAGGGCAGGTACACATGATTTTTCACAGGGTATGTGAGCATGTGAAAGGCATGAAAAGTGAATGAAACTGAATATCGTGCTAACAGTTGCAGAAACAACAGGCATGGGAACAACATTAATGATAACTAAAATGAAAGAAGGGAAATGGGCCCTCAATGGAAGAAATGCCACTGAAACCCCACATCAACCGTAGCGTTTGTACTCCAGACAAGCGCCTACATAAGGCGTCTGTTGTCCACGTTAAGAGCGGCCTACAAATTTCGGCTGGCAGTAGCTCTAAAATGCCTTTGGAAGTGGCAAAACCATCATAATAAAAGCCTTTATGATAAGTGTACTGAAGCCTCGGAGAATGCTAGGGCGTTCCCCACAAGCGAAGTGCCGTTCTTGTGATGCTGGGAGAAATGTGAGAAATGGGCGATCAGCAACCAAATACATCAAGATAGCGACCATCAATGTAGTGACACTAACAGGGAAAGTGGAAGAAATTGTAGATTTTATGGTTGACAAAGATATAGCATTGCTGGGAATCAGTGAGACCAAATAGAGAGGAAAAGGTGAGAGGAAACTAAAGAAAGGATACACCTTATAATATAATGGAGGAAGAGAAGCCAAAAATGGTATAGGTCTCATAATTAGAAAAGACCTAAAGGAATACCTAGAATTGGTGGAAAATAAAGGACAGGATGATTAAGGTCAGACAGACTTGAAACTGGTGTTACAGATATAATTCAAGGGTATGCTCCACAGGAATACCTTGATTATCAGGAAGGCCATATACCAGACAAACAAGTTGTGATCATAGGAGATATGAATGCCCAAGTTGGTCAAGAAAGAATGGGAGATGAAGAGATTATAGGACCATTTGGATATGGGAAGAGAAACAAGGCTGGAGATATTTTAGTAGACTTTTGTAGAGGAAACGAGGTGATCATTGGTAACATGGTTTTGAAAGAAAAACAGAAGATAAGGTATAGCTGGGATAACAAAATCAAAACTGTGATAGATTTCATTTTGGTCGAGAAAGTTAACAGGAAAATGTTGGTAGATGTATCAGCCCTCCCAAGCGAGTCTTTTGAAGGAGATGACAGTTGTGATAGCTAAGTTAAAGATTGGAAAGATACAAAAGATGGTTGATATTAGGCAGAGAAAGCTAAGGGTGTGGAAATTGCAGAAGGAAATAAATGAAGAGTTTCAGACACACATTAAAACAAGTATACCTAAGGAAGACATCAGGAGGGTCGAAGAAGAATGGATGTACTTTAAAGCAGTCATGGTGGAGTCTGCAGAAAAGACCTATCGAAGAGTATCAGGAAGGAAGAAAAGTCAAGAAATGGCCTGGTGGAATGACAGGGTAAAAGATATAGTTAAACAGAAAAAAAGCTTGGAAAAGATGGCTGATGAACAGAACAACACTACGCAAAAAAGAATACAGGTACTGCAAGGAGTGCTCCAAGGCAGTTCAAGAAGAGAGAGTAAAATGCTGGCAAAAATTCACTGAATCTGTGCAAGAAGATAAAACCTAAAGCAAAAAGATCTTATTCCAGTGGGTAAAAAAGAAGAAAAACCCAGGTGAAGGTGTTAACATTACAAATGAACAGGAGGAAGTGACGACACACAAACAGGATATATTGCAGAGGTGGGGATGATACTTTGAACAGCTTTACAACATGCAAAATACCTCGGTACAAAGAGAAATTAAGATCTAGATTTAGTGCAGATGGAAGATGAGGAAAACTAGGTGTCCATGACAGAGATTGAATGGGCCACTAAAAGAATGAAACGAGGCAAGGCAGCTGGAATTGAGAAATGATAACAGCAGCAGGAGCAGTTGGTCTACAGTGGTTGTACATAGACTCTTCAGAATGATATGGAGAGAAAAGACTGTTCCAAAAGAGTGGACAAAAGGGGTCATTATACCCATTTTCAAGAAACGGGACAGGAAGCAATGTGAAAATTACAGAGGCGTGACACTGATACCTCATACAGCTAAGATCCTTGAAAGAATCTTGGATAAACGAATAAGAGACCGAGTATAGGAAAAATTAGCAGAACACCAGTATGGATTCAGAAGAGGCAGGTCCACATTTGACCCAATATTTACATTGCATCAAATGATGAAAAAGGTATTGGGAATGTGGAAAGGACATGGTAGTAACATTTCTAGATATTCAAAAGGCATATGAGAAGTATCCCACGGACTTTGGTATGGAAAACATTGACAGAGGCAATGCAGATGGTAATAGCACTGTATCAAAATTGTGAAAGCTGTGTTAGAACCAAAGTGGGTCAAACTGACTGGTTCAGAGTTGAGACAGGCTTAAGGCAGGGAAGTGTATTGTCTCCCTACTCTTCATTATCATGGATAGAATTCTACATAATATCAAGGAGAAGATGATGGGCAAGCAAGTAAAGCCTATGCTCTTTCCTGATGGCATTGTAGTTTGGGAAGATAATGAAGAGGAAGTACAGACACAAGTCGATTTATGGAATCAGGAGATAAGAAATTTTGGAATGAAGATTAGTACTGCAAAAAGCAGGACTGATTATGACAAGAGGTAACAGAAAATCCAGGGAGTGATAAAAATAGAAAATGGACCTCTTGAAGTAGTGAAAAATGTTTAATATTTGGGCAGCATGATGTTACAAGAGGGAAATTTGGATGGAGAAATTGATTTAAGAATACAGCAGTCAGTAAGCTTCTACCAGTGGGTGAGACACTATGTATGGAACAAAGAGATGCCAATGAAGTGCAAGAAGGTTCTACACTCGTCCTATTATAAACCTGTACTGACCTATGTTTCAGCAGCCTGGGCGTTGACTAAGCGGAACCAAAGTAAGATATAAGCTGCTGGAATGAGGTTCTTGAGGAGCATACAGGGAATAAGGCGTGATAAAAAATGAAATGAGGAAATATGGAGAAGCCTGAGAGTGCGTAAACTTCAAGAGGAGATTGATATAGCAAAGCTAAAATGGTTTGGACACATGATGAGAATGCCAGGAGAAAGAATACCAGAGAACATTCATGGATACAGAGACTGCAAAGAGGCCTAGGGGACGACTTACAATGAGATGGAGGAGCTCTGTTGTGGACTGTATTGCAAATAGGAGTCGATAGCAATAAAGTACTAGAAGAGGAGTGGTTGAAAGAGTAAGGTGGAGGGCTCTTGTACACTACCCTACCCAGAGAGAATCTGGAAAAGGGAATGAAGAAGAAAAGATAATGAAAGGAGTGTCGTAAAGGCCAAGGGTGAACTTGTATTTGCCACTCCAGCTGGCAAACAGAATGAACGAAAGAAAAGTAATAATGCTATTTGCTTTACGTCCCACTAACTACTTTTATGGTTTTCGGAGACGCCGAGGTGCTGGAATTTAGTCCCGCAGGAGTTCCTTTACGTGCCAGTAACGAAAGAAAAGAATTGAAGTTGAATTTACAAAGACAGCTATTAGATATAATTTAATGTTGTACAGAAAATAGTGCCTACTCTAAAAACTGTGTGCTACATCAGAAGAGGATGCTACTTGCTTTACTTCGCACCAACACAGGTAGGTCTTATAGCGACGATGGGATGGGAAAGGCCTAGGAATGGAAAGGAAGCAGCCGTGGCCTTAATTAAGGTACAGCCCCAGCATTTGCCTGGTCTGAAAATGGGAAACCACGGAAAACCCTCTTCAGGGCTGCCGACAGTGGGGTTCGAACCCACTATCTCCCGATTACTGTATACTGGCCGCAATTAAGTGACTGCAGCTATCGAGCTCAGTCAGAAGAGGATGATGCAGTGAAGTCCATTCCATCATATTTGATACATACTTCGCAGTGAAGTCCATTCCATCATATTTGATACATACTTCAGTGTTTTGTTGGAAAACATATCAATCCAAGTCGAAAGAACGGAAATTGCAGAGTGGCGAGTTAATTACTTGTGGCAATTGAATTTTAGGAACAGAGTGAGATGGGTTCAGCTATATTTATTCTCTCCCTGATTACACATACCCACAACAGTACAGCCATCACAGTTACAAAGGTTATCAGACTAATCTTCACACCGAGTTCATGGGAGTTTTGACCCTTGTGTCCCAAGCCAGTTATGAAACAACATATGTGCATGAATTTCTTTGTTTCTCCATCTTAAATTTAAAAAGCAGGGAAGGTAATATGTTGTTCCAAGCATACCACTATTTACCAGTCAGGACAATTTTCTTTTTTTTTAACCCATGGCTAAAAGAAATTGGAATAATAATTCTAGGTCTAACTGATATTCTAGTGTAGAACAAAAGCTGGTATGTTATGAATAAAAAGAAAATATATATATGAAGCAAGCATGAAATTCAAGACAAAGATTTTAAAACACTCATCACAATCACATGTCCAGCACAAGATCATAGCTTTCCTCCAATTGGAAGACTGCACCTAACAGAAGACCACGTGAAACACTAAATTATCAACACTTGAGGAATCTTCTAGAACTCAGCTCAGCTGAAACAAGTATGAACATGATGATAGGCAGAAACAAACATTTTTGTTTTTCTTTTTATTCATGTCTCGCCTTTACTTTGGTTTTGACTGATGATGGTCTCTGGTAAGACCGAAACAAGTTTCAACAAATATATGTAACTTTTTTAACGTTACAACTAACAGTATTGAATAGGTAGAAACCTTTAGCTTTTGTTTTACACTATATTGCTCTTCAATACGAATTAATATGAAATTTATTACCTATGACTAACTGATATTCTGCCTCCCACCCTTCGCTACTTTCCCAATGAACTCTCCCAAGTATTCTTGATATTTGATATTTTCCTAGTGTGTGTATTCAAGCTGTTGTTGCATTTGTATGTTGCTTTTAGTAGTACTTTTTGATGAAAAATATGAAGTTATTAGTGGAAGTGACGGGCAATATGGACTGTTTATGAAGGTGGCCATAGAAACGACACTGTGGAGGACAGCTGTGCATCAGAAAACAAGGTTATTTTTCTTCCTGTGAATCTTCACAAAGCTGATGGGGACTACATCCCCTTAGCTATGAGACTTCATATTTATGAACATGCTAACTTCTCACCGAGGTGTAGAATTTATAATTCTATTTTTATGTTCTACCTATGTAATATCAGTCCAAACAGTTCACTTTTATTACCATTTCATCATAGTAACTTTATTAGGCCTAAAGCAAGTAGTGTAGTCATATAATTGAATATTTCAATAATACAAATTATTATCAAAATGACACTGATTCTACATTCCTACATGGTTGACAAGCAGTACCAAGATTTATGTTTCCCATTAACATTTAATATAACCTTCCACAAATGTATTATTGGATTTTTAGAGGTAAAAATAGACATTTTTCTTATCCAATTTACAAGGAAACAGACCTATTTATACACATTTTATACCGATAACCTGGTAGAGTAAAATTTACCCAGTGCACGCTCATACATTACGAAACTAAGTGTGCCCTGCTTGCGGACCGATAGTTGCTAGGTGTGACAGGACTGTAGCCAACATCAGCTGAATCATTGCTTTTGAGATGTGTGCACAATGGCTGAACACAACATGTCAATAATTAAGAAAGCATGATAGACCTCCCACCAGGGGCGTAACCAGGGGGGTGCGGAGGGTTACTGAGGGGGAGGGGTGAAACCCCCCACCCATGAAATTTTAACAAAAAGAAAATGAAGATATACTCACAATTAACTAAATAAACATTAAGACACTCAACTGTAAAACCAAAAGATCTGTTGAATTTATTTTCTAAGAAGCCTCAAAAGTTGTTTTTAGATTATAAACTGAACATACCATTTGCTGTAAAACTTTTGATCTTGACGGTATTGTTCTTGTTCAGTATTTTAATGCAAGATTTTGTAGTGTACTGCAATGTGAATATCAACATAATTCACTTGTATTACTGTCCTTATAATGCACCTGCATACCACACATGCACAACCATCTATTATGTTCCATCAATTTGTGGAGTTGGTGCAGATAGTTGAACACATCAGCATCACAAACAACCAGTAGAAAACAATTAACTATCACCACATTCCAGGTTTGGAAAGTATTTTAAAATATCAACTTATACACTTCTAAGAATTTACATGTATTAGTTGCCTACAAATTTTAGGAAATAATATTTTAGGATCTTTACTTTTTATAAAGATAATGCACGCATGGGCACATAAGTGTAATTCTGTTTCCTCTCAAAATATTATTGAACAAAACTTAGGATTTTTCATTTGCATTTAGATTTATAAACATTTAAAGCTAATCACCCCATTGATAAGTTAAAAATTGAGGCTTCTACAAATTATTTTACATACGAATGAAAAAACTCAGCACTGAGGTACCAAAGAGTCAACTGGTAACTCAGTAAATCATAATGTAGTAATCACAAAACTTACGACTAATTTATACATGTCTTAAAGACACAAATACTGACCTGTAGTTGTATTAATCGCATGAGAGAAAAATATTCAAAGTAAACATTTAAACACTGTATGTATGACTATGTACTGATTAAACAATTACATACTTACCAATAATGTGGCGGTCATGTTTAATCCCCTTCAACATATCGTCGCTGCCAGGACAAAACCTCCTATGTGATCATATTTTTGGAGATCTACTGACCCGCAGCACACACATTATGAAGAGCGAGAATGCTTTGACAATATTCACACATTATTGCAATTTAGATGACAGAACCTTACCAGCTAAAGTTCTAGGCTATAATATTTCACATAGGTTTTGTCCCTGCAGCAACTATATTCAATCTCCTGCTCTGAATGATAGTGGAAATTAAGGGGCGGGAATGTTCAAAACAATAGCTTCTTACAACAGCTACAAAGCTGATCACAATTATTATTGTCCTCCATAAGGAATTTGCAAGTACCAATTCCTTTCCTAATACAACAGCCTGTGCTATTTTCAAAAGTTGTGTTAATTAGGTCTCCTAATTTCCACCATCTATGTGACGAACGGAAGCACGGTGAACATTCTTGATTGTAGATCAATGGCATGCGTTTGATAATATGTTACGCTGTTGCAAGTTCACACTGATATTTAACAACAAAATCACCAATATGTCTATCCACTGTTTTCAACCTTCTGAAAAAATTCCTTTGTAACAGTTGTAATTCAGAAGTTAGTTTTGATGGCATGATTCGCACTTTTAACTTTTCAGGATCATATTTAATGAAAGTACTTCATGTATTAAGTTACCTTTGTGAGGCACCCAGGAATCCAACAGTAAACAGTTGTTCTCTGAAGAATTACGTCAGTGGAAGGTTTTATATGTAGGTTTTCATTTTCTTTGTCCCAAAAAGCCTGAGTTCTAAAATACAAGAGGGTCTAATACATGAGGAAATCGGTAAATTGTCACCCAAGCTATAAGTCCTGTGGAAATAATGTTCATGAAAGACCACTAATCGCAGTTGGACTCTCGTACATCGGGACATGTAACATGTGTTGCATCAAAGAGATCTGATCAAAAGCATAAGAAAAGACTTGTATAATTTGTAGTTTAAAGTAATTCTTTACTTGACTTAGACCTTTATGTGAACTAACTTACGATCAGTTTAAACTTTGCAATGTGATAAATGTTAAGTAAAATAGCAAAGGCAGCCTTAAACAGCAGCTACCTACGGAATGCAGTATACAGTTTCAAGGACGATTTCATCTGCTGAAGTGACAAAGATTATCTGCTGCTCCTTGTGTGATGTCAGTACTAAGAAGGAAGGGGACCCCAACTGTTGTAGTGCACATTTTGAATCTATATAGTGTGTTGAATAGACATTTTAAAATATGCATACCATGCAAATTAGTTTCTATGGGCCAGAAACATAGGAGCTAAAAGCTGCCAAGTATAGACTGAGTACACAAAGACAGGAATCCTTATGCAGATTAGTGGAAAAGGCAGCTGAGTATTGTAGATGGGTGAACACATGCATTCAATCTTTAAATACTGGAAATAAAATACATTACGCACCCATGACAGTTCAAGTGCATTAGACATGAAGGTTGATAAGTAATCCGTGGTCTAGACAAACATCTTCCACAGTGAGCATATTGAATGTAGGCAAGCTCAACACAGTCATCTTGGAAACATTCTTCTTCCAAACCACACTCAACAGTATTAAGAAGGTGTCTGAAATGATCCTGGATGTTCGTCGGTGTAACCACATTTGAAGAAACCAAATCGGTTCAATTGTTTGAAATCTATTTACCGAAAATTGGAAGTGCACAAACAATTGAATATGAAGAAATTGTTCTCGTTGCCATACGTGTGGACAATAACACTACCGTATCTGTGATGAATCGTACTGCACTTTTGAAAGGACGGAGAAAAAAATGTCCGCTGGTTGTACCAATCCAGTACACTTCGCATGGATCAGCTTCTTGTCAAATGCAATATCATCTGGGACTGTCATGACATTAGTAGACGAATAAGTTTGAATGGCGTTTAAAAAAGTAGGAAAGATCACAATATGAAGATAAAGTTGGAATTCAAGAGGACAAACTGGGGCAAATATTCATTTATAGGAAGGGGAGTTAGGGATTGGAATAACTTACCAAGGGAGATGTTCAATAAATTTCCAATTTCTTTGAAATCATTTAGGAAAAGGCTAGGAAAGCAACAGATAGGGAATCTGCCACCTGGGCGGCTGCCCTAAATGCAGATCAGTATTGATTGATTGATTTATTGTATAGAGCATCATCTATATATATGTTGTCCAAGAATCAACCAAAAGAATAATTCTATGTCTACCATGCAAATCCGGCCATAACACCTGTTCCAGGAACCCTTTTAAATCCCGTTTTGTTATGTTTGGTGTTTGCTAGCATATGTTTTCAAATTGGGTAATTCAAGTGTCATGCTTACTAGAAATTTCCCACTGGGTTCCGAGGAAAGAACAGACGTGTGGAAGAAGGGTGCCATCCATTACAATAACAGGCATTATCGTGTATGAATGGATGGTTGCTGCACCTGTATCCACTGTACAATAAATCGTCTTTGCTTCCGTAACGGCAAGAGATCTCCCACGACGCAACTCTTTAGAAAATTCTGACTGATCTGCATTAATTACCTGCTCTGGTGTTAAATTATACTCAATGAAATGCCTTATTTCCATAACAAACTCATCAGTTTCTCTCCTATATCAAAGGCATCACCAACAAACCTGCTGCCAACTTTGAGAAATCTGGCAAGAAAATCTGTTTTTTATCTTGAACCGCTGCAGCCATTATTTGGAAGCTTCGAATGTCAAGGGGGTGTTTGGATCAATTTGAGCTTTCAAAGACATCGCCCAGACTCGTCACGTTCAGTCATGTATAATTCCATGTTTCCGCATTGCAATGAACTGATCACATACCTCATTCTTTTCGAAGTTTTGCAAAACTGCTTTGTTTTTGTCCTTTTTGTGCCATCAATAGTGAATCTGACTCTAGGGGACATATCTAGGGCTACTCCAGGAGGGCACCATTATGGAGAATCATTTTCTCTTGGCTGCTTTGTCCAAATTTTGTAAGCATCAGCCAAGTAACCTTCCGGAAATTATGTTCTACTCTTCTTTGGCGGTGATTGCTAGTACGAGAAACCACTGCACGCGTCACTGCTACATAATGCTGGACCACTTTCTGAAGTAGTCTCATTTTCCAGCTGTACCACTGAATTATCCCCAAAATCACTTTCAATATCATCTTCACCAGTGACTTCATCTACCATAAGAGTTCTCTACTCTTCAACAAGAACGTCTTCATCAAGTAGCTGTTTTCTAACCTGTTCAAAAACTATGCAATCTACCCTAGTTGGGTTTTCCTCCGAAATAACAAAGAAATCCACAAACAATGACCACAGCTCGCTTCATTTTGTAACAGCCTCACATTCACCTCTAATACGTAACTAGCAGACCAGTTCCACATTCACTGCTTTCTTTGTGCTCTAGACTCCCCTCCCCCTACTTCCACTTCCAGTGGTCCGCAGCACGTCAATTGCACCGAATGATGTTTCTGATGTTCTGAAACAAATAAACTGGCCTTGTTCAGAAGTCAGCAACAACAGTTGGGTACCCTTCCTTGTAAGGTAGATGGAAAATATACAAAAGAATAGTTCAACATCTTCAATACACAAGGCATCAGAAAGAAAATAGAACTTTCTGGGAAAGCTTTGACACAGTTGTTCATACAGGCATCTCAGAAGAAGGCAGAAGAGAAGAGCATGAAATTGAATGCTTTCTTCATATACGTTACAGCTGCCGTTCTACAATGCAGCACTTCCCTCCATAAAGTAAATATCCTATCAATAAATAATTTCTTTTGAAATTATACAAAAGGGTTTGTCTGGGATGAAAGCAGTCTGCAAAAGAAATACTTGGAATCAATGTACGAAGCCAAAGTAAAATAATAGTTAATAGGAGAGCAAGCATCCAGTTCAGTTTTATTTTGGATGAAATACCTGATTCTGTCTTGGGAGAAGACCTTGATATCCTTGTGATGCTCCTATCGGATCTGTCAAAGCCAATGTTTGCAATGTATGCACTGCAAATAGTCAACTGTACACTATCATGCTGAGTTATCACTGCTGGGAGCATACTGCAGGAATACTATACAAGAAAATATGGCAAGTTTTTACTGACCACGCACCATACATGGTCTCAACATTTGGACAATTGAAACCTCTATCCCATTCTCCATCGCATAACTTGTGTTGCTCACACTTCGCATAGGATATGCAAGAGTCAGACCTGAATACAAGACATCAAATTCCTCAGGTGCTGATGAAGGCTCCCAATAGTTAGAGATAACAGGCTTGCTATTGCCCACGTTTCCAGTTATAACTCAATGGGGAACATGGATTTGGTATAGTTTTCATAATTGAGAATTTTAACAAGATTAGAGTTTTTGTTGTGCTTAGACTATGAAGAATCAGCAGTGTAGCACAGATAAAGATTTTACTGAGGAATTCAAATTTGGAGATTGAACTGTATACAGTGCGCACTTTCAAATTTCTGCTGGGTGCCATTAAGAGGGTTGAAGATGAGACATTGTCCAAGGAAACCCACTGAAGTGTGTTAGAAGTTGGTAACATGCTGAATGGATCTGCTAAAGAAACTGAAGCAAAGTATATCAAAGAATTCAGATATTAAAAAACTAATTAAGTGTGCTGATTTAGGATAAAAACTTTATGTTGAGTAGTCATTTTCTGTTCACAAAGAGATTCTGCATTCAAAAGGGCAAATGTGAAAATGTGATCAAGTACAACACTTTCCATATGTGGCAGTGGTGATTTTTATTTTTAGAGGAAGTACAACTAGGTAAATGTAAGAATGTGTGTGCCATGTGCATCCATGAAATGGATGAAGTATATTTTCAATTAAAATGGCACTCTTGAGAGAGTAACAGCCCTAACAGCCCTTTTACATTTTTTTTCTGGCCTATGACTCACTTCTTTGTCCTTTGATGATTAAAAAAATGTTTCCCTTAAAATCTAGTTCTAGTTATGATTGACACTTTAAAATATTAAATGTGCTTATTTTTGTAGGAAAGGTCTAACAGCATGTCTGCAGTATAAGTTTGGAATTTTTTAATGATGTTTGAGTCATCAGTCCATAGACTAGTTTGTGCAGCCGTCCATACCAGCCTATCCCGAGCTAACCTTTTCATTTCTACTTAACTATTGCATCCTACATCTGCTCTAATCTGCTTGTCATTCATACCTTGTTCTACCCCTACCGTTCTTACCACCTACACTTCCTTCAAAAACATTTTTTTAAATATAGAATGATAATGAAAATAATGGCACAGAAAATATATTTCAAATGCTGCAGCTATGTCAAGATGCAAGTGGGCAAGACAGGACAGTTTGAAACTGAAATGATTTAGAGACAGGAAAGTATATTGTCACTTTTGTATGTTTATAAACAAAATGCTATTTATTGATATTGCAACTTGGGAGAAGACTATGTCATGTCCAAGATCACCATGATGTAAATGGCAAGAGAAAAGAATGGGGAATGAAATAACCGATGTGAAGTAAAGCTAGACAATGGGTGGAGTGAATAAAAATGAACACTCTTTACTCACGAATTTAGACCAGGCATTCGCAATGAGACAAATAAAAAAAGTGTAAGTAGCAATCACTCACAGCAGACCTGTGACCTTGAGCACACACTCCATTCGCTCGAGTAGCAAAGTGACCACTCCAGATTTCTGGTGAATAAAGATAAAGCAGGCACTCAATCCAGTAAGTGCCTGCTCATGTTTCCTTCAGCTAATTCAGTAGGTGACTCCAAATGATAGTGTCAAGTTCAACAGCATGGCCGAGTTTATAGCGGTGGTTAATCAGAAAAGAAAATTATATAAACTTTGCAGAGAATCATCTCAACTTTATTACAAAGTGTTATATATGTCTAGTAAGAAGCATGCTGACTGGTTAGGGGAGCATTTCCTTGGGCACTCCAAAGAAACAAAAGGTGGTGCACTAACAAACGAAGAAAACATGAGAATCATCTTGCATTATGTTGCTGACCTGGGTTTCAGAGTGGAGTTGAAGACATTTCGAAGCACTGTGTCAAAAACATTTTCGTAGGTTTTGACACGAATAGAAATGAAAGCAGATTATTAGATAAAATTCCAACAAATGTTGCTTAGATGCATGAAGCACAGGCTAAGTGGCAAGAATGTTTTAGCTTCCGTTATGCTGCCGGAACTGTAGACTGTACGCTTGTACAAATTAAGAAGCCACATGTTCATGGGAATAAGTACATTTACAGAAAAGGCGTCCCTAGCATTAACATACGGGCCACTTGCAATGGAAAGGAAGAGTTCAACCAATGTAGATGTATCATGGCCTGACTGTCCAAGACTCCCGAATTTGGAGGAACTCTGATGTTCGCACAGTTATGACTCCTCTGTTGGAAGTCGAAGGGATGACAACTCCTGCAGATCTGGCACCTTAAAAAGTACATTCAACTGTCAATATACTATTTTATATCATAATTTCTGTTATTTACGTTATACCATTTTCCTCGATATTTTAACGTCTTAATTTTCAGGCTATGATTTCCTACCTTTCAGATGGCCAATGGTAGGGTTATTCTCTCATCAATCGCTTCTCCCATTATTTCAATGATATTGGTTTGTTTCCAGTGCGCTTTAATTCTACTTTATATTTCAGTCTTATTTTCATGTTTTGTAATTTTTTACCAACAGTTGGGCAGAAATATTTAAGTTAAATTTAGCAAGTAGTTCACGCTGAACTGCATTTATTGCACTTGTTTTCTTGTACTTCTTATCCGGTAACTGTGACTTTGGAAACAGAATTGTATGTTCCTTTAAAATGGAGATGAAGCAGACTGGCCATGTTGAGCACTGAACTATCCAGAAGTCATTGAAGCGTTATATACATGGCACGTGAACGACCTTGATCAGCGACACTGACGAGGGAAGTACCCCAGCTCAAACAGCTAAAACCGACTGGAAGTGCGCTTAACATACGAAGATGTCTGTTCTACTACCCATCAACGGCATTTATCTGCAAAACCCCGCATTAGTGTAGAATCAATGTTTGAAAGTTACGGCGTTCAAAGATTGCAGAAACTCAATTCGCAGCAGAAACTACCGTGCAACAGGCACTTCGGACCATTATAGTAACAAGAAACAGATGTGGTCCAGTATCATCTGGCAAAAGGTTGAACACGTGCTTGCAACAAGAACTCTTAACACATGGAGTACCGTGTTGACAGTCATCTTTCCCACAATAGAAGATACTGTGTTGTCCTTTATTTGACGTCGAAGTGTAAATGTGGAGTTTCAATGAAGTGATTAAAGCACAGCAGAATGGAACAGTATGCACACTTAACGAGGGCAACACGTAGACATACTACATTATTTACAATGTTCCCGCATTGCAATAGTCCAAACTCAAATCCCACGGTGATCACATTATCGAACGAAGCAACAGGAACATCCACATCATAACCTGCTCTTTGCCATGCAACTGTTAACATAGGTCTGTATCTCAGTGGAGATAGTTGGTTGTAGATGACTGAGTGAAGACTGATGATGAAGTATAGATAACGTAGCGTGGCCTGCGTGGTAACTATCTGCAAACGTACAAAATCAACAAGACGTCTGACAGACTTTGTGTTGCCTAAAAAAATACACATCCAGAGGTTGACAGTATTTGTCTTTGGCGGCAATATCTTTAATTTAATATCTTTATTTGGAAAACCTCCTTCAATGACGCTGTAGTCTGTGTCCTGACCAGAAATCACAAAGTAATAGACCTCTCACCAACATGTTCAGCAAGGACCGAATTAAAAAAGCTCTTCATATGTGCTTTAGTCATTTTTCCACTTTTACTCGCTTCAACATGGATGTTCCATGGACACATTGCAGTCAGTTTCTTTGCAACCTGAGGACCAAATGTTCCATCCTTTTCCTGCAGACAAATGTAAAGCTTGTTCGCTAATTTGCCACTGATGGACACAGCCACATTAATTGTGTAACTATGCATAGAAATAATAATAATAATAATAATAATAATAATAATAATAATAATAATAATAATGTTATTTGCTTTACGTCCCACTAACTACTTTTACGGTTTTCGGAGACGCCGAGGTGCCGGAATTTAGTTCCTCAGGAGTTCTTTTACGTGCTAGTAAATCTACCGACACGAGGCTGTTGTATTTGAGCACCTTCAAATACCACCGGACTGAGCCAGGATCGAACCTGCCAAGTTGGGGTTAGGACAGAGACAACCGTCTGAGCCACTCAGCCCGGCATGCATAGAACTATGCACAGACTGTACTAGACCAACTGTTGATTTTTTCCCCTCTGTTTGAAAGCGTTGCCGAAGAAATTAGTTCATAAAAAAATTGGCTCTGAATCACTATTCCACACGCATTCCTTCATTATATTCCCGTCTTGAATAAACATGTTCACGTCTGCCACAAATTTTTTTGCTGTTTGTATAATAACATGCTCTTCTTCAATCTCTTTGCGAGTCATGAACATAGTGATATGTGTGGACAAAATATTATATTCGCCTTTGAAGGCCCTGACAAAATGCAACAAAGCTTTAAAATTGTCTAGAGAAACTGCTCTAGCGCCTCCAGAGCCCACGCTCGAATGTGCCAGTAGTGGACCACTTATCCATTATCTCTAGTTCTGTCAAATTGTGCTTTTACACACACTTTTCAAGCCTTCAATTTTAATGAGTTGTTTCCGAACAACAGATCGCTGTACAAGCAATTTCGTTTCAGCATGTTCCTTTGTATTTATGGCAAAATAACACTTGATAAAACTTTCAGAACTCAATTTATACACAATTTATGCACAGAACCTCTAAACAACACTGCGCTGGAAACAAAGCTGAAACAAACAACAGTTGTAAACCAAATGTGCTGGCTATTTAAATGTGGCAGTGAAGTTCATACCCAAACACTACGCAGTTTAAACTTTTTAAACCCCCAAAAAATTGTCAATTATTCGAAAATACGGCTGGATGCTTTTCGTGCTGTTAAAAAGAGGACATGTCTGGGAAAACCAGGGCATGTGGCATCCCTACCTTAGTTCTTAATATAGATCATTTCACATTAATGTGAAAATGAAAATTTTCAGGCAGCACTGGATCTAATAGAGCAATATTCAACTTACTTTTAACCTGACAAGTTCCATGCAACACAAGCCACCAGCTGGACATATGTCTAACTACTGCACAGCACAAGGTGTCATACTCTTGAAATGTGAAGTATCAGTAAAAATCCCCAAATTCCAGACATCAATAACAGCAAAATAAGTAGGAGAGTATTTTTATTAGTAAACCCAACATTAACTGCACATTTCATTCATAAAGTTAATTCTACACTGAGGTCAGTGAGAAAGCAAGCAAATCAGGCTAAACAGAACACACACAAGAGTATCAGAAAACTTAAGAAAATGCGTAAAAACGCAACATATGGGAATTGCGATACAGGTAGCTCTACTTTAATTCTGAGGACCAAATTGCTACCATCAACAATGCTAAATTATCTTTTGAATTAAATAATAACCAATAAACGAGACACTTCACCGGCCTCAAAGCATACACAAATTACTTCAGAATGACTACAGGTAAAGATAAAATTGAACATCAATAATTATTACCTACACATTACAAAACACTGCTTAAAAAATTAAATATTCACAAAAGCACATAAAAAATGTGCCAGAAATTTTGAACTTACAAATCGGTTTTCTTTTCCTTTAGATGCTTTGCAATACTTTCTAAATTCAGCTTCAATTAGTTTCGGATTGGACCTTATCTCTGGTGATAACGAATCACTGAATTTTTCCACAACAGACATGCACACTGAAACAAAAAAGGAATTGGAAAATCAACAAAAAGACAATTGTAAAAAATAAATCATGCCATGTTTCAGGCAGAAATTAATGCTTCTGCTTCTAGAAGAAATCCTTAAACAATTTTAATTTCTATTAGTCCTTGGAATAAATAAAAGTCCTGCTGGCTCCCTTACTTCTGTACATTATCAAACATAAGATATTTGAAACAGCATGGCAGTATGTATTCTTTACCTAAATATTCTGCCACGCACCAGTACAAAAAACGGACTACATAAACAATTTTGAATTCTTTTGAATACCAGGATCAGGATTTCAGTATGCGCCAGGTAATTGAAGAATGCTACGAGAGGAATAGGCAGTTGTGTTCATCTTTCGTAGATCTATAGAAAGCATATGACAGGGTACCGAGGGAAAAGATGTTTGCTATATGGGGGACTATGGAATTAAAGGTAGATTATTAAAATCAATCAAAGGCATTTACGTTGACAACTGGGCTTCAGTGAGAATTGATGGTAGAATGAGTTCTAGGTTCAGGGTACTTACAGGGGTTAGACAAGGCTGTAATCTTTCACCTTTGCTGTTCGTAGTTTACATGGATCATCTGCTGAAAGGTATAAAATGGCAGGGACGGATTCAGTTAGGTGGAAATGTAATAAGCAGTCTGGCCTATGCTGACGACTTAATGGCAGATTGTGCCGAAAGCCTGCAGTCTAATATCTTGGAACTTGAAAATAGGTGCAATGAGTATGGTATGAAAATTAGCCTCTCAAAGACTAAATTGATGTCAGTAGGTAAGATATTTAACAGAACTGAATGTCAGATTGGTGATACAAAGCTAGAACAGGTCAATAATTTCAAGTATTTAGGTTGTGTGTTCTCCCAGGATGGTAATATAGTGAGATTGAATCAAGGTGTCGTAAAGCTAATGCAGTGACCTCGCAGTTCTGTGAGAAGGAAGTCAGCTCCCAGACGAAACTATCTTTACATCGGTCTGTTTTCAGAACAACTTTGCTTTACGGGAGCGAAAGCTGGAAGTAACAGACATGAAAGTAGCAAGAATGATTGCTGGTACAAACAGGTGGGAACAGGTGGGAACAATGGCAGGAGGGTACTCAATGAGGAGATAAAGGCTAATTTAGAATTTAACTCGAAGCTGTACGCATAAACCAGCTTCGGTGGTGGGGTCATGTGAGGTGAAAGGAGGAGGATAGGTTACCTAGGAGAATAATGGACTCTGTTATGGAGGGTAAGAGAAGTAGAGGTAGACCAAGATGACGATGGTTAAACTCAGTTTCTAACAATTTAAAGATAAGAGGTATAGAACTAAATGAGGCCACAACACTAGTTGCAAATCTAGAATTGTGGCAACGTTTAATAAATTCACAGAGGCTTGCAGACTGAATGCTAAAAGGCATAACAGTCTATAATGATAATGTATGTATGTATTAAAGTACGGCAATGCTAGTTCATTGTGACGTAAAGTATAGTCAAATTCAGTTTTCTTTTAATAATAAGCAATTCTATTTCCAAGTACAATTCTAAATTGTGGAAATGCAACCGTAATCTACAATTGTCGTGACCCATATTCCTGTATATCGCCAGATGTGAGAGTTTATCACCTCACACCTTGAGATAACTGGTATGCTCTCCAAATTTCATTGCTTATTACAGCAACTGGTCCTCAACCAATTTATAGTATATTGCGTAAAGGAAAGTAATAGTAATAGTGGTAGGAGTAGTAATGATATAGATGTTTATTCCTTTAGTGAACCTGAAATACTTGTCCCGAATGAGTAAATGGTCAGGCAGGCACCAATTTTTGAAAAGGAGACAAAGTCTTTCATAGTGCATTGGCATTGCCGGTGGTTCCAAGTAGCAAGTAGCCTACGCAGTGGCCTCCACAGTATGCACTAGCCATGTGTCTTGGTAGGTGTGCTATTTACCAACTGATGAGCCCATCTTAGCACACTGGGACAAAACACTGGCAGCCAGGAATGAGTTAGCTGGAAAATTTACAATGTCCAATAACATACCAAATATATTGGTATACAATTGTGTCATTTTTGGAAGTTTTCCAGCCATTAATTCAAAACCGTAAATTCTGCCTTTTTCCAGGTTTTTCTTTTTTTTCCAAGTTCAATGGCATGGCTTTACAGAACACGTCCAAAAATAAGGAATGTTCTTTGAACAAGCAGTAACAAACCACTCCCATAGCAGTTCATTTCTTCCTAGCCTGTTTCCCCTCTTCCATTTCATGTCACCATTATTACCTGCCCAACCACTCATCATGCATTCCTTATTCAATATGTCAGACATGAGTTTTACTGCAATTGAAATCCAACATCACTTATCTTAAACTTAAGATCCATTTCCTAAATTCACGAACTCTCACCTTATCACTTAATAACAGTGATGATGCCTAACAGAGGTCATCGGCCCCTAATGGTACGAAATGGAATAAAAAATTCAAAATCATCCACTGACCAAAATAAAAACAATCGTCATGCAGAAGGTATGGATGGACATGGACCGAAAAAAAAAGAGCAAACAAAAAATAGTGGATCCAACTCAAAAAAGATCTTAAATAATTCATTACTGACCAAGGGACCACTCAAAGCACAATCCTGAATCGAAGATGCTCGATGTCTAAAGGGGTCCAAAATCCAGGTCTAAGGCCCCTCAGAATGGTACATGTCGCGAGTAAAGTAGAACCATGGTGTTTGTCTTGTCGGGGTATTAATCAAAAGTAGCGAAGACTCACGGTGTTCCACACAAGATGGTACTACTCACAAGTATTGTACTTCGTATAGGTAACGCAAACCTATGGTGTTCCTCACACAATGGCACCACTCGTAGCCAACGCAAACCGATGAGGTTCCTCACCTAGGTGTACTACTCACGGGCGCCGGTATTCCCGTGGTGTTCCTCACATAGTGGGTACTAATCACAGGCAACACAGACCCACGGTGTCGCTCATATAGTGGTACAACTCGCAGGCAATGCCAAGACCCGCGGTGTTGCTCACATGGGTACGACGCACGGGTACTGGAAACCACCAGGCCGGCCTCTTTACTGCTACTAATCACAAACCTATTTCGTACCTAATATAGTGGTACTACTCGCAAGTACAGGCAACCCACGGTGTTCCCCACGTGATGGTACAAATCAAATGTAGTTTCATGGTTCTAATTCAATCATCCCTTAGTCGACCCTCACAACAGGCAGGGGATACCGTGGGTGTATTATTCGTCTGTGTCCCCCACCCACAGGGGGTAAAGAGAGAGAAAAAAGAAAGAAGGGATCCGTCACTTCGAAAGATGAAGTAACGGATGAAGAAAGGCAAGGGCCGCGAAGGGCGTGAAAATGAAAGACTCCCTAGGCCTCGAATGCTCTAATACCATCGGAGTCAGAAAAGAACAAGAGTTGACCAAGGGAGGTCGGACAGGATAGACGAAAGTGAGGAGCCTCGCACAAGTAAGTGGAAGCAATGTCAAGACTCAGCTTAGGGCCCCGTGGTTGACAATCCACACTCCCAAGTTGAGAGCTCCTTGGGCCCCTTTTAGTCGCCTCTTACGACAGGCAGGGGATACCGTGGGTGTATTCTTCATCTGCGTCCCCCACCCACAGGGGGTAGTGTTTGGTCCGCGAGAGGTATTTTATTTCCCTTAAGTCTGCCGGCAAGCCGGTTAGGACCCCCCTATCCGCCACCTGGGACGTGCCACGTGGGAGTATCACCTCTCCCCCTGCTACGCTGGCTTAATAACAGTGGCACATTTTATGCAACACTGTTGATCACAAGAAGCACTAAACACTTCAACCACTTTTGTAAGCTGTAAGTTTAGACTACTAACACTACAGGTTTCCATTGTAGTGCTGTAGAAAAAGAGGATGTACAAGGGCATGGTAAAGTTTCACCTGCTGAACATCAATCAATGATCTACATTTAAGGCTGTTCCCCAGGTGGCAAATTACCTGCCAATTGTAAATAATAATTGCTTTGTGGCCCAATAACTACATTTTTCTCAGTTTTCGGAGATGCAGAGGTGCTGGAATTTAGTCCCACATAAGTTCTTTTACGTGCCAGTAAATCTACCAACACGAGGCTGACATATCTGAGCACCTTTGAATACCAACGGACTGAGCCAGGATCGAACCTGCCAAGGTGGTCAGAAGGTCAGCACCTCAACCGTCTGACCAATCGGACCGGTGCCTATCAGTTGTTTCCCTAGCATCATAGCATCATCGTAAACGTTTTCAAAGGATTTGGAAATTTATTGAACATTTCCCTTGATAAATTATTCCAATTTCTTACTCCTCATGCTATAAACTGCGCCAGCCCCATGGTGTATGGGTAGCGTGCCTGCCCTTTACCCAGAGGTCATGAATTCCATTCAGGCCAGATCAGTGATTTTTACCTGAATCTGAGGACTAGTTTGAGGTCCATTCAGCCTACGTGATTACAACTGAGGAGCTATCTGACATACTGGCCAGAGCCTGGAAATCCAAGAATAACTGCCGAGAGAATTGATTTGTCGTACTAACTACACAGCACCTTGTATTCTGCAGGGCTGAGCAGAGGTTGCTTGGTAGGCCCAGGCCCTTCAGGGCTGTTGAGCCATGGGGTTTGGTTTGGTTCACCCTATAAATTAATATTTGCCCCAATTTGTTCACTTGAATCTTTTAAAAAAAAAAAAAAAAACCTCCACTCAAGCTTATTAATCTGCTAATTTCACTCCACAAAATCTCTCCATTGACAGCTCGGAACATAGCACTTGCGAGGATAACAACATGATTTCCCACAAACTTTGCTCAGCGAGAGGAACCGAAATAAGTGAACACATTTCAACTCGACCGTAGACACTGGACAGTTTCCAAGAAAATGATGGTTGAAGTTTCCAACGAGCTGTACGTGCCTTTTAGATTGTATAAAGTTCAACTGACACAGTGGCTATCGCCATGGCTTCACACTTTTGCGCCCTGTGTTCAAATTCCGATGATTTTTTGTTTCAATTATCTACTTACGATACTGAAGATAACTACATTAATATTTCTTATCAAGTTAGTGGATACAGGGGTGTTATGTTGATTGAAAAATTAAGACTGTTTCAGAATAATTCTTAATGTATTATATATACATGTATATGGTATTTTTCAGGGATTACAATGTTTATGTTCATTCTTATATTAACACTTCAGGAAGTTACAATGCATTCCCTCGGACAATACCGACTGTAGAAACATTCGAATCACAGAAAATATTTCTGGGTCAATATGTCATGTGGGAAAGAAACGTTACATTAATGAAGATTTCACATGTTGGCAATAAGTTTGTGACAAACTACATATAACAGATCATTTTCCCAAAAACTGGTGCTTGCAATTAATTATGAATCAACGCGTGGATTTTTATTGCATTGTGTATAGTTGTGATATCCCTTTGCTGTGCAATGAGTATAGAATAATTGAAGTTCTAAATACATTTACCAGACAGAACATTACTGGTCTAAAAAGGACTACAATATTTCAAAATACATTGAACAACCATTTGTAAAGTAACTGTCAATGGACAAAAGTTAGTTACATTTCTGGGTGGATATGTCACTCGGGAAAAAAAACGTAAACATTAATGAAGATTTCACATGTTGGCAATAAGTTTCTGACAAACCACATATAACAGATCATTTCCCCAAAAACTGGTGCTTGCAATTAATTATGAATCAACGTGTGGATTTTTATTGCATTGTGTCTAGTTGTGATATCCCTTTGCTGTGCAAAGAGTGTAGAGCAATTGAAGTTTTAAATTCATTTACCAGACAGAACATTAACAGTATAAAAAGGACTACAATATTTCAAAATACATTGAACAAAACCATTTGTATAGTAACTGTCAATGGACAGAAGTAAATAAATGAAAAAAAATTAATCAGGATTTGAACATGGGGCACAAAGGTGTGACGTCGTGGTGAAAGCCACTGCACCACCGTGTCGATTAAACTAGCTATGCACTAACAGGCACGTAGTGGTCTGTAACGTAAACTTCAACCACCATTTTCTTGGAAATGGTCGAGTGTCTGCGGATAAGCCGAAACGTGTTTGCTTATTTTGACCCCTCTTCCACTGAGCGCAGTTTCTGGCAAATCAGGCTGTTATACTTGGTGCGTTCCCCTGAGTCAAGCAGCTTGTCTCCCAAAGATTGCAATATTTTTGTAACACTACTCCTCTTTCGGAAGTCACCACGAACAAATCTTCCTGCTTTCCTTTGAATCATTTCCAGTTCTTGTACAAAGTAGTTTTGGTGTGGGTGTTTGTTTAGAAGGGCCTAACATCTAGGTCATCAGCCCCAGACCTAGTGATGGTCCCATACACTGAAACCATGCTCTAATTGGGGTTTCACCCGAGACTTGTACGCCCACTCCACATCCTTACAACACTAAATACCCTCACATCCATGTGGAGAGATCTGTAACCTTTACTGACAATCCCATTTATGTGATTACCCCAAATAATATCTTTCCTTATATTAAGACCTATGTACTTACAGTGATTACCATGAGGAAATTTCACCCCATCAATGCAGTAATTAAACCAGACGACTTTTCCTCTTAGTGAAACTCCCAACCTGACTTTCCACCTCATTTATAATCATACCATTGCCTACTGTCCATCCCACAATATTGTCAAGGTGGTCTTGCAGTGTCTCACAATTGTGTAACTTACTCATTACTCTATTCAGTATAAGATCTGCAAAAAGCCTTACCCCTGATTCAAGTTCTTTACTCATTTTTATATAATAACACATGAAGGTCCAATAATATTTACCTTGAAGAATTCCCCTTTAAATGATTACAGGATCAGATAACTTTTCGCATAATCTAATACACCGAGTTCTATTTTCTAGTAATTTAGCTGCACATTCAACCACTCAGTCTAGTCTAACAGCCCTCATTTTTGTCAATAATCTGCAATGAACTGCCCTATCAAAAGCCTTGGATAGGTCACTAGCGATACAGTCCATTTGACATCCTGAATCTAAAATATCTGCTATACCTTGCTGGAATTCTACAAGTTGAGCCTCACTGCAATAACCTTTGATAAACCCAAACTGCCTTATCAAACCAGTTAGTAGTTTTGCAATCTTGTCCAATAATCCGATAGAATGCTTTCCCAGAGCTTACAAAAAACACATCAAGCTAACTGGCCTGTAATTATCCACTTTTATCACCTTTTCCTTGTACACTGGGGTTACTACTGCAACTGCCATTCATTAGGTATCACTCCTTCATGCAAACAGTAATTAAATAGGTATTTCAGACATGGCACTATATTCCAACCCATTGCCTTTAATATATCACCAGAAATTATATCATTTCAGCTGCTTTTCTACCTTTCAACCTTTGCATCTTTTTGTAAATGACTTGATTATCATAGTTCAATTTCACTACTTTGCCTGCTATCTGGATATTTCCTTATGTTCAACTTCCTTTATATACTGCTGACTGAATACTTCTGCCTTCTGTTAAGACCTCACATATACACACCCTTTGTTCATAAATCATCCCTGGAATGTCCTTCCTAGAATCATTTTCAATGTTAAAGTGTCTATACATATCCTTCCAATGCTTTCTAAAATTCATATAGCTGTCAATTATGTTTGCCATCATGTTATCCTTAGCCAACTTTTTTGCTAAATTCAATTTCCTAGTAACTTTGTTCAATCTCTCCTTACTCCAGCAACCATTCCAAACTACCTTTCCTTTCTAATCTGCACCACCTCCTTAATCTCTATTTCCTTACTATAATGGCTCCTTACCATTTCTTTCCACACTCAACAATAGCTTTAACCTGTTGACGAGTGGACTCAAGTACAGTCAATAGAGTGCGCGCGGCATTTGCCGTTTGGTCCCACGAGGGAGCACGGCA
Source organism: Anabrus simplex (assembly GCF_040414725.1). NCBI lineage: Eukaryota > Metazoa > Arthropoda > Insecta > Orthoptera > Tettigoniidae > Anabrus > Anabrus simplex. The sequence continues at coordinate 320,490,363 of NC_090266.1, read as the reverse complement.
TTTGTCGTTTTAGGCTAGTACTAAGAACTTAATAGCTTACTGATGTAATATGATATCTGGTTGCGTTTTTGGAACTTTTTCAGTTATTCAAATAGTGTTGCTGTACAAATCCTAGTTCTGTATGACGGTGGTCTCTGACGGAAATGCGTATACTCCCTATAGTGTAAGAGTTTGGCGCGCCATTAGCCTACAGGTCACAGCAGTGTTACGATTGCCGCCGATGTGGATAGATGTTTGTGCTCTTCGTAGCTATACATATTTTTGTTTTTCATAAATATAACTGTGAATGTTTCTTCTTTTGTAAGTTACAAATGATGCTATGGAGTTTCTGGACACAAGTGATAATATTACAGATGAACTAAATAGACATTAGTGAAGGTTATATATTAAAAAGTTTTCAAATGACTTTTCTCGATCCGAAATGTCTTCATGTGTCTGAAAGTCCCTCAAAATTGTAATAAATAAGTTTATTGTAATTTTGTTTATAATTTCTTATTCCCCAGAGGTTGTTTACCAGTCTAATACGTACTCTGATGCGGCCGACATTATTGCACGGTATATGCCGTGCGAACACATCAAAAGGTTAAACCCATCCCATAGGGTGTTTACATTTTCCAATGATCATGATTGCTTTAAAAAATGTAGCTATGTCTCTTAACCATATGGTAATGCCTAATAGTCCTCCTTTTACAATATTCCTTTCTATCACATTTTTAACTACAATGAAAACAGCTTCACGATCACTTTTTTTTTTTTTTTTTGCTAGTGGCTTTACGTCGTACCGACACAGGTAGGTCTTATGGCGACGATGGGAAAGGAAAAGCCTAGGAATTGGAAGGAAGCAACCGTGGCCTTAAGGTACATCCCCAGCATCACTTATACCATCTATCACTTTAGTTTACCTATAGAGCTCATCCGGTTTTATCAATACCACTTCTAGGAAATTTTTCCCTTGGTTTCATCACTCTTTGATTCAGCTGTCCTTTCCATATTAACTTATTCACCACTGCTTGTTGGTCATCCTTTGTTTCGTTCAAATTCCTTCCCAGTTAACATTCAGTATATTTGGTAAATTTAGACCACCCGCTAGAATAACATTCCTTTCTGTGTCATTCCCCACATAGCTGATTAACTTGTCAATTTTGTATCAGTGTCAGCCTTGCCAGATCTGTACACACCAAAAACACCAAGTTGCCTAATATCTTGCACCTAAAACTTGACGTTTTACATTCGTAACATTTTCGTAACTTACCAACCCTTCTTTCACCAGTATGAGTATGCACCCTCCTACCGCTCCTAACCTGTCCCTACAATAAACAGTCCAGTTCTGTGAGAAAACTTATGCATCCTTATCACTTCTCAGCCATGATTCAATTTCTATTACAATATGCAGTAAATAGTGTGAGAAAACTTATGCACCCTTATCACTTCTCAGTCATGATTCAATTTCTATTACAATATGCGGTAAATATATATCTCTTACATTACGTAATTCTATGCCTTTATTTACAATACTTCTACAGTTTAACAAACAATTTTGTCATCCTCAATTGACTTCCTGCTTACTATACTGCTATCACTAGACATCGGATTTGTATGCTGTATGAATCAACAATATAAGCATGCAACTATGCTGTAAAAAGGGGTGAAATTTGTACATAAGTACGCACTTACTTTCACACTGTTAAACACTTATGAAATACAAACGTAAGATTCCTTAGTAGACTCAAACGATTCACCCACACCATGACATCAAATCATGATCATAAATAATCACAATCTGCAGCAGTTCCACTGTGTACAGTTTGTGTGAAGTATCAATCTATCTCAGTCTATCAGTGTTCACTGTTGAAACATATGTAAGAAAGTGTTAATCACAATCAGTACCTACACATGATAAATCGCAATAAGGTTGTAAGAAAACCGTGTAAAAAGCACACGTGAAGAAACACACTTAAATACACATTCCTCTTCCATTTTACACTGCACAGCCTACCTTTCCTGTCCATAATTTGTTTTGAAGTACACTACAACAATCTTCTCCAAGTTTTCTGATATGAATCTGAAGTTTACCTGTTAAAATGAGCTTCAGTGCGGAGAATGAATGATCTCTCTGAATCTATGGATGTGAATTTGGGAGCGTGTAGCTGTTAACCATTCCGGTAGATCCAGATTATCAGTTCCAGCCATATATTTGTTTATAGCTACCATGTCATAGCTAGGATTTTGTTTGAGGACATCAGGATATTTTGTTTGCAGACTGAGTCTGAGGTGTCCTGGGATACCTTTCAGTTAACGCTTCACTTTCTCCATAATCTCCAGAAAATAAAAGATGCAATCCACGTGTTTCTAGTTTGATTTTCCTTGAAATCCTATTACAAATGTAATGTTCATTTAAAACAAGACCACTCATTCTAAGAGAGTTCACGGCATTAACCTTGGAGGGTCGGGTTTTTTAAGTCGTACATGAAGAAAGTGAAAAACAACAAAATCACACACCCTCATGGTTAATAATGTCTTTTGCATGGTCCTTCGCAAAATGTGGTGATGGACACAGACACACTGGCAAGATTTTGGGAGGTTTCATCTGTCAATGTTTTGTTTTATGATATTGAAGAGGTTTTTATTTGAAGATTCAGTGTATTACTATATAAATCGATACATTTATGTAAGTGCAAACTTTTACTCTACAAGAAAACGTTTTAATGTCATGTGTAATGATTTCAAGTTTAAATATCAATATTCATGTAATTAAGTATAAGTGTTTTCTAGAATATGAGAAATTTTACTTATGTTTATTTGCTGAAGAGAATGGTAGTTCTCGAAACGTACAAAAATTGAATTATTGAAGGATATTAAATATTGAAAGGGCATATCTAACAACAACTCCTTATATTATCCCATGAGATTGTCAATACAGACCAATTTGTGAACCAATAAGAAATTTGTTTATACTGTTCTAATGCATGCATTGACTTATGGGCTGTATTGACAGTGGCATAATCCTGCTAGAAATAGACATACTGCTTTTCTTCCTCAGTCAACATTTCAAAAAATGGCCGCAGTACATTTTGTACATAACATTCTGAGTAAATTTTATCATGAAAATACGATGATTGATGCGTGTTGTTTAAAGGGGCCTAACATTTTTTTTCGCGTCGCACCGACACAGATATGTCTTATGGCGACGATGGAATAGGAAAGGCCTAGGAATTGGAAGGAATCGGCCGTGGCCTTAAGGTACAGCCTGGTGTGAAAATGGGAAACCATGGAAAACCATCTTCAGGGCTGCGGACAGTGGGGCTCGAACCCACTATCTTCCGATTATTGGATACTGGCTACACTTAAGCGACTGCCGCTATCGAGCTCTGTGGCCTAACATCTAGGTCATCGGCCCCTAATGGTACAAAATGAGACGAAATGAAATTACCTATTAAAAACCCAAAATCATCCACTGACCACCATTCAAAATGTGAGGACGAAGAATGAATGGATGGATATGAATTTAAAACGATCAGTGGAACCGACCCTCAGTGCCTCACATGCACAGAAGTAGGCGTAAAACAATAGTATTACTGACCAAGGGACTGCTTCTATAGCATGATACTGAATCGATGATGCTTGTAGTCGAAAGTAGTCCAAAATCCAAGTCATTGGCCCCTCATAATGGTATTTGTCATGTTGCGGTACTAATCAAGAATAGCGTAGACTCGCAGTATTCCACACATTATGGTACTACTCACAAGTAATGAAATTCGCACATGTATTACAGACCTCTGTTTCACACATTGTGGAGCCATTGACAGGCAACGCAAACCTATGGTGTTCATCACCTAAGTGACCACAGGGACTCGTACTATCCCATGGTGTTCCTCATATAGTGGGTACTAATCGTAGGCAAGCCAGAACCATGGGTTCCGTCATCCCATGGTAGCGCTCAGATAGTGCTACTAATCACAGGTACTGTAAAAGCTGTCGCACTCTCGTTTGCTACTAATCACAAACCTATTTGGTACCTAACATAGTGGTACTACGTGCAAGGAAAAGCGACCCATGGTGTTCCCCGCGTGGTGGTGCTAATCGCAAGGAGCTTCATGGTTCTAATATAATCATCCCTTGGTCGCGCCTTTTAGTCACCTCTTACGACAGGCAGGGGATACCGTGGGTGTACTCTTCGTCTGCGTCCCCCACCCACAGGAGGTATCAAGAAAATAAGGCAACTAATTCTGCACGTAGTAATGCCACACCAAACACAGACTTTCCGATCGAGAAGAGGAATTTTATCCACTACACGATGATTGGCAGTGTCCCAATACCTTGGATTGTGAGAGTTCACATACCTACTCATTTATATACAGCCAAAACTGGTTAGGACGTTTTTGTGGGGACCGAAAAAAAAAAAAAAAGGAAATGTGGTAAAAAAATGAAAACATCTGGCTGTTAAAAATTTAAGGTTAGGTTTGAACGTAAAAAATAATTACAACAAAAACAAGGAAACAAATGTTTGCAATTATAATTATTGAAATACCTTTTTAGATCAACATAGTAAAACACCACGGAAACTGTTCTTAGAAACGTGAACTATACACGTCGCTTACAATTATGTTTAAAGTCATTACAGAAAAGGCCAACATCTGGACAATTTGCACATGTTTCATGTGCGGTTTAACATTCACCTTCTCATTAAACTTTAATTTCTTATCATTTACAAACTGTCTAGCTTTCTTCTTCTCAATAACTGAATGTCCTGCAAACCACTATGCATACCGGCAAGTACAGCAGGCCTAATTTATGTACGTTGTTACACAATTCACTTACGAACATAAAATTAAGCACCAACATGTCAGCAGTATACGGAAGTACAGTAGGCCTAATTTACGTAGTGTTACCAAAGCACGCCCGTGCGTAGGGGCGAGTACACCCGCTTCCACTGACTTTCTCACATACAGCGGGTCGAGTGGTTCAAAACTACCCGCGCCTTCCAGCGAATCCTTTTCAATACACTTTTTAGTGTAGGTAATATATATGGATCATCATAGTCTTCGTTTTTCCTTCTACACTTAAGAAAATACAAAAATAGTTCAAGCATGATCTGTCCCTTACATTTCACTGAGAAGGAGATGTATACAATTTTGAGAATACTTTCTCAATAACGGGTCTAAATGAAATCACACTTTCCCAAACGAGAGATCGCTGGTATTTCAGACATTAAAGTTATTAAGTTCTCAGTGTCTATTTCAAGCTCCATAACAACTGCTGTAAATCACACAGCAAAAACAAAAAAGTACATAAATAACTTTTAAATTGAACATGAAAAATAAATATGTGAAATGGGTGAGAGCAGGCCTACTTTTGTTTAGTATCTAAATCCATTTCTACTTTCTTACAGGTACACTATCGGGTTCTGATACAGGCCGCAGTACTGATGCCGCAAGCATGGCCAAACCGCTGTGTATGATGAGATGCATAAATTAAATGTCCAATAACGAGCAACTGTGGGCGTGGGACTGCGACTCACCACGGACAGCCCACTCAAACATTTCCCCTGCGCGCTGCTACTCTCCGCCTCCACATCATCTGAAAGATCCTATTTAAACAATCAGTTTTCAGTTTAGGCCTAGGCGGACCGGCGGCTCAAGCAGGTCAAATCCGCACCCTCTGAAAGAAGCCTCACGAACATAAAATTAAGCACTAACACGTCAGAACCAAAGAGAATAAGACTGGCTTCGAACTGACGCTCACTGCAGCTGTAGGCCAATATGCAACCAAGCACCGGGGCCGTGAAATTTTCTCTACCAAATCCTTACCAAGGCCAGTTGTCGCTGGCTATCCTTTTTGATCGCTGGCCTGTCGTACGCGCCAACATGGCCAGGAATGCTAATTTATATATCTTATGATGGGAGTTACGAACTTACTAATGAGTTCCATAAATGTGCTACCCAGGTTTCTTTAGCATGTATTTAATAGAACACATTCTGAGCCTTTGGAATAATGGCGGAATAACCAGGAAAATGTGCTGAAGAGGCACATCAACCAGTTTCAATTGTATATAAAATAGGCCTAAGAGTTTTGTCTGTACATTGCTCAAAATTTAAAAATTTGTATTTCTGTATCAGTCATGTCCACAGAAACAAGGAAATGCACATTTTACTTCTCCGTAATTCCTGCTTGTATGTACGCGCATCACGAGAAAACGGCTGAAGAGAATTTAATGAAAACTGATATGTAAAGTTGGTGAATGAGCCACTGGCTATAAATCATTTTATTCGCGCTGATTGAAATGGTAGTTTACGGGAAGGCCTAAAATGTAATTTTTAAATATTTGCATTACTGGTCCTATCGATAAATACTACATAACTAAAGTTATACAGAATTACATTTCCGATCATTTATGTCATACATTTTTACTGTACCGGCTACAATAACAGAGATATTCACGAATTTGTATTTTTGTTGCTAAGTCCATGTTAACGCCAAGCCACGAGAAAACGGGTAAACATAATTGAATGAAAATCTGTATACAGCGTCGGGGAATAAGAAACTGCAGTCTAAGCTATAAACAATTTTACTCACCCTGGATAAAATGGTAGTTTAGGGGAAGGCGCCTAAAATGTAATGTTTAACCATCTAAGTGCCAACGTCCTTTTGTTTTCATCTGAAAAATGCCAACGTCCTTTTGAAAGGACGTTCAGTATTTCTTTATTTTTATTAAAAATAACAGTCATTTCCTTTCAGCATTTCCCAATATAGTTAGTTAAAGACTTACTATGTTTGCAACAAACAGCCTCTTATTTTCAATGCCAATGTTTCAGTATATTAGCCCCATCAGCAGGCACATTATTGGAGCGCTTTACTTCGCGCGGCAACACTAGCAGTCTCGCTGCGCGCATTGTCCGCTATGTGTCTAGTTCTCGATCTTTTACTTGTTCATTTATTGCTCTGAAAATGAGCCGATCTCCTGCGAGTGAGAACACTATTCGTAATAAGACTGAAGAAGGAGAAGACTTTTTCAGTGACGAGTATTGTGATATCGTTTCTACGGAAAGTAGTGCTAGTGATATTGATAATACAGACGCTGATCCAGCTTTTGAGCCCAACTTACCAAGTACTTCTGGTCTGTCATTGAATTCTTCCAATACAATAAACAGATCAGTTTTTCCTTCATCAGAAGATGATGCGCCCTCACCACGGACGAAGGCTACACAACAACAGGTTGGTCCTAGGCGCCGCGGCCGCCCACTTCGTAATGGCAATGATCACGAGGTAAGCAGTGATAGTTCATCAGATAGTGACTCAGAACATAATTCGGATGGTCGGGCAGAAGTTACAGAAAACAGTGATCCTGGATACAATCATTCATTCACTTTCAACGAAACACCAGGGCCTAAGCGATGCCCCCCTAGCAACTCGCCTTCTATATCGTAATTTGGCCTTCTCTTCTCCATGATACTTTTAGATTCTATTGTTGTGCATACAAATAGCTATGCAAGGCACTTTATTGATGTAAATCTTAACAGATTACGCGCTCATAGTAGGATTAAGAAACGGAGGCCCATAAGATTTGTTGAAATCAAAGCTTTTATTGCTGTCCTGCTGAACATGAGCCTAAATAAAAAGCCTATTATTTCAGGATACTGGTCGACATTAGGTTCACAACATTTTCCATGGTTTGGTAAGATGTTTGCAAGAAACCGATTTGAAAGCATTTTGAAGTCTTCTCATTTAGTAGACAGTAGAACACTGCCAAAGCCAGGACAGGCAGGCTATGATCATGCGCTCGGTTCAATTTTTTAGTTGAGCATGCTAATCGAGTTTTCAGGCAGTATCATTCTCCAAACGAACAGCTTTCAATCGACGGAGTTTTATAGGCACAAAAACCCAATAAGCACCACCATAAGTGGGGCATCAAGCTCTGGATGCTGTGTGATGCAGTCACACGTTACTGTTTGGGATTTTTTATCTATAGAGGTGCGAAGCGTAATGATGGCACTGCCAACAGAGAAAAGGGTTTTGCACACCAAGTTGTAATGAAATTGCTTGAATAACGGGTCTAAATGTAAGTATTTGCATTAGTGGTCCTATCGATAAATACTACATAACCAAAGGTATATAGAATTACATTTCCGATCATTTATGTCATACAGTTTTACTGTACCGGCTACGATAAAGAGATATTCACGTATTTGTATTTTTGTTGCCAAGTCCACATCAACGCCAAGCCACGAGAAAACGTGTAAACAGAATTTAATGAAAATCTGTATATAGCGTCGGGGAATAAAAAACCAGTCTAAGCTATAAACAATTTTATTCACCCTGGATAAAATGGTAGTTTAGGGGAAGGCATCTAAAATGTAATTTTTAACCCTCTAAGCGCCAACGTCCTTTTGAAAGCCCATTCTGTTTTCATCTGAAAAGTGCCAACGTCCTTTCAAAAGAACGTTCAGTATTTATTTTATTATTAAAAGTAACAGTTTTCACGTTTTTGTTGCCAATTTTTTCACCTGAATTGCCTTGGTTAAGGAGTTGTATTCTAAGCTTACACACCTGACGGGGACATTGCGCAATAATAGAAAAGGCATTCCTGCACAAATGAAAGGAAATTTCCGTGTAGGCCAGAGAACGTACTATCGCAAGGGACAATTGCTAATGTTAAGGCCACACGCAAAAAGCAAAGCAGAAGAAACCAGTTTTGTTGCTATCGACTAATTCTTCAGCTGAACGTGTACTACGATCGGAGGAAAAAAAAGGCAATACTGTTTATTACCGATAATCCGAAAATGATTAGACATCATGACTTCATAGGAGGAGTGGATAAGGCTGATCGGATGTTGTACTGCTACTTGGATAAACGAAGGTGTGTGAAGTATTGGAAAAAAGTTACGTTCAATATTTTCGAGGATGATTGACAATTTCTATATATTATATAGCCTAAATACTGATAAACCTAAGTCAAGACTGGATTTCACCATATCAATAATCCAAGAACTCTCTGCAGAGTGGTTGTGTGACCCGTCTCCCATTCAGACACAAACAGTTCCCGCCGGTGGCGGCGATCCGCTCCAACTAAAAGAAACAAAGGAATTGTGCCGCCTGTAAGTGCAATAGTACCAGTCGAGGAGGGAAGAGGAAAAAGACTAGGTATATTTGCAAACTATGCAAGAAAGCCGTCCATCCATTGTGCTTGACAAAACATAAGTGTGTTTGAGAGGTCTTGGAAAATAAACTTGTACTGAATTTTATTATTATTATTATTATTTGTAGAAAGTTATGTGTTATCTAAAAGAAGTTTGTACCGTATTTCGTAAGTATTGACAATGTAACCGTCCAGGCTTCTCCAGCCCTACTAATTTAATATAATATTTTACGCGATATCATTTGATATCAAGTTTATCCGCCATCGGCAATTATTTGTAATAACATATTTATTCAATGTCAATCATTTGTAATCAAGGCCTTTTGGAATCATATTGTATATATGATAACATCGTTTTATTATTTAAATTATTATATTATGTAGGATAAGAATTCATTATGTTGTAAATACGGTCAATATGTTGAGACATAGTTGTTTTCATTTCATTTCATCTCATGTTTGTGTATACGGAGGGTTATTCTTGCAGCTGGGATTTTGCGTGAGTCATGGGTTTATTTTATGACCAAGGCTAGTAAACAGCGACTCGTGCGCGAGGCTTGCAAGCTGGTCAGCTATATCATCGCCACGCCTTCTGGACTTGTCGAGGAAGAAGAGAAGGGGATTTGATGCTTCTATCTATCTAATCAGATACTTCGTTGTATATGAGTTTTGAGGTTGAACTGTTACCAAGAGTGGGGGTGAGCCCGGATATATACTGATTCTCAACACGAGAACGCGACCTTACAACCTAACTACGGATACTCCATCACTACTACTTCTACTGTGAACATCTACTTTGAACGACGTGATTTGATTTTGGAACGGTATGTGGTCGCTCCGCGACATAGTTATTTTTGTACAATGTGTTATCGCTTCGATACAGTACTTAGATGCGGTAATGTTATCGGATCTGCGTGAAACGAAACAAGCTTACGGCTTGTGTTATTTTCAGTAAATATTGTGGACGAAGAACTATGTTTAGTTCAAGTCTACGGAAGTTTGGTACAAGTCTGTACCGTATAAATAGTATAGCTCAGTTGGTTTGAGATTTCTACTAATATGGAAAAATTCATATCTCTGAATTTTCTCCTCTTACGATCAAAGCTGATCAGTTTTTACAAGTACAGGGCCAATGTCTAATTTAAAGACTAGGCATGTAGGGAGTGCTAGTCCAGATAGCCCGTACCATATCAGAGAAGGAAGGATGTCCATGGAGCAAAGTCTACATCGAGAAGAAGAGAGCGAGTAACCACGGAAACCAGACTTCAATGGAAGCTCCAATTGGTTGAGCTTCAATTAAATAAAGCAAGCAATGGTAAATTCAGTAAATTATAAATTCCTCCACGCTTTAAGGAAACTTCTCCGATTCATCTCATTTTTTTTGTATAATAAATTCATTTGTATTTTATATTGCGTTAATTTTCTTTCTTAAGCGATACTAAATGGTTAATTATTTAAAATCCTACCCCTGTGATCTAAGTATAAGTCTCTATGCTAGTAAATATAAATTTTGGTTTACAGTTTTATTTAAAACTGTAACCATGGCGCCCAAACATTACAAAGAGAAATGGGGAACCATGGAATGTTGATTGTTTCTATTTGCGTGGCAATTTGCGGGCAAGCCACAAATAGTTTATTTGATGTTCATGTGTCAAGATAATAACTTTCATCTCCCCAAGAGTTATGACGAGAAGGAACAGTTACAACATATAAATCAAACGAAAGTAATTGAACTTGTATTTTTGGCTCATTTGTATATGCATTTTTTTTTACTGCAGACTTATTTTAAATTCGAAATGAATGAAATTTCCGATACAGCTTCATAATGAGTTGTACTATTCCATAGACATGTCCGCGATGTATAAAATATGTTTTGTACTACCTAAATTCTATTGCTAAACTTTTGTTTTATTTTTAATTAATATTGTTGGGTTTTGGCTGCCAAACGTTTGATGATGATGCTTCTTGTTTAAACATCCTAACATCGAGGTCATCGGCCCCTAATGGTACGAAATGAAATAAAAAGTTCAAATTCATCCACTAACCAAAATAAAATATGTCATGAAGAATGAATGGACATGAACCAAACAAACAAAAAACAGTGGCTCAGACTCAAAAAAGGTCGTAAGTAATAGTATTACTGACCAAGGGACCACTTATAAAGCACAATGATGCTTGATGTCTAAAGGGGTGCAAAATCCACGTCTAAGGCCCCACAGAATGGTACATGTCGCCAGTAAAGTAGAACCATGGTATTTGTCATGTTGGGGTACTAATCAAAAGTAGCGAAGACTTACGGTGTTCCACACAAGATGGTACTACTCACAAGTATTGCACTTCATACAGGAAACGCAGACCCATGGTGTTTCTCACACAATGGCGCCACTCGTAGCCAACACAAACCGATAAGGTTCCTCACCTAGGTGTACTAACCACAGGGACTCGCACTATCCTGTGGAGTTCCTCACATAGTGGGTAGAAATCACAGGCAATGCAGACCCACGGTGCCGCTCACAGCGATACAACTCACAGGCTACAGCCAGGCCCGCGGTGTTGCTCACATGGGTACGATGCACGGGTCCTGGAAACCCCCAGGCCAGCCTCTTTACTGCTACTAATCACAAACCTATTTCGTACCTAATTTAGTGGTACTACTCGCAAGTACAGGCAACCCATGGTGTTCCCCGCATGATGGTACGAATCAAAAGTTTCATGGTTCTAATTCAATCATCCCTTGATCGCCCTTTTTAGTCGCCTCTCACGACAGGCAGGGGATACCGTGGGTGTATTATTCGTCTGCGTCCCCCACCCACAAGGGGGTAAAGAGAGGGGAAAAAGGGAACTATCACTTTGAAAAATGAAGTAACAGACGAAGAAAGGCAAGGGCCATGAAGGGCGTGAAAATGAAAGGCTCCCTAGGCCTCAAATGCTCTAATACCGTCGGGGTCGGAAAAGAACAAGAGATGACCAAGGGAGGTCGGATAGGATAGACGAAATGAGGAGCTTGGCACAAGTAAGTGGAAGCAATGCCAAGACTCAGCTAAGGGCCCCGTGGTCGCCAATCCACACTCCCAAGTTGAGAACCCCTTGGGTCCCTATTAGTCTCCTCTTACGACAGGCAGGGGATACCGCGGGTGTATTCTACATGTGCGTTCCCCACCCGCAGAGGGTGCCAAAAGTTTCCTAATGGTCAAACGAACTGAATAAGGCTTTAATCATATAGGCAATCATATTATTAAAAAAGTACGAAAATTTCAAGTTTCTACCTACAGTAACAGCTGAACTGAGAGTGATCAAACAAGCTTGCAAAAAAACGAAAACTGGTCTTGGTGCTCAGCGGTAGGAAAACCTTAATAGCACGCGGCGTTCAAAAGGTTAAATACCCATGTTATTGGTCCTATCGAAAAGTACTAAATAAAAGTTATAGAAAATACAATTTCCGATCAATAATAAATTCCTAATTTATAAAATTTATATGTATTGAATAGGTGGAAAAAACAAACCTTTTAGCATCCTACATTCAGTATCTTCAATACGGATAACAATGATTTTTATCACTTTATTCAGTTTTACCGCACAGCGGTATTTCAGAGTCGGAAGGAAACTAAATGTGAAGGCCTACAATACAGAAAGCTCATAAAATTGATCAATAACATTACATTGACCATTGTTGTGATATTCTTTGTCTCTTATGCTTACACTCATCTCCGATAGATGGAATTACTGCTGCATACCGAGTATAACAGCCTGCCTGAATATTGGCAGGAAATAGCTGGGGAGTTAGATATCTTTCTTCTTTAGTATGCCATTCCTCTTGTTCATACATTTTCTGATACTGCTGGTACAGGGTGATTAATTTGAAAGTTCAGAGCGGAGTGCCGAGGATTAGGCGCGCTAGGAAGCGGAGACAGTGAGCGCAGTGCCCGCCATGACAAGCAGGCATAGTCGGCTCAAAGAAGTGGCACGTTTACGCCTATAGAAACTAAACGCAACTGAACTCACCGGCTACACAGATGCTCTGGACAAATAAGTAAATGAATAAACAAATAAATCAACTAGGAAATTAAACTGAACTCACCAGTATTTACAGACAATGCTGAAAGTGATCTTCAGCTGCAATGCAAGCTTCACATCTTGTAATGAGATTTCAAAACACACTTTGTAGTTCGTGGGCACCAATAGAATGCACAATGCTCCTAATTTCAGTTTTTAATTCTTCTGCAGTTCAAGGATTATTCCTGTAAACTTTTCCTTTAAGATTTCCCCATAGATAAAAATCACATGTGCATAAATCAGGCGGACGAGGGGGCCACAAGCCTTTACTGATGATCTGATCATCGAACATTTCGCATAACCGTCGCATACAGCTACGCACTGTATGGGCCGTTGCACTATCCTGCTGGAAACAGCCGCACCTTTTCTCTTCTTCAGTCAGTTCAGCAAAAAATGGTTCCAGAATGTTGTGAATATAATGATCAGAAGTAACCATGTCCTGAAAAAATATCGGACCGATAACACTAGCCTGCAGAATAAAACTTTTTTTGTGCGGTAAAAACGAAACTAGATGGGTTTTATGAATTTCTTAACGCAGAGGTTTTGGCGAATCACGTCTGGTTTGGTGGCAATTTTACAAAATGTTATTTTGTTCTCACGTGAAATTGTTGATACTTAGTATTGATTAAATTTGATGTATTAATGTAAATTTCAGTTTGCAAAACGTAATCATATTTCGCATGCATTGAATACACATAAATTCTGCTTTGTAAGCAAGTAGAGTATGTATTATATTTTTAATGTATATTGAAATTCGTGAAACTGAAGCATAAAGCGCCTATTTAGTTTCGACTGTACAGTTGCTTTTAAATTAATATAACCGTACCTTGAATAAAAATTACATGGTTAAACATACATAGTTTTGTTACATAACGTGCAGGTTAGATTCACACCTCCGTCTTTTCCCGTTTTCCGTGGAATTTCCGGGTTTTTGAAGTTCTTGAATGATCTCTAGAAGGGTCGCCTTGTGCAATCAACCAACAGTAATCGGCCACCATATTCACATCCCAACGTCCCTGATAGAGTCGTTCTGCATCTTTGAGATCCTGGTGAAACCTCTCACCTTGTTCTTCACTGACAGCTCCTAAATTTAGAGGGAAATAATCCAGATGCGAAGCTAAGAAATGAAGCTTAAGGCTCATATTATAACCGAGTTCCTTAAACTGTACCAACATTTTCCTTACAATTTCTTTGTACTAAGGGTCCTTAATGTTGCCAAGGAATTCAGTCGCTACATCTCTGAATGCGTTCCATGCCTCTTTCTCAATTTTGGTCATCGTGTCTGAAAATTTTATCCTTCATCTGTTTACGAATCTGTGGTCCATCAAATACGCCTTCTTTGATTTTTGCATCTAATAATGAGGGAAATTTAGTGGATAAATATTGGAAGCATAGGCTACTTTTATCTAATGCGTCGACATACAGTTTCATCAATCCAAATTTGATGTGCAAGGGTGGAAGTAGAATTTTTTCACGGTCAATAAGACTTACATTCAAGACGTTTTTGGAATCTGGTTGTAGTTTTTTCCTTTCCGTCCAATTCACTGTATTCCAATGTTTATCCCGTGCCCTGCTATCCCATTCGCATAGGAAACAGGGAAATTTTGTATAGCCTTTTTGTTGTCCCAGCAACAATCCAATGATCTTCAAATCACCGCAAATTTGCCACCCATGCTGCTATATTTAATTTTTCAAGCACCAACTTTAAGGTCTCGTATGTTTCAGACATTTTTGTGGAGTGTTAAAGTGGATGGATGCCAGAACATTTGTATTATGAAGCAAAATAGCCTTTAAACTTATTTTGGAAGAGTCAATAAAAACACGCCATTTACTAGGATCATACTCTTTCTCTCCCAATCGACGTAGAAGATTTGAAACATCCGTACAAAATACAAGTTCATCTTCTTGAGTGTAATACTTTCGGACTGTTATCCTTGAAAGGAAACTGCTTTATCAGTCCATCATGAACATTGCATAAGGGCTGGGGCTTTTAACACGTCTGATTATTCAAGTGGTCTAAGATGAAAGAAAAAACTCAACTGTCTGATCTTCAATCCTACATACCTCGCGGTCTATTGCGTATCTGGGAGATTTTGTTATGAATTTACCAGGAAATCCCCAACTACAAAATGAAAATTTAGACAGCAATAAACCTATAATAAAATGCAAACAATAACAAATCAAATCACGTAATTGTATTCTAAAAAAAAGTTGCACGAGAACATCTCAACATTACATCTTACGAATTCATTCACTTTCACTAAAACACTGAATTGCATCAAAACTAGACGTGATAGGAAAAAAATAGCATTTTCGGAATCAGGGCAGCGATTTCCATAAGAATTACATATTTTCAATTTTACCGCAAAATCATGTTGGCTAGTGTAATTCGTCGGGCACTAATAGCACACCACACACCCACCTTCACATCGTGCAGAGGTCTCAGCTGTAAAATGTGTGGTTGTCTCTATCCAAGATACTACTGTTCTGTGAATTGACATATCCACTCAAATGAAACCAGGCTTTGTCGCTCATAAAAAGAAAGTTTGGATCCACAATACCGTCGTGGACACTATTCATTAGCCAATTGCAAAATCGTATTCTTGCATTGAAATCTGTAGGCAGTATGTTATGGACTGAATGAGTCCGATAAGATCGTACATGCAACAATTTTGTTGCATTACGTGGTGAAGAAAGTGAAATACCACTTTCCTGAGCTACTCTCCGAAGCGACGTATGTGGACTGACCTGGAGTCTTGCCTGTATATCTTCTAACCTCTCCCGTGTGAAAGCTGTTCTCCTTCACTTCTTTTTCTTATTGCTTACGGAACCAGTACTACGTCACAAGTAAACGAGCTGATGCGCGTAATGTTTTGACGGAACTATCGCACCGGGAAATTGTCTACAGAATTTTCTAAGGCACCTTTTAACTGGTTTCTTCTTCCTGTGCAAATAACACTCAACCAAAAATATTCTTTGCTCTACAGTGTATTTAACCATCGTGATAACCTCACAACACGCCCTGAAAGTCCAATCGTTTCTAGTGAACTGCGGGACAGAGTGCTGATCAGCTGCACGCTGGCAGTGAACACTTATCTCGCCAGTATTGAGAGAAGCCATATGGCGCTCGCTCGGGACTTCCCACGGCTTGCGAGGAGAAGTCTGAACACTTAAATTATTCTCCCTGTACTAACACACTGGTTCATCAAAGTATTCCAGCTATTCGATCCCTACTCTGACACACTGACTGGAATGATCAGTGTGCTCACTTAACAGAATAATGGCAGAAGCTCACTTATGACCTAGTCTAAACTTACAATTTTGGCCTATTCCAAATCACAGCACCACAACTCACTAAGGAACTCAAAATCAACCTTGAAAAGAGCTGTTTCTTAAGAAACGGCTCTTCCTCTTTACTTTTATTAAATTCTACATCCATTTTATTCCAAATCAGCAGCAGAGAGGGGGTTTCTCCTCTGATTTGGAGGAAAAATTTGCCTCCAAGCCAGATAGTTTCCCCCTGCCAGTGTAATGAATTGAGATTTTCCGACTCATCAGGTATTTCTATTAAACAGATGAGTAAGAGGGCATAGTTTTTGCCCTGGGACTCTACACTATTCCTCCCCACCCCATCGAAATTAAAGTGTGTTTACGACTCACGGCTGTCTGCGGCCTGGTCATTCCAGCTCTGGAATTTTGGACTGTTAGATCAGCAGCATAGTAAGTTACTGTTCGTTAAAAGTGAGAAAATGTGATTTTTCATTTGATCGAGTATTTCATATGATAGCATTGCTTTTAATCGTGACATTCCTACTGGCATCATTGAAATGACCTTTGTTTATTTCAGTTGGGAAAACCATTAAGACAGTCTTTCTGAGGATGTAAAAAGGCAGGTGGAGAGTGAATGTCTGCCATTATAATGACTGATGGTAGGCAATGAAAATTCCCTAACCCAATCTTCACATAAGAAAAGACATTTGGTGACTCCCCCGTCGCATTTCTAGGGTAACGTTAAGAGCTATGCAAATTAATACAATCTTACGTGTAAAGCACCTAACCTAAAATTCTGTAACGAAGCACGGGTACATCACCTAGTATGGAAATAAGCTTTGTCCATCACAATTAGAAGAGAATGATCAACAATACCACCAAGGACAAAATGCAGCATTCACTGACAGAAATTGACATAGGCAGCTGGATCCATTTGTGTTTACTGACTGAAAGAGTAAATTGTAGCATTTTTAGCACCTATAATGCTGATCTTTGTGAAATGGTTCTTTCATACAATGTTTATTTCAGTTGGGAAAACCATTAAGACAGTCTTTCTGAGGATGTAAAAAGGCAGGTGGAGAGTGAATGTCTGCCATTATAATGACTGACGGTAGGCAATGAAAATTCCCTAACCCAATCTTCACATAAATTCAGCAACAAATGTAGGAAAGCAACATTAATAAGATGTGCTCAACAAGAACTCCACTCAAACCTAACCTTCACTCTGTATGCGTAACGCAAGCAGGCTCGCTGCATGGTATGACCATGCACTCTATCACAGTCACTCCCAGTACAAAATAAAGATTACAAAAACACTATAAAAACTGCAATGCCTGACCACTCCTGTGTTCCAATGTGCCGATGTAAACGCCAACTGTAGCCTACTGATACTACCAGTTCCGTAAGTGGGAGATAATTGCACTAAAGATTCACAAACTGAATAAACCTCTGCATCCCAAAACTGGAGCCCCATCAATTTCAGTCTTTCTAAAACCAAATAATGCATTAATTCCAAGTTAGAAATATTTACTTGTCTTATGAGCTCAAACAAGGTCTTGAAGCTCAACAGCTGAAGGGAAATCTCATTCAGACCAACTAGTAGTAGCCACTGTTACTGCAGGGAAAAATACACACCGCACACTGCAAGCTTTATAACATAATGAAGTAGAAATTATGCAAATCTTATGTCTAATTCCTTTCAGAGGAGAGATTTGTTCATTGTGATGTCCAGGAAGCCCCAGCCTACCCAGAGAAGTACATTCAATTTCATAACCTAATAAGGAGCAGCACACAGCATTCTCCAGTGCTTAAGTAGTTACTAGCACTGCTATTGACCAACATAAAATGGGATGTCATTCCCAGCAATGATGAGAATTACACTGTTACCAACCTACGCAGAATAAAAGTACAAGTAAATAAAACCTGCAAAGGAGCATACTGTTTGCAAGGGAAGAAAAAAGTTATTTAGTAGCTGTAAGGTATTTTTGGACATCTACACCAATCTCTTATGAGAACAGTGGATCCATTGGGGCCACACCCCCTTCACGAGTATGTTTTTTTCTATGGCTGCAGCGCATACTGTCTGCACAGCAAGAAAAATGTCATTTTGTGCTTATCTTAGTTCCTAAGTAGACAGTTGACCACCCTGTGCTCCACCCGATCAAGTCGTCCGGAAAAAGGAAATAAATAACGTTCATTCCACGCGCAGATGTTTGAAATACAAGTAGTGACCCATGGCACTAATTTGGAGGTGTGCAGGATAGTTTTAATAAAAATGGATATATTTTATACATCACATCAATTCGTGCTTCTTTCCACTTTTACACATCACTTCTTGAATTCTGCTTTCAAGTCAGCATTAACAGATGGCAACTCCATTTTCTATCAAAAAAAAATGTTTAGGTTTGAAAATCTAAAATACTCTAAATAACATGCAAGACAATTGACAAGTAGCAAGTGCATACTAGCTATTACACACACATGCAGCTTAACACAAGTTTTGCATAACATCCCTATTAACTTGCATGTATCCTTCCTAAAGTCAAACATTACAATGCAAAGTCTTAAGTTGGACATCAGACACATACCATCCACACTATACCTACAGGCATTTTGATATCACAGCAGGTAAAGCAGTCACTGTTCTGGCAGTAATTAACACCAATGTAATGATCTGCAAGGTTTCTATCACACCTAAATGAAAAGCCTACCCTAACATAAGTAGTTTCTTTTCACTTAAAGTGATTTACAGTCAGTTAATATCTATGCCTCCTACACATGCCATGAAAAGTAATAATCATGAAGATGATATACTCTTGTCATAATAAGGAGAAATATTCCCATCACCCTAAGTACAGTATGCATGTCATGAAAGATGCCTATAGATTGCTATCTTGTAACAGATATAAAGATCTCTTCACTTCAAACAATATAAACCAATGAAATCTGTGCAAACATATTCTTAATAACAACATTCCAATATTATTCTTAGTAGCCACTTCCTACATACAAGTTTTATTCCTCTGCAAAACAAACTTATCTGGCAAAGAAAATCAAGCATGTTAAAAAAAAAACTCTTACCAACCAAAAGAATTTTCCAGGGTAACACCTCCCTACCTGAAAGGCATGATTAGGGAAAAAAAAGGCATAGAAAAATTATGTGAAATGAAACCCAGGCACAACTATAGAGTCCATCCTACAATGTTAGTAACATGACGCAATACTATGTGGTGCACGCAAAGAGACAGTCCTTTGTTTAATATTTAGGTTTCCACTAGTAGCACTGAGGTAAATAGAAGTGAGTAGAATAGCACTGCTGCCAACTGCTGATTGTTGGTTTGATATCGCTACATTTTTTTCTTGCCGTGCAGACAGTATGCACCGTAGCAACAGAAAAGAGCCTCTCAAAGGGAGTGTGGCCCCAACGGGGCCACTGTTCACATAACAGATTGGCCTGGCTAATAAATGACCTTTCTTCTTGCCGTAAGCCCCGAAATTAAAAGAGGAATTGAGAAAGTGTAAGGTTACCATCTAACACCAAGACACTTTCAAACTTCGCAGGCCTCTTTAGTCTTTTTTTTCTTTTGCAGTGGTTGGTAACACCAGCCAATGCCTATGATCCTTGGCAGAAGCAATGGATAATGGTGCCTGGAACACTAATTTAGGCTATAAAAGTAAATATACTTCTAGGGACGGATGGGTTGAATCCTGGCAGGCGCTATGAACATATCTCTCCTCCAGAATCATTTCTAGGTAAAACTGGCAGCATTGAAACCAACATTATGTTAAAATCCTTGTGGGATGGACTCCATATTTCTACTGAAACCAAAAGTAGCAAAGGCAAGATTCTTCCTTAATGCTTGCCAGGGAGTCAACCAATCTGCCCCGAAAAGAAGTCCTTCATCAAAGGAATAAAATCATTACTACATAAATGTGTAAAATGCAACCATTTTCAGTGTTGCCATTGGCTGGTTGAAATAAAAACAAGTTTCCTATCATCTCTGATAGTGTTTGCATCATGTCTGGCTACAGGGCTGCCACATTCCAAGAAAATTAAATCGCAAAGTGTGAATTTGCCATAGCAAGTGAACATTTAGAGATAATGCACCAACCCTGTCATGCCTTCTGAAGTGTGACTGTTTAAGCCACACCATGCTGGATTTCTATCCTGTCTAATCTTCCGTGTAGGAAAGTTTTACGATTTTCTAGATTATGAAATGGAAAATTCTAAATTCCCATGGAGGGAATTAAATATTTTTCACCAATAGAGCATGTCAAAAATGTCAAAAACATCAGATGTAAGGCTTTTCAGGCGATTGCTCTATTAACCAGCATTTTGTCTTAGGTCTGACACTAGACTCATCAGAGTGGGATGTGTCAGACCCTACCCACTGACACTGGAGTGTATGCAGGTGAACTTATCAGAAGCCCTTATAAGACGCACAGTCTGATAACTGCATACGAGAGATAAAACAAATGTTTGACATTTTTGACATGCTCTATTGGTGAAAAATATCTAATTCCCTCCATGGGAATTTAGAATTTTCCATTCGGAATTGCTACGCGGGCAATAATTCCATTGTGGAGTTTTATCTCCCATATGCAGTTATCAGACTGTGCCTCTTATAAGGGCTTCTGATAAGTTCACCTGCAGACACCCCAGCGTCAGTGGGTAGGATCTGACGCATCCCACTCTGATGAGTCTAGTGTCAGACCTAAGACAAAACGCTGGTTAATACAGCAAATGCCTGAAAAGCCTTACATCTGATATGTTTTTGACATTTCTACATTATGACGGTTTTGCAGCAACTCAAACCAGAGGGAAAAGACATTTCATTTCAAAAGTGCTACATGCATTGGCCAGGGTTTGAATCATAACCACTTTGGTGGGAAGCCACAGATGATGCCACTCAGCTATCACATACCTTGGTTTTGATAGTAAAACTTTACTAACAGGGATCCAAATAAATGTTAGGAATCCAACATGGCACAGTTCACACGACATCACAGCACACTACACAAGGCTGTCAACTTAGGTCTGCTTAGTGCCAAGACCATCGGTCAGGATTGGTTAGCTCCGGCTAGTGACAAGACCATTGGACTGGGGCCATATCCCACAGGCCTCTAGTATCCCCTGTGACAGCAGCGCATTCTAAGTTTGACAGTGGACAAAACTTGAATTAATGAATAATGATTTACTATCCTTCACTATGATGTGACCTACTATTTTAGGGAAAAAACATAACTTCACTCCTTCCATATTTAATATATTTATGTCAAGGATACAATACTCATATTCGGACATGCCATGACTATTTTCATACAGTGTGGCAGCCCTGTGGACAGACATGATGCAAGCTATTGGAGACAATAGGAAACTGCTTTTAATCACATACCGGCCAATACAGCCAATAGGTTCAGAGAAAATTGATTGATGCTTGTTTAAAGGGGCCTAACATCGAGGTCATCGGCCCCTAATGGTACAAAATGAGATGAAATAAAATGACAAAAGTCCAAATCCTCCACTGACCAGAATTCAAAGCGTGATGACGAAGAATGAATGGATGGATATGAATTTAAAACGATCAGTGGAACTGACTCACAGTGCCTCACATGCACTGAAGCTGGCACAAAACACTAGTGTTACTGACCAAGGGACTGCTGCTATAGCATGATGCTGAATAGATTATGTTTGTAGTCGAAACGGGTCCAAAATCCAGGTCATCGGACTCTCAAAATGGTACTTATCGCTAGGAAAGTAGAACCATGCTATTTGTCATGTTGCGGTACTAATCAAAAGTAGCGTAGACTCTTGGTATTCCACACATTATGGTACTATTCACAGGTAGTGTAATGCGTACATGTAACACAGACCTATGGCGTTTTGCACATTGCGGCGCTATTTACAGGCAACGCAAACCTATGGCGTTCCTCACAGAAGTGGACTAACCACAGAGACTCGCACTATACCGTGGTATTCCTCCCATAGTGGGAACTAAGCACAGGCAAGGCAGAACCATGGTGTCTAATCCCATGGTCTCGCTCATACATGGGTACGAATCACAGGTACTGTAAGACCCTCATCCTGAATCACACACTGTCACTACTAATCACAAACCAATTGCATACCTAATATAGTGGTACTACGCGCAAGTAAATGCGACCCATGGTGCTCCCTGCATGATGGTACTAATTACAAGTCATCTCATCGTTCCAATTTGATCATCCCTTGGTCGCCCCTTTTAGTCGCCTCGTACGACAGACAGGGGATACCGTGGGTGTATTCTTCGCCTGCGTCCCCCACCTACAGGGGGTCACAGAAAATTGGCTGCATTTCACTGATTTACATAGTTTCCGTTTTCAATTTTCCCATATAAGTATGAATGGTTCCTATTATCAGTGTCAAAGAAAATCAGACTTCAGTGGTATGGGCATGTAATGAGAATGAACAGGGAAAGACCTGCCAGAAAATATTTCGACCTTAATCTCGTAGGAAGAAGATTACAGGGAAGACCAAGAAAACATTGGATAGACTGTAAGATCAGATGTGGAGGAGAGAGGATACAAATGGATGTACTGGATCAGAAGCTGTATAAAGACAGGAGATGGCGAGCGCTTGTACACCACACACGGGAAACTGGAGTTGAGAAATGATGATTATGATGAAGTATGAATGCTTCAAGTGGCGGATTTGTGGGTCCCTGACAAGCATAATGGAAGGATCTCTCCCCTCAGCAACTACAGGTATTGCTAAAAGCTTTTCTCATACCTGGGGACATGACTGCCTCAATATCTGGAAGAGAGCTGGAAGCCAGCAGTCAATCACACCTTGCACCCTGCTGAGTTAATGAGTTCTAAGTGATCCTTGTTTGGTTTGGAGAGGTTGCCAAACCACTTTCTTTCACACTCTATTCAGTCTTTACCCTTCCTTCGTGCAGAGCGCTATAGACTATTTGGCAACTAACTACAGAACACATAGTAAATCCTATAAGCCGCTAATAGACACGGGCGTCCCGCTGGAGAGGAGTGGTGCGAGGCGAAGTCGTCATGTTTTGTCCCCGTGTATATTAAACACACATCCCCATTGGTAAAGTGATACCTTGATAGTTAAAAAAAAAAGACTACTTGATCAACATTACATTTTAATAGCTTCAAAAAAAGGATAAGAGCATGGCAGATGATACAGCAGTATTGGGGGAGAAGAGTGAGCAGCAGGAGCAAAGGGTGATTTACGTTTGAAGTTTAGAAATTGAAGAATGAAAATATGTAGGGAGAAGTGTAAAACTGTAGTGATAAGAGGGAACGTGGATGAAAGACGTGTTGTAGAAGTTCAAGGAGCACAAGTGGAGGTAGTCAAGGATTTTAAATACCTAAGAAGTATAGTAACAAGACAGGACTATAACTCCTGAAATTTCCAACAGAATACAAGTAGCAGAAAGTTTTACCAGAGCACAAGAAAAATGCTGTGTTATGACCAGGTAAGAAGACCTACTTTGTGCCCATTCTCACATATGGAGCAGAATCATGAATTACACCATGTAGGGAGGAAAGCAAACTTCAGGTAATGGAAATGAAGTTCCTAAGAAGTGCAATAGGAAAGAAAGATTGCATCAGAAATGAGATATATGGCTAGAAATCTTATGTAGAATACCCCTGTACAGGATGTGTTCACTGTGACAGCCAGAGGCCCACCTGCCATCACCCGGAATTAATTTTCTTTTATTTAATTTAGCACAACCTCATTCAATGCTCAAGCATGCTGTACCATTTCCTTTGGCTGAGATACAATCGGATATGACATCATATCCACCAGTTAAATGCATTCTGTTACCAAACCATTCAGAATAAAAACGCAACTAAATGATATCTGTAATGAAACAATCTACAATACAGAACAAATTATCTGCTTGTCATTATCTGCACTTAACGAACGGTTATGTCAGCACCAGCTTTTCACCAGTGTCCACAGTATCCAAGATGCTGCTATTGGCGTACAGAATGCTAGAGCTCTAACAGCTGCTTCGCAGCCCTAACCTGGGGGCTTCCCTTGCTTCAGCTCAGTCCTAATGGTTTTGTCACTAACCAGACCTAACCAATCCAGACCAATGGTTTTGTCGCAAGCCAAACCCAACCTATCCAGACTAATGGCTTTGTCACTAGCCGGCATGATAAATTAATTCAGCTTTTCACCATTGTCCAACATAGAATGCACTGCTATCGCCGTATGGAATTCTACAGGCCTAACAGCCCCTTTGCGGCCCCCTCCTGCAGGCTTACGCCCCCAGACCCCCTTTGCTTGATCGCAGTCCCAACCAATCCACTAGTTCGTAAGTTCAAAACTAGCACCACCACACCTAACAATGAACCACTAGTTCTTAAGGTCAAAAACTGGCAGCTTTGTGCACTGCACGATCACGTCCACCGCAAGAAGTCCGCGAGAAAGAAGTAAATGACAGTGCAATCTCGCCTGGATGTCTGCGCTGAAAAACTGCTGTAGTAACTGAACTTTTGCCCTAGTTGCATTTCACAGACTGACTCAGTTTTAATTTTCTATAACAGTTCCATAATTTTTGCATGATTTTCTCCTTCCTACACATGCACCCGTACTAGGTCAAGTGCTATCTGAAAATAAGCATTTCCAAAGAATAAAGTGACATCAGCACAGAAGAGACTTAAGTAGGATGAATGCCATGTAGATAATACCAAACTGGAAAAATGTGGATCATTTCAAGTACTTAAGATGCATATTCTTTGAGGATGGTTAGTATACTAAGCAAAATTTTATCAAGATGCATCATAGCTAAGGCAGTGAGCTCGCAGCTAGAATCAACAGTGTGAGAAAGAAGAGATTTCTCGGACGAAACCATCTTTTCATGAGCCTGTTTTCAGACTGAATTGTTGTACAGGAGGGAAAGCTGGGTGATCTCAGAATATCTTAACCATAGTAGTAACAGACATGAAAGTAGCAAGAATGATTGCTGGTACAACCAGGTGGGAACAATAGCAGTACAGTAATCAGAATGGAGATAAGACTGTTAGGATTAGACTCACTGGATGAAGCTATATGTATAAACTGGCTTTGGTGGTGGGATCATGTGAAGTGAATGGAGGAAGAGAATAATGGACCTGACCATGGACGGTACGAGAAGTAGACCGAGACCAAAACTACTGTTTTTATTGATTTAACAATAAGAGGTGTGAAATTAAATGAGGCCACAAAGCTAGTTGCAAATAGAGTATTGTGAAGGAACTGATTTCCAGAGGCTTGCAGAATGAACGCCGAAAGGCATGACAGTCTATAATGACGATGTACGTATGAATGAAATTCAGATAAGTACAGAAAGAAACCTAAGTGTCTCTGCTTAAATGTTAGAACTTAGAAACAGCTTATTTCCCATTTTATAGCCAATTCAGGTGTACCTCAGGGCTCAAATCTAGGACCCTTACTGTTTCTAATTTATGTTAATCATATTGTAGATGTGTCTTAAGTCTGAAGTATTACTCTTTGCCAATGATCTGAAGGTATTTTCTTCAATTAAATCCACTGATGACTAAGAATTTACAAAATTATCTAAATGTTATATCACTGTGGAGTAAAGAAAATAAGTTACCATTCAATGTAAATAAATGTGTTAAAATGTCTTTTACAAGATGTCGCCAGCATATCGGGTATACTTATAACATCAACGGTTCCGTCCTGAAAGAAGTCAAACAAAAGATAGATTTAGGTATTCAGTTCAATATAGATTTGAAATTTGAAAGTCATATTGAATATATAGTTAACAAAGCCTATAAGAATTTGGGTTTCATATTTCAAAATTTGTTAAATTTTCAATGTACAATGTTATTTATTTTATACAACTCATTAGTAAGACCGAAACTAGAATATCGTTCTATTATCTGGAGTTCTTCAGACACTAAATACATCAAATTGATACAGTACAAAAGCAATTCTTAAAGTATGTGTACTGGAAACATACACATGAGTACCCGACATTTCTGTCCTACTCCACAATGTTATCACAATTTGGTGTTAAAACTTTGGAACAAAGACATAAAAGGTCCATGTTATTTTTGTATAAAATATTGAATAGGAAAATGAATGATGAAGAGTTACTTGCAAGTATACCATTTTACATTCCTCAGAAGTCTGGCAGGTTCAAGAATTTCTTTTACTGTAAGAAATGCCACACAGAAGCCCGTAAGAATTCTCCTCTTAATAAAATTCTGAAACTTCATAATAAATTAAATGCATATAATTTGGATATCTTTTTCATGAATCAAATGAACTTTGAATTGGCATGTGATACTTTCCTATAATACACATACTGTTGAATATTACCTCAGTTTTCTGTACATGTCCTATTTCATTCTTATATTTGTTCTTTTATTTCTCTTCTATTTGAATCCACTGGTTTCAAATGACCTATAAATTAAACACTATTTCTCCTTTTAGAATATTATTTTGCACATGTGTCATGTTTTAAGACTAAGACTGTATAATTTAACAGTATAACTGATTGTTACCTTGTGTTATGCAGCACTGTAAAATAATTCTTAATGTCGTAACTGTATATTTTTATTGTATTACCAACTTTGTATTGTTTGGGTAGTTCATTATATTCTTTGTATTGTCTTTTTTCAGTTAATGTTTAGTAGTGTAACTTAATTGTACTGTACTGTATATTGTGAACATTGTAATTGGGCGAAAAGCCTGTTATATTCATCATTGAATAATGACACCATAATGGGTAATGCTTAGAAGCAGTGAATCAAATTATCCCAGTTTCCACAGATCTAACTGCTAAATTTTTCAACTACCTTGACCACTGGAAAAAAACATGCAAAATACTGATGAAGCATTCCATAAAAACCACATCAAAAGAATTATTCATTAATCTGGTCCAAAATATGTCTAATCTCTTTTTAATCTCCCAATATGAAAGGCAACTCTTCATTTGCATACAGAAATATCTTAGAAGCAATGCCCAGCCTATTTCAATGCTGCTGCTCCTCAATCAATCTCTACTGATCTGCATTTAGGGCAGTCATCCACATGGCAGATTCCCTATTTGTTGTTTTCCTAGCATTTTATGAAATGACTGCAAAGAAACTGTAAATGTATTGAACACCTCCCTTGGTAAGTTATTCCAATCCCTAACTCCCCTTCCAATAAACAAATATTCGCCCAAACTTGTCCTCTTGAATTCCAGCTTTATCATCATATGATCTTACCTACTTTTAAAGACATCTCTCAAACATATTAGACTACTGATGTCATTCCACGCCATCTCTTCACCGACAGCTCGGAACATACCACTTACATGTTATAAACCTCATTCATCCGTATTGAAAATTTTTATAGTTAAAAAAAATGAAGGTATTTATTAAACCACCTCTTCAATACTTTACATCCACTTACAAGTGGTTACATAAACATAACACTTATTCGGGAAATGTTTCGTCCCTAATTTAGGGCATCTTCAGCCTAAAATACAATCTTCAAAAGTACACACATTAAAAGAGAAGCTAAAAGATTAGCCTGGTAGCCTAATTACTTAAACTTGGTACATATGTGTATAATACATTGATACATTAATAAAACACATTAATGGAGCACTGTCAATGATCATACAAAAACTATCTTCTATGATAATCAACTGATGCTTCAGTTTCAACATTACTTATATCTACCTTTTGAATGTTTTACTACCTTCACGTTTTGTTGTTTTTTTCCTAGTTGCTTTACATCGCACCGACACAGATAGGTCTTATTGGCGACGATGGGACAGGAAAGGGATACGAGTGGGAAGAAAGCGGCCGTGGCCTTAAGGTACAGCCCCAGCATTTGCCTGGTGTGAAAATGGGAAACCACGGAAAACCGTTTTCAGGGCTGCCGAACCTTCACATTTATGACTAACAACGGCCTTGAAAATGTGTGCACGACATACTTTTTTGTGCTTGTGTTACCGCCTTTATTTTGTTGGCAATATATGCAATCTCACATTAGGTGAAACCACAAACAATTTTAGTTGAACCATTTTAATTACAACTACGTAACTTTATTGGAGGAAGTTTTAGTCTCAGACAAGATAGTTTTAGTATGATCATTGACAGTGCTTCATTAACATTTTCTATTAATGTATCAACGTATTATACACATTATATGTACCAAGTTTTAGTAATTAGACTACAAGTCTAATCTTTTAGCTTCTCTTAATGTTATGTGTACTTTTGAAGATTATATTTTAGGCTGAAGATACCCTAAATTAGGGGCGAAACATGTCCCGAATAAGTGTTATGTTCATGTAACCACTTATAAGTGGTTGTAAAGTATTGAACAGGTGGTGTAATAAATACCTTCCTTGTTTTTGAACATACCACTCAGTTGAGCAGCTCGTCTTTTTTCTCCGAAGTATTCCCAGCCCAAATATTGCAACATTTTTGTAGCGCTACTCTTTTGTCACAAATCACCCAGAACAAATCGAGCTGCTTTTCTTTGGATTTGTTCCAGTTCTTGAATCAAGTAATCCTGGTGAGGGTCCCATACACTGGAACCATACTCTAGTTGGGATCTTACCAGAGACTTATATGCCCTCTCCTTTACATCCTAACTACAACCTCTAAATACCCTCATAACCATGTGCAGAGATCTGTACCCTTTATTAACAATCATATTTATGTGATCACCCCAATGAAGACCTTTCCTTATATTAACACCTAAGTACTTACAATGATCCCCAAAAGGAACCTTTTTTCTAGTGGCTTCACACGCACCGACACAGACAGACCTTATGACGAAGATGGGATAGGAACAGCCTACGAGTTGGAAGGAAGCGGCCATGGCCTTAATTAAGGTACAGCCCCAGCATTTCCCTGGTGTGAAAATGGGAAACCACGGAAAACCATCTTCAGGGCTGTCGACAGTGGGATCTAAACCCACTATCTCCCAGATGCAAGCTCACAGCCGCGCGCCCCTAACCGCACGGCCAACTTGCCCAGTAAAAGGAACTTGCACCCCATCAATGCAGTAATTAAAACAGAGGACTTTTCCTATTTGTGCAACTCACAACCTGACTTAACCCTGTTCATGATCATACCATTGCCTACTGACCATCTCGCAACATTATCGAGGTCATTTTGCAATTGCTCACAATCTTGTAAATTATTTATTACTCTGTATAGAATAACATCTGCAAACAACCTTATCTCTGATTCCACTTCTTTATACACATTGATATATATAAGAAAACAAAAGTCCAATAATACAACCTTGAGTAATTCCCCTCTTTATTACAGGGTCAGATAAAGCTTTGCCTACTCTAATTCTGAGTTCTATTTTCTAGAAATATAGCCAAACATTCAGTCACTTCTTTCTAGTCCAATTGCACTCATTTTTGCCAGTAGTCTCCCATGACCTACCCTATCAAATGCCTTAGACAGGTCAATCGCAATACAGTCCATTTGACCTCCTGAATCCAGGATATCTGCTATATCTTGCCGGAATCCTACAAGTTGAGCTTCAGTGGAATAACCTTTCCTAAACACAAACTGCATTCTGTCAAACCAGTTATTAATTTTGCAAACATGTCTAATATAATCAGAAAGAATGCTTTCCCAAAGCTTACATGCAATGCAAGTCAAACTGACTGGCCTGTAATTTTCAGCTTTATGTCTATCACCCTTTCCTTTATACACAGGGGCTACTATAGCAACTTTCCATTCATTTGGTATAGCTCCTTCATGCTAACAATAATCAAGTATTTCAGATATGGTACTACAGTATATCCCAACCCATGGTCTTTAGTGTATCCCCAGAAATCTTATCAATTCCAGCCGCTTTTCCAGTTTTCAAATTTTGTATCTTACTGTAAATGTCATTGTTATCATAGGTAAATTTTAATACTTCTTTTGTATTAGTCACCTCCCCTATCTGGACGTTATGCTTGTAACCAACAATCTTTACATACTGCTGACTGAATACTTCTACCCTTTGAAGATCACACACGCACACACACACACACACACACACACACACACACACACACTCTCCCCTTGTTCATTAATGATTCCTGGAATATCCTTCTTGGAACCTGTTTCTCCCTTAGTACCTATACATACTCCTCCATTCTTCACTAAAATTTGTATGACACCCAATTATGCTTGCCATCGTGTTATCCTTAGATGACTTCTTTGCTAGAGTCAATTTCCTAGAAAGTTCCTTCAATTTCTCCTTACTTCCACAGCCATATCTGTTTATTTCCAACCCGCACCTCCTTCTTAATCTCTTTACTTCTGTTATAATATAGTGGATCTTTACCATTCCTTACCACGTTTAAAGGTACAAACCTATTTTCACACTCCTCAACAATTGCTTTAAATCCATCGCAGAGTCCGTTTACATTTTTATTTACCGTTTTCCACCGATCATAGTTACTTTTTAAAAACTCTCTCATGCCTGTTTTATCAGCCACATGGTATTCCCCAATAGTCCTAATTTTAATATCTTCCTTTCTTTCACATTCATTTTTAATTACGACAAAGACAGCTCCTGATCACTAATACCATCTATTACCTCGTTTTTCTATAGAGCTCGTCTAGTTTTACCAGCACCACATCCAGGATATTTTTCCCTCTAGCTGGTTCCATGACTTTCTGAACCAGCTGCCCTTCCCATATTAACTTATTTGCCATGCTTCTTGTCGTTCACATTACCTTCCCAATTGACATTTGGTAAATTGAGATCACCTGCTACTAACACATTCCCTTCCATATCGTTCCCAAAATACCTGATTATATTATCAAATAATTCTGAATCAGCGTCGGCGCTACCCTTTCCCGGTCTGTACACCCCAAAGACATCAAGTTGCCTGTTATCTTTAGACATCAGCCTTACGCCTAGAACTTCATGTCTGCCATCTTTAACTCTTTCGTAGCTTCCAAATTCTTCGTTCAACATAAATACTCCCCCTCCTACCATTCCATTGATTTCCAGTTCCCTGTACCCTTAACACTGCTCCCTAGGCCACCCCATCTCCCTGAATGTACCTGCCTATAACCCTTCTAAACAAGTTTCCTAACTTATATGTACCACTGCGGTTTAAGTGAAGGCCATCTGGGCGCAGATCCCTGTCTCCTACCCACCCATTAGGATCTACAAATCTCACTCCCAGTTTCCCACATACCCACTCCATAGTCTCATTTAAATCCCCAATGACCTTCCAGTCAGTATCCCTCCTACAGAGTATTCCACTGATAACAATCTCCGCTTCTTTAAACTTTATCCGTGCTGCATTTACCAGATCCCACACGTCCCCAACTATGTTGGTACCTATACCTGCTTGCCTTACGTTGTTAGTACCAACGTGAAACACTACCACCTTCTCCTTTCCCTCTTCTACTTTCCTCAACATCTGCCTCAACCTAATTCCTGGATAACACTCTACCCTGGTTCCCTTTCCTCCACACACTTTCCTCACATGTCTAACCACAGAATCCCCCATAACCAGAGCCTCAACCCTACCCACCTCATTTGATCCCCTCCCTTGTCACTCCAATCTTCTCTCACTGTTACAGAAGCTACTTCCTCCTCCCTTTTCTCCCTCCCATGACCCTGTTCCAGCTGCCTCTTCCTATCCACTACTCCAAATTTCCCCTTCCTCCTACTTCCATATTTCTCAGCAACAGTTCCCTGTTCATCTTCCCCTGGTTCTACCTGCAGTGACTTGTACCAATTTTTCCTAGACATCTGTCCTGAATTCTGATCCTGAATAAAGCCCTTAGCCTGCAATCTGCTTCCCCACAAAACATTAGTCCACCTGTCTTCTTCAATACCCCCTTTCCTTCCCATCGCTCTTTTACACCTACTGTATCCTGTACATTTTTTGAAGGAGGCCTGCTTTCCTTCCTGTCCTTTGAGAGAATCCTAATTTTCTCCCTCAAACTCTCCAACTCCTCCCTCATACTCCTTAATGCCTGGCCACACCAACAGTTCCTTCACTTGCACTCCTTAGCCATTCTTTATGGAATAATGAGGAAAAAAAGGAAAAAGCTTATTCTGTGCAAAATAAATATTAAGGGAAAGAAATACTGTCTATAAAAATGAAAGGAAAAAATTATTGTCTAGGATAGTTCACAAAGATCAGACAACAAGGTAATTAATATAAGCTACTACACTACAATACTACTTAGTAATATGAAAATTTTTTCTACAACACCCTAACAGAAAAAAACTTGCTGTTAATTACTGAAAACCGAAAGTAATACACAAAAATGAGGCCTACACATTTCTAAACTGCAGTTAAGTCTACCGTAATTACTACAACATAATTCTAGTAAGAGTTAAAACAGGTACTACAGATACTATACTGCACAAATATTTCACAGTAATAGAATAAACACACTAATTTCTAATAAGATACCGGTACTATAATTTTTAAACTACATTCAGACTACCTTCAAATACTACAAAATACTACAATAATTTTAAACTACGTTCAGACGTATCCTAATTACAATAGGTTATTACTAAGCACAAACAGAAACGGAAATTACAATTAAAGTTTGAAATTCACAAGACTAGTCAAAATAGTAGAATAAGCACTCTAATTTCTAATAAGTTATTACAATACACTACAATAGGTTATAAACTACATTCAGACGTATCCTAATTACAATAGGTTATTACTAAGCACAAATAGAAGTTAAAATTGCAATTAGGCCTAAAGTTCGAAATTTGCAAGAACTACTCAAGGATTACCAACAAAGTTACGCACGTAGACGGAAGATTATTATTAGTACTACTTTATCCTACTTTGCTCTAATAGAAATGAAACTTTGCATTTGGTTAAATATTGCTGAAGTAGGCCTATCGAAGGGTTACCGTACACAAAGAAAAATACTAATATAACTAATATACTGTACCTTCACAACATTTCTCAAATGAAATGTGGTTATGTGATTATTACAGCTGGTGGATTACTATTATTTTCCCTACTCCACGGGACAGATAATAAAAGCGTCATTAATTGCTGAAAAATACGAGGTTGTCTACAATAATTTCTCAATTTTTTTTTGTTAAAACTACTCCTACGACTCCAGGGACTTGAAATGTAATTATTGGGATATAGGAACTTTTATTATTATTAGCTAACCGCTCAAATACTGAAAGATCGAGGGTGCGAAATATAAATACGGATACATGAACTACCTAGTACTCAGAACTACAAATGATCGGAACACAAGATCAGCTGATTTTTATTTATATCTACTTGACTATACTACACCCTCCTCCACACTCCCCAAAGAAAAACTCTCCAAGAGCTACCCATTAGGTTACCTGCAATTAAATTACTCTTTCCATTAAAAGTCTACGAGGTAAATATTCAAGTTACCGTACCATAAACTCGTTAAAAGTAACTTCCGAACTCAACTAATATCACCGCTTTCATTTAACGTGTAACATGGTATATGAGAACACTGGAATTCGAGTACTTACCGAATGCCATTGTAATAGATTTATTTATAAAATCATAACGAATGCAGAAATAGAGAAAAGCAATAATTATACCTACTTCAGTGTCACTAACAAAAAAAAAAAAAAAACTGGAAATATGATAGTGATTTGAAAGGTGACACCGGTGAGCTACATGTAAATCGTGCGGAAAATTACCTTCGCAATCAGATTTCTTCAGACACCAACCATCATTGTGAATTAACGCCAACACGACGAGAAACAGGTATGATTTTACTGCAAATGCCATGATCAACAGCCGACGTGCTGTAAAAAGAAATAAATCAGTTACAGGTAGTACAGTGTGACCCTCGAAAAATCTAGACGTTTCAACTAAGTAATGGCCGGCTGTATCTCAAATAAAAACTGCCCTCTCAGACTCACAGTATTCTGAACTTCAACCACAACCTGTTACACGATCTTTCAATAATTTCAGTAATGAAAGCAAAACCACACCATACACCAGTCAAACTCAGCTGACAACGTTGTCGTAAATGTCGTCAAAAATGCATAACACAGATGGCGAATTCTGATTGGTTCACGTGTTCCATAGATGGTCAAAAATAAACCAGCATTTCACCCTGATCTCAAATAGAGCAACGAGACAATAGGCCATGGAATAAAATATCAAAAAGCTCTACCGCTAGCAATATGTTTAACGGCAAATATAACCACTACAATTAACAATTACAGTTCGTGTAAAAATTAATGCTTCGTTCACACGCGGGTTTAATTTTCTAGCTCAAGTGCATATATATATGCTTCTGCCAGCCAGTAGTCTTACAGTTAAAAAATTACAAATCTAAAACAGGTTTCATTCATTCATTTATTTCAATTACTTCCAACGAGCCTGCCGGCCATACATAGGAATTGTACAGGACATTACATACTGGAGGGCACTTACATATCGAAGTAAAGTTTGTGTATATAAGATTATTAGTAAATTGTTGAGCATATAAACACATACAATATATAAACTACGTACATCATCAATATGAGGATTACAGAGAATTATTTCTGATTTTATTTACATTTACATAACATAAAAGTTGTAGAGGTACATGAATAGTTTACAGAGTATTTACATTTACATAACATAGAAGTTCCAGATGTACAATAATACATAACAGATTATTACATTTACATAACATAAAAGTTGCAGAGGTACAAGAATAGATTACAGAATATTTTCATTTACACAACATAAGAGTTGCAGAGGTACAAGAATAGGTTACAGAGTATTTACATAACGTAAAAGTTGCAGTGGTACAAGAATAAATCCGGACAGGTTGCAAGACTGTATTCCAATTTGAAATCCCACATTAATATTATTAAATAAATAAATTCACTATATTATTCAGTACAGTATTTTCATAGAAAAGAATAACGACAGATACTTCTATTTTCAATCCACAGTGAAAATGAAAACCTACAACCCGTTTTCCAGTCCATGGCCGGGTCAGAGATGGAATGAATGAAACCCCAATCTTGCGGCTAGGGTAGGAATTGTGCCGGCTGCCGAGGCCTGTCATACTCCCCAGGAGCAATGATTAATGACTTATAGATGAAATGAAATGATAATGGAGAGTATTGCTGGAATGAAAAATGACAGGGAAAACCGCAGTACCCGGAGAAAAACCTGTCCCGTCTCCGCTTTGTCCAGCACAAGTCTCACATGGAGTGACCGGGATTTGAACCACGGAACACAGCGGTGAGAGGCCCACGCACTGCCGTCTGAGCCACGGAGGCTTCTTTCAATCTACAGTATCCACATTCAATATTTTCCAAGGACAATATATGTATATTTGTTAACTAGTAAAAAAAACGCATCTGTAATTCATAAATGGTTGGAAGTAATGACACGGTACGGTACATTTCAAAATATTCCTCACCTGAAGAGTAAGCTTCACCAATAAAGAATATGGCCAAACTTGTTTTGAATTACTCATATTTTGTGCTAGCTTTAATATATATAATACCTTGTTAAATATATATATAATACCCAGTGGCGGATTTAGTGGGTGGTCTGTAGGACTGCAGCCCCCCCCCCCCGGTTCTGCACACGTAATTTTAAACGAAGCAACATTACATATTCAATAGGGAAATATTTCCAATCCGTTCTGCGAGTTCCTTTAACACTTGATTTTCAACTCCGGAATAACGCAATAACTGAATGCTTCTCTTCACTTGATAATATATGATTCCAATTCCTTCTCTTGGTACTGCCAGGACATAGCTCTGTTATCAGGCCAGGACGAATAGAAGTACATAGTGTGACGACTTCTGCTGTTTGATATGTTCCTACACTACGCGGCGCTGGTGTAGGTAAAGAGGGATCAGCTGTCAATGAACATGTGATTTTAAATGAGATCTGATGTGACTTAATTCAGAATTCATCGTTTAAATAAATTATTTAAAACCGTGTGTTTATTGTTGTTATATTTCAGGAATGTGCATTCTCTTTACTGACCGTTGACTGTGTTTATGTGCGATCTGTGTTTCGTGCAAATTAAGATATAGAGTTCCTTGTTTTGAAAGTAATATGTGACAAATTCGGAGGAAATATTTTACATTTAGTAATGATTTAATGACATTACTTCTGAAATTGGTTCGTCAGTGTCTTAACGAATATCTCAAACGGGTATGTGTGTATTTCATTAATTCACCACAAAATCAAACTCAGTTGCAATTATTAATTATAACCTTAAAAATACACATTTTCAACTGTTAGTGTACATGCTACGTAATATAAACATATTAAAACTCTGCAGGCACCCACATGATGTTACGTACCGGTATGTCATACATATGTAATTCCTACATAACTGTTTAAGTTAAATTATATGTTAACATGCTCAGATTAATGAATCTTACCAGCACTTCACCACATCAGTCAGTTAACTGGATACCTTGGACATTTTCCGGGTATGTTTTGCGGTCGTACAAGCTTGCATTTCTTTCCGTACTTCTTTTATACGGAAATAAAATCGGCATCGTATGTAATGAAAAATTAATTTTGGTACCAAGTCCTGAGCATGTTCAGTACAGCACCCAAGTCTATGAGAAACAGTAATTGAAGGTAAACTATCCAGGCATTCTTGAAATATTTCGCCCCATAATGCTTCTTGTACACTAATATTTCTCACAACAACTTCCTGTACATGAGAAAACAGTAATAATAATTCACTTGATGGGTAAATGAGATAGTTGGATGAGTTACAATATTCCTGTAGACTTGTTAAAGCTGAAAACGGGCTACCCTTTGCCTCCTCGGTATTGTTTTGCAGAGACCCAATACATGCTGTACAGTCTGTCACTTTGCTTGCATGTTTAACAATATACCCACAGAAGTGATGAATAACATTCATTTTTGAACTGGTGAAAGGAATTATTTGTTCATCTTCCCAACTTGATAAGGGATAGCTGATCAAAGGTAAGCTTGCTGTAAATTTTCTCCTGAGCTGTACTTATGATTTTGGCATTGTCTTTGGCAACAGCTTTTGCCATGGCTCTAATCTGATTGAAAAATGATGTTAAGGGTACTTCAACTTCAGACTGGCAATTACCTCCTTTAGGTATAGCATTGCTTAGTGGGACATACACTGACTGTAACATGTGCAGATGCAAAAAGTCCACTGTAGAAGGGTGATCATCAAAGCCTATGGATAGAATACCAAAGTGCCTTTCCAAGGGATCTTGGTTGAATTTGCCTGTAAGCACATAAGAAAAACCGCGGCTCCACAAATACTGTGTAAGTTCTATTGTGCTTTTAAGTGTCA
This sequence comes from Anabrus simplex, assembly GCF_040414725.1. Taxonomy (NCBI): domain Eukaryota; kingdom Metazoa; phylum Arthropoda; class Insecta; order Orthoptera; family Tettigoniidae; genus Anabrus; species Anabrus simplex. Next base: position 320,452,616 of record NC_090266.1, on the reverse strand, counting down.
CACGCATGGACTCAAGAGTTCTCTCAGAAGCGAATGTATTGTTTGGTGCTTTTAAGATCTCACTCATTTCACACAAACGATAAAATTTCTCACAATCAGGAAATAATGCTTCGTCAGGAGTTTTGGCATTCAATGCATCAAAAACATCATTGAGGTCCCTTGTTAGAATTTCTGTGGCTTCACTTCCTTCAAAACCATTGGTGTGACTGTCTCTATAAAAATGAATTGCATTTGCCATAGCCCTGCTGAATAACTGGAACGCCAAATGAGCATTCATTTTCTGAAAACCGTTAGGGTTGATATGTGATGAGGATATTTTTGGACATACTCGCAAACCTGCAGAATCCTGGAGGGTGTCATTTTCATAAACTAGCCTGTAATAGTTGAAGCTAATATTGTGGCCTTTATAGGTAGAATTTTCTTTGGCAAGAAAATAGTTTCTAATGCATTTCAGGATATGAACTGCATCTGAAAATGCCCAAATCTTTCTGGAGGAGCTCACAGGATTGGGAATGCTTACATTTAAGTTATTTAGTTTACCACTGATATCAAGATTTTGCCAAGCTTTCTTGTTTGTCTGACTCCCATCGCACACAAATCCAACCATGTGAATCCCAGCATTTTCCAGTTGAATAATAACTTGGATTATTATTTTTGACAGTATGTCACCAGGCGTGGAATTGCGACTTGCATATATTGCAATAGGTTGCACCCAGTGCTTTAAGAGTGGAACAAACATAAACACTAGGGCATGATTTGCAATATTTGCTTGTTGATCTTCTGGTGTGAGATCATCAAAGTCCACGTACCCATCTATTTTTAAAGAAGTGCCATTAAACTGTATTTCTTCTTTTAGTTTAACTTCATCGAATATTAATATTCCTAACCTGTTGTTGTCATCATCATCATCATCATAAGTGTTAAAGGCTTGAGAAATGGCACTGACTGAATGATGATTGATACCGTATGAACACTTCAGGCCTTTCAACAGACTGCGAAGATATGATGGTGATGGCAGTGGCAGAAGGTCATGCTGTCTACAATGCCTGTAACGTTTTGGGGACTTAATTTTCAACAGGAGTGCTTCCAGTAGAAGTTCCTGATCATAACGCATGCCTTTTGAACTTCTGGTATTGCTCTTCTTCAGTATGGTATCAATTATTATCTTCTGTTTCCCACTTAATCTTTCATTAGGGGTATTTACCTGTTTTTTGGGTGATTTAATTTCTTCAAGCTCCCTTTCTAGTTCAGCATTCTTTTTCTTTTCTTCTTTTCATCTTCTGCTAAAAAAGTAACTTTCCTCTGGAGATGTTTAATTCTATTTTTTAAGATAAATACCCTCTTGTTATCAGCACTAACCTGTAATTTATTAACAGCACTAGAGCGTACAGAGCTAGGGGAGGCTAGTGTGGAATAATCACTTGTGGAAGGAACATCTAATTTGGTAGACTGGCGTTGATATGGAGATCTTCTTACTGTGATGTTTCGTGATAAATATTTCGGAAGATTAGGAAAAATATGTGGGACTGCTGTAGGATCCAGTTTCCATCTCTGTCTTGGAATTTCCACTTTTTCACCATTAGTAATGAAACTGTCACATTTTTGGATAAGTTCGGCCGCAAAATGCAGATCACAGACACGACTTTTATCACTTAAAGGCAGATCATGACGTGGGATAGCTTTCGACCACTTCGAGAACAGAGTGGGATCTTTTGGGGGTGAAAAAAATGCCGTTTTTCATTCGATTTTTTATCGTAACCCGACTTGCAACCCGGGACATGGTAAGTTGTAGGCATATTCAGATGCGGAAGTAAATTGAAGATTATGTCCAAGTATACGTCCTACTTCTCAAATGCCTAAATATTTTTAACTTTTTAGTTCACGAAAAGTTAACCCCAGATATTTTGCACGTATAAAACAGGAAAACGTATAAAACTACCGAAAAAGACCACAAACTGTTTATACACATCTACATAAAGACGATAAAAAGCGCGCGTACTTGGCCCTTTTAACGACAGCAGCGCTGCAGGTGGCGGGGAACATGTACACCGTGTCTGTTAACATGTGATTCAGAGGGAGTCATCACACTATTCATTTCTATTCGTCCTGATCAGGCCATAAGCCTTTGAATCCGCTTCCCCCTTCGTGTGCGCTATAAGGCACCCGACAACCCTGCTCTAGCGGTCTGCATGCACTGCAGACTAGTGCGTCTTATTTGTTGTCCACCGATCGCGATAGTAGAAGTTCTAACAACAACATGAGTACTGTTAACTCAGTGCAGTTTTTAAAAACTATCAAACTTAATGAAAAGTGTGATTTTAAAGCTCGAGGAAGACCTACCCCAGAATTGAAAATCTCCCAGAATGGTAAGAACCGTGACAAAGAGTACACAAGAATTTTAAATCCAGATGTATATAGTAAACATGAATGGTTGTGTGGTTGCAAAAAGTTCAAAATGCACTTTTTTGTTTCCCGTGCCTTATTTTTGGAAGTGCCAGTGAAGGAGCAAACAATACGTGGGTTGATGCAGGAGTTCGTGATCAGAAGAGACTTAGTGATAAAATAAAGAAACGTGAAAAATCAGGAAAACATGTGAACAGTGTGCTAGACTTAGCTCTTCTAGGTTCCGTAGATGTGCGCCAGGGTTTAAGTAAGGCCTATGAGGAATCTGTACAGCGTCATAACAATGGAGTAAGCAAAAATCGGCAAGTACTATCCAGAATAATAAACTGTATTAAGTTTTGTGGGTCAAACGAACTGGCGTTGAGAGGACATGACGAGAGGCCAGACTCCGAGAATCCTGGTATATTTCTGAATTTAATTAAATACACGAGTGAACTAGACTTTGTTTTTAAGTCACATCTAGAGAGTGCTTCGTGTTTCAAAGGAACATGGAAAATGATCCATGAAGAATTGTTGCATTGTATGCTGGAGGTATGCAGAGAGGCTATTTTGGAAGAAGTATCCTAATCTGAATTTTTAGCAATCATGGCTGACGAGACGACGGATGTGTCGGAAGAATTTCAGCTTGTTCTTGTGCTAAGGTACTGTGATTCGCAAGGTAATGCTGCAGAACGGTTTTGGGGATTTTTTAATCCTTCTGGTCAAAATGCAGAGGCTATTTCAAAATGTATTCTTTCCCAGCTTGGCGTTATTCTGAAAGATAAGAAGAATAAACTCATTGCCCAGACGTACGATGGCGCATCTGTTATGAGTGGTGCCGTCAGTGGCGTGCAGACGAGAGTTAAGGAAGTGTACTCGAACGCCCATTTTATACACTGCTTTGCGGAGAGAGCTGCTAAGCAAAACGAGAAAGCAAGAATATTTTTTTGCAAATTTGTCTTCAATACCGGCATTATTTTCCCGATCACCCCAAAGAGTGTCTGTTTTAGATTCTTGTGTGGCTAAACGGATACCTGCTGCTGGAGCCACAAGATGGAGTTTTAAATCGAGAACAGTCAATAGTGTATTCGAGAAAAAGGATGCTTTAATAGATTGCTTTGAACTACTGATGGAATCTGAGTCTTCAAGTGACATCACAATTAGAGAAGCATAGGCTTTGTACAAGTACCTTCAGGATGAAGAGTTCAAATCCTGGCTGAAAGTCTTTCATCAAGGAGACCATTTACAACTTTGTTGAAGTGATTGTATGTATTCCTTTGACCACCCCGGCCAAAAATCGTGATACAGCTGTTGCACCAAATTCCATTTAGTTAGACAGGAGCGGGCGCTGTTGGATATGTCTGGAGAGGGGATAGAGGTCGATCGTCTCCCAACTAGAAAATGTCCAGCTGTCAATTAGCATTGATCATTGGGGTCATCAGTCATTGAACAGAGAGGTCTCGAGTTCAACACAGACTCAATTTTATACAAAAGAGTACTCAGTTCTTCTAAATTAAGAATGCATTTTCCTAGGGTCCGCTTTAAAAGTGATTTTGCGGACATTTTTCCAGCCTTCCAAAGCTCACAGAAATGAGGACTCGAAGTTGGAATAAACTTCAAATTGACATTCAAATTAGATGAATATTCTTCTGTTTCAGTAGAGCTATCCTTAATAAATCTTAATAACTCATTGTTGGCTCCAACAAAATTTGTGCCATTATTATTCAAGATGAGATTTTGAAATCCTCTACGCGCCGTGAATCTTCTAAATGCGGCGAGGAAGTCCTGAGTCGTTAGATTCTTCACCGTTTCAAGATGTATTGCCTTAGTGACAAGACAAAGAGAGCAATTCCTCAATTCTTCAGGGGTAAGTGGACTAATTAAACGAGCATCCTTAGTGGAGGGGATATAAATCTCAGAACATAGCTATAAGGTCGCTTAACTTTGAGAAAGGAAGGAAACTCGTGCAACTCAGGTGGGTGCGCGTTAACAAGCAGGACCCTCAAAGAGGGTTTCGACTCTGCATTCATAGCAGATAGTGTATTACTGGCAACAGAATCAGGGTACAGTGTGGACGATTCATGCAACCAGGAGGAACCATGCCAGCATATATCAAGAGAAAACATTTGTGAGTGTAAAACACCTCGAGACAAGTGGTCAGCTGGATTGCTGTGGGTAGGTACATGTCTCCAATCTGAGACTGACGTGAGGGATTGAATTTCAGCAACTCTATTAGCAACAAAGGTTTTTCAACGTTTGGTGGGATTCTGTAATCAATACAGAACTACCGTGCTGTCACTTCAGCAGTATGTGAAGATTGGAATGTGTAGTTTCAGGGATTCAGTGACCATACTCATAAGGCGATATAGCAATAGAGCAGCACGAAGCTCTAAACGGGCAATAGATTGCTGTTTCAATGGAGCAACTCTCAATTTAGAAGTCAGCAGGATCACTGATACCTCATCATTATCAGATACTGTCCTAACATACACACAAGCACCATAGGCAGCTTCTGAAGCGTCAGAAAAGCCATGGATTCCAATAACCTTATTCTTAGCAAAGGGCATCATACTTCTTTACACTCTGAGTTCGTTAAGCAAAGGGAGCTCACTGTAGATAGCATTCCAGGTTTCAATAATTTCAGATGAAGGTTCTAACCCATCATCCCAATCAATTTTCAACTGCCAAAGAGATTGGAGGATAAGTTTGCACTTAACCACGGCATATCCTAACAATCCAAGGGGATCAAATATGGAAGCAATGATAGTGAGAATGTTTCTCTTAGTGAATTCCTTAGGTGCTTCCTTCAAATTTATATGAAACTGAAACTCATCACATTTAGGATTCCACACGATACCCAATGGTTTAATTGCTTCATCCTTAGTGAGGTTACGAGGTGACAACATTTCTCTATTCTCTACAGGGACATTGGCAATAGCTTCTGGACAACTTGACGTCCACTTTCTATGATGAAAATGTGCACTATCAAGCACAGAAGAGATTCCTGATTGTAGTTCCTTAGCTTCTTCAACTGAACTAGTATCTGTCAGCAGGTCGTCAACATAAAAACAAAAGCGACTGATCTCTGATGCAGTGGGGTGAGATTCCTTGTGTTCATCAGCAAGTTGAACTAGACATCCCGTAGCAAGAAAAGGGGCGGAACTTCTTCCGTATGTGACAGTAGTAGGACGGTAGTCCTTGATTTCTTCATCAGTAGATTCACGCCAAATAGTTTTCTGAAGATTTTTGTGGTCAGAATGAAATAGCACACATCTGTAAATCTTAGCAATGTCAGCTGCAAGAGCAAAAAATAGGTTCTGAACCTTAAAACAATGGACAGCAAGTCAGGCTGAATAGTAGGACCAACCATTAACAGAATTCGAGGCTATCCTATTTGATGATTCACAACTTCCGTCAAAAACAACTCTCAGCTTTGTTTGTAGTGCTAGAATCCTTGAGCACACAATGATGGGGCAAGTAAATGTTTAAAGAGTTAGAGGTCTCTGGAGGGGCAATTTCCATGTGACCCATTTCACTGTATTCACGCATGAAATCTACATACTTCCCTTTCAAGTCTGGAAGCTTAGCAAATTTATTTTCCATCCGTTTGAGCCTTCTAACAGCATTATGCTTAGGTGGCACTTCAGCACGAATAGGATGTTTGACAACAAACCTACAAGAATCATCTCTTTGAACACTATTCACAATGTGTTATTCACAAGCCCTTTCTTCAGGAGGAAGAACTGGGTGATGAAGATCTTCAAGCTGCCAGAACGTTTGGAGTTTAGTGACAATAGAATCAAGTTTTACAAGATTGGCACGGTGAGCCTTGGCATTATTCTTAATGCACGACTCAGGGAAAGTGCCTGACAGCACCCAACTAAATTCGGTATCTAACAAGGCAGGATAACCTTTCTTATGCAAAATATTAGAAGACACAATTTCGTAGTAGACATCAGCTCCTAACAAGATATCGATAGTAGAGGGCTGATTAAATGTCTTATCACTCAAAATAACATCATGAGGAATAACCCAATTGGAACAATCAATTACCTGCGCAGGAAGTGGACTTGTGATTGTGTTCACGAAAGCGCAGTTCAACGTCAATGTATAATCTGATACATTGGAGAATAAAACAAGGTTACATGTGGAACTTACAGGAGACACGTTCGCATTGCCTGTACAACAATAGGCAGACGACAAGCCCTTGTACGGGTAGCAAGTTTCTTGACAAGATCAGAAGTCATAAAGGATAATTGACTCGCAGAGTCTAACAAAGCTTTAACTAGTACAATCTCTCCTGAGCTATCTTTTACACCTACACACGCTGTGCTCAGCAAAACATTAGAACCTAGTCCTGAAACAACCTGCATAGAGATGGGTGAAACAATTGCAGAACTTGTAGCATTGCTATTATTATTGTTATTATTGGGACTTGTTTGTTCCTTGTGAACCAATAAGTTGTGGGGCCTATTACACTGGGGGCACGTGTTTTGCTTACACTGTTTAGGAACATGAGATGTGGAAAAACAAAGATAACAAAGTTATTTTCCCTCACAAACTTGCGACGATGATCAATGTTTGCTTGTTTGAACTTTCTACAATCATAAATGCTGTGATTATCAAGTTTGCAAAACCTACAGTTCAAGGAAGTGCTGTTGTTGGCAATGTGAGGTGCTTTTAGGTTCGATTTTGATTCTCGTTTTTGCTCGATAACAGGTTTCTTGCATTCTGTTAGTTCTAATGTATTACATTTTCTTTCAAAGAAATCAATTAATTTATTTAGTGTGGGAATATCAGTGGAGAAAAATTTGTTTTCCCATTCACTTCTATGTTTGGACTTGATCTTACTTAGAATCAATTCCTGCAGCAAAATTTCATGAAGTGGAACTTGACCCTCCAAATTGTCATTAGCACTTGGTTTATCAATTCGCGATGTTCAACGGAAGATCTACTAGTACAATTATGGAGATTGAGCAAATGTTTTACGTGCTGTGAAAAAAATCAAGCGTTTATTATTGTACATTTCATGAATTAAATTCCAAGCAACAGTGAAGCTCCGCGTATATGGCTAGGTTATGCAACGAATCCCTAGGTTCGCCATGAAGAGACGAGAATAGGTAGCGTAAACTTTGCACATTGTCAATGTGGGTATTGTTAATAATTAATCTTTGAAAGGTGTTCCTGAAACTCAAGTATTTTATCAAATCTCCTTTGAAAAAAGACAATTCAATGGGAGGGAGCTTCAAGCTACAGCTGGACCGAGTAGAGTTATCAGATACAATGGATGTGTTACTAGGACTCCTGGGTCATTCAAATGAACAAAGCAATTCTTGAATCCTACCAATTATTGTACCAAACCTATTTTCAAATTCATCATGCTCTCCAAAGTGCGTTTCGCTAGATTTTGAGTCTAATTCACATTCTAAATACTCCCTAACTGCACTGAACTCGTTCCAAATTTCTGGCAACCTATTCTGTTTGGAAATCAGTTCGTAGTGGTTGATGTTATCTTGCTTCAAGTAATTTTCCAGATGAGTTAATGACCTTTTAAGTAGACCACATTTTTGAACAGCCTTGGCCTCGAATTCGAACACCATGATGAATAGTTCGGGTGATCAATTATTGACAAGATAATAATAGACATCAATCTTACAACTATGGTGACTATTGGTGACTATGCAAACAATAAGCTCTATATTCAGTGGACTGCATTCATTTTGCATTATTAGAATAAGTGAGAGTCTTTGACTGGAACCAACAATGTAGGTAGATGCATACAAGCATTAAATAACGTACAATAAATCACGTACGTTCTAAAATATGTAAAATACTCAAACACGGAAAGTAGGATTAGTATATTAAGCAGGATGTCCACCCGAGTCATGATAGGAACAATTAAAGACAAATGAACAGACTTACAGTACATGGCGGTGCTGTATCATTGATCATCACTATCACTGGAACTACTCCTTGACTGGAACCACATGGCCAAAGTGACTGGAAAGTTCAAAGGATGACGTCTGCGATGTAATGCTAGCTGGAGTCCAAATTCCAAGCGGTATTTGACATCTCGAATATCATGGTATCAGATACATGTTTGGGTAAACTATTCCCAAGAATAGATGTGTTAGCACGTGGTAATATTCCACAGATTGTATACGCGCGATATCAAAACAGTTCTAAAACAACATAGACTTCGTTGAAATCTCAATAGGACGAATTCAAACATTCGAAGTAATTAGTCTTAAGCACGATATTCTGGTGCTTCAATACAATAACTCTTCACGATGTTTTTCGCGCCAAGCTCGTTGCTATGTTCATATGGCTGTTGCAGGCAGAAGTTCATGACGATAACAATTTATGGAGACTAGCACAATGTTCAACGTTCACAATGATTCTCATCCCGGCCCGGAAGGACCAAATTTTTATGTTGCGAACGACGAAACAACGTATCAGCCGCACATAACAAAATTCAGTTCCATAGGCGCACAAATACAATTTTAAAACAAGTCAGATGTAGGACCAGACTGCACCAAACGAGCAGACACAAACACGTCATTCAGAAGATTATTAAAATATTAATTACACATGAATAAAACACTGCATATTTACAGGTATGTACAACAAATTCAGAGGTACACCAAAACCCGGGTACTGCTGCCGGTCGCCATGTTCAGTCTGTTAATATAAAACAAAACGCAGCAGCACATTGACAACTATGACAAATGAAATGTGGCAAGCGAGTACCAACAAAAAGGCCGCAACAGATGGTACATTAAGGAATGTAAGGGAATGAGGATAATAGTAATGAAGTCGCTAAAAGAATATAGAAAGAACGTTGGGGGTGTAGATAGGGAAGTTTTTGTAAATTAAGAAAATAATACAAGCTTAAAATTGGTGAAAGGAGGAACATATGGATGAGGGAACAAGCAGAGGCAATAAATAAGGAGTGCATGATGAAGCAACCCGTAAGGGTGAGGGACAGAATAAATAAAATTCATAAGGGGAGAATAGGGTTGACAAAGTGAGTATTGATTACGACTAACGGGTGGACTTCTTCCGAGGGTTATTAGGAAGAAAGGATAGATGAAATTATGCAGGGAGGGAAAAGGTCATAGGGTGAGATATGGATGAGCAGATATATGAGCTGGATAAAGAAATATCAAAAGAGGAGTACTAGGGGTGATAGGAAAACTCAAGGGTAGATCGGCGGGTGGAAGCTATGGTATCAATAACTTGTTTGGGAAAGAAATAGGCAAAAATAGTCAGATGATATAGGGTATAATGAAACTATTCAACAAGATCTTCGTGGGCAGTAGGTTTCCAAAGGAGTGGGAAATGGTGATTATATATGCGCAATCTATAAAAGATAAGGTGAAAAGTATCTACCGAGTAACTATAGAGGTATAACCTTACTGGATTCCTTGAGTAAGATATACACAGGAGTACTAGCGAACAGACTGAGGGACTGAGCGGAAGAGCAGTCGATAATGTCAATTTTTCCAGAGTGGTTTCAGAAAGGGTAGAAGAACGATGAATAATATAATGACAGTCAGGTTGATCCTGGAGAAATATCTGAATACGAAAGGAGGTAATGTATATATAGCGGCCATACATTTTCAAAAAGCTTTCGATACAGAGAATAGAGGAGCATTAGTAGAAAAATTAGAAAGGGTGGGGGTGTCAAGAAAGATTATCCGAGCGATTGAGGCGATATACGAGAAAGTCTATCGTTGCATTAAATAGGAAGAAAATTTAATAAGCAGTCTGATTGAATGTAAGATGGGATTAAAACAGGGTTGTAAGCTATCGCCGATTGTATTTCTATTATTCATAAATGACATACTACAAGGTCACGGAAAGAATAACTGGGCGACGCTGGTTGTAAACGATGTAGAGATCCCAGGATTGGTTTTTGCTGATGATGTGATTTTATTGACTTTAACAGGGTAGGTTTTGCAGAGAAGTTTGAACGTGGTTGCAGAATATGCTATGAAGTGTTCTCTGAAAATATACGGTAATAAATCGAAGGTGAAGGTAGTTCGAAAGTGCAGGGCGAGAAAGAAGGAAAGGAAGTGGGTGGTCCAGGGGGAGAGGTTTGATGAGGTAGGAAATTTGGAATATCTGGGTGTTCTTATAAACGGAAGAGGGGGATAGGAGAATCAAATTAAGAGAGTGAAATGGAAAGGGACGGCGGGTCTCTCAGTTGTTAAGATTCTGGAGACAAAGTACCCGGGTATAAAATATAGTATCTAAAGGATGCTGAGCAGAGTACTGTATGGGGCGCAACTATGGGTTCTAGAGGAAAGAAGAGATATGTTAAATGAGACTATTTGTATATTTAGTAAGACGGTAAAGCGACTTCCGCAGTGTACAGCAAATGCCGGAGCCATAGTAATCTGTGCGGAGTATATAGGGGTTGAAAGTGTGAAGAGGGTACTTAACTACTGGACGCGATTGAAGAGAGGGGAGGGGGTAAAGTGTTGCAATCATCTTACCGGAAACAACTGAAGTGTATGTATGCTGGGAGCTGGCCCTCGAACATCAAAAGATACGTGGAAAGGTTGGGTATGGGATACATATGGCAATAGTTTTGGAATAAAAATGGTAGCAGAAATCAGAGATCGATGTTAAGGAGGGTCAAGGATATCCAAAGGCAGGGACAGTTGGAGAAATGTAGGGAGAGAGAATTCCTAATTGTATTTAGTAAGAGAAATCAAGTCTCAAGGATAAACATTGGTAATGTGGACAGAACGGTGAGAGGAGCTTTATTGTGGTGGATTCTGGATTGGTATAAAAATAAGGGGTGGATTAGAAATAAAGACAATTCTTTGTGTATACTATGAGGTAAAGTGAATGAGACCTGCACCTGTTAGGTCGATGTAAAGAAAGAGAAAAAGTGAGAGTGAAACTTTTGAGTGAGTCAGCAAATATTAGTTAAGCAGAGTGATGAACAAAAAATTATGGGGTGGGTGATTAAAGAATGGAATAGCGGAGGGAATATAAATTGGTATTTATGTGCTGTTAAGAAATTATGTGTTAAGAAATTAAAGGAAGTGGGCAATTGAGGCAACTGGACATGACATTGTATTTATGTGCTGTCAAAGAGGAGAGAATGATACAATTGGACATGAACGTAAATAGAAATTAATTGTGTAAAACATTATAAGTCATGAGTTACTTTCTAAGGAAGGCTGGTCAAGGCAGAGACGAGACTCGGCAAAGTCAAGAAACGATAATGCTGTAACAGCAGAACTTGAACAGTGAGGTACGTCGCGAGCAGCCTTGTCGAGATGACTCAGGTCAAGAGCTGCCGTGCTCGAGCACGTGGAACGGAATGTGAATAGAACAAGACTTGCTGATTCTACCAGGATAGAAGAGGTAAGCTTTTCTATTCGTTGTTCATTCTTTTTTGTTCATGTTGTCCGTATTGTGAATAGATTTTATTTTAATCTTTCTTCATTCTTTGTTTTGCCGTGTTGCCAGTATTATGTATTGTACATCCTTTCTCCGAATAGGAGGAAGGTCTTTGTATTTGCTCTGATTGTCTTTATTGTTTTAGATTTTATGTAGCTTGAAATTTACCCTAGTTTTGCTTGGGTTTGGAAATGTTCTTATTTTTCTCCGTTTTGATCGAATAGGTTTGAATACTGAAAGATCTGGAGGAAAATATATATATATACTATATACAAATACTAATAAAGAATGTTTGTGAATATATTAATTCCATCCCCTTGTCTATGGAGGATGGATAGCTGAAGTAGGGGACTGCCTGTAGTGGTCATCTACTGTGGAGACTTCGAGGGCCCTGGGACCGCTACGGTAGCTGCGAGGCCCTTCAGGAATTCTGAAAAGCACAGGCAAAATGGGCTCTGCTTAAGACGCAGCAGGTCGTTATGCAATTAGGTACCAAAATACGTTAAGAAAGCAATGTACATTTATATCTTATAGCAATTGTACACTATTTTTGAGGTAATTTCGCATGCTGTATATGAGTTGACCATGTGTGTAAGTACAGAAGATATTATGAGTAGAATTTTGTAAATAATATAAATTTATTAAGGATGAACTGTGTGCATAGACAAATTGTTGATGTAAATAGTGTAATACTGTGTCTTAGGAAAATTGTCTTCTTTCCTCTTTAATTTTACTTGTTGAGAACAGTGTATTTTTGTGTACTATTTGCCACCGAGGTAGAGATCGCCTTTGCATATAAGGTATTTTGATTTTAATACTTCGTTCAAACATCAGAAATGACGGCTTTATTCGTAGACGAGAGCTGGAGATACAGGAAGGTATCGCAGACTTTATTGCAATTAGGCAGAGAGTCAGAAACAGCTGTTGGATTGCAAGAACTTACCAGAAGCAGACGTGCAATCTGACCACACTTTGGTGGTAATGAAATCAATCAATCAATCAATCAATCAATCAATCAATCACTACAGATCTGCATTCAGGACAGTCGCCCAGGTGGCAGATTCCCTATCTGTTGTTTTCCTAGCCTTTTCTTAAACAATTGCAAAGAAGTTGGACAATTATTGAACATCTCCCTTGGTAAGTTATTCCAATCCATAAATCCGCATCCCATAAACGAATAGGGCTATAAACGAATAGTTGGCCAAATTTGTCCTCTTTTATTCCAACGTTATCTTCATATTATAATCCTTCCTACTTTTAAAGACCCCACCAAAACTTTCTCGTCTACTAATGTCATTCCACGCCATCTCTCCACTGTCAGTTCGGAACATACCACTTAGTTGAGCAGCTCGTCTCCCTTATCCCAAGTCTTCCAAACCAAAACTTTTCAACATTTTTAACGCTACATTTATGACGGGAATCACCCAGAACAAATCAAGCTGCATTTCTTCGGACTTTTTCCAGTTCTTGAATGAAGTAATCCTGAAGAGGGTTGCATTCACTGGAACAGTACTTTACTTGGGGTCTTAACGGAGGCATACACGCCCTCTCCTTTACATCCTTACTACATTCATTAAATACCCTCATAAACATGTACCCTTTATTTCCACTCCCATTTTTATGATTACTCCAGTGAAGATCTTTCCTTACATTAACACCTTGGTATTTACAATGATCTGCAAGAGAAACTTTCACCCTATCAACGCAGTAATTAAACTGAGACGACTTTTCCTATTTGTAAAACTCGCAACATGTCTTTTAGTCCCGTTTATCATCATACCATTGTCTACTGTCCATCTCACAACACCATATAGTTCATTTTGCAGTTACTCACAATCCTGTAAATTATTTATTACTCTATACAGGATACAGAAAGGTTATTGGCTCAAGGATAATTTCGAGATAGAGGAAGCGACTAATACTAAAGAAGTATTAACATTTACCTATGATAACAATGTCATTTACAGTAAGATACACAAGTTGAAAACTAGAAAAGCGGCCGAAATTCATAAGAATTCTGGGGATATATTAAAGGCAATGTGTTGGGATACAGTACCATATCTGAATTACTTATTTGACTACAGTTTGCATGAGGGAGCTATACCAAATGAATGGAGAGTTGCTATAGTAGCCCCTGTGTTTAAAGGAAAGTGTGGGAAAAAACTACCTTTATTCTCGCTACTAAACACTCTTTAATGCTTACAATAACATTTTGATTTAGCATTGTACAACGATTCGTAGTTAATCTTTGTAAAACGACAAAAGATCCCAATCTACTCTCTTGAAGTGCGTTTCTTTGCTTATTTCAAAGCCCTCGAAAACAAATCTAAGGAGTAACAAGAATCAAAGAGGTTACACTAACTGATCTCACACAACATCCTCCCACCTAAGTCAAATGAATGTTAACATGAACTGACTTACACCTTACCACTTTCATAAAATATAGTCCTGAAACAATTACAAAATGATAAAATTCAATAACATAAACACAAAGAAATATGTTAATCGACACACATCACAAATTTAACTTTTTTGTCTTGTGAATCAATCGTCTTAGACGAGTTATTTTCACTGCCTGCTTTGAAACTTGAGGACCATCTTCAGGAGGAGTAGAAGAGTGGCATGCTGCGGCTTCGTGATTAATTTTCTTCACTTGGAACAAAGTCTTTCCTTAGGTGGTTTCGGATTTCCTAGGTATCCTCAGGTGGTTGAAACTCGAGTTCTAGTGGGTATATTCTTTGAACTGGCCTTATAAGCTCGCCTGAAGCAGTGACGACACGAACTACTCTAACATTGCCATCCTTTCCCTTAACAAGCTCAACAACTCGTCCCAATGGCCAATCCATTCTTCTAGTGTCATCATTGCCAACCAAAACAATTTCTCCCAGTTTGAGATCATGTGGCTTATCCTTGCTGGCAAATAACTTCAACTGACCTAACTACTCAGTACGAAATATTTCTCTAAGATTCTTTTTCAGCTGGTGGCGATACTGCAGCCTTTTCCGAAGATAAGTTGCTTCGAACAGGTCATACTCAGGTACTCCTACTTCTTCTATGTCGTGTAGAAACATGTTTAGAGTTAGAGCAGCCAGATCTGATGGGTTGTCAGACAAATAGGTTAATGGCCGAGAATTTATGACGGTTTCGCAGTCACGGAGGATTGTCTGCATCTCTTCATAGTTGACAGATGATCGACCAAGCACTCGACGGAGAAGAGTTTAGAGCATTCCTACTAGTCGTTCCCACCAACCTCCCCACCATGGCGAAGCTGGAGGATTAAAACGCAAATCTATCTTCCGCGCTGAACTATATTGTGAGATTGCATTCCAGTCCAGTTTGTGACAGGAGTTCTTAAACCCAACAAAATTAGTTCCCTGGTCACTGTAGACAATGACAGGTTTTCCTTGTTTGCTGCAGAAACGTCTGAAAGCTTGTAGAAAGCTGTCTGTGGATAACGAAGACACCAGTTCCAATCGAACTGCACGGTAAACTCCGCAAGTGAATAAGCAAACCCATGCCTTCTTCGAGGTTCCATAATCGGATTTGATGTAGAGAGGACCAGCAAAGTCAACTCCAGTAACTTCAAAAATTCTTGCGTCATCCACTCTACACTCAGGTAATGGCGAAGGATGAGCTGCCAACCTCTTTGAACTGTGACGTTTACGAATCATGCAGGAGTTAATAACAGCTCTAATTGTTTGTCTGCCTCCTAGAATCCAATACTGTTGCCTCAGAATTGACAAAAGCATCTGCGTACCAGCATGACAGTTGCTAAGATGGGCGTCCATAATCAGTCGCGAACGACTGGGTGATCAGATTTCGGGAGCACAATGGGATGGCAAAAGTCCCTGACATCATCCCGGTTAGATATCTTGGTCATCAAACGAATCAATCCCTGTTCGTCAACAAATGGAAGTAAGCTCTTTAGTTTGGAATTGAAAACATCTTTGAACACTTCCTCCTGCACTCACCGTAAAATCTTCCTTTCTGCCGTGACAAATTCCTCACTTGTCAGGTTACGATGTATGCGTTGAGCTTTGCTGATGCGACAGTTGGTCAGAAAGCGCAACATCCAGCCTACCATCCTTACAATTTTCTTGCACTGAGAAAAGTGTCGGTAATGCCAATCTTTACTGATGTCTTCTGAATTACTTGATATCAATGAAACGACATTTTTCCTTCTCTCCGAATTTATCTCTTCCTCATTATAAGAAAAGTCAGTTTGTGGCCAGCAGTCTGGATTTTCTCTCAACCAACCAGGGCCCTCCCACCAACGGCATTGTATCAATATCTTCACAGAACATCCCCGTGATGGAAGATCTGATGGGTTTTCTTTTCCAGGAACATGTCGCCATTCACAACCAACTGACAGTTCTCGTATCTCTTTAATCCGGTTCATGACGAAAGCACCCCATGCTTCACTTCGCTGAATCCAAGCGAGAACAGTTTAAGCATCTGTCCAAAAAGTTGCCTTAATATCGGGTATACAATAATCCTTTGCAATCGATGCATATAATTTCGTTGCTATTGAAGCTGCTAAAAGTTCTAACCTGGGAATGGTCAATCCCTTGCCTGATTTTCCAGTTGGTGCAACTCTTGACTTGGCAGCCACCAAGTGAACACTCACTTCACCCGCTTGCTCAACACGCAGGAAAACAGCCGCTGCATATGATGTCTGACAGGCATCTGAAAAAATGTGAAGTGTCCAGGAGTCGTTTAGGCTGTTGCAGTTAGACAACCAACGAGGAATCTTAACTTGAGCTAAAAGAGGAACTTCTTCAAGCCAACTCAGGAATTTCATTTTGATTTCTTCATTGACTTCTTCATCCCATGTCAAACCTTCCCTCCAAGTCTTTTGAAGCAACAATTTTTGTATTAATACTACACTACATGTGACACCCACCGGATCAAAAATTCTATGGGCAGCTCTCAAAATAACTTTCTTTGTTATTTTCTCGAAGCTAATCGAAAGAAGTTTATCCATGTTCATTGCTAGGGAATCGTCGGACTTGTTCCATAGGAGTCCTAACACATTGGCAGGTCCGGAAACGTCATTACTTCCGGTCAACTCGCACCCTCGAAGACAAAATTGCCGTTCCCTCATGACACCTGAAGCTACTTTAGCTTATTCTTCACCGTCCAAACTGGCAAGGCAATTATCAACATAGAAGCTATGGGTAAGAAGCTCCACAAATGACTTGGGCCATGGTGACTTCCCTTCGTCACACAGTACTAATGTATTTTCAAGGTGAAGTTTGATGCATGATTCTAATAGAAAAGGACTTGGAGAGACTCCAAATACAACACGACAATGTATGTACACTGACTGACAGAGCAAATGCGACACCAAGAAGGAGTGGTTCGAAAGGGATGAAAGTTGGGGAAAAAACAGAGACGGCACGGACGAATAATTGATGTTTATTTCAAACCGATATGCAGGTTACACAATGCGCAAGGCATCGACTCAGTAGGATGTAGGACCACCGCGAGCGGCGATGCACGCAGAAACACGTCGAGGTACAGAGTCAATAAGAGTGCGGATGGTGTCCTGAGGGATGGTTCTCCATTCTCTGTCAACCATTTGCCACAGTTGGTCGTCCGTACGATTCTGGGGCAGAGTTTGCAAACGGCGTCCAATGAGATCCCACACGTGTTCGATTGGTGAGAGATCCGGAGAGTACGCTGGCCACGGAAGCATCTGTACACCTCGTAGAGCCTGTTGGGAGATGCGAGCAGTGTGTGGGCGGGCATTATCCTGCTGAAACAGAGCATTGGGCAGCCCCTGAAGGTACGGGAGTGCCACCGGCCGCAGCACATGCTGCACGTAGCGGTGGGCATTTAACGTGCCTTGAATACGCACTAGAGGTGACGTGGAATCATACGCAATAGCTCCCCAAACCATGATGCCGCGTTGTCTAGCGGTAGGGCGCTCCACAGTTACTGCCGGATTTGACCTTTCTCCACGCCGACGCCACACTCGTCTGCGGTGACTATCACTGACAGAACAAAAGCGTGATTCATCGGAGAACACGACGTTCCGCCATTCCCTCATCCAAGTCGCTCTAGCCCGGCACCATGCCAGGCGTGCACGTTTATGCTGTAGAGTCAATGGTAGTCTTCTGAGCGGACGCCGGGAGTGCAGGCCTCCTTCAACCAATCGACGGGAAATTGTTCTGGTCGATATTGGAACAGCCAGGGTGTCTTGCACATGCTGAAGAATGGCGGTTGACGTGGCGTGCGGGGCTGCCACCGTTTGGCGGCGGATGCGCCGATCCTCGCGTGCTGACGTCACTCGGGCTGCGCCTGGACCCCTCGCACGTGCCACATGTCCCTGCGCCAACCATCTTCGCCACAGGCGCTGCACCGTGGACACATCCCTATGGGTATCGGCTGCGATTTGACGAAGCGACCAACCTGCCCTTCTCAGCCCGATCACCATACCCCTCGTAAAGTCGTCTGTCTGCTAGAAATGCCTCCGTTGACGGCGACCTGGCATTCTTAGCTATACACGTGTCCTGTGGCACACGACAACACGTTCTACAATGACTGTCGTCTGAGAAATCACGGTACGAAGTGGGCCATTCGCCAACGCCGTGTTCCATTTATCGTTCGCTACGTGCGCAGCACAGCGGCGCATTTCACATCATGAGCATACCTCAGTGACGTCAGTCTACCCTGCAATTGGCATAAAGTTCTGACCACTCCTTCTTGGTGTTGCATTTGCTCTGTCAGCCAGTGTATATCTTGAGACTTCCATTTCTGTCTAACCACAAGAATCTAAAAAAAATTCTGTCTCTCTCGCGAATGCTGATCTGGAGAAAAGCTCTTCTTATGTCTCCAACACCTTCCACCTTCTTTAGACGGAAACGTGCCAACACAGAAGGTATTTTCTCAATTAATTTAGGGCCTTTCTCAAGACACTGACTGAGGCTGGGCTGTTTATTTTCTTTAGACGAGGCATCGAACACGGGGCGCACTGGTGTTGTTGATCCAGGTTTCACAACTTGACGATGAGGCAAATAGTGGCAATGAACATCCATTTCCTGGGGAGGCATCCCATCTGTCACCCCTCCCCACAGCCAATCATCTAGTACTTCCTGATAAGCATCATAGTAACCTTCAGTCTTCAATCTCTTAACAGTAGACCACAGTCTCTTCAGTGATAATTGGTAATTATCAGGCAGTGGAGGATGGTTCTCAACCCATGGGAGGTAAACTTCAAAACGCTCTTATTTGTTGACTGTAACTGTATCAAGGAAATGTCGCTGTGTAGTAGACTCAATCTCAGATCTGCTGAGTTTCTCAGAGGATCACTAATCCCTAAAGTATCTAGAGTCCATAAATCTGTGCCGGTGGCTTCTTTGGTTAACATGCTAGATACCACCCTGGCTAGATTCCCATTACTGTGTGTGATGTCAGGAATTTTCCCTGTCAATGTCCAGCCAAGAATTGTCTCCATTGCTACTAGTCCTGAACTCAATTATACCCGTCTACCAGTCCAAAGTTTGCCAGCAAAATCAGCTCCAACTAAAATCTCAATATCTGCCGAAGTGCAAACATCACTTAACTCTATGTTTTGCGAAACATGTTCTGTATCCAAGGGCCATCTAAAACAGGAGCAGTTCGTCCGCAGATCTTCCGTTGTCCAAGCACGTCAAAATGGCAATGGTATGATTTGTCCAATTTAGAAAGGTAAAGTGTGAAAACATTGTGTTGCAGACTTCCGTGGTAGCTCCTCCAAACAGTGAATGCTAAATTAATTCCTGAGAGCGTGGAACATACCCCATTTCAGCAGCAGTGTTGGCCAATATATATGAGCGATGAGATGCTGAGTATGGATCACTGGCTGAGCAACTTCGTCCCCTTTGCCACATCGCTCTTTCTGAATCTGTCCGCACATTAATGCAAAATGCCCCTTTCCACAAATGACACATTTGGGACGATTTTTAAGTCTCTTAGCTAGGTGCCCAACTCGCAGACAGCAGAAACATGCCCTATTTTTATCCACTACTTGTCGTCTTTCTAATAAAGACAATTCCTGAGCTTTAATACAATCTTGAGAACTATGACCAGAAGAACAAAATAGGCATTTCCTCTCCTCTTTAGAGGCGGTGAGCAGCCCTGCAGCAGTGGAAATATCATTTGAAACAAATGTGGATTGCCTCACAGCACCTTTGGCTGTAGGCTTTGTGACTTTCGCTCTAGATTTATCCGCATCCCTGAGACCGAAACCAGCCATTGCCAGAGGAATTCTCTGTTCACTTTCGACTCAGATCTTAAAAAGTCCATGAGTTGTTTCAGTCGAGCCTTTCCGGGGTCCTCACCCTGTGTATTAGCCTCTCGTTGATGTGAAGCTAGAGATCGTTGCCATGCTCGTAGAAGTTCTTCAGGCAAACAAGACTCCATGAGAGGAAAAAGCATTGTTTCACACCTATCCGTGGTAACCTTTAAAGTTTCAAGAGCCCTTAAGTAACTTTCAAGCCGGTCATATAACGAGCATAAAGTCATGCCAGACGATGGGTTACTAGCTTGCAATACTAGCCTAAGCAGCTCTCTAACATATACTTCAACTAGTAACGGGACTTTAATGCTTCCACAGCCTTGGGGTAGTTCTCAGAAGTAGCAGGATAACTACTGACAACTTCTCTGGCACGAGAGCCTTCAGTAGTGGCTTGAATAAGAGAATGGAACTTATCCGAGGGATCTAAACTTATATCTTCATCAATTTTTCCAAACTGGGCCCAAAACTGTAACCAGTCCTTTGGTTCACCACTGAATTTTTTAAGTTCTAGGAGTGGAAGCCTATACTTTCTTTGAGGAAACGCGTCAACACTTGGGGCACTTTCATTGATAGTATTCTGCTGTTATCTCTCTCTTAACATAACAGCTACCTTAATCTGCAGGTTATTAAATTTACAAATTATATCATCAGTGGCACTAACCTCTTTCTCTAGGTCATCCTTATCCATATCTTGCTCCAACATCATATCGAACATCTGCTGGTCCAGTGTCCGTAGTTCTTGATGTTTCTCCTGCAGTAAATTAAAGTCCGCTTCAATGACAACAGGATCTGTTTCTTCACTCTCTAAGTTGTTGACGATCTTATTGTAAATCCGCGTATATGCACGTAGATGAATCGCACGAACTTTCGTTACCTTATACATTGCAATTTTAAGCCTTGTCCTGTCGCGGTCGCCAAATATGGGGAAAAAACTACCTTTATCCTCGCTACTAAACACTCTTTAATGCTTACAATAACAACATTTTGATTTAGCATTGTACAAAGATTCGTTGTTCATCTTTGTAAAACAACAAAAGATCCCAATCTACTCTCTTGAAGTGCGTTTATCTGCTTATTTCAAAGCGCTCGAAAACAAATCTAAGGAGTAACAAGAATTAAAGAGGTTACACTAACTGATCTCACACAACAGAAAGGGTGTCCTCATCCTCATCCAGAAGTGGTGCAGCTATTTTCAGGCACACCTCCATTGGAGGTGAGCTGCATGTACCATTTCAACCACATACCAGCCCTCCTGCCATTCTTAAATTTCTGGCAGTACCGGGAATCGAACCCGGGCCCCCGAGGACGGCAGCTACTAACACTAACCGTTACGCTACAGAGGCGGACCCAGAAAGGGTGATAGACATAAATTTGTAAATTACAGGCCAGTCAATCTGACATGGCTTGCATGTAAGCTTTGGGAAAGCATTTTTTCTTATTGTATTAGACATGTTTGCGAAATTAACACTGGTTTGACAAAAGGCATTTTGGGTTTAGGAAAGGTTATTCCACTGAAACTCAGCTTGTAGGATTCCAGCAAGATGTATTAGGTATCTTGGATTCAGGAAGTCAAATGGACTGTATTGCGATTGGCATATCTAAGGCATTTGATAGAGTAGATCATGGGAGACTACTGGTGAAAATGAATGCAATTGGTCTAGAAAACAGAGTGACTTAATGGGTGGCTGTATTTCTAGAAAAAAGAACTCAGAGAAATAGAGTAGGCGCAGCTTTATCTGACACTGTAATAATTAAGAGGGGAATTCATCAAGGCAGTATTATTGGACCTTTATGTTTTCTTATATATAAATGATATGTGAAAAGAAGTGGAATCTGAGATAAGGCTGTCTGCAGATGATGTTATTTTATACAGAGTAATAAAGAAGTTACAAGATTGTGAGCAACTGCAAAATGACCTCGATAATGTTGTGAGATATACAGTAGGCAATGGTATGATGACAAACGGGGTTAAAAGTCAGGTTGTGAGTTTGTTTTGCTAGTTGCTTTACGTTGCACCGACACAGATAGGTCTTATGGCGACGATAGGTTGTGAGTTTCACAAATAGGAAAAGACCTCTCAGTTTTAATTACTGCGCTGATGGGGTGAAAGTTACTTTTGGGAATCTTTGCTAGGTGGTAATATAAGGAAAGATCTTCATTGGGGTGATCACATTAATATGATTGTTTATAAAGGGTACAGATCTCTGCACATGGTTATGGGGGTATTTAGGGGTTGTAGTAAGGATGTAAAGGGGAGGGCTTATTATTATTATTATTATTATTATTATTATTATTATTATTATTATTATTATTATTATTATTATTATTATTATTATTATTATTTATTTTCCTTAAATTGTACATATACTGAATACTTACATATAAACTTATGTAGACAATTTTAAATTTACATACTTACACTCCAAACACTGTACCCTTTTAAGTTCCCACCTAGAATATGGTTCCAGTGTATGGGACCCTCGCCAGGATTATTTGATTCAAGAACTGAAAAGAAAACAAAGAATAGCAGCTGGATTTGTTCTGGGTGGTTTCCAAAAAACGAGTAGCGATACAAAAATGTTTCAAAGATTGAGCTGGGAAGAATTGGGAGAAAGGAGTCGAGCTGCTCGAATAGGTATGTTCCGAGCTGTCAGAAGAGGGATGGCGTGGAATGACATCAGTAGACGGATATGTTTGAGTGATTTCTTTAAAAGTAAGAGGATCACAATATGAAGATAACGTTGGAATTCAAGAGGACAAATTGGGGAAAATATTCGTTTATAGGTAGGGGAGTTAGGGATTGTAATAACTTACCGAGGGAGATGTTAAGTAAATTTCCAATTTCTTTGCGATCATTTAAGAAAAAGGCTAGGAAAATAACAGATAGTGAATCTGCAACTTGGGCGACTGCTCTAAATGCAGATCAGTAGTGACTGATTGATTGATTCATACATGGCAGGAACAATATTGCACATTTTTAGCGTCATTGGAATCAGAGATAAAGCTTTTTGCGCATCAGGCAGTTCGGGTTTAGAAAAGGTTATTCCACAGAACCTTCTATGGAACCAGTTATTAATTTCGTAAACATGTCTAATATAATGAGAAATAATCTTTTCCCAAAACCTTACATGCAATGCATGTCAAGCTGACTGGCCTGACATTTTCAGCTTTATGTCAACCACCCTTTCCTTTATCCTCAAGGGCTACTGTAGAAATTCTCCATTCGTTTGGTATAGCTCCGTCATGTAAACAATAATCAAATAATACTTCAGATATGATACTATATCCCAACCCGTAGTCTTTGGTATATCCCCAGAAATCTTATCAATTCCAGCCGCTTTTCTAGTATTCAACTTTTGCATATTATTGTAAATGTCGTTGTTATCATAGGTAAATTTTAATACTTCTTTAGTATTATTCACATCCTCTAACTGGACTTTATCTTCGCAACAAACAATCTGTACATATTGCTGACTGAATAATTCTGCCTTTTTAAGATCATTGCATACACACTCCCCTTGTTCAATAATGATTCCAGGAATGTCCTCCTTGGAACCTGTTTCTGCCTATACATACCCTTCCATTTTTTCACAATAATTTTTATGCCTGCCAATTATGCCTGACTTCATGTTATCCTTAGCTGACTTCTTTGCTATATTCAATTTCCTAGTAAGTTCCCTCAAATTCTCCTTACCTCCACAGCCATTTCTAACTCTATTTCTTTCCAATCTGCAAATCATTCTTAGTCTCTTTACTTCTCGGCTATAACATAGTGGATCTTTACCATTCCTCACCACCACCTTTAAATGTACAAACCTGTTTTCCCATTCCTTCCAAGAATCTGTTTAAATCTTTATTACCGTTCTTCGCCGATCATAGTTACTTTTTTTTAAACTCCCTCGTGCCTCCTTTATTGATGATGATGGTGCTTGTTGTTTTAAAGGGACTAACATCGAAGGTGATCGGTCCGCCTCCTTTATTAGCCATATGGTACTGCCTAATAGTCCTACATTTGAGACCTCCTTTCTATCACATTATTTTTATCTACGACAAAAACAGCTTCGTGATTGCTAATACCATCCCTTATTCCAGTTTCTCTATACAGCTCATCTGGTTTTACCAGCAACAAGCCGAGAATATTCTTCCCTCTAGTTGGTCCCATCACTTTCCGAATCAGCTGAGCTTCCCATATTAACTTATTTGCCATTTGTTGGTCATGCTTCCTGTCGTTCGCATTAGCTTGCCAATTGACATTTGATACATTGAGATCACCCGCTACAATCACGATCCTTTCCGTATCGTTTCCCATATAGCCGATTATCTTATCAAATAATTCCGAACCAGCGTCAGGGCTATCCTTTCTCGGTCTGTTCATTCCAAAGGCATCAAGATGCTTATTATCTATAGAGATGAGCCTTACACCCATAATATTTTACACCTTATACCCACAACGCCATATTAAATTGGAGAAATTGAAGAAAATAATCAATGCAAGAAAATGGGATCTAGATCATTTGAAAGAGAAGAGCGTATTGGATTGTTTCAGGGAACATTTTGCACAAGGACTAAATGAAACGGCTGAAGGAAACACAATAGATGATCAGGGGTCTGTCGTGAAATATGAGGTCATATATGAATTTTATTTATTTATATTTTCATTTATTTACTTATTTATTTATTTGTGTCTTTATACAGTCGTGAAGTTAGGGCTCTTGGCCCTCTGCAGGACATCTAAGGAAAAATAGGTGACAGAGAATTCCCAGACGTTGAAGGTTGTATCGTTGTAGGAAATGTAGAAGCTGCATGCAGGAAAATCAAGGAAACCTCAGGAGAAAAACTTACTTATTCCTTGGTGCTACAGCCCCTGTAAGGCCTTGGCCTCCTGGGCAATCTCCTTCTACTGTTCTATGTTGACTGCTTTGGTTTTCCATCTTCTAACTCCCATCCTTCTGAAATTCTGCTCCACGATGCCCAACAATTTGATCCTCGGTCTTACACTCATACGACGTCCTTTTGTTTTCCCATCGAATACTTTCCTTCCCGTCCTGTTCTCTACCATTCGCAGTCTACTACTCTTTATTTTTGCTACTGTATATCTCGTTTATTCTACAGATATCTGATTCCCTTATTATTCCTGATTAGCCAGAGTCCACCGTCCTTTACTGAACCATAGACTTTCCTAAGTATCTTCGTTTCCCATCCCCGTAAAAACTTCTCATCATATTGTGTCATAGTTCACGCAACATACATCACAACAGGTCTCACTGCCGTGCGATAAACAGTCAGCTTCAGATTCCTACTAAGGCTTCTTGCTTTGAATACTTAGCTTAAGGCAAAGTATCTCCTATTACCAGCATGTATATCTTCTCTCATATTATTGTTTTCGGATACCATTGACCCTAGATATTTAAAGCTCTTGAAGCGTTCATATTCCTTCCCGTTCTTATTCACACATTGTTGTGCATAATTATACTTTTTCCTAGACGCAAACATGTACTTACCTTTTGACTCATTAATTGTCATTCCCATCTCAACCGCATATTATTCTAGTTTTCCCAACTTCTGTCCATATCCAATCGACTCCTAAATCGCACACCAATAGCATCTGTGTATGCAAGGTCCTGTGTCACTCGATTAAACAATGTCCCACCTGCGTTATCTCTTGCATTATTCGCGTTACCCTCTAGAAAGTAATGTTAACCAGAAATGTGGAGCGTACCGTACAACACCCTGTCGCAATCGTTGGTTAACTTCAAACCGAGCTCAATAGCTGCAGTCGCTTAAGCACGGCCAGTATCCAGTAATCGGGAGACAGTGGGTTCGAACCCCACTGTCGGCAGCCCTGAAGATTGTTATCCGTGGTTCCCCATTTTCACACCAGGCAAATGCTGGGGCTGTACCATAATTAAGGCCACGGCCGCTTCCTTCCTATTCCTAGGTCTTGCCCATCCCATCGTCGCAATAAGACCTATCTGTGTCGGTGCGACGTAAAGCAAATAGCGTTGGTTAACTTCAAAAACTTCTGATGTAGTACCCTCAAACTTTCCTGTACATATTACATTGACCAAATTAACCGGGGCCGATGACCTTCGAGCTTGGCCCCTTAAAACAACAAGCAGCAACCAAACTAACCGTAGAAAAAATCAGGTAAGAATTAAGAACGTATGGAAAAGTAAGTCGACAGGGCCTGATAATATTGCTGGGGAGATTTTGAAACTGGGAGGTAGAGCTATTCTACGCTATTTGGAAATATGATTTACTGCGTCTCTCAGTAATACGGAAATTCCAGATAACTGGAAGAAAGCAACTGCAGTCTCAATTTTTAAAAGGGACAACATGCTGCTAATGGACAATTATAGACCCATTAACCGTATATATATTGCATGCAAACAAATGGAACACCTCATTTCAGAATATCTAAGGGAACTATAGTAGAAATGTTCGTGGATTAATAACTGGCAACATGGTTTTAGAAAAGGTTTCTCCTGCCAAAGCAAGATTTTGTCGCCCTTTTAAGATATTAGCGAGTCATTAGATATAAAGTTATTGAAGTTGACACTACTGTAATTGATTTTGTCAAAGTTTTGATTTAGTACCACATGGCATTCTGATCCGAAGATCGACGGAAACAAACATTGATAAAAGTGTGGTTCTCTGGATCCGGGAATTTTTGACAGAACGTACGCAGAGGGTAAATTTGGGAAGTAAATACTCAGACGAAGTTTCTATAATTTCGGGCGTAGTACAGGGTAGTGTAATAGGGCCACTTTTATTTACGGCGTTTATCAACGACCTTCTGAATGAAATACGAAGTGAATGCAGATTGTTTTCGGATGACAGCACAGTATACAGAAAAATACAGAATGCCGGTGATAATAGGTAATTACAATCCGATCTAAATATTCTCCTTAATTGGGCACTCTATAACAAAATGAAGATCAATTCTCGAATATACCGTCTCAAAAGAATTGGAAAGAAATATAGACAAGGGGACTTTAAATATTGTCTTGGATCGGACGCTCTTGTAGGGAGAGACTCGTGCAAGTACCTAGAAATACACGTAAATAGATGTCTAAACTGGGACACCCACGTAGGGAGTATAATTTCTAAAGCAGAACGTGCTGAACACTTTGTGATGGGGGTGATAAATGTTAGCGATATCCGTGCCAAGGCGCAGGGCTATATATCACTCAATAGGCCAGACCTGGTATGTGGAGCAGCTGTATGGGATCCATACCAAACGAACTCATTAAGAAACTTGTGATGGTACAGCGAAAGGCTGCGCGATTCGTGCTTAACGATTTCCATCCTAGAAGTGGTGTGAGAAGTATGATCGAAACAATTGGGTGGGAAACACTGGAGACAAGAAGGAAACGAACACGATCAAAATGCCATGCATAATGCTTACACGAATAAGCCAGCTTGGGGTGGGTTGAACAGTAGACTAGAAAAGCCCTGTTACATACGCAGTACAGATCATCAGCATAAAGTAAAAGGTAGATTTCAGAAAACTATGGTAAATTTTCGTTTGTAAGTCGGGAAATTGATGATTGGAATACACTATCTCCTGCTGTCTTAGAGCCTTTTCCCAAAAATATAAGATTCTTCAAAAATATACTCCAACATTCTGTAAATTGTGTGTAAATTTCTATGTGATTCTGTCATATTTTAATGCAACGCACAACCCAATGTAAATTTTATTTTTAAGGCAACTGAATTATTTAAGGTATGTGTGAATTTGTATATTATCATGCTGCATTTACAATGCTAAGGTAATAGCAGTTGGACCGCTCAATCTATTGTCATGGTGTAAAATTTTGTAATACTTAACGTACGTGTGAACTTGTATATGGAGTTGTTGTAATGTTAAACTGGTAGTAAGCAAAACCTACAGCATTGTAAGCCGTAGTGTTAAGCACTGGAAATACAGAAGTTGTGCGTCTATCTGTATATGATGATGCTGGATTTAGAATGTTAAACTAGTAGTATTTCTTGTAATATTTTCTTACCACAGAATTGCTTGTTCTACTGTTGTTGTTGTTGTTGTTGTTGTTGTTGTTGTGAGTCATAGCGTGAAATTTTTAAATACTTAAGGTACGTGTGCATTTGTACATGACGGTGTTATAATGTTAAGCTAGTAGTCAATTCAACCTATATTGTTGTAAGTCGTAGTGTTAAACACTGGAAATACATAAGTTGTGTGTGTATTTGTATATGATGATACTGGATTTAGAATGTTAAAGTAGTAATATTTCTTGTAATGTTTTCTTTCCATAGAATTGCTTGTTGTACTCTTGTTGTTGTTGTTGTTTTTGTTGTATAATTATGATTTAACTTTGCATTAGTATCACATTACTGGAAGGGAACATGGCCACCGGGACATTTCCCAATTGCGATGTCTTTGTTTATAATAATAACATTGTTGTTGCCAGAGTCATTTGAACCAATCTTGTCAGTTTGTTAGGTATTCTTGCCTCTTTCATTCCCTTCAATACCTGATCCCGTCTGATATATATGTGTTTAAAGTCAATAAACAGCTGGTGAACATCAATGTTATACTAAAAAAATTCAAGGATCTGTCTGTTAGTACAAGTCTGGTCCGTAGTAGATCTGTTGATTTTAGATCCGATCTGGTAATCTCCTAAATATTCTCCAACGTATGGTCTCAGCCAGCCAACAACGATTTTTGCAAAAACGTATAAGCAATACATAGCAGTGCTATTCATCTATAACTCCCACAGTCTCAATTACAATGTTTCTTATGTATAGGGCAGATAATTGCAATATTCCATTGTTCTGACATTTTCTACTTTTGCCATATCTCGAACATAATCTCATGCAACCACCTTGTTAGTTTCTCACCTCCGTATTTTATAATTTCTGCTGTCATTTTTCTTTCTCCTGATGCCTTATTGTTTTCAAGAGCCATCTTTAACTTATTGCAATGCAGGTTCATTGATTGCTTCCAGGTCCACCTCTTCCGTCTGTCCATATTCAACCCCCACCTCCATATCCTAATTCCGTATTCAGCAATTCACTAAAATACTACACCCATCTGTCTAACATCTGATCTTCACCTCCAATCAGATTTCCCTCCTTAACTTCACAGAAAACTGCTCTTGGTTGAAATCCTTTCTATATATCTTTATCTTTCTTTATAAAAAAGTCTCTAGATTCCTCGCCAGTCTTTCTCTCTTCTGACTCTTCAATCCACTGTTTCTCAAATTCTCCCTTTTCCTTCTTACATTCCTTGTCCACTTCCTTTCTCTTCCCCCGTATTTTTCTACAGCAGTTCTCGTTCTTCTCAATAATATTCTCCTTCTTATTCCATTCCTTTCTTCAATCTTCTTCCTACAATCTTCATTTGACCACTGCTGAATCTTCGATTGTTTCTTTCTACCCAAAACAGTTTCGGCCTTTAACCGTATATTATAACTTTCAACGTTTTCCACCTTACTTCACTACTCTCTCCTGTCCTATCTTCCACTTCATTCAGGTTATTTGTCAAACCCATTGTATATCGCTGTGCTATATTTTCATCCTACCTTAACATAGCATCATCAAACCTAAGAATAACAGCTCTCTTAACTTCTCTGTAGTCGCCTATCCTTTGTCTGTACTCGACTCTTAACAGGTAATGATCACTATCTCCATATCCACCTCGACAACTATCCACTTCCAGGACGCCTGCAGCATGCCGTCTTTCTATAAGCAAATGGCCACATTTTTGTGAAGCCATCAGGGGACCGCAATATTACATTCCGTATATCTTTCCTTTGGATCCATGTGTTTTTCATCAGCATGTTATTCATTCATTCATTCATTCATTCATTCATTCATTACCATTATAGACTGTTATGACTTTCAGCGCTCAGTCTGCAAGCTTCTGTGAATTTACTAAACGTCGCCACAATCCTCGACTTGCAACTAGTGTTGTGGCCTCATTTAGTTCTATACCTCTTATCTTTAAATCGTTAGAAACCGAGTCTAACCATCGTCGTATTGGTCTCCCTCTACTTCCCTTACCCTCCATAGCAGAGTCCATTATTCTCCTAGGTAACCTATCCTCCTCCATTCGCCTCACATGACCCCACCACCGAAGCCGATTTATTCGTACAGCTTCATCCATCGAGTTCATTCCTAAATTGGCTTTTATCTCCTCATTCCGAGTACCCTCCTGCCATTGTTCCCACCTCTTTGTACCAGCAATAATTCTTGCTACTTTCATGTCTGTTTCTTCTAACTTATGAATAAGATACCCTGAGTCCACCCAGCTTTCGCTCCCGTAAAGCAAAGTTGGTCTGAAAACAGACCGATGTAAAGCTAGTTTCGTCTGGGAGCTGACTTCTTTCTTACAGAATACTGCTGATAGCAACTGCGAGCTCACTGCATTAGCTTAACTACACATTGATTCAATCTCACTTACTATAATACCACCCTGGGAGAACACACAAGCTAAATACTTGAAATTATCGACCTGTTCTAGCTTTGTATCACCAATCTGACATTGAATTCTGTTGAATTTCTTACCTACTGACATCAGTTTAGTCTTCGAGATGCTAATTTTCATACCATACTCATTGCACCTATTTTCAAGTTCCAAGATATTAGACTGCAGGCTTTCGGCACAGTCTGCCATCAGGACCAAGTCGTCAGCATAGGCCAAACTGCTTACTACATTTCCACCTAACTGAATCCCTCCCTGCCATTTTATACCTTTCAGCAGATGATCCATGTAAACTACGAACAGCAAAGATGAAAGATTACAGCCTTGTCTAACTCCTGTAAGTACCCTGAACCAAGAACTCATTCTACCATCAATTCTCACCGAAGCCCAATTGTCAACATAAATGCCTTTGATTGATTTTAATAATCTACATTTAATTCCATTGTCCGCCAGTATAGTTAATATCCTTTCGCTCGGTACCCTGTCATATGATTTATCTAGATCTACGAAACATAAATACAACCGCCTATTCCTCTCGTAGCAATTTTCAATTACATGGCGCATACTGAAAATCTGATCCTGACAGTCTCTCTGTGGTCTGAAACCACACTGGTTTTTATCCAACACCCTCTAAAAGATTGATCGCACCCTCCCTTCCAAGATGCCAGTGAATACTTTGCCTGGTATACTAATCAATGAGATACCTCGATAGTTGTTGCAATCCTCCCTGTTCCCTTGCTTATAGATACTGCTTTTGTCCAATCTGAAGGTACCTTACCAACACTCCACTCTAATTTTACTACTCTATGGAACCATTTCATCCCTGCCTTCCCACTATACTTCACCATTTCAGGTCTAATTTCATCTATTCCTGCTGCCTTATGAAAACGGAGTTTATTTACCATTCTTTCCACTTCCTCAAGCATAATTTCACCATCATCATTTTCCTCCTCTCCATGAGCTTGGCTGTTTGCAACACCACCAGGATGATTTCCTTTTACATTGAGAAGATGTTCAAAATATTGCCTCCACCTCTCCAGTGATTCCCTGGGATCTATTATGAGTTCACCTGAATAACTCAAAACACTGTTCATTTCCTTTTCCCTCCCTTCCTAAGATTCTTTATTACTGTCCAGAAGGGTTTCCCTGCTGGTTGGCCTAGCCTTTCCAGGTTATTACCAAAATCTTCCCATGACTTCTTTTTGGATTCAACCACTATTTGTTTCGCTCTGTTTCTTTCATCTACGTACAAATCCCTGTCTGCCTCGGCCCTTGTTTTGAGCCATTTCTGACAAGCCTTCTTTTTACGTTTACAGTCTGCTCTCACTTCATCATTCCACCAAGATGTTCGCCTTTTCCCATCTTTACACACAGTTGTTAGTAGGCATTCCCTTGCTGTTTCTACTACAGCATCCCTGTATGCCACCCATTCACTTTCTATATCCTGAACCAGCTTACTCTCTACTGTTCAAAACTTCTCACTAATCATATCCATGTACTTCTGTCTAATTTCCTCGTCCTGGAGATTTTCTACCCTTATTCGTTTGCAGACTGATTTCACTTTCTCTGCCCTATGCCTAGAGATACTTAGTTCACTACAGATCAGATAGCGGTCTGTATCATCGAAAAATCCGCGCAAAACTCGTACATTCCTAACAGGTTTCCTGAATTCAAAGTCTGTTAAGATATATTCTATTATGGATCTGGTACCCCCAGCCTCCCATGTGTAGCGGTGAATAGCCTTATGCTTGAAGAATGTATTCGTAACAGCTACACCCATACTAGCACAGAAATCCAGCAAACGCTTCCCATTCCCATTAGCTTCCATATCTTCCCCACATTTACCAATCACCCTTTCTTATACTTCAGTTCTATTCCCAAATCTCGCATGAAATCGCCCATTAGCACTATTCTATCCTTGCTATTGACCCTGATCACTATGTCACGCAATGCTTCATAAAACTTGTCAACATCCTCACCTGCACCCTCTTATGGTGAATACACGGACACAATTCTTGTCCTAATTCCTCCAACTGACAAACCTACCCACATCATTCGCTCATTTACGTGCCTAACAGACACTATGTTGCTTGCAATGGTATTAATGATAAGGAGCCCTACCCCAGACTGTCCCCTTCCCTTTCTAACACCCGTCAAGTACACTTTATAATCTCCTATATTTTCCTCGTTATCTCCCCTTACGCGAATATCACTTAATCCTAGCACATCCAGATGCATCCTCTTTGCTGACTCAGCCAGTTCTACGTTCTTTCTCCCATAAGCCCCATTAATATTGATTGCTCCCCATCGAATTCCAGTTTGTTCGCCAAGTTGTTTCCAAGGAGTCCCTCGCCTGTCAAATGGGAGTGGGACTCCATTTCTCCCATAGGCCCGAGGCTTGCTTAAAATGTTCTGAGCTCGGTAAATTCATGAAGCAGGATGCTACCCTACTTGCACATAGTCCAAGTGAGGATCTCTGCTCTATCGGGTTATGGACCAACGATGTATTATATACTCCTAGCCGCCTGAGCACAAGGAGGGCCATGACTCAGAATATGTCCGAGATGCCCACTCCCATTCCATAGCAACTGGTATCCCGACTCTCAGGACCACTTACTAGGCCACTCAGCCGTTGCCCATGGTTCACGAACTAGGACGTGACTACTGTAACCCACAAACATGAACCATAACCCTATCAAAATCAATCAACCTTATACCATTATCATTGGAAGCCGCATGCAAACTCTCCTCACCAGCTGTTTTATTTTAAGAAATTTCTCTTCCCACTTGGGCCTTGATGTTATCCATAACGACTTTAAAATCATGCTTTGCCACTAGTGCTAATTCTTCTTCCAGTTGTATATAAAAGGTACCTTTTTTCTGTCGATTCTGCATCTTCTGCTGGTGCATATTGTCCGGGAACACCCGTACTTTATTGTATTTCTTAACAGTTTACGCCCAGCATAATTTCAAATTGTCACAGAGCGAGCAGCTAAGTGAAGTATTCTCTCGTATGACAACTAAGTCTGACAGGGAGCGGATAGGCATCCTGCTGTTATCATAATTTGGAGTTATGGTGTGATCTGTCGAGGACAAGTAATATCACCAAATTTCTCGTTGTTTCCATGTTGGAAAATGTTACTAACGGACGAGTTTGGCAGTCACAGCGAGAGGACGTTCGTGCTTCCCTCTGACTCACCTGTCCTCGCCAGTCGATTTGTACTTTCCCAGTACTAGTCAGGTAACTGTACTTGTTGGTACATCTCCGAAAGAGCATTGTCTACTGTGGGTACTTTTAAGTACGCAGTACGAGCTTTGTTAGTG
The DNA here is from genome assembly GCF_040414725.1 of Anabrus simplex. NCBI lineage: Eukaryota > Metazoa > Arthropoda > Insecta > Orthoptera > Tettigoniidae > Anabrus > Anabrus simplex. The sequence goes on along the minus strand of NC_090266.1, from coordinate 320,418,762 downwards.
TTACCTGCGTAACAATTTTTCCCTCTCGGTAAATATTTTTGAACTAGCCACATGGCTGTAGAAAAACTGTGTTCTTAATAGTGGTTCGCCGCTTCGTTATTCCTTCTTTTCAATACATATAAGCTGGAAACGTCTCCGTTGAAAAGGTTATTTGTTGTCCATCTGACTGTGCGCACGTCCTGTCTGTGCCTTACTGTATTCTCCTGCACTCTAGTGGCGTAGGTATGTACTACCTCACGAACTACCTCACCACTCGGTGGCTCTCCCTCTGTGTACATGTGATCGCTGTGGCAGTGGACTGTGGAATCTCGGGAAGAAAACGCCATTGCTGTTCTGTGAGAAGAAGGAGATGAATGTGTGGCGTCTCTCTCTCCCTAGCGAGATGATTTCTCCAAAAATGTTCGAGCCTGGTTAAAGTTACTTGGGTAGGGCTTTGCCCTAGTGAAAAACTGCAAGTTATTTTTGTTTTATATTCCTCGCCTGGAAATTGTATTTTATGCATTTCTTCAACATACGTAAGTAGAATGTACTGATGAAGCGTCCTCACAACTACATCTGGATGAAACTGTAAGTGTTGATCCAACTAAACTTTTACCGATTTATTGTGAAAGACCTGAAAATTTCCCTATGTGAAGAAAGTGTGTGCGACACGATGTAATTTGGCGTCATCTAAAAACTAAGTCTTGCCTTGTGGAATTTCAATTTTTTGGGGGGGTTTGTTAAATGGAACTTATAGCATGTGTAATTTACGTCAGTTAACTAGGGACTTGATTGCTATGTGAACGAGTTTTTTTGAATTCTTCGAAATCCTAATTTGAAATCTTCATGTTTATTAATGGCTTTCTAGGCCTAAAAGTTTTGTGGTAAAAGCTAGTATTAACTGGAATTTTTAACCAAGCGAGTCGCTCCAGGGATGTGGGGGTTACGTGTATATTCTGTTCCGGTTCTTTCTTCTTTTCTTGCTTCTCTGTTTAATTTTATTTTTAAATTAAATTTTTCTTTTCTTGGTATTTGGGTGGTTTTCTGCACCCGGTTTTCTCTTGTCCTTTGTAAGTATTCGCCTATTGTTGTTTTGAGGCCTGTGATTGGCCCCTTCCTTCCCTTGACCTATTGTTGGTCGTTGCCATGGAAATGCTAAGGTTGTTGATGTTGTTGTGAGGGGATTGATGATTTGTATTTGATGTGCCTGTTATGAATTCTGACTTGTGGGCGGTTTACCTTGGTCCCTTTCTGCTCATTATTCCTCCCGGTGTCGCGCACCTTTTTATTATTATTATTATTATTATTATTATTATTATTATTATTATTATTATTATTATTATTATTATTATTATTATTATTCGGGAATTTGTACCTAATACCTACCCATCCTTGTAGGGGCTCGTTTGGATAATCCTAAACAAGGTTTTCAGTATCAATAAAAAAACTGTTTCTGTCAAGGTTGGTTTTCAAGGTTGAAAAGATGTTTGAAAAATGTAGGTACTGGTCAAGGAAACCTTTTGGTTTGTAAGAAACGTTATGAGTTGATGAGGTGTTTCATTAATCTACGTAGTCTTACTAAGTCCTTTAAAAATATTAAACAATTATTTTCTTTATTAACCGTCGACCGTAGTGTTTTAGTTTGAGTTTTAAGTTATTGTATTTAATTTTATTTTTCCAGCGAGGATATTCCTTTCAATTTTGTTAATTACTTAATTTTGGTGATTAAATATCTCTTGGTTCCCCAAAGGTGTTGGTGTTTTCCTTTAATGGGTTGGTAATTTGATATGACCAGGTGCACTTTTATCCGCTCCTCTGGGGGCTCTGATTTTTTCTTATGGTAAGTGCATTTCTTCCTTTCTAAAGTGTTAGTCTAGCACGTTTCCACGTATCTGAACCGTGCCTTGGCTGCATGGTCAGACCTTTGGTGCTGTCACTTGGGATAATTGCGGCTTTAATTGCTCTAAGTGCTACAGTTAGGAAGCAATTTTTGGTGCTATTTCTCTTTCAGGTTTCTATTTCAAGAGGACAAGGACGGAGCAGCTATCCGTCCCAGTGAGACCGGTCGACTACGACTTCAGGGCAGCGACGGAGGATCTCCGAGCGAGGCTGTGCTCAGCGCTCGCCGCCGACCTTAGATTCCCGGCGCTGATGGTGTACAACCGGTGGGGGAAACACCCAGCTCATCGGCGAGGTGATCTCTGGCTGGGCGGTCATCATCCGCACCAAGCACCCAAGCCTCCTCCGCGCCTACGAGAGACTAGTTTCTCATTATTTCCAGGTTATCCGGATACCAGGACTCAGACAGCAGTTGGACAACACAGGCAGCCAGGAGGCAGCCACCCAGACGTCACAGGAGACGTCCACCGTCAAGACGCAGCCTGCCAGGAGGCAGAGGTACAAGCAGGTGGGAAAGGACCCACGCTTCTTGGCTCCCCCAGATCCGAGGACGAAGGCGGCGCTTCCGAGTGCCACGACGGCACGACCCAAGTCGACCTGCTGTACTTCACGAATTACACGCAGAACGACAAGGCCGCCAACCAAGAAAGTCGACCATCTGCCCGGGCCACCCAGGGAAGACCCATCACCAGCGCGCAGACCAGGAAGGCGACCCGGACGGCGGAATGCTGCATGGAGACGGACGCCACCGGGCGTTTAGTGGCTGCCACGTAGGCCCAGCCTGGTAGCGCCTCGTTCACGACGCAGATATCTCTGTGCGCCCCACATGACAGGGAATGCACGGCGATGCCAGCAACGAGCGACGACGCCGCCGCCACCAGCCGGGAGTGAGAAGACTGCATTGCAGCGGGGCCACCCGGCACACCACGGTCACCACGCCGGGAGAAGTGCCAGGATGTGGCCCCTTCCCCGCCGAGAAGAAACCACCACAGCCAGGAAGCAGACGCAGCCCCCGGACCAAGAGGAGGAAGAAGACTAGGACGCCGGCCCACCAGGAGAGGGCCACCCAGCCGGAACCCAGGACGGCACCCAGAAAGGCAGTGAAGCGAGGAGCCAATCAGGAGTGGACCTCAGCGTGTAGCGGCAGTCAGGTAAGAACAGAAAGTCCCCGTCAGCAGCTCTTGCAGTGTTTCCGCTGTCTGAGGTGGGGCCACCGTCAGGTTAGCTGTGGACTCCAAGTGAGGTGCAACCGTTGTGGTGATCACCATTACACGGCCTGCACTACACTTAGAGAGGCGCCGTCGCTATTATCAGAGAACAAAACTCTGCCCGAGCGAAGTAAAGCATTCACTTCGAAGTGAACTTTGAATATCACCAGTGACGACGGAGACCTTTGTGAATAAATTCTACTTCGGAACTGATACATTTCACGAGTAAGAGTCGACGACGGACTTTTATTTTTGTGAGTGAACTTGACCTTGAACTTGTAAATTTTACTAGTGACACTTGTCTTCGAACTTGTACTTTTTCTCTGGAGTGTCGAACTGGTACTCATATCCTCGTGTATTAGAAATGTTATAACATTTCTCAAGGTTTAATTATTTCAAATTCTGAAAACCCTTGACTTTAATCAGAACACGAGTGATAGACTTAACATTGCAAACGGAATGTTTTTGAATTCTTCGGTAAAGGTGAATATTTAGAAATAAAGTTGAACATTTCCTATGAAGTGACTTTACTTTCTTTCGGGAAGTGAATATTATTTATTGATCAAACGTTTCTCATGGACACTAGCCATCTATGAGTGCAGTAGAACAGTAGTATTACTTCGGGTATTTAACCTAATGCCCACGGAACGTCGTAGAGTATTTTTGTAAGGAATTTTAGTGTTAATCATTTCACTGGACACTCAAAAAACAATGCCGATGTGTGCATTAGAACTTTTATTGGCAGTGCAAGTAGGCTCTATGAATATAATTCAACCCTCAGTATTTTTCTCTTTTTTGTGAAAGGCACCACAGATTCGAGAAGCTTCGAACTTGGGACTGTTTCGTTTCAAGTGAAAAGTCACCACTTGTATATTTCATGTGTGTATTTAAACATTCATTTTTACTGCGAACTTGGGACTGTTTCGTTTCAAGTGAAAAGTCACCACTTGTTTATTTCATGTGTGTATTTAAACATTCATTTTTACATAGAAAAATTGTCCAGGTTCTAGTGACTACAGAACCTACCCACCGATCCTAAATTGCGATATATCACACAAGTGCAAGCCGTGTTGCCATAATCATATTCAAACTCAATCTGGTGTTCGGGGGAGTGTTAATATTGGACACTCGCACAAAGTAAAATAGTGAGTGATTACACCGCTACGAGACTTTCTAGAACGATAGACGTGAGTAGTAAGAATACACAGGTTTGAGATCAATTTCAAGGTCATCCGGCCTCCCGAGCCAATGAGAGGCCCCGCAGCGAGTCATGTGTATGCTCCTGACCTATGGGAGAGCAGCGCAGCAGGGAATGCTGAGGACGGGAGCGTGGATTGGCGTTCCCGCCATGTAGAAGACGGGGTGGGGCTGTTGCTAGGGCGTTGGCTGTCGGTTCCCGCCAAGACGCTATCTTGAACGAAAGTTATGATTGGGCGTTGGCTCCCCGCCAAGGCGCCATCTTGAGTTGAAGTCATGATTTACTTTGTTGTTGACTGTTAGCGCTCCACTATTGGTTACACCGTGACAAGGTAGAGAGTGCTAATAGAGATGATCTGTAACAACTGCTGGAATTTGACTGTGAGTCTAAATAAGATGATTTAGTTCACACGATATTGTGCTAGAGAGTGGTGTGCTTCATTATGCCAGGAACGTTGATTGTTGACATCCAAGGTTTGAAAGTGTATGGAAACAGATTTGTGTTTAAGGAACTAGCTGTGTTGGATTGTACCACGTCATGGGCACCAAAAGTTAGTAGTTTCGTCTTTGATGCTCCGTTTCCTTATCACTTGCAAACCGATGAGGATAAACGGCAGACACAATGGATTAGAAAGAATCTTGGACTGCGGGTGGGAAGAAGGTGTTCCTTCTTACTTCCTAGATATGATTATGAATGCTTATTTATCCGGAGCAGATGTAATGTTTGTTAAAGGCTGTGAAAAGAAAGAATGGCTGCGCAAATACATATCACCAACTAGGGGACTTGTTGATATACACGAACTGGTATGTCCGTCATTACAAACTCTTGTTCAAAATTGAGAACAAAACGTAGATACGATTAGGAAATCCTTTCTCTATGTGTGCTTGCTGTTTGATTGGTTATGATGCAATGCATGCCGGGTGGTGAGAAACATGTGTAAAACAGTGTTCAAGTGTAAATGATAGCAGCGAGAAGGATACACGTGTGCAGTGAAGACCTCAGTATGTCTATTTCATTTATGGCCGATACCGGATGTGACGTAAACCGTATTGAAAAGGCCAGTGTAAAGTTCTTTGCATGTAAGAAAAACTAGACACATTTAGTGAGGAGGAGTTGAACGTTTTGTTAAGGCATTTCTACTGCATGAAGCAGCGAATGCTGTAAAGGAGAGCTGGGAGTTGGTGCCTCGTGCTTGGACACAAGATCCTGTTTTATCGGAGCTTAAACCTCGCAGTGTGCATGAGCATCACCATCAAGTGAGTTTAGCCAAGATAACGTCGGTGAGGCAGTGTCGTACATGTCAACTAATAAAACTGTATCACGGACATAAAAGTTAGTCGACTACATTTGTTAACACCTATCATGGCTGCAAAGACGAAGAGAGTAACCCAGCAAGTGCCAAAAAGGACAAGGACAATGGTGAAGAAGCGTGCTGGGTGTGGGCTCATCAATAGAGTGATTGATCTTCTTCCTCTTGAGCGTAATCATTTCACTGGACACTCAATACTGTGGCCCTGGAACCCGGCTGGACGTTCGCCTGGCACGTGGGGATCGTGGTATTAATATTTTGATGCTGCGTGCAAGGAACATGACTTGGCCTATCGTGATAGTGAACATGACAACAAACCTGAACTGAAACGTGTCGCTGATGAGATTCTGCTGCGTAAGGCTATGCAGCGTGTGACGTCAACTAATGCATCGGTTGCAAAGAATATGGCTGCATTGGTTGTTGCTGAACCCATGAAAGGAAGACTGATGATAGGTGGTGGTATTAGGAGCCGAAGAGGAAGGCAGCTGTGAAAATGTAATAAAACTTTAAAATGTTAATCTCATGTACACGTGCAAAAATAAAGATGCTTTGTAAAACATCATGGAATTGTTATTTAATATATCCTAAAAATTTACTTAGGAAAAGGGATAGGTTTGTTGTAATAGGGAAATAAAACAATATTCTTTTTAAATCCTAAATTCACAAGAAGATAAGTTTATACAAAAGTAAATAATCACAAAATAGATACATCATTACTTACAGAAATGACAGTGTACAAAGTACATAAAATAGATGTATCATTATTTACAAGCAACTACACTAGGAATATCATAACCACATGGCAAACTGGTAAGATTTTCAGCAGCCCAATGGCGTTTATCATCGAAGGCAACCAAAGAGCGTTTCATTTTTTCTACCGTAAACACCTGATTGGGGCGGGACATTATGCGTATTTGCTTACAAAGAGCCTCGTTCTTATTGTATAGAACTTTACGGTAATGATCAAGCCGTAACTGTTTGGTTACACTAGAACGAACGCCCTTTGCTTTCCTTACTGAACGGGAATCGGCTGTTTGATAAGTATACATTTTAGAAGCTATGCCAATAAACTGTCATGAGATTGGTACCGCATTCATCCTTCATAAGCCCTATGACATTCTTATTAATGGGCTGAATGTGATATTGATTGTTATGACCCTAAGCTGAGGTGTCAAAATGTTCAGAATGTTTCCGCATTACATCGTAAACGTTGTTATTGCAAATACAGTAAATGAAACTGTCAGTGTCCATGTAGAGTAGAGAGACGTAATGAAAGTGTTGTTTTGCAAATCCGTAATGAAAGTCAAACACTTTCAATTTTGAATAATCAAGTATGGCCACACCCAAATAAACCTGTTTTGTATAGAGAAGTTCTGTTATACTCATTTCAACTGTAAGAGGATGATGATGATGATGATTGTTGTTTAAACGGGCCTAATATCGAAGGTCATCGGCCCCACATTTCAACTGTAAAAAGATCATGGTCAATGACTTTGTAGGTTTGGAAACTGGGTTTTGCAATGTATCGACGTGCACCGTACCGACCTTCCCAATGATAGGCTAAACGAATGTCACGATGCTTGCGGACATTTTCTGTACTTTTGCCGGAGATACAGTTATGCATCAACTTGAAAAAATTAACCTCAAAGTCGGCAGTAGCTCCTTGACGATGTTCCGTATTCAAGTCCATGTCGTGTAAACCTAGCGATGCGATGAATGTGCACTAAGTGTAGACCATAGGCTAAACATTGAATCAGACTTTGTATATGAATGACGCACCGCTTCTTAGTGTACAGTGTGGCTAATAGCTTTTTATGCTTGGATTCACTGTTTGGAGGAATCATTAGCTCAACACAAAATGGCAAGTCAGAATGAGCATCGTGTAATGTAGATGGGTAGGATAAGTCAACCTCTAAGACATAACCACGGGTAGGTTCACTAGCAGCGGCATGACGGTCAAAAAGTTCAATCTCTCTCTTTGATAGCCAGGCAAAATCTTTGCACGGTAGAGGTTGAGACATTACATATCCGTACAGATTATTTACGCCAGAGCACATGAGGTAAGAATCGATTCTCTCTGGATCGTAGTTATCCAGGTATGGAGTAATCGCTGTAGCATGTCTGCTGACAAGAGAGACTAGTCCTCCCCGAATGCCACGTTCAAAGTACAAGAGCATGTCTACATCGGTAAGGCGATTTAATTCAATACCAGTGTAAAAAAAGCATGGCATCCCATGAAAGACCTGGACTTCTGTAATAGTGGCATGGATCTAAATGACGAATAGACAAACACATCTTACGGAACTTCTCAAACACGTCCATGCGTAGAAGTGTGTCTACTTTCAAATACAAGTCGGCATACTCACCGAGTGATTTTATGCCGAAATTATTCCACACGTTACAGGCGTGTGTGTACTCCTCATCCGAAATAACACTGGTATGTGTGGTACTCGATGATGCAGGCTGCTGATCATCTAGCGATAGAGTACTGCTTTCATTCAAAACACAAGTAAAGGCAGACTAAGGAGGTAACTGATGTTCATCTCGTCTTGACCAATTGTCAACATAACGGTATGGGAAAATTAATTTCCGAATACAGAGTTGAAAGTGTTCAGGATGAGGAAAATACTGTCTGACGTAGTGTAACTCATCGTTAGGAAGACCCTTGACGAGAGCATCAAGCGGGAAACTCATAAATTTGCAAGAGTCTAAAAAGCGAATGCTAATGTCCCCTACACGTCTTGTAAAGCTAATGTGCTGTACGACATGTTTTGTAAATTCCAATCATCTAAGAATATCGTCTTCTATTTCAGCCTGAGGAGGTTAAAAATAAAGCACCAATTGCTTCGATGCACTGTTCGTGCCAGGAGGAGGCTATAAAAGAATCACCAGTGGATATTCGTCTAGAATTTGAAATGGCAGAAAATATTCCACAACAGCCTATTGCCTTATTATTCACGAGTCTTCTGTAACCTACCGCCCTCTATCAAATATCGTTAGACGACTATAAATAAGAATGTAACTGATCTGTTGACATCAATGTTTGTTTGAACATCATAGGAGAGTACTGCTGAGAACATTAGATGCTGTGGAAGACGAGAGTGCAGGATTTAGGTTAGAAGCAGAGCGTTAACAGCAGCTGGCTTCTATTTTAGTGGCACAAGACACTGTGCGATGCTAATTTTGTGGAATAGAATTAGGACATTGGGAAGAAGGTGATGATCCATTTCATGAGCACCAACGCTAGTCTCCGTCGGTTCCTTATTTTTTAAAAGCAGGTGAATCTGCAAACGAACAGGCAAAAGAAAATTGTAAATGTAAATCCCGCTTACCTAACACCAAGTTCGATGCCGTTTTTGTTATTTACCTTTCGCTTCTGCGGACAAGTTCGGCTAGCCAAATGCAGGTCTTTTGATTTGACCCCCATAGGCGACATGCGAGTCGTGATGAGGATGAAATGGTGATGAAGACGACACATACACCCATCCCCGCGCCAGCGAAATCAACCAATTATGGTTAAAATTCCCGACCTTTCCGGGAATCGAACCCGGGACTGCTGTGACAATTTAGATATGGAGCCAGACATAATAATAATAATAATAATAATAATAATAATAATAATAATAATAATAATAATAATAATAATAATAATACAACACCTGGTTATAGGTTAGGTTTTTGTTTTGGTTATGTTAGTAATTGTTCAATAGTGGTCTCGATATCATATATTCTGTAAAGATATGTTGTAAGGATATCGCCAGTACTGTTAAAATTAGAGTGGAAGGATTAGTAAGCTTGCATAAATCGAAATATACGTTAGTTTTATTATCACAGAATATTATTGAATATATCTCAAGATGTGTGGTATAGGTGTTAGTCAATTCTCTACAATATGGTACTTGTAAGGAAGCAGTTTACACAAAAAAAATCATTATCCATTCATTGCTTTAAACAAGTCGGGTACCGCACTCTGTATGTTCCTAGGAAAGATGATGTCTATGTGTGCAAACTTACTAAGATGTATTTCAGAGAAAATACAGTTAATGTTTTAAGCTCACTCGTGAAATGGAGCATACCTAATGAAGTCACAGCTCAGTTGTTGAAAGAAATTTGGACACGCATGTTTATCGCCTTTTAAGGTTATTTAATCGCTGTACTTGAAAATACGTGTCAATCATGCTGTAAAAGAGTTGGATGGAAACAGATTTGACCATGGATCTGTCTATAAGAAGTTGGCTACTTTTAAGCACTTGTATATTGATATACCAGTGTTTATTTTTTCTAACAGTAAAATAAAGGACGTAAGTCTAATTAATTAGTATTATTGTTATTAAATTGATGCTGTTTGAATTATTTCAATTATCTCCAGCCCAATTTTACCGTTTCGCTACTATTTTACATTCATGCATGCAGATAGTATAGTGACGTAACATGGCGGCGGCCGCACACTTTTGGCTTGAGTATCCTGCTGCTCATTACCAGTCTAAATCTACATGTCTCCTTCGATCATGTATCCATAGATGGCTGATGACGTCACATTCCTGAAGCAAGGATCTCAATTAGCTGACTGGCGGTAGCGTAAGAGTTTTGTACATTGTGTTATAGGCGGGAACAGTGATATGTGTAATTGAAAGTGACTTTTAGCTACTGTTAATGAATCGATGGTGCACTATTGCGCAGCGTGTGGATGTATGGATAATTTCAAAAAAGATCTGGTGTTTCTTTTCACGTGTAAGTAAATATTTACCTAAATATCTGTGGTTTCATAGACAATCAAAAAACTATGATGATGTAAGGAGTTTATAACTTATGTTCCAGAAAGGCGTTTTCAGATGTCTGTGGAATACGTACTATTACGTGTAATTTATTTGACTGGTTACAGTTCAAGTTTGCCGGGTACTTCAATTTTGAATATTGTGCTTTAGTTGATTTTAGTACTCCTGTTTGTGAAGCAAGGAAAAAGCAAATGGTAACTGCATTAAGAAGGGAGAATTTCTTGCCTGGCCAGCTTTCAAGATTATGCTCTAAATATTTTTCACCAGAATGTTTTGATAATTAATCATTTGGTCTGGGAATTAAATTGAAGCCAAGTGCAGTACCAATAACTTTTAATTTTCCACCCCACCTTCTACCAGCTGAGAAGAAGACAAACCCTCCTGTGGAGAGGAAACTTCAAGTAGATCCCGTTTCATCTATAGGTTGTGTGTCAGCAGATTTTCGTGTTTTTTTTACTTATTCATAGATTTATGCAGGAATGTGGTCTATCATCCTTCTGTGAAATATTTGTGTTTAAGGCATTTAACATACTGTTCAAATGCAACACCTATTGTAGCACATTAGGTTGCTCTTAAATTACACATAGTTAAGACATTTTTGTTGTTGACTCTTATAATTTTCATATTTTTTCAGTGCTCCTCAGGGAGAAGAAAACGAGTGTCTTCCTAAAAGAAAGTTGTTCAGCAAAACTTTTGTTGGTGATAACACTGAGGAAATGGCAAAGTCAGCAAAGAAAGCCCAGGCCTTCATGAAGGTTGCCAGGGAAGTTATCCATAAATCCCGTAAGAAGCTAAAATTGGAAAGACAGGGCAAGCTATTAAACAGTTGCAGAATGGGAAAGCCTTGATAAACCATATGAAGAAGAAAATGATAACTCAAGATGCTAATTACACGTTTGAGGTAAGAAAACAACAGTTTAAATAAGTTTTTTCGGTTTCCATATAACTGCATAGCCTTCGGTGATGGTATTTGAGGATCCAACCAGCCTCCGGTCTGACGAGCTAATACTTACTTACTTACTGGTCGGCGCTACAGTCCTTGTAGGTCCTTGGCCTCCTTTATCACCTGCCTCCATTCATCTCGGTCCTCAGCTTTTCTTCTCCAACGTTTAACTCCTAACTTTCTAAGGTCATCCTCAACATCATAATAATCGTTTTCCTTCTCTTTAGCCGTTTTTCTCGCCGGTTCGTCACCAAGTTTTCCAGTCCTGCTTTATTAATTCTTAAGGTATCCGTAACAGTTGTCTTTTTATGAGGTAAGGAAGTTAACCCTACGCACAACCCCCAACCTGGAGGACCAGGGTATCACTCTTAGTCTGGATCATCACCTTAGACCTGTCCGGCTTGGATGGCCCTACCAGGAGCAGATGCTCCCACCGGCATAGCTCTAAGGATCATTTGACCACGCAAGCCTCCAATAAACACCCGGCAAAATATATTTTGCCTTCGTCAAGGTGGTGATACCTTCGGGAGGTAACGAGCTAATAGACAGACATAAATAATATCTGGTGCCTTCAGAAGTCTGTTATTTGTTCTTATTGTATCCAATCTCTGTGTTAAAAGTATTTCATGAATAATCTAATACCGTACATTAACTCGTGAAAAAGCATTATGTACTATTTAACATCCATTGTTCCAGAAATATATTTCTCCTGCTGCTGCCCAACTTCTGGCGTAAACAAAGAATGGTAATAAAGGAGCAGAGTATCCTCCTGAACTACACTGATTTGCACTTACATTGAATTTCTATTCAAGTCGTGCATACAGCTACGGGAGGGAAGTATTTCCTCATGGTTTGCCCCATCCAAGTACACTGCGGCAGTGGCATCAGTCAGTGTATGGTGAGCCAGAATTCTGTTCAGAGGCCCCAACTGCTCTCATTTCGAAAGGGAAAGGGATGGCTATCAATGGAAAGCATCTGGTGTGTCCACTGATGATTGATGGAATGTGCATAGGAAGCACATTGAATTTTATGGAAAACACTTTGTTGGATATGTGAACTGTGGTACTGAAATCGAGGATCAACATTTACCCGGGGCCAAGGAGGCCTAAGTGTTTATGTTGGTCTCACTAAATGGACACTGGAAAATTCCAGTGGGTTATTTTTTGATTAACGGTTTAAGTGGCTCGGAGAGAGAAAACTTAGTGATTAAGTGCCTTAAATTTTTAAACGACCTAAATGTAATCGCATTGTCACTTACTTTTAATGGTGCTGCTTCTAATTTACCCATCGCCCGTTGTCTGGGTGCTTTTTGCCATGAAAATAATATGGTGAACTGGTTTGAAAATCCCTCAAATGATGTTAAAGGGTTTATTCTTCTAGATAGTTGCCATAGTATATAAAATTAGTGAGGAATGATTTAGGGACTAAGAGAACTTTTGCCAGGGGTGATGTTGTAGGCCGATGACCTAGATGTTAGGCCCCTTTAAACAACAAGCAAAATATCATAGAGTAGGTACTTGGAAGAGCTAGAGAAACTTCAGAGTACTGAGGATCTTCATCTCGGGACAAAGCACATTCACTGGGAGAAGGAACCCATGAAAATAAAGCTCGCCGCACAAACATTCAGTGAAACTGTTGCAATACACTGGCATATTGTGACAAACACTTAATATTCCTCAGTTTCAAATGTCAGTAACTATTCAAGTGACAATAATATATTAATACTTGATTTGTCCTGCCAAATTCACAATCTTCAGCACAATGTTTAGAATTGAAAAAGCTAGAATATAGACGGAAAATGTGCTAGACCTAAAACTAGCAATGCCACTGAAAACAATACCAAAATCATAAACAACACGAGTAGTAAGATAGTAACAATAACAATTGTTTTATCGACAATCTACACTTAGACAACGACAAAAAACGAAGCCATCGAATACATGCTAAAGCCAATAGAACCGGCAGCTCACCATGGATATTTTCTGAATTTCTCAGCCTCATTAAGCGACATGACATTTTAAATCCCTACCCAAAATAATAACATAACACTCTATCAAGAATACTATTCATTTAGCGGCGTCATCTCTCCACTGTCCGACTCGTTGGCTGAATGGTCAGCGTACTGGCCTTCGGTTCAGAGGGTCCCGGGTTCGATTTCCGACCGGGTCGGGGATTTTAACCTTAATTGGTTAATTCCAATGGCTTGGTGGCTGCGTGTGTGCGGCGTATTCAACATTCGAAATCAACCAAGGTAGGGCCCTCATCTTCATCTTCACAGACATGCAGGTCGCCTAATAGGCCGTCTACTAGAAAAAGACCTGCACCAGGCCTCTTCGGAGGCCATACGCCATTATTATTATTATTATTATTATTATTATTATTATTATTATTATTATTATTATTATTATTATTATTATTATTATTATCTCTCCACTGACAGATCGAAAAAGACCACTTAGTACAGAATCTCTCCCGTATTTCCGATCTCGAAATTTGCAACATTTTCGTAACACTGCCATTTTGTCGAAAATCACTGATAATAAATCGTGCTGATTCCTTTTTTTTCTTTTCCAGTTATCGTGTCAAGTTGTCATGGTCTGGGTCCCATACACTGAAAACATACTCTAATCAGGGTATTACCAGAATCGTATACGCCCCTCCATTACATTATTACAAAAACACTTAATATCATCATTTCGATGTGAAGAGATCTGTAACATTTAGTTACAACCTTGTTAATGTGATTACCCCAGTGAAAATCATTTATTGTATTAACACCCAGGTACTTACAGTGATGATCCAAATGAGGTAGACACTATCGACACATCAACACAGTAACGAAAGCTGAAAGGACTTTCCCTCTTGGAGAAATTTTGACTTTCCATCCTTTTTACCATCATCGTATCGTCTACTCTCCTTCTCACAACATTGTCGAGTTCTTTTTGTAGTCGTTCACAATCCTGTAGATTATTTACCATGCTATACGGTATAGCATCATACGCAAATAGCCTCATTTATGATTCGATTTCTTTACTCATATAATTTATATATATAATAAAATATAAGGGTCCAATAATATTGCCCTGTGGGAACCCCTTCTTAATAATTACAGGATCATAATCACTTTCCGTAATCTATAATTTCTGGAAATTTAGCTTCGCATTCAGCCACAATTTTGTCTAGTAAAATAGCCCTCATTTCGTCAGTTATCTCCCATGATCTATCCTACGAAAGGCCTTCGATAGGTCAAGAACGGTACAGACAATTTGAGCTCAATGTAAAATATCTGCATAATGTGACTGGAATTCTACAAGTCGAGCTTCAGTGAGATAACATATCTTAAACTCGAGCAGCCTGCTACCAAACCAGTTAGTAATTTTGCAAATGTGTCTAATATAATTAGAAAGAATGCTTCCTCAGTGCTTACGAACAACATATGCCAAGCTGATTGCCCTGTTATAATTTGGCTTATGTTTATTAACCTTTCCTTTGCACACTGGGACTTCTAGTGCAATTTTCCATTCATTCGGCATTGCTCTTCATGCAAAAATTAATGAAATAAGTATTTTAGATATGGCAGTTTCTCTAATCACATTGCCTTCAAAATAACTCAAGGAAACTTATCAATCCCAGCTGTTTTTCTGGCTTCCAAATTTTGTATCTTTTTGAAAATGCCTTTTATTATCATAGCTAAATTTCAGTAATTTCCCAGTGTTAGTCGTCTCCTGTACTTGGACATTACACTTACACCAAATATCTACATACTGTTGACTGAATACTTCTGCCTTTTGCATGTCGTCACATGCACACACCTTGTTCATTAATGGTCCCTGGAATGGCGTTCACTGAACCTGTTTCTCACTTAAAGTGTCTATACATATACTTCCATTGCTCCATAAATGTATATGTCTGCCAATTATATTTGCCATCGTAACATCAATTCAATTTTCTAGTATGTGTCTTCAATGTCTCCATAGCAATCCCAAACTTTTTAATTTCTAATTTGCACCTCCCTTTCAATCTCTTTATTCCCAATTATACTACATGTATTATGGGCCCTTACATTCCCTTACTATATTTAAAGGCGCATTCCTGTTTTATACTCTTCAGGAATTGCTTTCAACCGGTCCTATAAGCTGTTTATATTCTTATTTACCATTTTCTATTGATCGCAATAGCGTTTTAAACACTTACGCATGCACCTCTCATCAACCATATGGTATTGCCTAATAGTCCTACTTTTGCAACATTCCTTTCTACCATATTTATTTTTAACTGCAACGAAAACAGCTTCATGATCACTTTTACCATCTATCACTTCAGTTCCTCTCTGGGGCTCCTCTGTTGTTATCGGCACCAGGTCTAGCATATTTTCCCTCTAGGTTGTTCCGTTACCTTCTTTCCCATATTAACTTACTCACCATTTGCTGGTCATGCATTCTGTCGTTCCCATTCCCTTCCCAGTTAACATTTGGTAAGTTGAGAATAAAGGCAACAATAACGTTCCTTTATATGTTGTTCCCCAACATAGCTGATTACCTTATCAAACAATTCCGCATTAGCATCAGCGCCCAGCTTAGCAGGTCTGTACAGCCAATTACCCCTATTATATTTAGATATAAGTCTTACACATAGAATGTCATGTTTCTCACCCTTAAGATTCTATTAGCTTACACATTCTTGTTTCACCGTTAGGGATTCTCCACCTCCTATCGTTCCTAACCTGGATCTACGATAAACACTCCAATTCCGTGAGAAAATTTCCGCTTCCATATCATTATATCTCAGCCATGATTCGATATAAATTACAATATCTGCCAAATGTTGTTTGAGTCCTCAGTCCATAGACTGGTTTTATCAGCTCTCCATGCTACCCTCTCCTGTGCTAATCGTTTCATTTCTACGTAACTACTACATCTACGTCCACCCTAAACTGCTTGTCATATTCACACCTTGGTATACCCCTATTTTTTTCCGCCTACACTTCACGTAGGAAGGTCATCAAAAAGAATACGACAAAACTTCCCGGGCGCCTCCCCGCCTCCACTATTTTCATTCACAAACGATATACCCGTAACTCCCCTTCCTCTGCTTCGTCCTTCACTCGACAGGTCAATCTCACAACACGCGCAGTCAGCTGACGGCATAAGGGCCGGCCTAGATGTAAGCATTTTATTGTTTTTCACGCAGTACTACCACTTATTTACGAGGTTATTTACTCCCTTCTATACAATATTATACAACGAATTGCTTTGCTAACATTAATTCTTAATTCTAGTACCTTTTCCTCTGTTTTATCTTACCCAGACTTATTATCGATTCTCCTTCCGCTAATACTTTGAATTCTTGTCAAATTACTACCACACAATATTTGACCTGACCAAACCTCACACCAATCGCAGTTCATAGTAAAAGTTCTAAAATATCGAGCTGCATGTCAAAACGTATTGAGAAATTATTTGAAAACATGCATTCATCAGGTTGAACCAAAACTTAGGCAGTTGTTATAAATGGTACCTTTTCATTTATTTTTTAACATACAGTAGAGTTAAAATCATTTGAAAAGTTTATTATTTCAATGTACCACTGATGGCTCTAACAGAAAGAAAATAGGACTTCAATTCACAAAAAATAAATATATTTCCCTCTATAGTAGGCAATTAACTTAAAACATTGTACTGCTTTGAGATAATATATTCCTGAAATGTCTCTATAAATTCACAAAATTCTATTAGCCTTGTGACCCTGAATATATACATACACATACAGAAACACTTATAATTTCAATATCTTTTTTTTTGTTAGGGGTTTTACGTCGCACCGACACAGATAGGTCTTATGGCGACGAAATTTCAATATCAAGTGGAAGGGTATCACAAGCAGCTTGGACAGAGTTATGCATATGTATGATGTACACTAAGCTACTAATTCTCAACATAGGCCAATTGAAGTTGTTTCTAGTTTCCTAAAAGAAATATTTGACCCCTTGTTTTGCACAGCACCAACATTTCTAACAAATCCACTTTGTTTGAAGTTCGTACTTTTCTTTTTGAAAACTCGATAAGGTATGTACTCAACAGTTCAATTCATTCCCTGGCAGATCATAAAAATGCAAAGTATACTAAAATAGCTGACAACAACTGGCACACGTTTCTGATCTATTGTGTTAGAGCCCTCAATGGTACAGTGAAATAATTAACTTTATCCAATGATTTTAATTCTACGTTAAAAATAAATGAAGAAATAACATTTACATCAACTCCTTAAATTTTGGTACTACGTGATGAGTACATGTTTTCAAATAATTTAATAAGTTTTGATGCACAGATCGATATTTTGAAACTCATACTATGAAATGCTGAATGATATGTGAATGTAGGTTTCTTTGCAGCGCAATTGAGTTCACTAATGCTCAAACCGTTGGTTATAAAAGATACAGAGGTATGCAATAAAGATACAGCTTTAACAACATTTCTGTGTTTTACAGTTTAAATGCGTTCCGCAATGAATTTTCTACCTTTGTGATCAACAGAAAATACTCCATTACGCTTTGTACAGACACGCAGTCCCTAGAATTGCCACATGGTTTAAAACATGTATAGTTATCTTGCAATATATCACTGAACACACACTTTTCCCATTGTGAATATTCAATATAGACACAAAATTATATTACATTGTGATCCAGATTTTGTTCAAAACAAACTGATTAAAACCACGTACATATAGTAAATAGACTGGCAGCGCTGTATCTCGTAGCATTGGTGGTAGTGAAGCCGGAAACTTGCAGCCGCCCCATCTTACATCACTACAGATACACAGTAAACATACATGTCACTGTGCTACGTGCAATTTTGGTTTATGTTGTTTTTATGTACATTTCACATTCATTTTTCGGCAAACTACTGTGTGCCAGAATGGTGAATACCCGCGTAATCTTCGGATGTAGTTTTTCCTATTCACGACGAAAGAAGAAGGGAGGAATAAGAATTTCAGTACACTGGTAAGTGGCTTACATGTGCTCATGTACACTTCTTGTCTACTTGTTAATGCAATTAAATTCACTATTAAAGATGCCGAATTATGTAGGAGACAGAGAGCACTTCCTTCCGATATATATTTGTTGGCGGCATCCCATTGTGATGGAGTGTGGCAGAGGGAATAATAATAATAATAATAATAATAATAATAATAATAATAATAATAATAATAATAATAATAATAATAATAATAATTGTGGTAATGTCCACCTCCGTGGTGTAGCGGTTAGTGTGATTAGCTGCCACTCAGGGAGACCCGGCTTCGATTCCCGACTCTGCCACGAAATTTGAAAAGTGGTACGAGGGTTGGAATGGGGTCCACTCAGCCTCGAGAGGTCAACTGAGTAGAGGGTGTTCGATTCCCACCTCAGCCATCCTCAAAGTGGTTTTCCGTGGTTTCGCACTTCTCCTCCAGGCAAATGCCGAGATGGAACCTAACTTAAGGCCACGGCCGCTTCCTTGTCTATCCCTTCCAATATTCCCATCCCCAACATGGGCCGTTGTTTAGCATAGTGGGTGAGGCAGCCTCGGTGAGGTACTGGTCTTCCTTCCCTGTTGTATCCCGCGATCCAAAGTCTCACGCTCCATGACACTGCCCTTGAGGTGGTAGAGGTGGGATATCTCGCCGAGTCCGAGGGAAAAATCAACCCTGGAGGGTAAACAGATTAAGAAAGATAATAATAATAATAATAATAATAATAATAATAATAATAATAATAATAATAATAATAATAATAATAATAACGGCCTCGGTCTCTTTTAATTTTTCAATTACATATTGTAAGGATGACAAACTTACTGATAAAATTAGTGGAAGGATTATCACAGAATATTATTAAATATATCTCAGGATATGTGGTATAATAATTTTGTGTGGCTATTTCTAGCTGGGTGCAAGATGAGTGTGCGGCGGCATCTGCCATGTGTAGGTAACTGCGTGTTATTGTGGTGGAGGATAGTGTTATATGCGTTTCGGGGATGTTGGGGACAGCACAAACACTCAGCCCCGAGCCACTGGAATTAACCAATGAAGGTTAAAATCCCCGACCCGACCGAAAATCGAACCCAGGACCCTCTGAACCGAAGGCCTGTACGCTGACCATTCAGCCAACGAGTCGGACAGGATTTGTGTTGAAGACATTAGTCAATTCTCTACAATGTGACACTTGTAAGAAAGTAGTTGTACATAAAAGAAAATCCTTATCCATTCATTTCTTTCAAGAATTGGCGTAATCTGGATGTTCCTACGAAATATGTTGTTCATGTGTGCAAACTTACTAACATGTATTTCCGAGAGTATTCATGTAATAGTCTGAACTGAGTCGTGAAAGGGAAAATGCCTAATGAAGTTACAGCTGTTGTACGAAACTTCTTATGCTCACATACTTTAGATCTAAACTCAAGGGCACACATATTTATCGCCTTATTAGTGTAATTTCATCACAGTGCTTGAAAATACGTGTGAATCATGCTGTAAGAGTCTTGAATGGAAACAGATTTGATCATAGATTGGTCTGAAACAGGTGTCTTTTTTAAGCATTTATTCCAGTGTTTCTCTTTCTTAACAGTAAAATAAAGGACCTAATATGTCTAATTAATCAGAATTATTGCTTTTATTTCTGAGTGCTTTTAACTACTGGTATTTGGATGATCTGTCCAATATTCCCGTTTCGGCTACTATTTTACATTAATGCATCGGAGAAGTGTAGTGACGTAAGATGGCGGCGGCCGCACGCTTCCGGCTTCAGAATCCTGCTGCTAATTGCCAGTCTATATTGACGACTTCTGCTGTTTGATATGTTCCTAAACTTCGCGGCGCTGGTGTAGGTAAACAGGGATCAGCTGTCCCTGAACATGTGATTTTAAATGAGATCTAATGCGACTTAATTTTGATTTTATCGTTTAAATACATTATTTAAAACCGTGTGTTTATTATTGTTGTTATGTTTCAGGAATGTACATTCTCTTTACTGACCGATGACTGCGTTTATGTGCGACCTGTGTTTCGTGCAAATTAAGATATAGTGTTCCTTGTCTTGAAAGTAATATGTGACAAATTTGTAGGAAATATTTTACATTTAGTAATGATTTAATGACATTACTTCTGAAATCGGTTCGTCAGTGTCTTAACGAATATCTCAAACGGATATGTGTGTATAGAGCTAAGTCATATTTCATTAATTCACCACAAAATCAAACTCAGTTGCAATTATCAGTTATAACCTTAAAAAACATATGTTCAACTGTTAGTGTACATGTTACGTAATATAAACATATAAAAACTATGCAGGCACCCACATGATGTTACGTACCGTTATGTCATATATATGTAATTTCTACATAGCTACTTAAGTTAAATTATATGTTAACATGCTCAAATTAATTAATCTTACCAGCACTTCACCCCGTCAGTCAGTTAACTGGACACCTTGGACATTTTTCGGGTATGTTTTGCGGTCGTACAAGCTTGCATTTCTTTCCGTACTTCTTTTATTCGGAAATAAAAATCGGCATCGTATGTAATGAAAAATTAATTTTGGTACCAAGTCCTGAGCATATTCAGTACAGCACCCAAGTCTATGAGAAACAGTAATTAAAGGTAAACTATCCAGGCATTCTTGAAATATTTCGCCCCATAATGCTTCTTGTACACTAATATTTCTCACAACCACTTCCTCTACATGAGGAAACATCAATAATAATTCACTCGATGGGGGAATAAGACAGGTGGATGCGTTACAATATTCTTCTAGACTTGTTAGGGCGTCCTCTGTATTGTTTTGCATAGAACCAATTCCTGCTATACAGCCTATCATTTTGCTTGCATGTTTAACAATAAACCACAGAAATGATGAATAACATTAATTTTTGAACTGGTGAAAGGAGTTATTTGTTCATCTTCCTAACTTGCTAATGGTGGACCGAGCTAGTTGGCCGTGCAGTTAGGGGCACGCGGCTGTGAGTTTGCATCCGGGAGATAGTGAGTTCGAATCCAACTATCGGCATTCCTGAAGATGGTTTTCCGTGGTTTCCCATTTTTACACCAGGCAAATTCTGGGGCTGTACCTTAATTAAGGATACGGCCGCTTCCTTCCAACGCCTAGCACTTTCCTATCCTATCGTTGCCGTAAGACCTATCTGTGTCGGTGCGACGTAAGGCCACTAGCAAAAAAAGGAAAAAGGATAATGGTGGCTGATCAAAAGTAAGCGTGCTGTAATTTTTTCCTGAGCTGTACTTGTGATTTTGGCATTCTCTTTGACAACAGCTTTTGCCATGGCTCTAATCTGACTGAAAAATTATATTAAGGGTACTATTACTTTTAGGCAGATGTTGACGTGTGATAGCCTTCGACCACTTTAAGAACAGAATGGGATCTTTTGGGGGTGAAACAAAAATGACGCTTATCATTCGAATGTTTATTGTAACCCGAATTACAACCCGGGACATTGCAAGTTGTAGGCATATTCACATGCGGTAGTAAATTGAAGCATATGCCAAAGTATACGTCCTACTTCTCAAATGCTTAATCTTTTTCACTTTTCAGTTCACGATCTATTTTGCACGTATACAACTGGAGAATGTAAAAAAACTACTGAAAAAGACCACAAGATATTCTCGAAAGATGGCGTTTAAACAGAAGTCGGTGTGCGGGAGCTGAAATGAAAACATTCAACTTAAAGAGGACTTTATCATATGTGACGGCTGTGGTAAGTCTTATACCTAGAACTTGTGTCGAACTTAACAGAAGAGAATTTTAAAAACTTATTTCCTCTAAAACCAGTAAGTGGTACTGTGGTGATTGTGACGACAGTGAGTGTGTTAGCGACAAAAACAATAGTGACTGTTCTAACCTCAAGGACCTGGCTAGTGTGATTAACCAAATCAACAATAGACTCACTAAAATTGAATCTATCGAGTGTGAACGGAAAGATATTCAAAAGTCTGTATCGTTTTATGCCGCAAGTTTTGACGAAATGAACGCTGAACTAATCAAAATGAGTGATAATTTCAACAAAGCTATGACGGGAATCACTGTTCTGCGAAACCATGTTCAAACACTTCAAAACGAGCGTGAAGTAACTAACAACGAGATACAGCGGCTCAGATCTGAAAATAACGAGCTCCACCAATATGTTCGCATAAATAACCTAGAAATTCATGGGCTGCCTGTGGTTATCAATGAGAAGCCTGTCCAAATCGTGAAAGATGTTGCCAAGTGTCTAGGAGTAGACATAAACACCAATGACATTGACGCGTGCCACAGACTTCCTCAGAATAAAACAGAATTACCGCCCCCTCTGTTGGTAAAATTTTGCCGTCGCTTGAAGAAAGAAGAAATACTAACAGCAAAGAGAAGCAAACCAATATTGACCTCCACTGATACCGGGATTCAAGCTAAGTCACGGAATATATATATCAGCGAACACCTGACATCCCAGAATAAATATCTGCACAAAAAGGCAAGGGATCTTCGACAGCACGGATTTAAGTTTGTTTGGACAAAGGACTGCAAAATTAATGTTAGAAAGGACGACAGTGGAAGGACTACGCGTATTAGCAGCATAGATGACATCAACAAACTCCAACTCGAAATAACGAACAAGACATCTTACCAAGACAATGGAAGCCGTATTAGCAGCAACTAGAAACAACATCTCCATGGATATTCAAGATGACCTTGGCGGTAAAACGCCGATGACGACAGGGACGATACCGACAGACCACACTATCTACACTAATGCCTACGACTGTAAGGAATTAAAATTTGTGAGTGTGCATGACTACACTAGTCAGTGTAATAACATTCTTCCTGACTGTAATAAGCTAAAAATACTCCATATTAACAGTAGAAGTGTTAAAAATAAGCTAGACGAATTAGAAATACTGCTCCATATCTTAGGTGAAGTCGATGTCTTGGTTATATCCGAAACCTGGGTTAAAAGCAACGAGGCCAAATATTACAATTTAAGTAACTACTCATGTTTGTTTGCTCACAAAGATACACAAGGGGGTGGTGGGTCAGGGATATTTATTCATAAAAAGTGGAAATTTAAAATTCTTAACAAATGTGAAATGAAACATAGCTTGATCTGGGTTGAGATTTGGGGAGACATCTTAGCTGGAAATTCCAATTCAGATAGTCTGCATATAATTGGAGGATACAATCCTGTGAGGCGCAATGCAACATCATTTTTAACATCTTTGGAAAACTTCCTTTGTCAGACTAACAATACTCGTTTTTTCATTGGTGATACAAATATTGACACTTTTACTGAAGATCATTTAAAAAAAGCAGTATATAAATATCCTTTCATGCTATGGGTTCACACTGTGTAACAAAATTTATGCAACACGCACGGCTGACAAATCATCAACTCTTCTGGATCATGTAGCAGTTAACACAGATAAAATATATGTCACAGTTTCGAATGTAGATAATGACATAAGTGATCATAACATCCTTATCACAGATACTGTATGGCCACATAAGATAACCTATATGCAAAACAACACTTTGACTTTACCCTTAAAATGCAGGGAAAAATTAATTTAAATAACACTAATTTCCTGCCAGAGAACGCAAGACATTCTGCCCAGGAAATTAAGATGAACCACATGTACAATTCCCTTATTACTCAAATCCAAAAAAACCGCAAATAGAGGCATTCACCATACCATAAAGCAGAAAAACGCATTCAAAATAGATGTGGCAACTCCCTGGATAACATCTGAATTGATAAAACTCGTTAAGCGACGGGATATTCTTCACTCTAAACTTAAGATTGGGCAACACAAAGATAATATATTCCTTTGAGAGAGGAATACATTAAATGTAGAATTAAATGTAGAAATTCAATAAAATTCCTAAAAAGAAAACTTAAGACAAATTATTATTCGGAAAAATTAAACGTGGATGATAAAAATCCTAAGAGAACGTGGGACATTTTGAATGAAATTATATATAACAAAAAGCACAGCTCAGAAACTTGAAAAACTCTGTCAATAGGGAATGTGGTAATTAATGACAAACAAGAAATTGCTAACGAATTCAATAAGTATTTTACATGCATAGCCGATAATCTTGCATCTCAGATAACCACACACGATATCATAGATCTGAATAGTAACCGCCAGCTTGAGTCCCTTTTTTATATCCAACAGATAACACGGAAGTCAAATGTATAATTAAAAATTTAAAAAGTAAAAAAAAATGTGGAGTAGATGTTACATTAATTAATGAATCCATGGCAACTGGGGTCGTACTGCAGGTTTTAAAAATTGCTAAAGTTATCCCGATTTTCAAAGGAGGGAACACTAGTAACGCAGGGGACTATAGACCTATAGCCATACTACCCATCATTTCCAAAATATTAGAAAGCATTATAAAGGTAAGACTAATGGCTTTTCTTAACAAACACAGATTTTTTATCGATCCCAGTATGGCTTCAGAGAGAATTCCAGCACAGAACTCGCAGTTACTGATCTTGTGTCGATGCTTCAGGAAAGCGTTGACGGTAACCAGATTGCGGCCGGATTGTTTATTGATCTCGCTAAAGCTTTCGACACGGTAAATCACGAAATTCTGTTATCTAAATTAGAAGATGCTGGAATTCGTGGTGTTGCATTAGAATGGTTCCTCAGCTACCTTAGCGGAAGAAAGCAATTTGTTTCCGTCATTGGTTATCAGAGCACAGAAAAGGAGGTGAATTGTGGGGTTCCACAAGGGTCTATCTTGCGCTCTACCTTGTTTCTGATATACATAAATGATATACATAAATGATATACATATTCTAAATTTAAAGGGTAAAATTATGATTTACGAAGATGACACAAATGTATTCTACACTGGTGACAAAGTGGACTCGGTGATCAATAATATGCAAGAAGACATCATCCCAATAAACAAGTGGCTCAGTATCAATAAATTAACTATGAACGTCAATAAAACTGAACATATGATTATAACTAAGCCGAGTATAAAAATATTAATCATTCAAAGATATATATTAACAACACGGAAATAGGTGAGGTCGATCACTTTAAATATCTGGGTCTAATAATAGATAAACATTTAAGCTGGGTAGAGCATGTTGATTACATTGCAAAAAGATAGCTCCAGTATCTGGGCTTTTGAGAAGATTAAGATATATTGTCCGTAGGGAAGTTCTACTTACAGTATATTACTCACTCATCCACAGTCACTTACAATAACTAAACGTAATTTGGTCTCGTTGCAGAAAGACAGTCCTTCATGAACTTATGGTAATACAAAATAGAGCAATCAAAAATATCTATAATCTTCCTTTTGACACACCCACTCGAGTTCTGTACGCTAATAGTAAAATTATGCCCTTATCTATGCGCACTGCTTTTAGATCATCAATATTAATTCACAAAATTAATCTAAACAGTGTCCTGCACGATAGTAACTACACCCTGAATTCAGATATTCATAATTATAACACACGACAAACAGGTGACATAGCTCTCTTTCAAATACACTCATATAAGTATGGCAACTGTAGCTTTACGTTCTCAGCCATTCAATCATATAATCATTTTCCAAGAGATTTAAAATCAGTTTCCAATCTATCATCTTTCAAAATTAAATTAAAGAATGTGCTATGGAATCAGTACCTAAGTCAGTAGATGACTTTCTTTATAAGACTTTGTGTAATGGTAACGTAAAGGAAATATTTAGAGTAACGTTCATTGTAACAAATTTATATATTTATTTGCAGCCAATGTATATGTATCATATTAATTTTAGACGCTAAACAAATTGTATTGTACAATTCCTGTATATGAGCCTTTGGCTCGTTGGAATTAATTAATAAATTAATAAAAGTAAAATAATAACTGTTTACACACTTTCACAGTAAGCCGACGAAAAGCGCGCGTACTTGGACCTTTTATTGACAGCAGCGCTGCAGGTGGCGGAGAACAGGTACACCGTGTCTGTTAACATGTGATTCAGAGGGATTCGTCACACTATTCATTTCTATTCGTCCTGATATATCTATATGTCTGTGATTAAAACATAGATCACATGACATGGATGAAAACAATCACGTATAGGCTTACTTGCTTTCAGTTATGCAAAGGGAAGCCACTTGATGAGATAGGAAAAATGATGTAGTACCTTTATACACCGATAGATGGATGACTCCGGCAAATAGACTGAAGTCAGTTACCTGCCATTCTATACAGTAAGAAAGAGTCCGCGCGTAAGCTATCGTAATAAGGTCTGCCTTATTTATGTCTGTTATTTGCCTTAATTTACTTTAAAAAGATGGTTATATCATGCAGTGCATATAACTGCACAAATAGACAGAGTAAAGAACAAGATATATCCTTTCATAGGTAAGTAATTTAATTGTTATTACATGTTATTCAAGACGGTCACATTTTAATCGCTGAATACATAATAACTGTATAGAAGCTGTTTAGTTACTGTTATACTGTATGTTCATTGAAAAATTCTTCTTCTTTTACTTACAGGTTCCCGTTGAATAATAAAGATTTATTGAAACCGTGGATTATTGCTGTCAAGCAGAACGGATTTGTGTCCAAGAAGTACACTTTTATTTGTAATGCACATTTCGTACCCGATGATTATGAACCAAGGGCTTATGGTGGGAAATGCTCATTAATTAGAAATGCAGTTCCGGATGCATTCGACTTTCCAGGACAAACTCATCAGAAAAGAAGAATCTTGTCACAGCAGAGAGGTAGGTCTACAGCTGTTGACCATAACCCCAATTCAGAACCTCAACCTGGTCCTTCTTGTATTGCTGATCACAATTATGGTGCTATAAAAATAGAACGAACTAACTCCCAGCTCTCTCCAAAAGAGAAGGCGCTTAAAAAGCAGATCAAGAGTCTTCAACAAGCGGTACGGCGCAAATCATCAAAAATGAAGTGCTGTAAAGATTTCATTAGTAACCTGAAATATGATAATCTCATTAATGAACATTATGCAGCTGTTTTGCATGGTAACATTTTAGGCGCAGGCCTTGAACTTTTTGATAACCAGCTAATTAATGGGTCAGGATTTTCTAACGGTAGATGATATTCAGAAGTAGTCAAGAAATTTGCACTTACTGTTAACTTCTATTCCCCAAGAGCATATGAATATTTGAGACAGATTTTCAGTCTGCCTGTACCAAGTTCATTGGGAAATTGGATAGATTCTGTACAGTGCAGTCCTGGCGAATTTTCTGATGTCCTCACCAGTATAAATAAAGGTTAAGGCTCTGCAGAAGTGCCACTATTAGTAGACAGCATGTATATAATGGAAAGAACTGT
Source organism: Anabrus simplex (assembly GCF_040414725.1). NCBI lineage: Eukaryota > Metazoa > Arthropoda > Insecta > Orthoptera > Tettigoniidae > Anabrus > Anabrus simplex. Next base: position 320,391,101 of record NC_090266.1, on the reverse strand, counting down.
GTATAATCCCTCTTTCGGTAAATATGAAGGATTCACAGACTATGGAAATATCGACATTGAAGAGCCTGACAGTTTGGCTACCCAAGCATTAGTTGTCATGTTGGTTAGTTTGAGTAAGTTTTGGAAGTGTCAAATTGGTCATTTCCTAGTGAATAAATTGACAGGAACAAATCTAGCAAGTTTAATCAGGGTTTGCCTAACTTTAGCAGCAGAATCTGGTATCTCTGTCTTGTCACTTACTTGTGATTGTTGTAATGTTAATTTTGAAGCTCTGAGGTAACTAGGGTGTCGATTTGAGAATACTTCGACGGACACAAAAAAATTTCTTCAGTCATCCTATATTAGAGTACATTGTATCTGTATTTTTTGATGCATGCCATGTTCTCAAGCTAGCACGCAATGCCCTTGGTGACTTAAAAGTTTTGCACGACTCAGATGGCAATGTTATAAAATGGGATAATATTGTAGGTGTGTTTGAGATCCAAGATTCAGAGCAAATGAAGTTAGCTTACAAACTGGGTGTCAAGCACATTCATTTTCATAAACACAGGATGAATGTTAAAATAGCTGCACAAACCTTGAGTTCATCAATTTCTAATGCTCTGATTTTCTTAAAGAATTTAGATATGATATTTTTTTAGATTCTGATGGTACCATTCGGGTTATACAGATTTTTGATAGGCTTTCTGACTTAATGAATTCCAAAAATCCCTATGCTACTGGCTTCAAAATGCCATTTCTAGGGATAATTTAATTATGATGATAAAGGTAATTGATGGCTCAATTACGTATCTCCTAGTTGGAGGAACCGACAGTCAGTTACTGATAACCAACAGAAGAAAAATGTTTGTATTTGGATTTGTTGTTTCTGCATTGAGTCTGAAATCGTTAGCAGTAGATTTACTGACTAGAGGAAATGATAGATTTGGCTACTTTCTAACTTACAGATTCTCACAAAATCATCTTGGACTATTGTTTTCATGTATCAGAGGCAAAAATGGTTTCAATAATAACCCTGATGATGTTCAGCTGAAGGCAAGTTTGAGACGAATTTTAGTTAGGAATGCCATATTTCCCTCAAGGTATTCCAACTGTTTGACTTTCGGTGCAGAAACAGTTAATGTTTTCATTCAGTTAAAATGGAGGAGATCTTCAAAATTTTCAGAAATTCTATTCACTGAACAACCTCTGGAGGCATTTGAAATGCCCTGTATCTTAGACTTTGTAACCCTGAGAGTTTACAAAGCAATTTTGTTTTATGTTGGTGGTTATGTTGTACGCTAAACTGGATTGTAAAACCTGTTTAAGTGCATTACCATGGACTACTGTAATTCCTGAGTTGCAAGACCATTGTTATTGCTCAGTTTCTGCAAGTTATTCTTTCTTGGAGTGCAAGAATAGGGGTGGGTTAATTAAACCATCTGAAGATGTAGTGAAAGTGCTTACTATTTGTGAAAAAAATGTTCAGGTTGTTTATTTCTGGTACAGAGAGATATTCCATAAGTTATAAGAAGAAGCTTGACGTTTTGTTGCTAAATACTGCCATTAAGTACATGGTTTTTTTTTTTTTTTGCTACTTGCTTTACGTCGCACCGACACAGATAGGTCTTGTGGCGACGATGGGACAGGGAAGGGCTAGGAGTGGGAAGGAAGCGGCCGTGGCCTTAATTAAGGTACAGCCCCAGCATTTGCCTGGTGTGAAAATGGGAAGCCACGGAAAACCATTTTCAGGGCTGCCGACAGTGGGGTTCGAACCTACTATCTCCCGAATACTGGATACTGGCCGCACTTAAGCGACTGCAGCTATCGAGCTCGGTCATGTTTTTTTTTTTGAAAGGTCAGCAATATTTCACACATTGGCAGATCACCATGTGACTGATGTAGCATGTGAAGATAGTCACAGTGTTCAACTCGTTAAACTGATAAGTCATGTATTACCAAGTAAGACTTAACACTAGAACGGCCGACACTCTGGCACTCCTAAAACGGCCGCGGCGGCCAATTTGACAGCTGTATTGAAATTTAGTGTTTGGAAAGATTATACGGCATATCTTAATAGCACAATTTCTCAGTAAATATTTCCAAACTATATCATCACTATGCTTTAGTTACTGTTATTATACAACAATACAACAATATAGAACTTAACATTATTGGTATGAATTAAATCCTTTCATCCTACAGGTAGGCCTACACGTCTTTCTTGCTGTGATTAGCTACTTGACATTACAATTCACGCACACAAACTCTTTCTTGACCTTGTCCGTGCATTTTCCGCACACAGCTTTGTTACACAATGAGCACACATCCATTGTTTTGTTGCCATTACAACGTGCGATCTGACACTGACGCCTTTTCATTGTAGTAGGTTCTTCCTTGTTGGCTCGTGACTCTTCTGGATCATGGATTGCTGCCTTTGGTAGATTATTCCTTACGTACGAGTCTCTTAGTTCCTGAGCCAACTGAAGCAAAAATGTTCTTCGACTAATTTTCTTTCCAGTGACACCTGTATAAAGTACTCGGGCATTTATCCCTGCAAAATCTAGCATATTGTAGAAAACCTGAACCGGCCAACGTCGGGATGGTGCTTTCGTTGTGTAAAAGGGCGCCATTTGATCTACTACGTCCACTCCATATTTTGTTGCATTGTAATACTTATTTGTTTCAGGCAACTTCTTTTTGTGACTGCTGTCTACACTTACATTTGGATGCACCGTACTCAAAATGATAACATTCTTTCGTTTCTTTTCTTGATACACAGTGAGTGTAGCGTCACCACGCTTCAACAATATGGTGCTATATAAATCTGCATTCAAATTTCGCACCGCCTCAGGAACTTCTAGCCGCGATTTATTCACTGTACCCACAATACTTGTTCTTCTCTCTTTCAGTTCTTCCGCAAGACTCACCGATATCAAGAAACTGTCAGTTGTTACATTTCTTCCCTTGTGCATGAATGGAGCAACAAGACGTAGAATTACATACTCAGATAATGTCTGGCCAACTGGTCGTAATTCGTCCTTTCCGAGGTAAGGAAACGCATTCAAGATATATTTCGAATTTACATCAACGTTGACCCAGAATTTGATGCCAAACTTGTCAGGATTGTTTGCCATGAATTGGGTGAATCTACATCTGCTTTTAGTAGGAAATAGTTGTTCATCAATGCACATGTTTTCATCTGGCTTGTAGCATAGTTGACAGTTATCTATGAACTTATTCCAGACCTCTGATATAAGCACAAACTTATCATTCTGCAGATGCTCTTATCTTTTAGATTTCATGTTGAAGCGCAGGTAACGCATAATACTTTTCAACTTCTGCCGTGACATTGTCTCACTAAAGAAAGCCGAGCCCCATGCTTTCGACCAAAGAAAGTCGATAGATTTTCCCTTCACACCATATACACCACGAACGTAAAGTAATGCAATAAATACATCCAACGCTTCCAGTAAAATGTTCCAGATATTCTCTTGAAGTCTCCTCCTAGCCTCTGCCACAGTACATTTTTTATATGACGAAGAATTGATTCGTCAATCAATAGCCGAAAAGCACTCGCTACATTATCACAAACACTGCGTTTAGCAAATGCAGTAGGACCACTAGCTTCACGTAATATGTTCTGCTCAGTACGTTTTGATGTTGAAGAAGCACCAACTTCAATAACATCCCATGGTAAACCATCACGAGCAATCACCTGATTGTTGACATTGTTGACATTGGTCACAGCTTTAGGATAGTTGTCAATTGCTGAAGTGCCCTTTCAACTGGAAAAAGGGAAAGAACTATTTTAGCAATTTGATAAAACCCTCATATTACTGAAAATAAGGTTCTATAACTAACAGAACAACGAAAGCCGTATGTGAAACCCTGCAACTAGAACAAAATCATATAAGTGCACTAACAATAAATCACGTCATATTACATCATGATATTTGCTAACCTGATTTTCCTGTATTTTGGGGTGCATAAATTTCATTATCACACTCCATGACATCATCACTATCCGCACTTTCACTCTCTGAATCATTGTGAACTGTACGTGGAATGTATTCCAGATCATCACTGTCTGCTGATTGATTGGATTCTTCAGGACCAGACTCATTTTGTGCTATATTTTGCAGTCTACGGAGTATCTCCTGCTCACTGAGCCCACGTGAACGGCGAGACATACTACTCCCAGTACGCAAACACCAGTGCGGAAAAGAATGGGTTGGATGTGTTCATCTTGAGCAGGATCAAGACCATTGTCGTAACTGACTTATTTATTTGTACAGTTCTAACAAAGTGCAGTGCTCCATTATTGTGTATAAATCTGTATTATTCTATAACAGTATCGTAGCTCAAACGCGAATCCATCGATCTATAAATTATTCCCGGTCAGCTTGACCGCTCCGGCCGTTCTAGGTAGGTCTGTGATTTTTACGCCACTGCTTGAAGTCTTCAGTCTAAATAAAACGTTAACGAGACGAACAGCTCACCACATGAGCATTTCGTAAACCTCCGGTCATAGGAATGAAAATCATGGCGAAGTATTGAAGTTCCCCATCGGTCAAATTGACCGCTGCGGCCGTTTTAGTGTTAAAACATACGGCCAGTCTTACTGTACAGAAGTGATTCAAAGAAAGACATGTGGTTTCAGGCAACATAGTAATAAGATTGTATTGTTTAAAGAACTGTGATCTTTTGTAAATGCTGCCCTGTAATCTGTAAGACTATAAACTGTTGTTATTATTCATTTAAAAATCCTACTCTGAAAATACTATTCTGTATCTTATGCAAATGCTGCCCTTCATTCAACATGTTAATACTGTACAAACAGTGGGGCCTAAATATGTATGATAGAGAATATTTAATACTGTTATCATAAACTGTTGTTATTATTCATTTAATAATCCTATCCTGTATGGTATCATTTGTAAATGCTGCCCTTCATTCAACATGCTAATATTGAATATCCTAAACAGTGTAGGCCTAAATATGTAAGATAGAGAATCTTTAATACCGGTACTATAAACTGTTGTTGTTGTTATTATTGATTTCATAATCCTATCCCGTATCTTATGTAAATGCTGCCTTCATTCAACATGGTAATATTGTATAAACAGTGTAAATATATGAGATGATTTTCAATATAATATAATCTTTAATGCTATATTACTGTTGTTAATCGTTTAATAATCGTATTCCGTATCCTGATTTCATGTCATGGCAATTTATTGTTTGGCTAACAGGCCTTATAAAAGTTTGGACATTAGTGACAGGATTACGTTGTTTATCAGTGTAAATTTCCGTTCATAATTATCGTGGATAATTCCATTTACATAATGTGGGAATGAGTGTTTTGCCGTGCAGAGTGGCACCAAGCCTGGCTTCACTCGCGTGCGTTGAAACTGTGAGGAGTCATGCATCTAGCGGTATATATAATACATCATTGGATAGGAAGTTGTATGCATACCCTGTGACCAATACCAACATGAATATAAATTTACTATCAACATTGTTTAAACCTAATTCCATAAAGTGAGCCAACGAGGTACTGGTGAATAATGTTAATATTGACCCGATTCTCAAAACCCTGGACATTTTGCAAAGCCGGACATCACCGGAGACAATGCAAGAAATCCAGGACTGTCCAAGTTAATCCCAGATGTATGTTAAGCCTTCTTAAAACTTCCTTCAGAAAGGGTAGTCTTAGTTGGCGTTTCAAAGGACCATTCGATTTTCATAGACGTTACAGATGAGTAGCTCACGAGCGATCCAGTCCTTTCAGCTGTTCTTTTTGAGGAATAATTGAGCCGTAACTCACAATAAGAAAATGCGTGGATAGTTATTTGGGAGCGACCAGAGTATGTCGGCATAGTTCAGCTACCCTCAGCTAGGTGCTGGGACAGGATTGGTTTCCTCTTCAGCAGCTATTTCTGAAGGCTCTTAGTATCTCGATCATGGCCTTTCTAGAAGTTCATGGTTCCTTCCAAGAGACAGTATCTGCCCTTCATTTGTTTAATAACACGTAAAAACAATAACATTATTATTTGTGTTTAATTAACTAATAAATGGATTGTCATTCAAGTGTTCTTGTCATCAGTCCACAGCGATTATCCCATTTTTGCTCAGGACAGTCAATTTTTTTATGAACTATCCTGGTGGCCCAACATTTATCAAGTGTCCCACTTTTTACTTTTTTAATGTCCTTCCTGAAAAAATACTGATTACAAAATCCATTTTAAATATTTAACATACCCGGTAAGAAATCTTTCTTTTCAACTTGCTTTACGTCGCACTGTCGTAGATAGGTCTTATGGCGACTGTGCCGGTGGAAAACTTTCTCCTCCCCCTTTCTTGTTTATATGGCCTGGCCGTTTTCGTATTACGCTTGCAAGCTGTGTTTGCCAACTGTTTATCTAAATTTGTATGTGTTTCAATGTATGTTTTATCTGGTTTCTATTCTTCCCTATCCATAATAAAGTGATTGTTTTTCCCTCTGTCCCGTATGGCTCCAGAGTAATTGGGAATGTCTTCTCGCTCTGGAGTGTTCGCTTTGTCCTCCTTCTCTTGCCTCCATGCCCTACGGCCAAGCCCCTCATCCCTTGTGGCTGTCCAATGAAAGAGGAGTCGCTTTAACACGTGACCTTGTCCGCTTACGGGCAGGTTGTCGGCTATTTGTACTCGATGTCTTTTCTTGGTCACGAGCTGAACGCTTTACATTGCGGGCTGGTCCCGCAGCAGCTGCAACTGGGCAATCTCGGGTGTGGAGGTAAGAAAGAGAGACCTTTACGTTTCCGCTGTGCAATGTAGATGTTGGGAATGGCTTGAGGTAGTTGAAAAGATTTTATTCACTATGTGTAAATATTCTTTGTACGCGTGAAGCCCCTGTTAGGTTAATACTTTTAAGGGCTGAGACCCGGGTTCGATGTAAGCCAAGCCTTGTTTAGATTCAAGCATTATGTATCTCTTTCTGCTCGAACTTATATTTTATTTGGGTATTTTCGTCCTTATTGAATTGGAGGACTAATGAATGTAAATACGGTTAAACTGATCCTATATTGTACGCACATATTAACTTTCGAAGGCTTGTGATTAGAGTTGGTAGAAGACTATACGCTTCTCATATGTTTACTCTGTCGAACTATGAAAGGTGCTAGTGTATTTTCGGAAGCCTTAGCTTTTCTTATTACCTTTGCTGTGTTAATGCCTTGTTAATGCTCTTATGCTGATAATGATGTGTTGATGGTTAATGCCAGATTTTTCTAGAATTACTGGGTTCCAACTTGTTATTGAGCGGTTTAGGAAACCCTTCCGAGTTGAACATCGTTAATTATGAGGGTTTATTTTATAAGGGCTGGGCCTCTCTGTTATGCATTACTACGCTAATCGGTTGGTCATGTAACAGTACTTGTCAAATTGTATTGCCATGCAAATGCTTGTTGCATCTTTCTTATTCTTATTAAGGAATATTGTTACGAAGTAAAGCAAGTTGTCCCTTTCATCAAAAGAAATTTTGGGCATTATAAACTTATTGTGCCTTTCCACTCCAGCTCCTAAGGCCCTCTGCTTCTTTCGAAAACAGCTACAGGGTAAATTACCGGTACAGCGACGATGGGATAGAAAAGAGCTAGGAGTGGGAAGGAATCGGCCGTGGCCTTACTTAAGGTACAACCCAAGCATTTGCCCGGTGTGGAAATGGGAAACCACGGAAAACCATCTTCAGATAAGAAATCTATGTAACTGTTTCTATTACAATGTTGGCAATACTTTACTTCTCCATATTTAGGTTGGCAGTGTTGCTTATCAATTTCCAGGTACAGTTACATATGAGACCAATATTTCTGGATTGTTTCAAAGAGGACAAAATAATTTATAGAGATGCCAGTGCGTACTGCAATGCATTCACTCGCTGAAGCAGAGTTTCCACCCGTTGCCATACTGACAAGATCATCAGTGCAAACTCAGTCCTACGCGAGCCTGTGTTATTATTTTGATGTTTCACCTACAAATGCAACAAAAATGTATCATCATCGCAAGGATGGACACGTAATATTCCAGAAACTTTTAACATCTCTATGGCTTAAAAGTACAGAATTATTCAAACATATGGTCTATTACAACATAAAATGAATTTAGCTTGGACTACATAGATTTACAAGGTAGAACTAAATATAATTTAACACCTTAACAAAAACTAATTACATAACATAATAAGACTGTAAACAGTCCATGAATAATCGTCCACACAATATTCAAGTACATGAACATGTGATAAGGAGCATACACAACAAAAAAGTATATAGAGTATTGTACCCTAAAGACACATCGGAAAATGAAATCAAGGTGGGCGGGTACAGAGAATGACAACTTACCTATCGTTCCTGTACATTCTTCACCTGGCTAGGTCATCGGCAAGCGCGTGTATGGTTTGGTATCTAGATCGAGTATAACTAAAGAGGATCTTACAGATGTAACAGAACAGGAAACGTTCTTGTGTGAGTAAATGAGGAACGAGATAAAATTGAATTAGATTTAGTGAAAGAAAGCATAAACCAAAAATGAAAAGACACACAGATAACACAAATACTTACAGCGCATAATTACAAACTCAAGTCGTTGGCTACGAAGTGGCAACGAAACAATTAAACTTTACGAAGTCCGCGTGGTAATTGCTTTAGGGTTTAATTGAATTTATGATAAGTTTGAACATGTTTTTCACGAAACGCCTTGGCACAACGTTTGAATCTTACGATGTTAGGGACAGAAATACTTCGCAGATCGGTAAATTAAACGTAACATCAATTCCCTCATATACGGGATGTAACTACACATAAACATAAATGCAGGACTATTGGTTGCCCCCCCAAAATAACACAGAAGTTAAGTCAGCCCGAATTTCACTGGCAAGGATGGGACTTGATCCCACGACCCCTAGGTAGCGTACGTGCTACTGCACATTCTAACAAACAAAAACACATGACAATTCAACAAGTAAGAACAACACAAAATGGCACACAATAAAACAACAAACTCTGCAGTACCTGAAAATAACTACAAGCCAAAGGAAACAAAAAATTTCACTCATGTTGCTGTCTTCGCAAGGAATGGATCTCTCCCTCTGCACTGCGTGCTAGGCTGTAGCAATGACCGCTCGTGGCGAGGGGTTGGGCAAGTTCGTCTACACTTGTAGCCATTCAAAACAACGTCATCTGACATATTCTTAGCTCGGCCCGGTTCATACACAGCTGGTAACTCTCTCGAGATAATGGGACCTTTAAACATTTCGTTTCCCTAAAAGCGGGCATTCTTACAGCTCTTTAGGCTTCTTCATAATACACATATATAAGAATGTAAAGGAGAGGGCATATAAGTCTCTGGCAAGAACCGAACTAGAGTATGGTTCCAGTGTATGAAGCCCTCAGCAGGATTACTTGATTCAAAATCCAGCTCGATTTGTTCTAGGTGATTTCCGACAAAGGAGTAGCATTACAAAAATGTTGCAAAGTTTGGGCTGGGAAGACTTGGGAGAAAGGAGACGACCTGCTCGACTAAGTGGTATGTTCCGAGCTGTCATTGAAGAGATGGCATGCAATGGCATCAGTAAACGAATACGTTTAAGTGGTGTCTTTAAAAGTAGGGAAAACCGAGCTCGATAGCTGCATTCGCTTAAGTGCGGCCAGTATCCAGTATTCGGGAGAGAGTAGGTTCGAACCCCACTATCGGCAGCCCTGAAGATGGTTTTCCGTGGTTTCCCATTTTCACACCACGCAAATGCTGGGACTGTACCTTAATTAAGGTCACGGCCGCTTCCTTACCACTCCTAGCCCTTTCCTGTCCTATCCCAACGTCGCCATAAGACCTATCTGTGTCGGTGCGACGTAAAGCAACTGGCAAACCAAAAAAGTAGGGAAGATCCCAATATGAAGATAATAAAATAAGAGTTTTGTCTGTACATTGCTCAGAATTTAAAAAGGATGGCATTTATGTATCAGTCATGTTAACAATAACAAGGAAATACACTTTTTAATTTTCCGTAATTTCTGTCTTTATGTATGTATGTACACGCATCACGAGAAAACGGCTGAATAGAATGTAATGGAAGGCCTAAAATTCAATTCTCAAATATTTATGTTATTAGCGGTCGTATCATAATGAAAATCGAACGTCAGGGAATAAGTCGCTATAATCTACGCCATACATAATTTTATTCACGCTGAGTGAAACGATAGTTTAGGGGAAGGCCTAAAATTTAATTCTCAAATATTTGTTATTGGAGGTCGTATCGATAAATACTACATAACTAAAATTATATAGTATTAAATTTCCGATCATTTATGTCTCTACAGTCTACGCTATAAATAATTTTACAGATCACAGAATCGAAAGAAAACTATATGTGAAGGCCTACGTTATAGAAAGCTCCTAACATTGATAAACAATAACATTACATTGACCATTGTTTGTTGTGATGTGCTTTGTGCCTTCTGTTGCCACTCATCTCCGGCAGATAGGATTACTGCTGCGTACCGAGTATTTTTTTTATTTGATGTACGTCTCACCGATACAGATAGGCGACAATGGGATAGGAAAGGGCTAGGAGTGTGAAGGAAGCGGCCTTGGCCTTAATTAAGGTACAGTCCCAAAATTTGCCTGGTAGAAAGTGGGAAACCACGGAATACCATCTTCAGCGCTGCCGACAATGGGGTTCGAATCCACTATCTCCCGGATGCAAGCTCACGGCTGCGCACCGCTTACCACACGGCCAACTCCCCCGGTCGTACAAAGTGTAACAGCCTGTCTGAATATTGAAGGGAGTTAGATAACTTTCTTCTTTAGCATGCCATTCCTCTGGTTCGTAAATTTGCTGATATTACTGGTACTTAACACACTGGTTCATCATGGTATTCGAGCTATTCAATCCCTTATCTGAGGCATTGATTGGAATGAGCAGTGTGCATATTTAACGGAATAATGGCAGAGGCGTGTTCACGGCATTCTGCGGCCTGGTCATCCGAGCTCTGGAACTTTGGACTGTTAGATTGGCACCGCAGTACTGTTCGTTAAAAGTGATAAAATGTGCGTTTTTTCATTTGATCGAGTATTTTGTATGATAACATTGCTTTTAATCGCTACATTCGTACTGATGTTTTTGTAATGACCTATGTCGACTTCAGTTAGAAAAACCACAAAGTAAGTCTTTCTGAGAATCCCGTAGCGAAGTATGGGTACATCGGCTAGTATGAAGATAAATTTGGAATTCAAGAGGACAAATTGGGGAGAATATTCGTTTATAGAAGTTAGGGATTGTAATAACTTACCAAGGGAGATATTCAATAAATTTCCAATTTCTTTGCAATAATTTAAGAAAAGGCTAGGAAAACAACATTTTGTTTTGCTATTTGCTTTACGTCGTATCGACACAGATAGGTCTTATGGCAACGATGGGAAAGGAAAGGCCTAAGAATGGGAAGGAAGCGGCCGTGGCCTTAATTAAGGTATAACCCAGCAATTGCCTGGTGTGAAAATGGGAAATTGGAAATTTATTGAACATCTCCCTTGGTAAGTTATTACAATCCCTAACTTCTATAAACGAATATTCTCCCCAATTTGTCCTCTTCAGGGCTGCCGACAGTGGGGTTCGAATCCACTATCTGCCGGATGCGAGCTCACAACTGCGCGCTCCTAACCGCACGGCCAAATCGCCCGGTGGGAGAACAAGAGATAGGGCATCTGCCACCTGGGCGACTGCCCTAAATGCAGATCAGTAGTGATTGATTGATCAATCTTGGTGTTGCTTCATTCCCAATGGTCCAGAGACTTTTTGTTTACATGATAAACTGACTAAATTGACTACTGACACATGGGGATCATTCCCTTCTGATTCATATCAAGGCATACGTGCCAGGCCTCATATCAGGTCAATTTCATCGAATGGAAACTCTTCCGTATATCATATCTCAATCAAAATCCACAAGTATCATTCGTACATTATATCTCCTTGTCCCTGAGTCCCCGATTCATATCGAGTGCACAGTTGTGGGAAAAACCCGCCGGCAACATTTAATAACCTCACTGTTTCAACGTTGCGGACACACGCTCCCCTGCTTCGCCCCTTCCTGTTAAATTCCTGCACACAGATAAACATGCAAATCCTGGCTTTAAGTAGCAGAGTACATCATAATGAGTTCTCACTCAACAATATAAGGCGGCAGAATCCTTATGTTTTAAAGACCCTGACTTTACAACCAACTACATTATCAAACACAAAGGTATAAAATAAAATATTTACATGGCAACAAACCTAGATTGGACATATCTCCCCCGGACAACGATAAAACAAAGCTAAAACACTAGCTATGAAAGCATTAGTCCTGATAATAACACTTGGTTGCTAAAAGGGCTTAAATAAAGATTTAATTTAAATTGAAAGTAAATTATCTGCGAAAATTGCTGTCCCTAACTCATGCCAAAACACCTGTTCAACTTATCTTAATGCTGTGGACCTCTTGTCTACTCTATGGCGGACTCGGTAGTTGAACTCTGAATAGTGGTGGTAAAAGGGGCTCTGGTTAAGACGCAGCAGGTCGTTATGCTACTTAGGTTCCAGAATGGGTAAAGAAAAGAAAAAGTAAATAAATGCAATGTAAATTTTAATCTTATACCAGTTGTACAGTATCATCTGAAGTAATTCCACATACTGTATATCAAATGACTATATTTGTAAGTAGTACAGGAGATATTATAAGTAGAATTTTGTAAACAATGTAAATTTATTAAGGATGAGCTGTGTGTTTAATAGAAAAAATTGTTAGCGTAAATTATACAATATTGTATTATAGGAAAATTTTCTTCTCTTGTTAATTTAATATTTAGTGCTTGACAATAATGTATTTTAGTGTACCATTTGCCACCGAGGTAGACACCTCATTTGCAAATAAAGAGATTTTGATTTGATTTGATTTGATTTTGAATCTACCCCACCATCAGGCCGTCGTCATCCTGATTTGACAGTCCTGGTCTCAGCTTCTGGAATGACCTCATTGTGATGCCGTCTTCTTGAAAATGAGTGTTGGAAGCTCTCGTGCTATAGGCAGCTCTTATCGTAGTTTCAACTGTGCTAACTGCAATCAAACACCCATGTAGACTACATGATTATGCGCTCCGGACTCTCCTAATCCTTCTTATTTACGTTAGAGCAGAAATTCGCGGTGTATTAAGCCAAATGTACTTATTGAATGCCTAATGCTCAACCGCACGCGAATTCATGTTATAAATCTGACTTACACGTCAAGGCAAAGATTGCGGCCTAGCTAGCCGAAATGTGCATAGTTAATGCCTCGTGATCAACCGTGCGAACTCCTATTTGAAGTCTGGCTTTTACGTTTAGGCCAGGATTGTGGCCTAGCTAGCCGAAATGTACATAGTTAATGCCTCATGCTCTACCGCACACGAATTCATGTTAGAAGTCCGTAGTTCTTCCCGTTCTAGTTCAGGCTCTAGCTACAATCCTATCTCGAATTGCACACTGTTCGCCTATTCAGCTTTTACGACGAAGTCTTTGTTTTATTGGTAACTTCACGGCGCAGTAATCAGCCGGCTGGCACACTCGCGACCGCACAGAAGAAAATGTTAGAATGGAATGAAGTCTTCCCCAAACATCTCTCTCTATTTATAAGGAACAGTAGGCGACGCCACGCCAGGGACTTCACCCAAATACACACTTGAGATTGCTATCTAGCGAATCCCTTGATTCCCACGGTGTTCGTGCGAATGTTGTATTACAAAAAACACTGCTTATTAACGTCTCAAGACACATCACGTCATTCAATAAATTATGAGGAATATAACTGCAGTTCTAATTTCTCTAATATCCTTCCAGGAGAGTAGATATGACCTGATTTCCAGACGTGTCAAGCCTGATTCTTGCCGCTTTAATTCTTAGCAAGGTGGTAGATGTAGTTCCCCGAATAGCATCCGAGTATCGCCATCCTTTATCTGCTCTATTCTTTCTCGCTCACTCCCTGTGCCACACCCGTCTCCGGGAGCTGCACCTACCTAAAACACGCAGCTTCACGCCTTTTGTGACTTCAATTCTCCGACGCTACATTATTGCTGCGTTAAATATCAATTTCTCTTACCAAGAACGATACGGTTCAGTATGTATAAACAACATAATTACGGGGTCAATAAGTAATATATGTAGACTACATGATTATTAAATTTGTTATGAGAGTATGGTTTGTGGTGTGAGTTACTGTAGTCGTGTCCTAGTTCGCGAACCAAGGGCAATGGCTGAGTGGCATAGTAAGTGGTCCTGAGAGTCGGGATACCAATTGCTATGGAATGGAAGTGGATATCTCGGACATATTCTGATCCATGGTCCTCCTTGTGTTCAGGCCGATATAACTATACAATCCACTGGTGGTCCCTAACCCTTTAGAGGAAATGTCCCCACTGGGACTATGTGTAAGTAGGGTAGCATCCAGCTTCACAGACTTAACCGAGCTCAGAAAATATTAAGCAAGCCCCGGATCTATGGGAGTAACGTAGTCCCACTTCCGTTTCACAGGCGAGGGACTCCTTACGAACAAAAAGGAATTAGATGGTGATCTACCAATATTAATGGGACTTATGGAAGAAAGAAAGAAAGAAAGAAAGAAAGAAAGAAAGAAAGAAAGAAAGAAAGAAAGAAAGAAAGAAAGAAAGAAAGAAAGACATTTAAGAAATAAATAACAACTGGCTCAGTCAACAAAGAGGATGTGTCTGGGTGTGTTAGGAGTTAATGATATTCGGGTAAAAGCAGAACGGAGGAAGAGACTGGATATTATAAGGATTTCTTGACGGGTGTTAGAAAGGGAAGGGCAGAGTGTGGGGTAGGACTGTTCATCAGGAATAATACTACCCACGAAATAGGTTCTGTTAAGCACATAAATGAGTGAATGATGTGGGTAGATTTGGTAGTGGGAGAAATTAGGATGTGAACTAAGTGCATTCATCATGTGAGGGTGCGGATGAGTTGATAAGTTTTATGGAGCACTGAGTGGCATCATAGTCAGGATCAACAGCAAGGATAAGATAAAGTTAATGGGCGATTTCAATGCGAAGTTTGGAAATGGAAATAGAATAGACATAGAACTGTAGGGTATGCGAAGGTGATGGGTAAATATGGGAAAGACATGGAAGCTGTTACGAATGGGAAGTGTTTGACAGACTTCTCTGCTAGTATGCGATTAGTGGTTACAAATACATTATTCAACCAAAAGGATATTCACCGCTACACATGGGAGAGTAGGGGCACCAGACCCATAACAGACTATATCATAAGCTACTCTGAGTTCAAGAAATGCGTTAGGAATGTGTGAGTACTCCAGGGACGTTTTGATGGTACAGACCACAATCCGATCTTTAGTGAACTAAGTACTGTATCTCTAATCCTAGGATGGAGAACGTGAAATCTGTCTAAAGATTATTAACAGAAGAAAATCTCTAGGATGAGGAAATTAGACAGAAGTACATTGACATGATTAATGAAAAGTTTCATACAACAGTCAGTTAGAACGTTCAGGTTATAGAAAGTGAATGGGTGGCAAAAAGGGATCCTGTAATAGAAACAGCAAGGGAATGCTTGGGAAAAGCAAATAGTTTGGTGGAATGTTGAAATAAGAGCAGCTTGTAAATGTAAAAAGATGCGTATCACAAATGGCTACAAACAAGAACTGATTCAGACACGGAATTGTACGTTAAGTGAAGGAAATGGATCAAACAAATAATGGTTTAATCCAAGAAGAAGTCGTATGAATATTTGGTCTTAACCAGGAAAGGCTAGGTCAAGAAGCAGGGAAAAATTTCTGGTCAGTAATAAATAATTTTAGAAAGGGAGGGAAAAAGGAAATGGATAGTGTTTTGGGTAAATCAGGTGAACTCATAATAGATCCTAGGGAATCACTGGACAGGTGGAAGGAATATTTTGAAAAGCTTCTCAACTTAAAAAGAAATCTTCCTGGTGATGTCGCAAACAACACAACTCTTGGGGTTGAGGGCAATGATGTTGGTGAAATTACGCTTGAGGAAGTGGAGAGGATGGTAAACAAACTCCATTGTCATAACACAGCGGGAATAAATGAAATTAGACCAGAAATGGTGAAATATAGTGGGACGGCATGGATGAAGTGGCTTCATAGAGTAATAAGATTAGCGCGGAATGTTAGTAAGGTACCTTATGATTGGAAGAAAGCAGTAATTGCACCTATCTCTAAGCAGGGGTACAGGAAGCATTGCAACACCTATCGAGGTATTTCACTGATCAGTATACCAGGAAAAGTGTTCATGTCATTTTGGAAGGGAGGGTACGAACAGTGGTTGAGAGTAACTTGAACGAAAACCAGTTTGGCTTCAGATCACAGAGGGACTGTCGGGCTCAGATTTCCAGTATGCGCCAGGTAATTGAAAAATGCTATTAGAGGAATGGACAGTTACGTTTCGCAGACCTAGAGAAATCATAGACTGCGGGCTTTCTGTACAATCTGCCATTATGATCAAGTCGTCAGCCTAGGCCAAATTGCTTACTATATTTTCACCCACTTGAATCCCTCCCTGCCACTTTATACCTTCCAGTAAATGATCCATGTAAACTATGAACCATAAAGGTGAAATATTACAGCCTTCTCTGACCCCCGTACTGACCTTAACCATGAACTCATTCTACCATCAATTCTCACCGCAGCCAAATTGGCATCATAAATGCATTTGATTGCTTTTAATAATTACCCTCAAGAGTAGGCCTACATAATACAGGGTATCACGATAAAACACCGACAACGCTTAGTATGTTGTGCGGGAAAGCAAACAGACTGAAATTGTAATAATTTAATGGCCGGTTTCACCAAGCTTCGTTTATGAATTTGATGACTGTTTATCTTTGACGATTCGTTTACCGTCCATTTTTTCGTTTCTTCAATGTCTGTTTACTTTGACGATCGTCAAACGCACAATAAAATTTGACGCACCGATTTTCGACCTTCAAACATGACGATTCGTTTAAAATGGTGTGTCTGTGTAGTAAACACTGCAGTGTTCAGTAGTAGTTGGAAAATATAGATCTCTTTTAAATGGTTTATGCGTTTCGGCATTTTACAGGAAGTATTAAAGCATTTCACAGAACGTTATTTAGAAGATCATGTATGTGGGAGACAACTTTGATGCTGAATTACTGTATATAGAATTGCTGGAAAATCTGGGACCTGAACGTGCAATTCCTGACCGTAATGATCATTTCTTCTCAATGGATGTCTTCAATTTTTTAACTAGGTACAGACTTTCCAAGAGGGTAGTACTGAAACTTTTGGAGCAAATTGAAAATAGACTGGAATATCCTACTAATAGAAACCGTCCGTTAACACCGACACAACTACTACTTTTAACTCTACGTTTTTTTATGTTACTGGTTCTTTTCAATTGGTACTAGCAGATGTGAATAGTGTATCTAAATCAACAATTCTCCGCTATATTGGGAAAGCTTCTGAAACAATTGGTTCCTTGAGACCCCTGTATGTGAATTTTCCTGAAGGTGATGAACTGATGAAGCTCGTTCAGTTATTCGCAATTTTTATATGATAAGCAACTTCCCTGGAGTAATGGGTGCCATCGACTGTATACATATACCTATACTGTCTCCTCGTGGACATAATGCAGAAGTTTTCCGCAACAGAAAGTCCTATTTGTCAATTAATGTAGAAACTATTTGTGATGCTAATTTACTAATAAGGAATATTGTTGCTGGATGGCCTGGATCGATTCGTGACAGTTTTATTTTTGATAATTCTGAAATAAGAATGAAATTTGGGACAGGAAGAACCCAAGACGGACATCTCTTAGGGGATGATGGATATCGACTTACACATTTTCTTCTTACGCCATTCTTAAATCCACGAAAACAAGGCGAGGAAAACTACAACAGAGCCCATATTAAGACAAGGAAAACTGTAAGGAAAACTGTTGAACAACAATATGGAGTATGAAAAAGGAGATTTCCGGCCTTATCACTGGGTTTAAAAACAACGGTAACAACATCTTTGTCTGTCATAGTGGCTACCGCTGTGCTACATAATATTGCTATGCAAACAAAGGAAGATGACCCCCCCGGAAGATGAAGTACTCCATCTCTACCTAGAAGAAAAACGACGCCTTAACAGGGATTATTTAGTCTTCGAGGAAATTAATGTAGGCCTACCTGGCTTAGCTGAACAAGATGGTCCTCCAGCTGTGGAACAGAATCGTTGAAAACCATTTCCATTAAGATACTGCTTTAAAAGTGGAATACAGTTCTTTTTTTGCTATTTGCTGTACGTCGCACCGACACAGATAGGTATTATGGTAGAATAAATTTAAAACACGCGAGTTCTGTATCACTAATATTATATAAACAAACACACACTTTATTGTTTTCTATAGCACACAATAGGCAATATTTGATGTGACTGTATGTTTGTTACAAATATGTCATTGGTTAATGTTACTTAAGTTTATAGGTTAATAAATTCGTAGATTATTATTACATTATTATTATTATTATGATTATTATTATTATTATTATTATTATTATTATTATTATTATTATTATTATTATTATTATTATTATTATTATTACGGTGTTTTGGTGGATCAGCAAAGGTGAAAGAAGGTGCGGGCTTGAATGGGTCCAACTACGAAAATTAAAGTTACTTAAAAACTTTAACAAAGGTTATGCTTTCAAAAGATAACAACATTTAACAATTTTCACTAGGTGAAATAACAAAGAAAATCAGGTACAATGCAACTTTACAAAAGAAAGCACAAGATAAGGGGTCTTTACAAATTCTGGGCTACGAGCCCAAAATCCGTCAATCCTTGAGCTCTCAGCTCACAACCACAAAATACCAAAAGGCAGAACGCCCCTAATTATATGGAGCACTAGCTCCCAGCAGTCAAAATGTCACGCCACCCCGAGGCACCTTTCAAAATACCAGAAAGAGCTGACCCGCTCTCAATCTTTCAAGCCTATTAAAGGCAATAACAGACTATTACACTACACTGCCATCAAGGCACAACTTATAAAGAAACAGGGGTATATCGTACCCAATCTACTGGGCCTTTGTGGACAAATACTAGGTTAATTTAAATGGCCCAAAACGCAAAAGGAATGGAGGCGTGAATTAGCACTCCTAACTACACATTTTAAAACTAAGAGGCACTAGGCCGATTACACAGGGGCTAATCCCAATCTATGGAGGTGACTAGTATACAAAATAAATTTAACACATTAAGAAGGAAGAGAAAAACTGCTGAGCAAGAAAGAAATAAAGATGTTAAAAGGCCATTACCTTAGCTGAAGAGCTGCTGCTCGAAGGAAGAGGCGCAACCCGCCCCCTGCTATACTTCCATACACTAAGCTAGATGTTGTTGAAGTGGCGCGGAGACAAGAAAATCAGCAGTTTTTATACCCTCGCGGAAAATTCGAGACCTTTCATGAATGATTAAGACCCGACCACAAATGTTTATTGGCTAACAGCAAAAGTTACACATAAATCGATGAAGAAACACCTTATTGGTGGGAAATTAATGACAGAAATTTAGGATTGGTTAAATTCAAAACAGGCGGAAAGAAAGCTTAATATTGCCAACCCCCAAATGAAAGAACAAAATTTAGTAAAGACAAAACTTATGAATACAAAATTTCTCCAAGAAAGTTCATTCCTTCGCACCAGAGTGCATTATCATAGTTTTTTTAGTAGAGACATCTGTTAGAGAATGTCCACACTTTTTGATCAACAAAAGCAAATCAAAAACACCCAGTGACATCTTCTGATAAATAGTAGAGTTGATTCAATTGTTACAGTTCAGGGTTTCTCCTGTAGAGAGGTACTTTAAGGCGGAAAATGCAAATTTGCAGCGTGGAGGTGTACCAACCGGCACAATTATTATTATTATAAAATTTAGTCTATTCTTTCTTCAAACAAAAGGAATGTTTTGCCTCTAGCACTGCACTTCTCAGTTTTTCATTTTCTTGCTTAATTTTTTCAGTTTCCTTTTTCATGTGTATTAAGCCTAGTTCTTCGTTATGCCTTAATTGCAGCATGTCTAATTCTTGCTTGCAAAGATCCCTTCTTGCTTCTGACAATTCAACAACTATTTCACGAGCTTTCAATACTTCTGATTTCTTTGTCTTCTTAAAACAATGCCGGTTTCTTGATGCCTACGATATCTTGCTACTGCTAGTTGATGGTGGAAGGTCATGGATTGTATTCGGGACAGTTTCTTCACTGGTAGGAATAAGGATCTCTGTACTTGGTTCTTCTTCAAACGTCACCAGTACATTGCATGGTTCAATAGTGTTGCTACTGGATGCCGGTAGGCCTATGTATGCAGAATCGCTATCCAAGTTGTTGGGAAGAGGCTCTACTTGGTCCCTGATTAGTTCAAGAAATTGTGATGATGTTTGGTCTAATGAAGGTGTTACAAAAATTCCACCTCCAGTTTTAAACATATTCACCTTATCCTGGCATCTTTTTTGCTTAGCCCTTCTTTTGAAGTTGTCATAAAACATTTTCAATTGTTTCACTGACCTTTTACAAATAAATTCATGAGAATTAAAACAATTTGCAAGGTCTATCCATGCTTTCCCTTTATCACGCAACGTTATGCCAGCGGTTTTCTTGTTTTCGATTGTCTCTTTCCTTTCGGCAACAAGACTCACGAACACATTTTTCTCGTCTTCAGAGAAATTGGATCTTCTCTTCTTTGACGAATTATTATGACAGAAAATTAAATTAAAAACCAAATCTATTTTCAACCACGGCTCAGTACTTCAATTATTAATCGAGAAATGGCAATCAGAACGTACGATAAAACTCGATATAACGCGATATAACGTTGCTTCGAAATGCGAGATCGTGTCAAAATAAACGGAGCGTCTATTCCAGCTCACTAGTGATGATGAAATATAAAAGGTTTTGACGAAGCGTCAAAAAGAAACGAGTCGTCATTTTTGACAGGCGTCAAGCATATTAGGACGAAGGTTGGTGAAACCGGCGGTAA
Source organism: Anabrus simplex (assembly GCF_040414725.1). Lineage (NCBI taxonomy): Eukaryota > Metazoa > Arthropoda > Insecta > Orthoptera > Tettigoniidae > Anabrus > Anabrus simplex. Next base: position 320,370,041 of record NC_090266.1, on the reverse strand, counting down.
CTGCTTCCTAGTACTTCTCATCAGTCGGCCTATGTAATACAGAGTGTCCCAATAAAACACCAACAACGCTTAGTACGTTGTGCGGGAAGGCAAACTGATTGGTTTTCAAGAAGGTACCCATATCCAGAAGGAAGGTAAGAGAAGTAGAGGGACACCAAGGTTACAATGGTTAGACTCAGTTTCTAATGATTTAAAGATAACAGGTATAGAACTAAACACGGCCACAGCACTAGTTACATATAGAGAGTTGTGGCTGCGTTTAGTAATTTCACAAAGGCTTGTAGGCTGCATTGTGAAAGGTATAACAGTCTATAATGAAGATAGAGAGTGAGTCAGCTAAGTTGTTCACCTCAAATACTTTCTGTGTTTAATTCCCAAATTGTATTACGGGGCTCATGAAATGCTATCCTATTCCTCTCAATCACACACATAATTACAGACAAATTGGTAGCAACCCTGTTTTTAAACGGCACTATAGTAACTTTAACCAAAACAACAACTAAGAATTAAGCGACAAGTTCAGTGATGTGATTATTATTTTTCATATCCGACGTGTACTTTTGCAGGTATTAAAAGGAAGATAATGATGCTTGTTGCTTAAAGGGGCCTAACATCTAGGTCATCGGCCCCTAGTGGTACGAAATGAGATGAAATGAAATGACAAGTTAAAACACAAAAACACCCACTGACCACAATTCAAACCGTGAGGATGGATGGATGGATGGACGGACGGACGGACGGACGGATGGATGGATGGATGGATGGATGGATGGATGGATGGATGTGAATTCAAAACGATCATTGGAACCAACCGGCAGTACCTCACATGCACAGCAGCTGGCGTAGAAGAATATTATTACTGACCAAGGGAATGCTTCTAGAGCACAATACTGAACCGATGATACTTGTAGACGAAAGGGGTCCAAAATCCAAGTCAGCAGCTCCTCACAACGGTACTTATCGCTAGGAAAGTAGAACCATGGTATTTATCATGTTGCGGTACTAATCAAGAGTAGCGTAGACTCGTGGTATTCCACATTTTATGGTACTACTGACAAGTAATGAAATTCGCAGATGTATTACAGACCTACGCTGTTTCGCACATTACGGCGCCATTCACGGGCAACGCAAATCTATGGTATTCATCACGTAAGGGTACTAACCACAGTGACTCGTACTATCCCGTGGTGTTCCTCATATAGTGGGTACTAATCACAGGCAAGCCAGAACTATGGGTTCCCTCATCCCATGGTCTCGCTCATATAGTGCCACTCTCGTTTGCTACTAATCACAAACCTATTTGTTACCCAACATAGTGATACTACGCGCAAGTAATAGCGACTCATGGTGTTCCCCGCGTGGTGGTACTAATCACAAGTAGTTTCATGGTTCTAAGTTGATCATCCCTTGGTCGCCCCTTTTAGTCTCCTCTTACGACATGGGTGAATTCTTCGTCTGCGCCCCCACCCACAGGGGGTGGTATTAAAAGGTTTCAAATGTGTAGGCATTAGATATTTTTTTGCTATTTGCTTTACGTCGCACTGACACAGATAGTTCTTATGGCGACGATGGAATAGGAAAGGCCTAGGAGTTGGAAGGAAGCGGCCGTGGCCTTAATTATGGTACAGCCCCGGCATTTGTCTGGTGTAAAAAAGGGAAACCACGGAAAACCATCTTCAAGGCTGCCGACAGTGGGACTCGAACCCACGATCTCCCGATTACTGGATACTGGCCGCACTTAAGCGACTGCAGCTATCGAGCTCGGCCATTAACAAATGGAGATGCGCCACTCGCCTTGACGTTGGCCGCGTAGTTCTCGTGCTTGACTCACGCCTTGTTTGATAAAGGCACATAATTCGCCATTATCTCGATGAGGGCCGGAGAAAAAACAGTATGATGTAGGCCTATAGCATTCCGGAGCTTACATTCCGTTCCATTGTAGTTGAATCAGAAAAAAATCAATAACACAGTGAAATTGTAATAATGTAAGTGCTTCATTGTCCTTGTCATGAGTCAAAGACAAAGTCACCTCCGTACAGGCCACCAAGGCCCTTGGAGGAGTGGGAGGTAAAGGCTTCCACCATTGTTAACTGCGGCACGTGATGGGGTAGTGTGGTTAGCTCTACGCCCGGCCGCCTTTGCCCCCAGGAATTAACCTGGTACTCATTTTTTGTGTAGGTTGAGTGAACCTCAGGGCCATGTGCACCTCCAGAAGTGGAAATCTCGTTTCTTAAATTTTTACGACCTCCTGACGGGGATTCGAACGCACGTCCTTCCGGGCGAACCGAGCACGCCTTTTCCTCCTCGGCCAGGCAGCCCCTCCTCACTAGTAGGCCTACATAATACAGGATGTCCGAATAAAACACCGACAATGCTTAGTATGTTTGCGGGAAGGCAACCTGATCGGTTTTCAACAAGGTACCCATATTTAGAAACACACGGTTTGGACGCTGTAGCGCACCGAATTGTGAGATGGGTGTGCGTTCCACATGTCGTCAATAAACCCAATATGAGTAGCACATGGGGCTCATTACAAAAAGGGTTCGAACTGTGTACCTTCTACGCCATTGCAGAGCCTACATCGGCGGTGCCGAGCCTAACGCACATGACCCAATACGTGCGGTTGACTTTGAAGAATTTCAATCGCTCCGTAGACTCGAGCAACAAGGTCCTCCGCTGACTTTACAGGAGTGTCATACACCATACTCTTCACACTACCCAACAGAAAGTAGTTGAGAGGTGTCAAATCTGGCGACCGTGCTGGTCACGGAACTGGTCCATCTCTACTAATCCATCGATTTGGATATGCGACGTTAAGGTGATTCGGCACATTTACATCCACGTGTGCTGGAGCCCCAGCGTGTTTCGGCCACATTACCTGACGAACATTTAGTGGCACTTCATCCAATATGGTAGGCAAAATATCTCTAATAAATGTGAGGTAGATCTGTCTTGTCATTCTGTTTGGCAGTAGATATGGCCACCAATTATCCCAGCCCAGATGTTAATACCGAACCTGTGTTGGTGAGTCCGAATCACTTGCCCACGCGGAATTTCGTCTGCTCAAACATGCATGTTGTGCAAGTTTAATACGCCGTCTCTAGTAATAGTGCATTCATCCGTGAATAGCACCAAGCTCGGGAAATGGGGCTGGAGTATGCATTGATGTAAATACCACTGGGCAAACTGTACTCGTCGTGGGTAGTCCTCCTCTCGTAATACCTTGACTTTCTGCAGATTGTTTGGTTGGAGCTGCTGTTCATAGATAACACGCTACACAGCACTTAAACCTGTGTGCAATTCATGTGCCACTTGCCGAATGCTGGTGGATGGGTTCTCTTCGAACATTGTCAGCACGTCCTCCTCAAACTGTAGTGTTCGAGCCGAGCGTGGACGAGCCGCATCGCGTTTTGGCACCTAACCGAGGACGAACAGTAGAATGGGGATACTACGTATTCGCAAGTAACGAGCACAAAGTGCTACTACTTTACTGTGCAATGGACACACCTCCGGAAGAAAGTACCTACATGGAACTGTCCGGCTTCTCTTAGTCTTCTCTCGATGGCCGCCGACTTGGAATGATGTGAGGTGCCTCTGTTTGGAAAACGTTCCGCATACAATCTTGCATCAGTTCTACCATTGCAATACGATTTATCGTATGCAACGACCATGTCGGTCATTTCCACAGCTCTGTACTGGTACATATCACACAGCTGTTATCCAGGTTACTGCACTGGCAGACTACAGTACACAAGTAACGTAGTAGGATGCGCACCAAGGAGTGTGCGGAGGAATACAGCGCATACGCAGGAATGATATTAGGCTGAGGTCATCCATCCGCAGTACACAGATGGCTAAAGAGTTGTACACCTTCCGTATTAAGACACTAAATCGGAACAAACTGTCATAACCGTTCTCAGAATTCGACGATCTCCAGCGCCCAATCTGTGCATTTACGGACGAGGGGTCCTTCTTGAAAACCGATCAGTCCACCATCCCGTACAAGACACTAAGCCTTGTCGATCTTTTTGAGGACACTTTGTATAGGAAATTAAATCAACAACTTCAAAATTCAATGAATGACGTGGTCATTGGAAAGAATGGATGCAAATTTAGTGGACATCAGTATTGTTGGGCTCTTTGTTTCTCTCCTTAAAGCAAACATGTAAGATCGATGTACGTTGTCAATAATCAGCGGTCGAGGTGGGAATAAATTACAGTTGGTATGCTAGCATACGCCACTGTTCAGAAAAATGTTCAGGTATTTTTAAGAGCACTGTTTTATTCTGCCTCGTTTCAACTATTTGCATCACGCAGGGAAATGTCCAGTCGTTCAAAAAGTCGTTGAGTGTAGGGTATTATTCCTCTCTCAGGCACATCCACACTTGCATTAAGTCACCTTACATGGTTTACATGTTTCTGAAAAAAAACATATTGAATAAAGCGAGTGAGACGGTTTAACACAAGCGCAGATGTGCTGAGATCGATAAAATACCATGCTCAATCACTTTTTGAGGGACTGCACATTTCCCTGCGTGATGGAAGTGGTTGAAACGAGGCAGAATGAAACAATGCTCCTAAAAATAAAAAATACCCGAACTTTTTGCCTGAACAGTGGTGTATGCTAACGTACCAACTGTAATGTATTCCCATCTCGACCGCTGCCTATTGCTAACGTATATCTATCTTACATGTTTGCTTGAAGGAGGGAACCAAAGAGCCCCAGGGATAGAATATGGAAGTTACCAGCCGCTTGTAACAATAAAATACGTCAAAAGAGAGAAAATGGAGAGTTGGGAGCTAGAAAACGAAAGGTATCGATAAGGAAGCGAAAGGCCGTACAAAGGGGAAAAATGGAAGACAATGTATTCAATTCACGTTTTACAATTTGTGAGTTGTGGAGGGTAAATACCTTCTGAAGTAAGGAATACAGCGTCTTTGAAAGTATTTTTAAAAATTATTATTTATGTTGATATGCTTTTTGACGTCCTAATTTTCTATCTGTCTTTTATACCGGTATGCCATACCAGCCCAATTCGACCACAGCTACAGGTGAATTCTGAACACGTTCTGTTAACACGGACATTTTTGGTGGTAATAAATAGAAAAGGCTCCAGAAACGTGTTCGTGTAGTACTGTTGTTCCTGGAAATGGAAAGTTGATGTTCGTTTTGCACTTTCTCGTTCACTTACAGGCGATTCAAGTTGAAGTCACTAGTTTAGCATGTGCTCAAAAACATCATCATCAACCACAATACACATCTTCAATCGTTTGGTGCGAGAAGCACGCACGGACTGAAGTGTTTCCCTCGATATCATATGGCATACTGCAACGATGCAGTGCTTTACTGTAGATCATCTGGAATCGTTGGGGCTTGCTGATAGACATTGTCATTTTCTATACCCCAGAGAAAAATCTTCATGGGTCTGAGTGGGCGAACGTGATCGCCACCTAATTGTTCATACATGCCCAATCCACCGGTAGGGGAAATATCTTTTAATAGCAAATAATGTTATTTGCTTCAAGTCCCACTAACTACTTTTACGGTTTTCGGAGACCCCGGGGTGCCGGAATATAGTCTCACAGGAGTTCTTTTACGTGCCAGTAAATCTACCAATACGAAGCTGACGTATCTGAGCACCTTCAAATACCACCGGACTCTAGGGTTGGGCACTATGTCCCTGCTTCGGCACACTGTTCCGGTGCACAGTTATGTTCCGCTGTTCTGGAACACCGAGTGTCAATTGTTCCAAAACATTCTCAAGCGAGACGGTGACACTGACTCGCTGCCCCGTCAGAAGCGCCACTATATAGTGTCCTTCGCCTACTAGCTGACTGTGCAGTGGGCGCACGGTACACGGGACTGTAACTGCGCAGTAGAGAGAACTTCGAGAGGCAACATGACATGCTCCGTGCCAGCGGGAATATTTCTGCACCGAACGTGCTGTGTAGTGTGTGCCTGTGTGTAGTTACGGCCATGTCCAGCATAAAGCTGCACGGAACGTGAACGAACAGTCGGAACACTGAAATTCGCGCCCAATAATAACGTTTAAAGGCTGCTTTTAGGTTAAAATTTTTCTGGCCAATATGAAATACACATAACACGGTTAAAATGGCAGTACAGGTGTTTAAAAGTAACTAATTCAAGAATATTTTCACCAGTTGAATGTATCGGTCTGTATTGTAATTAGGGCCAGGATAAAACTTCACGGCACGTGAGAAAGCGGTCGGAACTCTGAATGAAATACGCACACAAAAAATCATATCTAAATTTTCTTTTTAGGGTAAGAATGTTTTCATTCATTCTGAAATACACCTGTCACAATTACACTGGCAGTACATGTGTTTAAAATGTCACAATGTTATTCTCACCAATTAAAAGTATACTCGCACAGTTGAAGAAACATTCGTCAGTACTCTATTCACGTACACAATATACAAGCGGAACACGAAAATAATAATTAACCCATACAAGCGAAACAAGAAGATAAAAATTAAACACTATATACAAAGATTAAAAATGAAACTCTACAAGCAGAACATGAAAATAAAACTTAAACACAATATACACGCAGAACACGAAAATAAAAACTGTGGGATGTTTACAGTAAGTTTGAAATGTCATGTCATTGTGCCGGTTGAAGATCCTTTTGCAGACAAAATAGAACATAAATTGCATTTCACTCTGTCCGGTTTTCTTCTAGTAAAAAGTCCTGAACAGGACTCCGATGCGACATTATGCAAAGTTTACCGCCTTCCGTACGGTTTAATTATTTTCGTGCTCTTATGCTCTCTGCACTTCGCCGTTCATTTCTCTCAGCTTCCATTTACCTTCTTTAATATCTCCAAAATTTCCCTCAACACTTTCTAGGGGATTGACGTTAAAATTAATTTGGACTTTAGGGAAACTTTTAAGCCCACGAAAAGTATAGGTCATCGCTCCGGAATTAAAAATATAACTCGATTTTTATTTTTATACTTTTTATACTTTCGTGGTGTTATGCTCTCTGCACTTCGCCTTTCATTTCTCTCAACTTCCATTTACATTCTTTAATATCTCGAAAATTTCCCGCAGTACTTTCTCGGGGATTGGTGTTAAAAATTAATTTGGACTTTAAGGAAAGTGTTAAGCCTAAGAAAATATATGTCATAGCTTTGGAATTAAAAACATAACCGGATGAAAATATTGTTGTACTTTCGTGGTGTTATGCTCTCTGCACTTCGCCGTTCATTTCTCTCAGCTTCCATTTACCTTCTTTAATATCTCGAAAATTTCCCTCAACACTTTCTCGGGGATTGGCGTTAAAATTAATTTGGCTTTCAGGATACTTTTAAGCCCACGAAAAATATAGGTCATCGCTTTGGAACTAAAGATGTAACTGGATGAAATGATATTTACACTCCAGCACAAGGCAGCACACAGCCGGTATCGACAGTCAGACACAGCCAAGGCCAACTAGTCTATCGGTACAGGTTCGGTACAGGCACATTCCAGCTAACGCGGAGCATGTCATGTTGCCTCTCGAAGTCCTCTTTACTACGCAGTTACAGTCCTGTGTCCTGTGTGCCGACACTCAGTAACAAAACAATGCGCCTTAAGTTCCTAAGGTTGCGGAAAAACTGAATGTTCCGGTCTGCCCAACCCTACCGGACTCAGCCAGCATCGAAACTGCCAAGTTGGGGCCAGAATGCCAGTGCCTCAACCCTCTGAGCCACTCAGCCCGGCTGAAATATCTGTTAAGGGCCTCTCTAACAACAAATGCGTAGTGAGCAGGACACACATTGTGTTGGGACCACATGCAATATATGTGTGTCGAGTGGAATATCTTCGATGAGAACGGAGGATAGTACGTCCAAAAGAAAATCTGCATATCTGTGACCTGTTATTGTACCTTCCATGAAGTATGGACCGATCACCAATTGACCCGGTATCACACACCACATATTAACACTCAACTGCCTCTTGTGTCACACCAGCCTCAGCCAGCTCGGGTTCTCCGTAGTCCAGTAGTGCATGTTCCTCAGGTTTACGTTGCCATGGATGTTAAATGTGACTTCGTCGATGAAAAGGACTCACTGGAGAAATTGTCTATTGTCTCGTACCTGCATAAGAGAAGACCGACAGAATTCCACCCTCCTCTTATAATCACGATCACGCAGTTGCTGGTGAAGTGATATGTGGTACGGATGGTACTTGTGCCACTGCAAAATACGAATTACACTTGGCTGGCTTATTCCTGCGTCGCTCGAAATGTCCCATGTGCTCGTCTGTGGATTGTGCGCAACTGGCACAAGAACGTCTATTGTCGCTGATTCGCATGTTGATTGTTTGTTTCCCTTGCGAGGCATCCAGTTTTCACCAGATAACAAATTCCTACACAATCTCCAAAGGGTAGTTCGTGATGGACGCTCTCGCAACGGATATCTCTCCACGTATAACGTTACCGCTAACGTCATATTTCTTTTACATTCGCCATAAATAAGAAGCATGCCAAATTTTTCCACGTTGCTGTTGTATATTTCCCTCCACTTCAGCAGTGGTCTACTCGGAACGTAATCGTACAATAGTGGCACGTGTGGAATGCAATCTCTTACGTCCGTACGCATTTCCCCCATTCCACCTCGTCCTGTACCCTAGAGGAAATATCTGAAACCACCTTACTGCATAGGATAAGTAATAAGTACAGTATTCTTTCAGAACTGGCAAACCTGAGAAAATTTAATTAATTTACAAATTCAAATTTAAAATCAAACAAAATTCGCCCATTTAGTTCATTGTGAACGTCTCTTCTAAATTTACTCTTACGAGTGTGGCTGACCATCAAACATTTGAACAATGCCCAATATATTATGTAAGGAATATGTTCGGTATGTGTGTTTATCAACAAAGCGTGTGTCATGCAGGAGGACTATACGCTGGACATCACAGCGACAGGCGCATCGCTTTCTGTCTAATACCCACATACAAAAAACTTTAATATCCCCAAACGTACTCGTCTGATTTGCAAAACAAGCACATCACTGAATTTGTCGCTCGAGTCTTAATTGTTCTATTAGGTGAAATTAGTGTAGTTTCGTTTTTAAAAAGTTGCTACCGGTTTCTCGGTAATTACGTATGTGATAAAGAGGAATAAGACAGTACTTTATGATCACCTTAATACAATTTAAAAATTTGAAAACAGAATATCTAAATCATTAACGGATCAGGAGATAATTAAATTGGACAACTTAGCTGAAACACACTGCATATGTTATTTATACTATTCCGAATTAGAAAATTATCTAAATATAAAATTATAAGCATTTAGATTGCGTTAGTGTGTAGAATATATGCTTTAACAACAACAATAATAATAATGTTATTGATTTACGGTATGTACATAAAATAATTTTACGATTTGAGTCACCGGAGTACGGAAAATTGTGTCTTGCAGGATTTCCTTTACATGCAGGTGAATACTGACATAGTTTACTAATCCCGGCCAAAGCAAGTGGAGTTTTAAAAATAAAAAATCACGTTCCTGTGGTCCGGATTCCATGAAAAACTCGAGTCCCACTGGCTATGGTCATGATATCAACAGTCGCATAAAACTACAAGCTTGCTTGCTTGCTCTCTACAATAAATTGAATATAATATAAATTCTATATGTTTGTATCTAAATGGAAATTCAGCTTTTTTTAAATGACACACAACACCTATAAATAATACACTTGTAATGGCATTCAGCTGAAGTCTTGGTTTACTTTGTAGCAGGTAAAATACTTCAGCAGAAATTTTTCAGATGAATCTCAAACTGTAAATGCATAAATGTACTGTATAGCGCTTAATGAAATCCTTGTTTCCAAAAAAATGCTGTAAACTCATTGCTTTTCTTAAAAAAATTACTTATTATGCTCCTAGAATTGGCAATGTCATGGAGAATAAAGGTGATAGGCAGAAATGCACCAACTACAGAAGTATAACTCTGCTGTCACATGGCCTAAACATCTACGAATCCATCCTTGAGAACAGGATTAGAAAATATGTTGAACCTACACTTGAGGATGAACAACATGGATTTAGACCTCATAGATCAACTATAGACCTCATTTTTGCCACCAGAATGCTCTATGAGAAGTATTGGGAGAAAGGTGAAACACTTATAACAGTTTTTCTGGACATCGAGAAAGCATATGACCATGTACCATGCAGGCATATTATGGGAATGTTTGAGACATAAAAAAGTGCCCGATGACATCATAGCACGATTGCAACGATTATATGATGAAACCAAGTGTTGTGTCCAGGTCCAGGATGGAAGGTCAGGTTGGTTTGAAACGAAGAGTGTAGTCCAGCAAGGAAGTTATCTTTCACCACTTCTCTTCATAATCATAATGGATGAAGTTTTAAAAGCGGTTAAGAGAAAGGATCCAACAACTAATGCCCTGATTTTTGCTGATGATGTAATGGTATGGGGAGAGACAGAAGCGGAAGTAGAAACTAGACTAGATCTCTGGCATGAAGCTTTTACAACCTTTGGTCTCAAAATCAGCAAAACGAAGAGAGTTGGCTTGGTGATGAGTAGAAACTCTCCAACTGTCCATCTAAGAATTGGAGATGAGGAGATAGACCTTGTAGACAACTTCCAGTATTTAGGTAATGTTCTGTCATCAGACAATACCATACATCATGAGATTAGTAACAGAATACAGAAAGCTTCCAAATTCTATCACACTGTACCTCAAATACTTTGGGATGAAACATTTCCGTTAGTTTCCAAGATCAGCTTGTACAAAATGTATCTAGTACCTATACTGACCCTGGAAGTAGCAAAACTTACTGGACCAACAAAGAGTCGTCTTCAGCCAACAGAAATGAAGTTTCTCCGTTCTTGCCTACAAAAAACAAAAATGAATAAAATAAGGAATGTGGATATCCGACGACAGCTTGGATTGGAAAGAAGCTTGCTGGAGACTCTAGAAGTGAAGAGATTGCAATGGTGTGGTCATATGAAAAGAATGAACCCTCACAGGACTCCTCGAACATACTTTGACCACAATGTTCCTGGGAAGAGACCAAGAGGAAGACCTCGTGATGTTTGGGAAAAGCAGATAATGAAGGGCCTTGAAATTAGAGATGCGAACTGGTGCCGCATATATGAGCAGCATCTGTGGATGGATAGAACAAACTGGAGGAGGCTCGTACACAACCGCACCCGGCTTGCTGGAGCGAAGAAATTATGATGATGATGGAGAATAATAATATACCGTAATCTCAATAAATAACAATAATAGTAATGTTACTTGCTTTACGTCCCACCAACTACTTTTACGGTTTTCGTAGATGCCGAAGTGCCGGAATTTAGTCCCACAGGAGATATTTTACGTCCCAGTAAATCTACCGACACAATGTTGATATATTTGAGCACCTCCAAATACAACCAGACTGAGCCAGGATCAAACCTGCCAAGTTGGGGTCAGAGGCCAGAGCCTCAACCGTCTGAGCTACTCAGCCCGGCTCTAAATAAAGTTTGTTGCGGCCTCATAACCCTGAAATCCACCAAAATACTGTATGTACACTACTTATGTAATACAGCAGGGTATTACAAACAAACTGGTTCGAATTTATTGCAGCTAAATTTAATTTAATTTCCAATTTCCTATAATTTATGCATGAATTTCAGATTTTGTTTCCAAAGTGCATTCATTCGCTTTGTTACAATTCTCAGTAAACTCAAATCATAACACATTTTTGTAATTACTATAAATGTGGCACATTGATCAATTATATACAATAACCAGTGTCCAATGTTCTCACTTAAGCGCTATGGCGACCACGCATGTCCGCTGCAGTGTTGCCAATGTAGCTTTTTCCCCAGTAAGTCTAGCTTACTTACTCCAATGTTTAGCAACAAAAAACAAACAATATTCCAACTTAGCAGGATTTGAGCTTTTTAAAATCATTTTGAGAGGCTACTATGTCAATCCACATCAACACAATGATGTTATGATAACTGAATATCATGTATATCATGACATGGCTTTCTAATTCCCCCAGTTATAAAAGAAACCTTACTATCTCTCTCCTTCTTTCTTGTATAATGTGGGAATAGTACAGCGTAACTGGCTGCCATCACTGTACTACATTCGAATGTGCCTTTATAATGTAAGATCAAGACACATGGCAGGGATTTCCCTTCCTTCAGTTTTATTTTTGATGACCTTGGTTAATTTCAAAATATATGACTTACTTATTTACAATTATTTTTAAAAATCCAGTATTACGAATTGAAGGACTCCCACGAAAAACGTTGTATAATCCATTTTAGTAATTTTTACTGGACATGCTAAAAACTAAATTATTCACCCAGTCACATTTCTGGATGATTTATTGAATCATTTACAATTACTGGTGAATAAAAACGTTAGGAGTGTGCCACTCAATTATTTTTCAAGTATTATGCGGTTACAGTGTATGTCCAATCGAGCAAAAACTTTGGATATCCATACTGTAACCATTTCGGTAACTGACAGAGAAATCAAGGCGTTTTCCAGCGTTGTTTGGTCGTATGAGAAGTTGTGTTGCATCCGATTGCGCAAAACGCTCGACTTGGTGGCCTCGTCTCAAGTACTTTGTGGCTTGAAAATCCCCGATGGGATAAAGCTAGCTCAGGAAAGAACAAAGAAGGAAGACAATATTCTAATCGCCCCGCCCAGCCGAAATACAGTAGTGCCAACTTGCTAATTTGATTTAAGACAGTATACTTCACGATGACTGCATTAATTAATGCGTCAAAGATCGCAAAGTCATGCGTGATCATTTTATACATCTGATGTTATAAAGGATTATTCAAATTCAGTAATATTCAAATTGCGACGCAGAGGATAAGGTACGGGTCAGTGGAGTAGCACCGCTAGCTACGGACCCGAAACAAGAAAAGGAAATCCCAGAAGACGCGTCCCTACTTTAACAAAGAAATTAATATACTTTAATATACACTGACTGACAGAGCAAATGCGACACCAAGAAGGAGTGGTCAGAACTTTATGCCAATTGCAGGGTAGACTGACGTCACTGAGGTATGCTCATGATGTGAAATGCGCCGCTGTGCTGCGCACGTAGCGAACGATAAATGGGACACGGCGTTGGCGAATGGCCCACTTTGTACCGTGATTTCTCAGCCGACAGTCATTTTAGAACGTGTTGTCGTGTGCCACAGGACACGTGTATAGCTAAGAATGCCAGATCGCCTTCAAGGGAGGCATTTCCAGCAGACAGACGACTTTACGAGGGGTATGGTGATCGGGCTGAGAAGGGCAGGTTGGTCGCTTCGTCAAATCGCAGCCGATACCCATAGGGATGTGTCCACGGTGCAGCGCCTGTGGCGAAGATGGTTGGCGCAGAGACATGTGGCACGTGCGAGGGGTCCAGGCGCAGCCCGAGTGACGTCAGCACGCGAGGATCGGCGCATCCGCCGCCAAGCGGTGGCAGCCCCGCACGCCACGTCAACCGCCATTCTTCAACATGTGCAAGACACCCTGGCTGTTCCAATATCGACCAGAACAATTTCCCGTCGATTGGTTGAAGGAGGCCTGCACTCCCGGCGTCCGCTCAGAAGACTACCATTGACTTCACAGCATAGACGTGCACGCCTGGCATGGTGCCGGGCTAGAGCGACTTGGATGAGGGAATGGCGGAACGTCGTGTTCTCCGATGAGTCACGCTTCTGTTCTGTCAGTGATAGTCACCGCAGACGAGTGTGGCGTCGGCGTGGAGAAAGGTCAAATCCGGCAGTAATTGTGGAGCGCCCTACCGCTAGACAACGCGGCATCATGGTTTCGGGCGCTATTGCGTATGATTCCACGTCACCTCTAGTGCGTATTCAAGGCACGTTAAATGCCCACCGCTACGTGCAGCATGTGCTGCGGCCGGTGGCACTCCCGTACCTTCAGGGCTGCCCAATGCTCTGTTTCAGCAGGATAATGCCCGCCCACACACTGCTCGCATCTCCCAACAGGCTCTACGAGGTGTACAGATGCTTCCGTGGCCAGCGTACTCTCCGGATCTCTCACCAATCGAACACGTGTGGGATCTCATTGGACGCCGTTTGCAAACTCTGCCCCAGCCTCGTACGGACGACCAACTGTGGCAAATGGTTGACAGAGAATGGAGAACCATCCCTCAGGATACCATCCGCACTCTTACTGACTCTGTACCTCGACGTGTTTCTGCGTGCATCGCCGCTCGCGGTGGTCCTACATCCTACTGAGTCGATGCCGTGCGCATTGTGTAACCTGCATATCGGTTTGAAATAAACATCAATTATTCGTCCGTGCCGTCTCTGTTTTTCCCCAACTTTCATCCCTTTCGAACCACTCCTTCTTGGTGTTGCATTTGCTCTGTCAGTCAGTGTATTAATACTTTCAGCATGTGGTAATCTGTCATGGAATTATAAGCTACATGTTTTGATCACATCACCAATGTCAGAAGACCATTAGAACACCAGACATGGAAATTAGAGTGGGGACTACTGAACCCTCGCATACCTAGTTGGGGGTAGTTTACTTAAGGAATCGTCCCGTAGCAGGAGCGGAGATTTGTTAACGAGTGTTCGAGGGAAGCAGACGTTCGACCGTGTCGCGAGTCTGCAGATACATACTACTTTTGTACGAGAGTAATGAGTTGTGTCGCGAGATAGTAAGAAGAAACAATTTGTATCTGAGATATATTGTGTGTGCATCAGTGGCGTGCGGTGGTTTTGAAAAGTGGGTATGCTGTCCAAAGTAGGACGTACCAATTACCGGTCGTAGGAAGTATAATTTAGCGTACATCATTATATAAAGGAGTGTAACCAAGCTGTAACCATACCGTATAGACTTACCTATGCGTAATCTCATGAAAATTGAAGGACTTCTAACCAGAACGTACGGTATCATGTCAAATCCTTTGGCTTTTCAGGAAACACAAAATAACTAGCGACATCAAATCTATAGTTTAAAAAAGTCGATATAACATTTAAAGCTTCAATTAACTTATTGAGATGTATAGAAATAGTTTATTTATTCCCAATAACAGTGCATAATCCGTAAAAAAGTAAGACATGCGTGTCGTTGTTGCGTTTTTGTCTAAAAATTGTTATTTTATTCAGTTTCTTACATCAAAGTGCATAGATTAGAACAAATCACGTCTATTTCATGTATCACCCCTCACTATTCAGTTAAAAAACTCTTTGATCTTTTATGTATGTATCAGAAAACTCTCTGTCCTGTTACAATTTTCACCCTTCAGCATAGAAGCCAACTGGAAATACCTCTGACACTAATGCATCAGCGTCATGCATATTACATTGCACATAGGCCTATCAAAAATGATAGTAACTTATTTGCTACGTTTTTGTGAGAATTTCTTCTATTGTCCACTGTATGCTTTACTACTAATAAATCTTTGCATTAAGTCCCTCCACGAGATTTTTGTTTGCCTTGAGTCTACTTGAAGGTGAAATCTGTTCGTCTCTCTTGTTTTGTGCATGCTGTGATGACATTATCATAAAATATGTATGTGCTTTTCAGTTGTAGCAGAACTTCCTTTTCTATGGACAGAACTGCCAAGCCTGAAAGCCGCTCTTGACCCTGTGTTGACCTCTGATAAGTCTTAATCCCCCTGAGAGCTGAAAACGATCTTTCAACTGACGCTGTTGAGCTTGGAACAGTTACTATAAGTACATCCAATTTGTACACTTCAGGCAGGGCTGTATCTAATTGTTTGCTTTCCAGGGAACACACTAACTGATGAGGGTGTTGACCATAAAGTTCATCAAACGAATACAGCACGGTAAGTTCATTCTTCAAACGGATAAAATCAAACAAGTCTTTACAGTATAGTTTAAGACTTTCAAAAGCAGAATGAGGAAAAGTAGCTTTGTACGCTACATACTTCAGAGGATACAACAAGGAAGCAAACTGTAATTGGTTTAATGACCCAAATCATTCGTCTAATTGTACAATAATGTTGTCAAAATAGAGTGGTAAAGTCATTTCCTTGATATTATTGGATCTTCTTCCCGACATTGTCGTTTAGTTGGTAGAGAGTCTTCGACACCATGATGGACGAGAATCTCGGCTCAAATTACGTCGTACTTATTCCTGAGGTTTAGTATCTCGCTTTTGATTTCCTGAACTTTCTGGTAGCAATATAGGATGTATAAATGCATGGACTGAAGGATATTGAAAAGGATATCAGTGAAGGTAGAAATGTTGCTAAAAATCAGTAACAAAAAGGAAGTTGCAGTGCTGGTTAGAAATTTCATGAAACCTTGTGTCGCTACTACTGTTTCACTGTCCCAGTTTGAGCTTTCATCTAAAACATACCGAAAGAATTCAAGGAATGAAGTGTGATGTTCTTTCACTGTGTGAACAAGACGAGATGAAAAATTCCACCGTGTTGGAGCATTTCTAGGCACTCTCTTTGAGGTTAATTCTTGAAGTTCACGAGATCGTTTAGAGGACTTGTGAAACAATGATCCTAATCCCGTTAATGTCTGAAAAAATATTCTACATTCCTTGATACAGGAAACTGACTATGACAAAATCAGATTAAGCTTGTGACTAAAGCAATAGATAAATATGGCCTTCGGAAAGAGTTCTTGTACTTTGGTTCTTAGTCCACTTGTGTGGCCGGCCATCACAGCTCCTCCGTCGGACGTTTGTGCAACCAACCTGTAGTTTAAGTCAAAGTCAGTAACAATGTTTTTCACATGTTCAAGCAAGCCACTGGCCGTTCGATCTGCGCTGATTTCAGTGAAAGAAATGAACTTTTCGTGAACTTTGCCACTTTCAGAATCAACGCATCTCAGAGTGGTTGATAGTTGAGACAAATTCATAATGTCTGAAGTCTCGTCAAGAAGAAGGGCAACAAAAATAGCGTGTTTTATTTCTGGCTTCACTTTTTCCAAAACTACATCACTGCCCTTATTAAGTCATTTTGTATCCTGTTTGAAGTTACGCGAAACACGGTCGATGTTTCTAGGTGTGTACTTAACGTCGCATCGTAAGTTCAAAGCACCCAAATATGCTCCCCTGCTCAAAGAAGTTTCACCCTCAGAATGTCCTCGGAATGGTAATATGTTAGTAGCTAAAAAGACGCACAACGTCAATCAACCGCTTGAGCACCTCTCCGTTTTTCCGAACGGTCTCAATATATTTTATAGTACTTGCACGCAATTGAACATCAAGCTGAATATCAATTCTAGATTTTCCAAACGTTCTCAGCTGCAATAGTGTAGACATGTGTGACTGCGATTTCTAATGCCTTTGAATGGCATTGTGCAAGTTACTCAGGTTATCATAACCAGTGTCAGCCCAAACAGTTCGGTCTCTTGCAAAGAGTAAACATGGCCAGCAAAACAGTTTATTAAATTTGGAACTTCCAGCAATTCATTCTGTTTTACTGTACTGTGAAGTTTGGAAATGACGAACGTACCCTTGACTTTTGTTTTTATGGGTCCCTTTAAGGTTGGGCATATCTGGAGAAGGTTTTCCAGATTGAACAATTTCTAGTTTCTTACATAAGCTCCTAAAACGAAACGGTTTGTCCAACAGTTGTTCAGTCACACAAATAGTCAGCCATCGCGAATATTACGATAGTTGAAACTAATAAGAAATTACAGTATATTTCACTAAATACTTCTACGTAAATACACAATTACGCACTCACAACACAGCACTGTCCACGTTGCATGTTATTATTATGAATATCATTAGAACGTACGCCCCTACAAACACGCCACATGGTCCACAACAACGCTGGTACCTACTAGTAGGCAAGTTTTTCTCACACTGTTACATTTAAGAAAAAAACTAATTTACTATTCTAAAACGAACTGGATATTCGTACTTTTAAAACGTTCTTCACTGTTGTCAGTTATCACTCGGAAGAGCTGTTTCAGCAATAAGCCAAATCACAATAAATAAACACATCATAAAACTGCACAAAGATGCTTCACACTGCTACACTATGCGATCAAGCCGGGCAGCATTGAGTTGTCGGCTTACCAAGCTCACTTACTGGCGCGGTTACTACGCATGAACACAAGGCTGGGCGAGCCAAGCCGTAGGTGTGTCGCGTACCCTCGCTAATGCAGAAATTCTTACTGCAGAATACACTTACTGCATAGTGCAGAAAACCATTCTGCAGAAATTGTGTTTGCTCTTATTTTAAAAATAGTACAGTATTGCCAACTGACAAGATAAAATTAATTGTTTCACTTACAGTTGTATTACTGCTTACTTTGCTTCTCAAGTCCAACGGGTAAGCCCGGCTTAGCCTGCATACCCACAATGCACGCTACTGGTGTGCATAGTATTCGCGAACGGTGAGTGTGGAAATCCCGGTGGTGATTTGAAAACAGTGTGTTAAATAAAGCAGTCATAAAAAGATTGCATTTCAGTATTACCCATAGAGGCTGTGTTTCGCGATGTTAAACGCGAGATAGAGAGATTCCTATAAACAGTGTTGGAGAGATAGATAGTTCTCTATACACAGTTTTGTTAGGTAGATCTGTATAAACAGTGTCAGAGGAATAATTTACTAGGTTCCGATAAACAGTACTGGAGAAATAGACACATTTCTACAAATAGTGTCGGAGAAATAATTGGATTGTTATAAGCAGTACAAGAGAAATGACTTATGTTCTATAAGCAATGTTGGAGAAAAATTTAATAAATTCAAATGTTAACTGTGCAGATGACGAAGGAAGACGCGGTTAATGGACCATTTGTTTGAACTAGCCAGCTCCAGTGGATACCAACTCAAGACCATGGATTTGCAGACGGGTGTCGGAAGAGGAAACGTCGAACCTCTGATCCGCGCTATTAACATGCAGTCCTAAACCATCCAACAGAGGCCTCATCGAGGCTCGAACCATGAACAACCTAATATTACGATATGTACACTGATTTGAAATATTATGTAGTGTTATAAATGCGGGATTTGATTTTTTGTAAAAAAAATGTAAATAATGCAGGATAGAATTGCAACATATATATATGGATGTTTGAAACTAGGGAGCTACTTTGAGTTGGTCATTGTATTTCATGTGTACAAATAATTTAGATAGGGAAGAAATTTGAGAGCATGATGTTATTTTAGGTTCTACGTAATTCCATTTGATAGTAATGCATGAGCACTGGTTAAGGAGTAAGACTTCCTTAAGTTTTACAGTGCTTTATGTAATGAGGGAAAGTTGTTATTTTGAGATCTCAACAGGTTTTCTTTTCTCTTCTCTGTATTTAGGGCATTTTACGTCAAGTCCGTAATGCATGAAGACAGGATCATCTATATGCCTACGCTGACAGTCGTGTAAATTCGTGGGATAGCAAAGCACTCTTATTTTGAACCAATTTTGCATGTTCGTAGAGTATAATTGGCTGTATGAACACTGTGTGATGGGGCGCCCGCATGGGGGGGGGGGGCACTTGTCCCCTGGAATTCTGAAAAGGTTGAAGTTCAATTGTTTAATATCATGCCAGATTATTTCATAAACTGAACTTACTGACAGTCATCTAGCATCTGTTATAACCGGAAATTTCTGTAAACAATTTAATGTTGTTGATGTCATATTGGTTTTTATATTCAAGAAAATTGTTAATGTCCCCCCCCCTGGAAAAGATCCTGCGGGCGCCAATGCTGTGTGATGTGAGACATGCCTGGGGCTCGATTACATGTATCCCCAAATTCAATCAAAATCAATCAATACTGATCTGCATTTAGGGCAGTCGCCCAGGTGGCAGATTCCATATCTGTTGTTTTCCTAGCCTATTCTTAAATGATTTCAATGAGACTGGAAATGTATTGAACATCTCCCTTGGTATGTTATTCCAATCCCTAACTCCCCTTCCTATAAATGAATATTTGCCCAAATTTCTCTCTTGAATTCCAACTTTACCTTCATATTGTGATCCTTCCTACTTTTAAAGACGCTACTCAAACGTATTCGTCTACTAATGTCAATCCACGCCATATCTCTGCTGATAGCTCGGAACATACCATTTAGTCGAGAAGCTCGTCTTCTTTCTCCCAATTTTTCCCAGCCCAAACTTTGCAACATTTTTGTAACGCCACTCTTTTGTCGGAAATCACACAGAACAAATCAAGCTGCTTTTCTTTGGATTTTTTCCAGCTTTTGAATCTCGTAATCCTGGGGAGTGTCCCATACACTGGAACCATACTCTAGTTGTGGTCTTACCAGAGACTTATATGCTCTCTCCTTTACATCCTTACTACAACTCCTAAACACCCTCAAAACCATGTGCAGAGATCTGTATCCTTTATTTACAATCCCATTTATGCGATTACCCCAATGAAGATCTTTCCTTATATTAACACCCAAATACAATGATCCCCAAAAGGAACTTTCATCCCATCAACGCAGTAATTACAATTGGGAGGACTTTTCCTGTTTGAGAACCTCAAAATCTGACTTTCAACCACGTTTATCATCATATTATTGCCTACTGTCCATCTCACAACCTTATCGAGGTCATTTTGCAGTTTCTCACAATCTTGTAACTTATTACTCTACACAGAATAACATCATCCGCAAAAAGCCTTACCTCTGATTCCCCTCCTTTACTCATATCATTTATATATAAGAAAACATAAAGGTCCAATAATACTGCCTTGAGGAATTCCCCCTGTTAATTATTACAGGGTCAGATAAAGCTTCGACTATTCTAATTCTCTGAGTTCTATTTTCTAGAAATATAGCAACCCGTTCAGCCAGTTTTTTGTCTAGTCCAATTGCACTCATTTTTGCCAGTAGTCTCCCATGACCCCCCCCCCCTATTAAATGCTTTAGACAGATCAATCGCGATACAGTCCATTTGACCTCCTGAATCCAAGATATCTGCTATATCTTGCTGGAATCCTACAAGTTGAGCTTCAGTGGAATAATCTTTTCTAAAACCGAACTGCCTTTTATCGAACCAGTTATTAATTTCGCAAACATGTCTAATATAATCCGAAAGAATGCCTTCTCAAAGCTTACATGCAATGCATGTCAAACTTACTGGCCTGTAATTTTCAGCTTTATGTCTATCACCCTTTCCTTTATACACAGGGGCTACTATAGCAACTCTCCATTCATTTGGTATAGCTCTTTCAACCACACAATAATCAAGTAAGTATTTCAGATATGGTACTATATCCCAACCCATTGTCTTTAGTACATCTCCAGAAATCTTATGAATTCCAGCCACTTTTCTATCTTTCAACTTTTGTATCTTATTGTAAATATCATTGTTAGATAGGGAATTTTCTTCTAGAGGATAATCATTTCGTATACCATTAATAATAGCCACCTTAAGAATCTTAATGATGTGTTGTTTATAGGTCAGACGAAAACCTTGTGTTTATTTTCTGTGCGTTCGGTAAGTTTTGATTACGGGTCCCTCACGATTAAAGCCTGTGGATTGTAAGGATAAATGAAGGTTTAACTTGATGAAAGGTAAGCGTATGAGTAAGGTACGTACGAATAACTGCATCAATTTTGTGGGGTTCGAACCGACTATCTCCAGATTACTGGATACTGGCCGCACTTAAGCGACTGCAGCTATCGAGCTCAGCAAGAAGCTTTAGAATGCTGTCGTTTTAAACAGGGGTTTGTGTTTATATATATATATAATTATTTTTTTTTGCTATTTGCTTTACGTCGCACCGACACAGATAGGTCTTATGGCGACGATGGGACAGGAACTTCCTAGGAATGGGAAGGAAGCGACCGCGACCCTAATTAAGAGTTTGTGTTTAAAAGAAATGTGTGGTTCGTTTTACAAGGAGCGAGGTTCTCCGAGTGACAGATGAAATATGCTGGGAGGGAGACCTCTCCGCTCGTTTCGTTTTAGGACAAGCTCCACAGAAAGAAACAAAGATGACAAATCTTACCGTGAAAAATAAGGAGCCCGTAGTTCACAGAATGAGATCTGTATTTGTATTCCCAATTAAATAATGTTCGATTCGGTAGGGGAATGAGATTTATGTGCACGCCAGATTAAAATATAGTTTGTTGTTCTATAAATGACTAGGTAGGGATTTCAGTGACCCGATCCTGGTGACGTGCAGAAGAGTATCGGTTCGAGTCCCCCTCGTCACACAGTTTTATATGAAATACAGCATCTACATTATTGTTTCCAGAGGAGTTGTGTATTGTGTACACACGTTTATTTTACGATATTATTTAATAAATATTTTATTCTTGTGTGTGTGTGTGTGTCATACTTTGAAAGCGGTTTCTGTCCCGTTATTTGGGCTCTTCTGCGCGATGTGGGTTCGAAAGCCGGACCCAACATTTGTTTATTTTTGTGTTGTCTATTGTGTCTTGTCCATATGTATTTGCATTATATGGCAATATTTAGGATTTTTAACATTTCGTTAGGCGACCACTCAATGTTGGTTCCAGAATTCGAGAGTAGAGAATATTTTCTTCCAATGTAGAAGAAATAGGTTAACGATAAATCATCGCATTTACAAATAAATACATCTATTACGGAATATTTCAAATTAGTGTTCTAGGAGTCGGTGTGCTTACCGTACGGTCCAGAAATAATAGGAAGATCATTCATCAAACCTGGATTGGAAAAATTGAGCGTAGTCATACCTCCGATTTTGTAGGTATTTTCGCCGACATGTATAGGATTATTATATTCAGGGTTACTATTTTGTGCGTGATTCACCGAGAGTGATTAAATATGTTCAAATATATATATATTTGCTATTCTCATTTGCGGTAGTCTTCATAGCATCCTTATTTCCCCCCCGTTCTGATATGCCTATAAGTTAGTATTAGAATTTTATTCTTGCCGCGAACGCGGCACGGCTCCGTGAGGCCGGATATTGTAACTACAGGAACGGAGGGGTGTGCGGCCGACCCTGGCACGCAGTGGCGGTTCGTGCATGAAGGGCTTTTGGGCGCCGCCCCG
Organism: Anabrus simplex; assembly: GCF_040414725.1. Classification (NCBI taxonomy): domain Eukaryota; kingdom Metazoa; phylum Arthropoda; class Insecta; order Orthoptera; family Tettigoniidae; genus Anabrus; species Anabrus simplex. Next base: position 320,347,088 of record NC_090266.1, on the reverse strand, counting down.
CCGCCTTTACTAAAACATGTAACATAATTTCACTCCGTAGCTGATTATATAAAGAGATGGACAATGTAGCAAAGTCTAACTTATGGTAGTGTGTTATTCAGTTATACAATGTTATCTTTATTGTTTTGGCTGTAAACGTTTCGCTTTTTTATTTTCAAGCACGATGTTTTCTCTTTAGTCCAGCACAATGTTTTCTCTTTAGACATTAGGCGGTCGGGTGCTGGCAGGAGAGCCCTCAGTAAGCTCCTAGAGTTTAACAAAGGTGAGGGGTGCGGGAGGAGCCTTGGAAGACGATAAGGGCTTGTCAGGGGAAGGAAGAGTGCAGGCGGGGTGTATGCTTAGAGCATTTAATACTTGGTCTGTCCGGCAGAGCCCGTAGCAACGTCGCCAACCACTTTACAATGTACCTAGGCCTTTTTTCACACATCTTACGTTAACTGTTGTTAGAGGTTAATTCTAAAACTGTTTACAAAACAATGGATTCCATTAGACTGGCTATTTAAACAATTCAGTTCTAAAAATAATCTAAAATAAAGATTTAAAATCTAATCATAAGGTGACGGCACTATTTGTACATTGATCACATTGCTTTGAGATTTGAGGAAGCCGAAAGGAATTCTGGCGTGCATTGTTTATTTGTTCTCGTGAATGTCATTGTCGTTTGTGATCAGTGAAACAGTGAAACAGGAGTAGCCGTGATTGCAGTAGCTGTTAGCCGGCTAATGTGTGTGTGTTTAACTGCCATTGTAGTGTAGTGTTACTGTGCAAGTGTTCAGTAGATAAAACTACGGTACCATAATAGTTTAAATAACATTGTAAATTCTACCTTCAGTTTTAAGTGTCGTTTTAATATCTTCATTCGTGTGTTTAGTACTTACCTGCCCATTTGAAAACTAAATGTTACAGTCTTAATTTAGGAAGACAAGGAAGATGAATTCTGTAAATAGTATTTTAAGTAGTGACGGAAATTTAAGTTTTGAACATAGGATAGAATTAAAGAAATTAGGGCCTCCTCGACCGAATTTAAATATTGCACAAGAACAGAAGGGTTACAAGAACAAAAATGCATATACTAGGAAATTCAGTCCGTCACTTTATAAGCAGGCTGATTGGCTGTGCGGATGTGAGATAAGGAATGCGTTCTTCTGTTACTCTTGTTCAGCAATGAATGTCGTTGACGTTCCATGGACATCAGCCGGGGTATCAGACATAAAACACCTAGGTGAAAAAGTGAAAAAGCATAAAATGAGCGAGAAACATATAAACGCTGGTATTGAATTTGCTATGCTTGGTAGAGTAGATATTCGATGCCAATTAGACAGTGCATACAGACTTAAAATTAAACAATCAAATGAACAGGTTTCAAAGAATCGATACATTCTTAGTAAATTAATTGATGCTATTAAGTTCTGTGGGAAGTTTGAACTAGCGCTTAGGGGCCACGATGAGACATACACGTCTGATAACCCAGGCATTTTTCGAGGTTTAGTCAATTTAATGTCAGAGCTAGACAGCACACTGAAAGAACATATCGAAAGAGCAAATAACAGAGTATTTGTTGGGTTATCTAATACCATACAGAACGAGCTTCTGAATTCAATCTATGCCGTGTGCCATCAAATGATTTCGGAAGAAATCTCTCAAACAAATTTTGTGGCAATTCAAGTTGATGAAACCACCCATTGTTCCACCTTATCTCAACTCGTTTTTGTTGTACGATACGAGCTGGGTAGCAAAATAAATGAAAGATTCATAAGTTTTGTGTCGCCTGATAATCACTCAGCAGAAGGCATTACCTCTGCAGTATTCCAGGAGTTGGAATAACTTAAGCTGGACCAAACTCCGGACAAAGTCATTGCGCAGACGTACGACGGCCATTCAGTAATGAGTGGAAGGCAGACTGGCGTTCAAGCAAGGGTCAAGGTCGTTTACAAAAACGCTCACTTTGTGCACTGCTACGCGCATCAATTAAATTTAATTGTTGAGCGATGTGCTACTCAGAATAAGCAGGTCAGGATCTTTTTTAGTAATTTAGAAGGGTTTTCATCATTTTTTTCAAAATCTGCGAAACGAACTGCTGTTTTGGACGAAGTGGTAAAAAGGCGCATCCCAAAAAATGCCGCCACAAGGTCGAACTTCAAGGCACGATGTGTAAGTACGGTTTTTATGTACAGAAATGAAATATCGGAGTGTCTCGAGAAGATCGCCGATGACAATAATGACTATTCGACAGTGAGAAAAGCTGTAGGCCTAAGGAATCTACTGAAGGATCCCGGTTTTCTATTCTGGCTAGAGTTATTCGCTAAAGTTATGCCTCACTGTGACTTTCTATTCAACGAGCTTCAGCACCGCGAAATTGATAGTATAAAAGCTCAAGAAAGTATATCTGATTTCAAGTTATCGGTGCAACGAGTCAGAAACTCTCTCGATTACGACCATCACTGGCTTAATGGCACAGACACCACCAATGGAAATCCAGCAGGCTCAAGTCAGAAACGCGCACGGTTTGAAGATAATAGAAAGATTGCAGCGAGAGAGGTGTGCGATGTTATTTTATCCGGGATAGAGGACCGTTTTTTGTTCAGTGACCATCTGTCTGTTGCCAAACTTTTCCAGCCTAGTTTATTTCCGAGGTATAGGATACTGTTCCCGCAAATTGAATTTGAAATTGCTGCTAGATTATTTCCTATTAACCAAATTGAACTAAGGCATGAACTCTCAGTTTTATACGGCAGAAGTGATTTTGCTAACGCTTCAGGTGCCCTAACTCTTCTGACATGCATTTGTGATAACAACCTGGAAGTACTTCTTCCCGAGTCAATTAAGTTATTACGAATTATTTGTACAATTCCCATGACAACGTCAGAAAATGAAAGGTGCTTCTCTACGCTGAAAAGGATTAAGTCGTTCACTAGGAATACCATGGAGGAAGACCGACTTAACGCGCTTGCTATGTGCTCCATCGAGAAACAGCTGTTGACAGTTCCTAACTTCAACGAACGTGTCATCAACCACTTCGCAGAGCAGAAGGAGAGGAGAATGGATTTTGTATACAAGCAAGTCAGCTAAGGTATCGTTACCTACTTTCTTGTATTATTTTCATGTATATCTTCATCCCGTCATTATCATCATCATCAAAGTACGAACTGTATACTTATGATAACAATTGACTGACATTTCGTAATCTACTAGAATTGTTTTTCGGATACAGTTGTTGAGTTTTCTTGTTAGTGGTGTTCGCTTAGATGTCTTCACACTTCACTTCACTTCACTTCACTTCCCTACATGTGTTGTAATATATTAGCCTATGTTTTTTTTGAACCTCAATCTGAGAAGTATATCGAGTCATGAATTTAGTGGTTTTGTGAACATAAGTATATGTTTATTGTCGATGATTTAAGGATATGTAGATTGTAATGCTTCCGGATTTGCGATGCTTTAAGTTTCTACATTTTTCCGCTTCACGATATTATCTGATTTTCGCTACGTGATCGTTCTGCCTCGGAAGAAGATACATACAGTATAGACAGTGTCATCGGATTATTATTATATTTCATCTACAATTATCGTGGTGCTGGACAGTGAAAACTGGGTCGTTGGAGGGGGGAGGGGGGAGGAGATGACGGCACAGCCCTGCCAGAGTAAAATGTCACGAACCGCCACTGCTGGCACGATCTGAAGGGCATTTGTTCACCCTTCAGTTTGGTATTACATATATATATATATATATATATAATTTTTTTCCAGATGAGGTGGCATTTGATACTTGACCAAAAGGGTCCCATACGCTATAGGAATATGGCGTACGGTCCCAATACATCAGTACTTTATTCCCTTATTCACAGCGTAAATTGCAGTAGAAGTCTCTGAACTGAGGTTCAAGCAATTCACACATGCTTAGTAAGTCCCTTTTCTTCTCTTTCTTAATCGGCAAAGGCTCCTGGTACACAAGGGTAAGGCTTGAAAATGGGACCGTAATACATTTTTCGTTCGCCTGTCTTTTCACACGTTGCCGCTTATACGGTACCCTACAATTGGGGGTGGACTTTTTGGAATAGTCTGTACATTGCAGCAACATTCAAGTCTGAACTAAGGCATGTTTTAGAGTTGTCTTTCCCGCTACAGTGACTTTCTTGGAAGTGGAAACTGTTGAAATGATCACGCACAGACTGTCTTCATCCGGAAAAGATTCGGTCTGTTTTTATGGGAACCCCAGCCATCCTTGAAGTCTGTTCTCCATTTTTAATCTGTACTCTAAGATCTGCACTCTTCTTTGTGTAATCTGAAACATATAACGAAATGATTTTTGGCAGACATGAAGAAGCTTCCCATTCACTGGAATATAGTACCTGAACGAACACGATTTACGTAAAACAGCCGCTTCAACTCGATGATGTTTAGGTTATGTCCATGAAATGAAAATCCACAGCCTGTTTCCAATCATTCGACGGGGTCAGGGATGGAATGAATGAAGGCCCCATCTAGCGGCGAGGATAGGAATTTTGCCGGCTGCCGCAGCCTGTCGCACTCCTCTGAGGTAATGATTAATAAATGACAGATGAAATGAAATATTGGAGTGTGTTGCTGGAATGAAACATGACAGGGAAAGCCGGAGTACCCGGAGAAAAACCTGTCCCGCCTCCGCTTCGTCCAGCACAAAACTCACATAGGTTATGTCCATATTTGAGGTTAAAAACTTAGACGGCCCATTGTAATTTAAAGCATAAAAATCACTGAATACATCAATCTTTATGTCCATGTAAGTTTTCTACAGTCACTTTGAAGATATGTAAAACACGGTCCTAAACAGAAAGAGAAACATACAGTCAGTCACTTTGTAAACATCCTGTATCTCAAATATCCGACTAAAAGTTTAGTACACACAACACATGAAATGCCACACTGAAAGCAACATACCTAACTTAACCTACACTATATGTGATATCCAACATTATTCTTTGCACCTTACTTGGAGGATATTTTCCAGGTTTTATCACACCTTTCCTTGTATACTCTTTACCACTATTCCTTTGACATTTTCTCGCATTATCCTTCCACTTGGTAATATTAATAGACCGTTTTCTGTCCATACTAACTCGTAATAACTGAGAAACAGACGGTAAACAGAATTCTTCCTCTGCCATGCTGAATGGAGGTACAACGTTTTTCCACGGAGCTCGTATTTCAAAGCTGGTTACCATGAATTCTAACTGCAGTAGCAACTCATTTACTCCTTTGTCTTATGAGGCATTGGATATCCAATGTTATTCAACCTAAAACTCAATTTCGTTAAAATTGGATTATCCAACGTTTTTCGGGGGTCTCCTTCAATTATGTTGCTTGGCAAAATGCAATGAATAAATTTCAATTAGAGGTTTAGTAAACTTCAATTTTGCAAATGGTGTTTTGTATTTACATAGAGTACTGAGAAAACTTTTCATGCAATCGTTATGAATTGTTGTCCATCCTTTCATGAAATATATTTCTTCTTTTATTTTCATACCAGTCTGACAAGATTAATTCAGCATACAAACTTAAATATTGTGCACGGCTTGTGGTTTGCTAATTACACAGAACAAAAACCAATTTAATTCCCTAGATGGTAAGCAGCGCAGTAAGTATTTGGTTTTTTTTACTTTTTCTAGTTCTGATTTTGCTTTTACTAGCTTGCTTTGTATGTTGACGTAGCTTATTAAATGAAAATAGGGTTTGCAACACTGGTCCTCTGGCTTCAATTCTAGCAGCACATTGGCAACTCCATATTATTCTGTGCTCAATGGATTGGATACTTCTCAACGTTGCACTGAAATTTAGGCATACATAGTTTGTATCACACCAAAAAATAAGCAAAGTACGATCAACATCAGAAACTAATTTACCTTCAACAAAGGATCATTAGATGACAATATGGATTGTCATTTATGCAATGCTCAATTTTGTATTTCACATGGAGAATTAATTATTTAAACCATAATGGTCAACTATCATACATTAATTTATTTAAACATGTTGTTCCACCTTGTCAGTACTATTATTAACAGTTTATTGTCATTAAAAGCTGTACATGGAGGTCGGTCAGATCTAGTCAACCATATACGGACGAAGAAACATTAAAGTGCTCTTCAGAATAAAGCCTTCAAGCGGTAGAGTACCCAAGTAATTCTTTCACTGCGAAGACTGAAAGTGGATTAGGTAAACAGTTACCACTTGCAGCACAGGATGCAATCTTCGCTTCTCATACAGCTGTGCAGTGGGTTTTTTTATCATGTGTAAATATCAATTGGAAATACATAAATGTTTTGTCATACAGGTGATGTCCAATTTTGTTTGGTTTTTACCTGAACTAACTTTTAATTTGAAATGTCTCAAAAATATTATCTGTAGCAATAAGTATAACAAGAGCTCCATATATTTTTAGAATTAAACTGGAGCTTCAGTTGTATTTATTTCGACAATTTAGTGAATAAATACAAAGTGAAATACGTCATGCTAATAAAAGTGCATAAATATAAAACAAATCAAATATATTAAATCCTCGTTAAGACGTTTCTGCAGGGGACAACATAAATGAACGTGTTAAACGAGAAAACGTACTATTGAAATAAGAATAAAAACTATCCAACAGGCATATGGAAACACTACTGTAGATACGATTTTTTCCGACATGAAGGCATTTTACGTTATGTATCCGCGGGTACAGTGAAAACTTTATCAATGCTAAAGACGAGAGGAAAGTATTAAAAGGTGTGAAAAACACGAGAGAACATGAAAACCTTTTTCTACTGGGGCTTAAGTGCACTGAACGGTGTGAAAAACACCAAACAACAAATATGAAAACATATGCAGGGGGCCAATAAAAATACCCAAGTATTATTGCAGATCACACTCTTTCTAAAACAAATGTTACTAGAAACCTTTTATTTCGGAACAGTGGATTATAAAACATTACTTTCTGATCACGCTCTTAGACTATGAATTGGAGGTTATATTCGGCCATGTGTGACTGCGACACAACAGAATGACTCTGGCCGTCATTTTGAAAACTTCGACCAAGTCGAAACGATTGAGTCGAAACTCGAAGGTGCGAGTTCAACATTCGCGACCTCTGCCGTTGCCTACGAGATATACAAGATTGGGAAGTGTGCGCTAAATCTGAGCATAAAAACCGTCCCCAACCAGGTTCGCAGTACTGCCGCCAGATGTCTCGACATCGTGCTATAGTTTGCATTTGATGTAGTGCATTAACATATGGAGAAAAGTGTTTAATACGTTTACGTATAGATTTCACTTATTGTTAGTGTTCAAATGAACTCAAAGTAGATTTCATATACACTATAAACTATGGTACCGGTACATCGTACTGTAAGTCTAATTCGTCAAAGAAAGGAGAACATTGGAGTTTTCAATCGTTTCCCGCCGATCCAGTTTTAAAGGAGAAGTGGAGAATTGCTATATCCAGACAGGGGGGCAAATTAGGTTCCGTTTGGTCGCCTGGGACGTCATCCAGAGTCTGTAATTTACATTTTAAATATTGAGACTTCAGTTTATGGGCTACAGATTCATTAGATCACTTCACTACCCCCGACTTCCGCATCAAAAGACACTTAAGAATTATGTCGGCTTTTCGAATGGAGAAACTGGAATAACATCCCTCATTAACGAAAGGCGCCATTACGAAGCCATGAATTAGACGTGCGTGGAGGAAACGTTAGGATCCCTTATCATAGATGAAATGGCTATCAAGCCCAGAGTACACTATAATCGTAATCTTGAGCAGTAACGGTTTTGGAATTACTTGATGAGACGCTCGAATGTAAGCTAACTAATCAATTTGCGATTATTGTATTGTTTTTCATATGTAGCCTACTATTTTTAATAGGCCTAAGATATCTGCAAGTTTTATATTGTCTTAGACGCTATTGATATTAAGAATGACACCATGCCTTTTCAGGGAAACCCGTCGCTCTGGAGTTATCTTCCTTGGCCATGATAGGTGGTTATCTTGTTTGAGTTGCGGAAGAATATTCCAATTGTGAATCATTCTTGGGACAGATATCCTCGGCTACTACTGACAGTCCGCTGTTGTGCCTCATTAAGATGAAAGATCGTGGAGCATTACGCTACCCCTCAAGAGAATTTGTTTACTTTCTGCAAAATATGTTGAATTTTACACGTCACTCCTTACGCTATCTGGGCAATACGATTTTGTAACGTTTTTGTTGTTCCAAAGTTCATTGAGGAATTATTCAAATGCGACGGGTGTGATCAGTGATCACTGACTGTAACTCTCATTTCCAAACTTTTAAAACCAATACACGACAATGAAGCTCATAATATAAAAAAATGCTCTTGACTTGGAAAAGAACTTCAGGCAGTGGTTTATACTGGTATCAAGACGTGGGCTACCATTACACTTAGGTTAACCCCTTTTCGATGGTTGGTTTAGTGAACGTCAAGCCTCCAGCGTTTTGAGCTGCAGCCAATAGCCAACTGAAAAGCTTGCTGTGTTGCCAAGGCTTCTTCACAAGCTACTGCCCAGGTTTCAGCTACTGCCAATACTCAACCCCTGATCGGTGGAGATGGTAGCCTAAGGTTTAGCAAATTAAAGTCCAGGTTTGTGGCTAAATGAATAGAATGCTTGCTTTCGGTCCGATGGCCCCGGTTCAATTTTCAGAATCAACCCTCTCATACTGTTTCGGGACTGGGTGTTTATGACGTCTTCGCCATTCATTTTATCTACATTAGGCCACCACCAAACCTATACAGATGCCATGCAGCATTAGTATTATTATAATAATATTATTATTAAATAATTAAATAAAAATGTTGAATTTCACAGTGGCTGTACCCGTCGTTCACTGGTTAATTAGCTTCCTCGGGGGATCAGTGGTGGTGTCCGACCCATGATTACGTGTCCGATTCCACCCAACAAAAGAGAACACTAGACTTGAAAGATTGCATTTCATTTTAACATATCTAATAATAAAAAGAAAACTATATTGCTCCTATAAGAGCAGGCCTGCAATGTCTTCCTACAAGGATGTAGAAATAAACGGAATTGAAATACCAGCACTGTGTCATGTATATAATTAAGCGACAAGTATGAGGTGTGGAAGTATATACGTTGAGTAACGCATGGTTGACAGACGTGGCGATCTAAAGGACCGAAGCCTAGCAAACCTATCCCCCCGGGCTCCGCTCCAACCCTATATACAGCAGCAAGCCGCGCGGGTTGAGTCGAGGGGAGAAGGACGAGAGTCTGGGTTGCAATATCAATCTCCGATGCCTTGCTCTCAGAAATACGTGCAACGTTTTCTCTCACTGCTTTCAAGTTTTGGAACAATGTGTCAGATGCTTACATTATAACGTGCTTTAGACTTCCATCATTCTCAATTGAGGTTTGGGCTTCACTGATAGCCTTGGTAGCCCTCAGTATACGCCACTGATTTCAGGACAAAGCATTTAAGTTGAAAAATCTTAAAAGTTTGAGTGATACGAGCAGTGATCATAAGTCATTTGCATGTATTGCTTTTATTATTTATTGCACTTGACTTCGCCTAAAATAATTCTAAGCATCACTTAAATATGCTTTACTTTACATCCAATAACTCTAAATCACATTCAGGTGGCCCTAACTTCATTATTTGTAATTTTTTTTACGTCTTTTAAAACAAACATGTACTATTAATTGAATGTATTTCGCGCGAACAGCATAGCACAATGTCGAGACCTCTTGCGGACGTTCGTAAAACTACTTGCGACCCGCATTTCTATCGGTCCACTTCCCGGCCTTGTATATCACGTAGGCAACGCCTCTGCGCACTTAAGGACGCGGATGCCAGTCCATTTTCTGAAATATATATATATTTTGCTAGTGGCTTTACGTCGCACCGACACATATAGGTCTTATGGCGACGATGGGATAGGAAAGGCCTAGAAGTTGGAAGGAAGCGGCCGTGGCCTTAAGGTACAGCCCCAGCATTTGCCTGGTGTGAAAATGGGAAACCACGGAAAACCATCTTCAGGGCTGCCGACAGTGGGATTCGAACCCACTATCAAATAGGCAATTATACTCCAAATAGTCACAAACCCCTGAAATAGGCATTTATAGGCACAATAAAACTAACTAAATTTAACTTAAAGGAACCTGAAACGGATTTATGTCTCAAAAGCCTACGTTTCTGAGCACATGAATAAAATGGGCAAATTCCCGTCTCTAGTAATCACTATTGCGTGTTTCTGTGGTGGTTGATAGTGTAGTGTGTTGTCTGTTGTTGGAACAAGCACAAACCGCCAGTCCCCGAGTCAGAAGAATACAAGCATAAATAGGCTCACTTTTTCCGTAATCACGCAACTGTGGCGACGGCTCTTACCCGAGTTGTAAATCACGTTTCTTTCACAAGGGATGGCAAATAACATTTTTACGGCTAGCAAAAATGTGATCGTACTCGTAGTAAGCGGTAATAGCGCAAATTCGTGATGCGATATGTCCTATGGTCCTAATCCTGATATAGGCTACCGTATCACGCGACAAACATTCGCAACACTTCACTCTACCACTCAACACAAAATAAATATCTAACTTCTGAATGGAATGCGAAATACAAGCACAAATAGACTCACGTTGTTATTCAGCAATCTTGCTGCTAAGTGGCAAGCAAAACTGAACATTCCTGAGGCTAACAGCTTGCTCCCCGAACGTGCAACTTATCCTGTGAAGTTCAGAGATTTTAAGGCCTTTTTCCGTAACCACGCAACTGTGGCGTCGGATCTTACCCGAGTTGGAAATCACGTTTGTTTCACAAGGGATGACAAATACAATTTTCAGGGGTAGGAAAAATGTGATCGTACTAAGCGGTAATAGCGAAACTTCGTGACGTGATAAGTGAGGTATTTTTATATAGATTTAATATGATGAGAATCGGGACTTCGAATTTATGACGTGCTAAGCGGGAAAACGTGTTGAGGCCATGGTCGCTTCCTTCCCACACCTACATTTATCCTATCACATTGTCACTATATGACCTATCTGTGTCAGGGCAACCAGTGCGACATGAAGCAAATTGCTGTTAAAGGGTAGGCTAGATGACAATATGAAGATAAAGTTGGAATTCAAGAGGACAATTTGGGGCAAACATTCGTTTACTGGGAGAGGAGTTACAAATTGGAATAATGTACCCAAGGAGAAGTTCAGTAAATTTACAAATTCTTTGCAATTATTTAAGAAAAGCCTAGGTAAACAGCATATAGGGAATCTGCCACCTAGCAAGTACCTTCAATTTCTCCTTACTTCCACAAACATTTCACACCCTATTTCTTTCTAAGCTGCACCTCCTTTTTAGTCTCTTTACTTCTCTGTTATAGCGGGTCTTTACCATTCCTTACCACCTTTAAAGGTACATCCCTGTTTTTACATTTGGTTAAGAAGGAAGCCATACTTTCTAGTGTCGAATCAGTTAAAAGTTACATTTGTTTTCACATTCCTCAACAATTGCTTTAAACCCATTCCACAGTTTGAAGCCTGAAAACCATGGGAAACTACACCTATAACTCACGAGGACATACAGCTCTCTTTATTTTATTGAATGATGTACTCATGGTGGTTTCCTCCCAGGTGAAACACTCCCCTATTCGGATCTCTTTTTTTTTTTTTTTTTTTTTTTTGCTAGGGGCTTTACGTCACACCGACACAGATAGGTCTTATGGCGACGATGGGATAGGAAAGGCCTAGGAGTTGGAAGGAAGCGGCCGTGGCCTTAATTAAGGTACAGCCCCAGCATTTGCCTGGTGTGAAAATGGGAAACCACGGAAAACCATCTTCAGGGCTGCCGATAATGGGATTCGAACCTGCTATCTCCCGGATGCAAGCTCACAGCCGCGCGCCTCTACGCGCACGGCCAACTCGCCCGGTATTCGGATCTCTAGGTGGGGACTAAACTAGAAGGGGCAATCATCATCAGGAATATGACTAGTGGTATTATGCGAGTGATATGTGACAAGTGGACGAGAAAAAAAAAAAAATACCTCTACCACTATAAGGTGTGCCTCATATATAGGACTCATGTTTGTAAAGGACATGTGAAAAGAATGCATACATGTGAGAAGTGTTATAAGAAATAAACTGACAAGAGGGTTCATCTTTTCAATACAATATATCAAGTAAATTATATTAGATCAGTCTTGGGACTAGTTTTAGCCTCTTAGTGGCCACCTTCAGCCAAATAAAAATTAAACAGATTATGTGATAACTAAAACATATGTATACAAGACAAATTTATAGCCTAGCTCATAATTAAGTGCCAAACAGTTCTCGAAAATGCACAAGACAATTAACTGTGCAGATCTAAAGAAATTTGTGATAAGTGATACTACTTAATTATTGATAGCTTATGTCATTTTATACTGTAATGAAAGTGTGTTGTGCAGTGTGTGCTTGTGAATAGCATTGAGCCAGATGAACATAAGTCAGCCATCAGTTGCGGCAACATAGTGATATAATTAAAGTTCCTTTTATTACCGGTGAGCCTCCGTGGCTCAGGCGGCAGCGCGCTGGCCTCTCACCACTGGGTTCCATGGTTCAAATCCCGCTCACTCCATGTGAGATTTGTGCTTGATAAAGTGGAGGCGGGACAGGTTTTTCTCTGGGTACTCCGGTTTTCCCTGTCATCATCTTTCATTCCATCATCACTCTCCACTATCACTTCATTTCATCTGTCAAACATTAATCATTGCCCCAGAGGAGTGCGACAGGCCTCGGCAGCCGGCACAATTCCTATCCTCACCGCAGGATGGGGGCTTCATTCGTTCCATCCCTGACCCGGTCACTGACTGGAAAACAGACTGTAGGTTTTCATTCATTTATTACCGGTATTGGTTAATTAAACGATTTGGCTCATATAATGTAAGTTTAGTTTGTTGTTGTTTATTTAAACTATGATTTAGCTCATAAATATTTACCTTGGTAACATAAAAGCAGCTATTCCTTATGTGTACAAAGTATGCCGAGAGCCTACTCGTGTTATGAAAAATGGCGCACCCACCCGAGAGTTAACATGGCTTAGGTAGGTTGATACTGCTACAAGCATAAAAACCATGGAAAACTACAGCCATAACTCATGAGGACATACAGCTCTCTCTACATTATTGAATGATGTACTCGTGGTGTTTTCCTCCCAGATGAAATACTCCCCTATTTGGATCTCTGGGTGGGGACTAAACTAGAAGGGGCAATCATCATCAGGAATATGAATACTGACATTATGTGAGTTGGAGCATGGAATATTAGAAGTTTGAAAGAAAAGGAATAGGATAGACTAAAGTCAGATGTAGTTGGTATGAGTGGAATACATTGGCAGAAAGAACAGGATTTCTGGTCAGGTGACTGCAAGATTATCAATGCTTTATCATTCATCTTCTAGGATTTGGGAGTACTGCGCTAATGAACGCAACATGAGTAACCAAGAGGTGGTAATCAATACACCTTCAGGCTTCAATCTAAGTATTTGCCACCATTCCTCTCCAGGCATTGTATATAAATCTTTCTTGAACTCTGCTACATCCATCTACACTATAATTCATGCTAAGGAAATGAAGGAAATAAAGTTTATACAGCAGCCAAGATCAGAGATACAGCTATTTTTTGTGTCCATCCTCAGGTAGGAGTGCTCTCAGTATTCAGATGAATTAGTAGAACTAATTTTTCCTTAAAAAACATCACATCATACGTTGAGATATACCAATTCAAGCATAGCAAGTACCAACTGGATGGCATTAGGCAGGAAGGAACCAACCCTAAAATTATTTACAAAATATGTTGCTGGCATTTTTGAGTGTGGTTTGCCACTGCCTATTTTCAGCATATGGAATGAAATGAAAATCCTGAGCCTCTTTCCAGTCATTTGACCGGGTCAGGAATGGAATGAATTAAGCCCCCCATCTAGCGGCGAAGATAGCAATTGTGCCAGCTGCTGAAACCTGTCGCACTCCTCTGGTGCAATGATTAATGACTGACAGATGAAATGAAATGATAATGGAGTGTGTTGCTGGAATTTCAGCATATGGAACCAGTCCTAAATCTATTCATTATTAAATAACATTCTCGTCAGAAAATGTTCTCGATATGAAATGATTACATTTCCGTTTCATGAAAAAGGAATCAGCTTTATAGAAAATGGACACCTTTATTTTCAACCACTTGCCATTGGTTCTTTTATATGATCTATCTTTATCCATTTAACTTCAGTAGAAAAGAGATTGGTTTAACTTTGACTTCAGCTTTCTGAGAATGTACTCCATGATAATCGATTCTTTTCTGATTAACGCCGTCCAAATGAAGGGTATTTCCATCATACAACTAATATGAATAATGAATACTAGCGAAGTGCGTATTACAGAACCAAACAGTTTTCCTCTGTGGGACTCATGGCTCAGAACAAGCAATAAATGAAGGAAATAAAGTTTATACAGCAGTCAAGATCAGAGATACAGCCAATTTTTGTGTCCATCCTCAGGAAGGAGTGCTCTCAGTATTCAGATGAATTAGTAGAATTAATTTTTCCTTAAAAAACATCACATCATACTTTGAGATATACCACTTCATAGCAGCGAGGAGATATAGCATGAGTATCAATGATATAGTTGCAAGAGGTGACATTACAGGGTGCTCCCTCAGTTCTCATACTTCACTAACTCATAATTCAACAATGATTGTCAATTGAACACACTTTCTTTCCATTCTGGTTTCCAGGTTATTACTCCTCTTGCCTACTTACGGATCTCCCAGGGGAGTGAAACCTCCTATATGCATTTTGGAAACAAACAAGAACTTCTTAAGCATCACACAAGATGCACGAAGGCTAGGGAGAAGCACACATTGTATTAATGATGAAAGCATTCTGTAATAATTGCCTCCATCATGTATGTGCCAAATGTACACATTTTCTGAAGTCAACTTATATACAGAGCATTTCAGGAAGAATAGTAAATACTTCAAGAGGCAATAGTTATTGAGTATTCCAAGAACAAAAGGTCATATAAACATGTGTCCAATCTACATATGTGGAATTATAACAATGTTATGCATGAGAATATTAAACAAATTATATACACAAATAATGATGTATTTATTGATGCAAAAACTCTACATAATAAGCAACAGTTCAACACAAATAACTTATTCATGCATTCATAACTGTCTGGGCAATAGTGGTTGTACATGGTAAGAGGTAATTTCGGTGTTTTATGAAGGCAGAATTATGCATAATGCCAACAATTAATTTGTCCCTAATGTTTATTATTATTTATTTAGATGGAGAAAGGGCAAGCCCCACATACACGGAAGTTCCTCCACCTCCACATATGTACATGAACTCTACTGAATATGTACAGTGGAACCTCGATTATCCGTTCCCGGAAAATACGTTTTCCCGGAATATGCGTTCAAATTACGTGGTCCCGCGAGCATCGTAATTAAATCACGTTGTAAAAGTCCCGCATTATCCGTTCCTCGAAGAAACGCTTTCCCGGATCAACCGTCTAGAAATTCCAGTCCCATCAATGCTAAATCCTCGATCAATCGTTTTTTAATAAACTGTATCTCACGAAAGGACGGCTATGGCATATTTATGGATCTTGGCGTTAACGCCCCGTCACTGCGATAATTAAAGCAACTACTGTACCGGTACTAGAAAAGCGATCGGCGGTGAACTTGCATAAGAGACCATCTTAGCATCGCATTCGGGTGGTATTGTTTAGAGAATCTCGGAAAATCATAAAGCAGAGGGTGCCCACAACATTTGCAAGGAGACACGGCGCATTTCGACAGCTCTGCTTGAAGACGGAACAAGTTTCGTCATATGTTCGCACTTATAAAACGTCCATATTATGTCCAGGGTTAGATGTTTATATTTTTACATTTTTTCGATCATACTGCCGAAGAGGTTTTCGGCACTTTGCTCAGGGCACTGCAGAGTAACTGGGCTTTCACGCAGGAATCGAAACTGCTCCTTCTTAATACAAATTCAGTACCTTTTGATATTATCGTACATGATATGTTAGCGAGACCAAAACAGATGTTGCACCGTACATAAAATAAAAATAAAATAAAAAAATAAAAAAAGACATGGGAGGTCTTGGGATAGCCTATTACTGTTTAGGTCCTGATGTAAGACTGGGAATGTTACGTTTTCGAGTTAAAATACCAAAAACTGCAGTCGTTTTATTTGCGCACGTTACATTTTAAATGGTTGGTATCATTTCAAACTCGTATTGACATGTGCAGCGAGCGCGCTTTCCAGATGACCTCAAGGTCATGAATAACCGTAATTTCTGAAGTTTTTACATTTCTTTTATCTTTCCCATTTGATTGGATTTGTGACGCGCAGAATTGAATATAATGCATTCGAGAACTTTTAAGAATCGATACTTACATTCGAAACCATGCTTTCGAGTTCAACATAACCTTTAAAAGTCGATGTAGGCCTAATTTGCGCGGTACGAGATTTCCAGAAACTGACTACGAACAGTATATCGGAGACCAAATTACAATGAAAGATTAAGAAATGAACGGATTTCGCCATCATTTTGGGTGCTTTTATATCTAATGTGCTTTATTTTATTAGATGAGAGAATTAAAAACTACCTGTGGTCGATTGTCGTTTGGCTTGGCGTTATTAGATTTTTCGAAGTTTGGCTAGCCTAATCAAAGTTGCTGAACTTAAAGAAGTTTTCACGGGAAACTGACGAAGATTCCCCTGTAAAATTGAATATAAAGTACCGAGATTTTGAACTCGCGTACCGGTAATTAATGCGGTTTCGCGGTCTAACATGCCCGCCTCTTATCCAGAGGACCCGGGTTCGATTGCGACCAGGTCAGGCAATTTTACCTGGATATAAGTCTGGTTCCAGGTCCATTCAGCCTACGTGAATACCTTTAATTGTGGAGCTATCTAATGGTGAGATGGCGACCCCGATCTACAGAGCCAGGAATATTTGCCGAGAGGATTCGTCGCACTGACCATGCGCCCCTCGTAATCTGCAGGCCTTCGAGCTGAGCAGTGGTCGCTTGGCAGGCAAAGTCCCACTGGGGCTGTAGTTTGGTTTGGTTTAGTGGTTTTTGTAAGATTATAATTATACATATTTAATTTTTGTGATGTTTAGCCAAATTGTTGATGGTTTTCATTCATTCCCGGATTTTCCGTTTTCCCGTGTTGTACGTTTTATTTTCATGGTCCCTCGAAAAACGGAGAATAGAGGTTTCACTGTACATACAAATTTATGTAGACAATTTTAAATTTACATATTTACACTACAAACACTGTACCCTTAGAATAATAATTATCTTGATTTATCCTGAAGATATTAGAGTAAGAACACCCAGCCATTTATACTCTCACTCAGACCCCTGTATACACACTCATTCACAACCACTCCCACACGCGCACGCATACACATTCGCCCACATACCGTACACCTGTACTTGCACCCATCCTTCTTGCAATTCTAATTTATACAAGTTATATACATCACATATAGGTTTATATTTACATATACATTTTCTTTACTTCGCGGAGGAAGTGAGGAAAAGGAAGTAGCTTTACCTCAGATGGTATAAGGTTCCAGGTACGAGCAGCCCTTGAGTAAAACCCATTTAAATATGAGGTTGTTCTAGCGAAGGGAGGGACAAGAGTAACTCCTTGGCCTCTTTTAACAGAGCGGTAATTGAGCTGCAGGCGGTGGAAAGGGGAGAGGGGTGTGTGATCTGTCAGGGATTTCCTAAGGAAGGCTACATCTATTTGTGTACATAACGAGTTCACTGGTGGCAATGACATGGCTGTGTTTAAGGGGATGTGTTTGTTAATTAAACGTTCTGCTCGTCGCTGGATACCTTCTTGTTTCCTCATATTTTCCGTTGTAGTTGGATGCCAGGAAGGAAGGCCATATAATAGTACGGGCCACACATGGGGAAATATAAGCCGTTCGTAGGGCTTTACTTCTTCCTCCCGACAGACATCTACGGACGAAACCTAGCGCCCGGTATGCCTTACACCTCACTTCCTCCGCGTGTTTATTCCATTTCAGATTGTCCGTAATGTGAATACCGAGCAGTCTGATGGAGTTAGAAGTCGGCAGTTGGATTCCACATAGAGTAGGTTGGTTCTGGAGTGGTTGTTTAGCTCTCCTTAGTCTTATATATTTACACTTCTTAATATTTATATACAATCTATCTACCTCACACCACAGAGCTATACTATACAGATCCGATTGGAATTGTACAATATCATCACTGTTTTTCATGGCTCTGTAAATGACTGTGTCAGCGGAATACTGCGCCATGGTCGAATTTACACAATCTGGTAATTACAAGTAATGAAAATCATTTTATTTTCCGTATTGAAAGAATCTCAATAATAATATAAGAGAATTTATTGGACTCCAACCTATTCAATACATTACAGGATGTTAACATTTTTAGTTAAACATCGTGAAAATGGAGACATGTTTCGCCCTCCATGTGGGGCATCATCAGTCATATCAAAGCACCTCAAAATTAAACCAGACGTCTGGTTGGAAATTATGAACATAATATGTAAGAAAGAATACATTAAAAAACACGTACAAGGTCCTATCCTAAACGAAATAACAATAGACTAGTTACACATAGTAAAATACGCTAGTGGTTTCTTAATATTAAAATGAGGCCATCATATGCACAGTATAAAAATGAAAGTAATCAAAGTCTATATGACATTGAGTTCGATGGTAGTTCTACGTAGTATATACAAATGTTGGCAAAATAAAACACCAATTTATAATTACAGTACAACTTATTTATAATTGTTAAAATTGATGAGGTAAAACATTCCAATTTGTCTATTTGTAATTTGGCTCCAACCAAAATAATTCGCCCTAGGATTCATGAGGTAGTCAACTCCGTTGGTCATTCTCTATATGAATGGAGTGCACAGTGCAAGTGAACAGCTTTTGTTGATTAGAAAATGAGGCTGTGCTAAGACAGAGTTAAAACAACACCGGCTTCAAATGAAGATAGTTAAAAACATCATTAGGTTCTTCCTAGTTGACTAAAGGTTTGCGTATATTTTGTTGTTGAAGTGTGGGAAAGTCAGTTGTTGGTTGAATGGGCAACGGTCGAAAATGTTGTGCAGTGCAATCGGTGTTTGAGCTGTCCTACATGTGAGGGAAATCTGAAAATGGAGGATTTGACTTAATTAGTTAAGTGAAATGACGGAAAAAGAGAAAAAAAAGGGGGAAATCATTGAGAAATGAAAGATGTGAAAGTTAAAACTTACCTTGAAAGCCGTTAAGCTGTTACCTAATTGCTAGGAGGTTTGTGGAGCACTGGCTGTCGCGAATGTCCTGCTCCTCGTGTTGTACGTGTGACGTCTTAGAGGAGGGGAGTGGATTTGAGAAGGCGGGGCTGTGGGTATGTGATTGGCGCTTGGGGAGGAGTTGTGTGTATTGGAGAGAGAATAGGGGCGTGATGAGTTAAGCGGCTTAGTGGGGGGTGCTTGGAGAGCTTGTTTTGAGGACGTTAACAAGTCTTTTGTCTTTCAGATTTAAGCTATTGAGCGAAAATATTAATTGTTCGTAAAGAGGGCTTCTGCTGCCTATTGGATCATTTAAATATTTATTCTTATTATATTTTTGGTTCAAAAAGTGTATAAATTTTCGAACTCTGTCATGAGCCTGCCTTTATCTAGTCTTTTTAAAATTTGGAGATCCTGTTCGATTGTGGTAAAACTACGTCCGGTGTCTTTCATATGGATGCTCATGACTGAGTGTTTATTGTGCTTTTGGGCATTGAAATGTTCTGCATATCTAATTGCAAAGCTTCTACCAGTTTGACCGATATATGAACTGTTACATTCAGCACGTTTCAGTCTATAAATGCCAGAGCCCGAAAATTTATTGTTGTCCGAGTTTATCTTATTGTGGTTGTTAAATAGCTTTTGATTAGAATTATGGGTCTTATAGACTATCCTAATATCATGTTTTTTTAAAGGGGTAGCGATCTGATGTATAATGGGGTTAATGTAGGTGAAAGATGCATATTTAGGCTTATTAATTTTTATTGGGGAGAGGTTCGTGGCCAATTTCAGTTTCACTTTATTGATTATTTTCTGTATGATTGAGGGATTGTATCCATTGAAAACAGCTATTTCTTTTATGGTACTTATTTCTTTTTTTAAATTGACGGTTGACATGGGAATTTTTAACGCTCTGTACACTACACTGTAAAACGAGGCTTGTTTGTGCGATTGTGGGTGAAGAGAATTTTGTTTTATGGTTGTGGGAGTGAATGAAGGTTTTCTGTGAATCTGGAAATCGAAATTGTTTAAGTTCCTGGTGATTGTAATGTCTAAAAAATTGATGAAATTATTGTCCTCATCTTCTTTAGTAAACTTGATGCAATTATCAACGCTGTGTAAGTAAGTTAGTATGTCTTCACTATTGTTGCAGCTTTTGTCTATTATTGCTAGTGTGTCATCGACATAGCGTAGCCAAAGACACAAACCATTAATGCTGTTTGTTATTTTACTATTTTCGAGGTTGTCCATATAAATTTCGGCGAGTATTCCCGAAATGGGATCACCCATGGCTAGACCTTCTTGTTTGTATATTTTATTATTGAACGTAAAATAAGTGTTATGAAGGACGAAAGTTAGTAATTTTAAGCATTCTTCTATTTCTAACTGACTTAAGGTGTTGTGTTTAGAAAGATTAGTTCGTATGATTTCGATAGTTTTTTTATCGGGAATGTTCGAGAACATATTGGTAATGTCAAATGAGCACATTATGTGGTTAGGCTGCAAATTAAATTTGTTTAAAGTTTCGCATAATTCTATTGAGTTTTTAATAGGGTGTTTATTGTGAAATGTGAAGTGTTTCTTAAGGAATTTTTGGAGGAACTGAGAAGTTTTGTACGTTGGGCTGTTTCGGCTATTTATGATGGGTCGAATGGGAACGTCATTTTTATGTATTTTTGGCAGTTATCTGACGGTGGGTAATTTGGGATTCATGTTGATGAGTTTTTGATGTTCGTGTTTATTAAATAAAAAAGGTGAATTTTTTAGGAGTGTTTTTAAATTACGCTGAGTTTTTAAGATAGGATCTTTTGAAATTATTGAGTAAGAATTATTGGAAAAGAAATCCTCCGTTTTTTGGATGTAGTCGTGTTTATTCATTAGGACTACGGTATTGCCTTTGTCGGCTTTCGTTACTATAACATTATTGGTGTCTACCTTATTTCTTAATTCGTGGGTTTGTTTGAGAACGGTGAAATTATTGATGTTGGAAACTTCTTTTACAAGGGTGGGTAATTTCTTTTTTAACTCATATCTCACGTCATTTTGTCTGTCGAAAGGAATTTGTTTATTTATGTTGGATTCAACTTCGGCTATTGTGGTAATTATGTCCTCGGCTTTATTTGGACTAGGCCAATTATATTTTAGGCCTTGGTCAAAGAAATTGATTTCATTATCCAAAAATGTGGTGTTAGATAAATTGATAGTGGTTGGAGTGTTTTTCCATGAGGGGGTGAAAGTATCTCTATTTTTGTTTTGGTTTATGGATTTAGGTTTCTCTTCCAATAGACATGTCAACTTGTGGTCTAAGGTTTTTTGTCTTTTGTCTAATATGTTCTGCAATTTACGTGCAATGTGTATTTGGTACGAGCTCTATTCGAGAGGTGATAATGATTGAGCAGTGATCAAATGTTCCCGGCAAAGCTGCAGGTTTAGTAGGGTTTTGTTCTATACATTAGTTTAATTTCATTTCTAAGCCAGATGGTGTTGACTTTATTTTGGACGTCTTTAGATTTGAGTGTTGGAATGAAAGATAAAAGACTTGTTAACGTCCTCAAAACAAGCTCTCCAAGCACCCCCACTAAGCCGCTCAACTCATCACGCCCCTATTCTCCCAATCACATACCCACAGCCCCGCCTTCTCAAATCCACTCCACTCCTCTAAGACGTCACACGTACAACACGAGGAGCAGGACATTAGGGACAGCCAGTCCTTCACAAACCTCCTAGCAATTAGGTAACAGCTTAACAGCTTTCAAGGTAAGTTTTAACTTTCACATCTTTCATTTCTCAATGATTTACCGCCTTTTTTTTTTTCTCTTTTTCCGTCATTTCACTTAACTAATTAAGACAAATCCTCCATTTTCAGATTTCCCTCACATGTAGCACAGCTCAAACACCGATTGCACTGCACAACATTTTCGACCGTTGCCCATTCAACCAACAACTGACTTTCCCACACTTCAACAACAAAATATACGCAAACCTTTAGTCAACTAGGAAGAACCTAATGAGGTTTTTAACTATCTTCATTTGAAGCCGGTGTTGTTTTAACTCTGTCTTAGTACAGCCTCACTTTATAATCAACCAAAGCTGTTCACTTGCACTGTGCACTCCATTCATATAGAGAGTGACCAACGGAGTTGACTACCTCATGAAACCTAGGGCAAATTATTTTGGTTGGAGCCAAATTACAAATAGACAAATTGGAATGTTTTACCTCATCAATTTTAACAATTATAAATAAGTGTACAGTAATTATAAATTGTGTTTTATTTTGCCAACATTTGTATATACTACGTAGAACTACCATCGAACTCAATATCATATAGACTTTGATTACTTTCATTTTTATACTGTGCATATGATGGCCTCATTTTAATATTAAGAAACCACTAGCGTATTTTACTATGTGTAACTAGTCTATTGTTATTTTGTTTAGGATAGGACCTTGTACGTGTTTTTTAATGTATTCTTTCTTACATATTATGTTCAAAATTTCCAACCAGACGTTTGGTTTAATTTTGAGGTGCTTTGATATGACTGATGATGCCCCACATGGAGGGCAAAACATGTCTCCATTTTAACAATGTTTAACTAAAAATGTTAACATCCTGTAATGTATTGAATAGGTTGGAGTCCAATAAATTCTCTTATATTATTATTGAGATTCTTTCAATACGGAAAATAAAATGATTTTCATTACATGTAATGATAAAGCCAACCAGGCTAATAAAAATAAAAACAGATATCAAAACCTCAAAATCAAATTTGGTAAAATTTCAAAAGATATTTTATTCTTAAAAGAATGTTTAAGAATAGGTCTGGTGCCGAATTTCTTAAAATCAACTCAAAGGAAAAACATTCCAACACTCAAATCTAAAGCCGTCCAAAATAAAGTCAACAAAATCTGGCTTAGAAATGAAATTAAACTAATGTATAGATAAAAATCCCTACTAAACCTGCAGCTTTACTGGGAACATTTGATCACTGCTCAATCATTATCACCTCTCGAATGGAGCTCATACCAAAGACACATTGCACATAAATTGCAGAACATATTAGACAAAAAACAAAATACCTTAGACCACAAGTTGACATGTCTATTAGAAGAGAAACCTAAATCCATAAACCAAAACAAAAAATAGAGAAACTATCACCCCCTCATGGAAAAACACTCCAACCACTATCAATTTATCTA
Organism: Anabrus simplex; assembly: GCF_040414725.1. NCBI lineage: Eukaryota > Metazoa > Arthropoda > Insecta > Orthoptera > Tettigoniidae > Anabrus > Anabrus simplex. The sequence continues at coordinate 320,323,565 of NC_090266.1, read as the reverse complement.
ACACCACATTTTCGGATAATGAAATCAATTTCTTTGACCAAGGCCTAAAATATAATTGGCCTAGTCCAAATAAAGCCGAGGACATAATTACCACAATAGCCGAAGTTGAATCCAACATAAATAAACAAATTCCTTTCGACAGACAAAATGACGTGAGATATGAGATAAAAAAGAAATTACCCACCCTTGTAAAAGAAGTTTCCAACATCAATAATTTCACCGTTCTCAAACAAACCCACGAATTAAGAAATAAGGTAGACACCAATAATGTTACAGTAACGAAAGCCGACAAAGGCAATACCGTAGTCCTAATGAATAGACACGACTACATCCAAAAAACGGAGGATTTCTTTTCCGATAATTCTTACTCAATAATTTCAAAAGATCCTATCTTAAAAACTCAGCGTAATTTAACAACACTCCTACAAAATTCACCTTTTTAATTTAATGAACACGAACATCAAAAACTCATCAACATGAATCCCAAATTACCCACCGTCAGATAACTGCCAAAAATACATAAAAATGACGTTCCCATTCGACCCATCATAAATAGCCGAAACAGCCCAACGTACAAAACTTCTCAGTTCCTCCAAAAATTCCTTAAGAAACACTTCACATTTCACAATAAACACCCTATTAAAAACTCAATAGAATTATGCGAAACTTTAAACAAATTTAATTTGCAGCCTAACCACATAATGTGCTCATTTGACATTACCAATATGTTCTCGAACATTCCCGATAAAAAAACTATCGAAATCATACGAACTAATCTTTCTAAACACAGCACCTTAAGTCAGTTAGAAATAGAAGAATGCTTAAAATTACTAACTTTCGTCCTTCATAACACTTATTTTACGTTCAATAATAAAATATACAAACAAGAAGGTCTAGCCATGGGTGATCCCATTTCGGGAATACTCGCTGAAATTTATATGGACAACCTCGAAAATAGTAAAATAACAAACAGCATTAATGGTTTGTGTCTTTGGCTACGCTATGTCGATGATACATTAGCAATAATAGACAAAAGCTGCAACAATAGTGAAGACATACTAACTTACTTAAACAGCGTTGATAAATGCATCAAGTTTACTAAAGAAGATGAGGACAATAATTTCATCAATTTTTTTAGACATTACAATCACCAGGACCTTAAACAATTTCGATTTCCAGATTCACAGAAAACCTTCATTCACTCCCACAACCATAAAACAAAATTCTCTTCACCCACAATCGCACAAACAAGCCTCGTTTTACAGTTTAGTGTACAGAGCGTTAAAAATTCCCATGTCAACCGTCAATTTAAAAAAAGAAATAAGTACCATAAAAGAAATAGCTGTTTTCAATGGATACAATCCCTCAATCATACAGAAAATAATCAATAAAGTGAAACTGAAATTGGCCACGAACCTCTCCCCAATAAAAATTAATAAGCCTAAATATGCATCTTTCACCTACATTAACCCCCATTATACATCAAATCGCTACCCCTTTAAAAAAACATGATATTAGGATAGCCTATAAGACCCATAATTCTAATCAAAAGCTATTTTTCAACCACAATAAGATAAACTCGGACAACAATAAATTTTCGGGCTCTGGCATTTATAGACTGAAATGTGCTGAATGTAACAATTCATGTATCGGTCAAACTGGTAGAAGCTTTGCAATTAGATATGCAGAACATTTCAATGCCCAAAAGCACAATAAACACTCAGCCATGAGCATCGATATGAAAGACACTGGACATAGTTTTACCACAATCGAACAGGATCTCCAAATTTTAAAAAGACTAGATAAAGGCAGGCTCATGACAGAGTTCGAAAATTTATACATTTTTTTTTTTGGACCAAAAATATAATACGAATAAAAATTTAAATGATCCAATAGACAACAGAAGCCCTCTTTACGAACAATTAATATTTTCGCTCAATAGTTTAAATCTGAAAGACAAAGGACTTGTTAACGTCCTCAAAACAAGCTCTCCAAGCACCCCCACTAAGCCGCTCAACTCATCACGCCCCTATTCTCCCTCCAATACACACAACTCCTCCCCAAGCGCCAATCACATACCCACAGCCCCCGCCTTCTCAAATCCACTCCCCTCCTCTAAAGACGTCACACGTACAACACGAGGAGCAGGACATTAGCGACAGCCAGTGCTCCACAAACCTCCTAGCAATTAGGTAACAGCTTAACAGCTTTCAAGGTAAGTTTTGACTTTCACATCTTTCATTTCTCAATGATTTCCCCCTTTTTTTTTCTCTTTTTCTGTCATTTCACTTAACTAATTAAGACAAATCCTCCATTTTCAGATTTCCCTCACATGTAGGACAGCTCAAACACCGATTGCACAGCACAACATTTTCGACCGTTGCCCATTCAACCAACAACTGACTTTCCCAAACTTCAACAACAAAATATACGCAAACCTTTAGTCAACTAGGAAGAACCTAATGATGTTTTTAACTATCTTCATTTGAAGCCAGTGTTGTTTTAACTCTGTCTTCGCACAGCCTCATTTTATAAACAACAAAAGCTGTTCACTTGCACTGTGCACTCCATTCATATAGAGTGACCAACGGAGTTGCCTACCTCATGAATCCTAGGGCGAATTATTTTGGTTGGAGCCAAATTACAAACAGACAAATTGGAATGTTTTACCTCATCAATTTTAACAATTATAAATAAGTGTACAGTAATCATAAATTGTGTTTTATTTTGCCAACATTTGTATATACTACGTAGAACTACCATCGAACTCAATATCATATAGACTTTGATTACTTTCATTTTTATACTGTGCATATGATGGCCTCATTTTAATATTAAGAAACCACTAGCGTATTTAACTATGTGTAACTAGTCTATTGTTATTTCGTTTAGGATAGGACCTTGTACGTGTTTTTTAATGTATTCTTTCTTACGTATTATGTTCATAATTTCCAACCAGACATCTGGTTAGTTTTGAGGTGCTTTGTGAGGCGAATGGAGGAGGATAGGTTACCTAGGAGAATAATGGACTCTGTTATGGAGGGTAAGAGAAGTAGAGGGAGACCAAGACTACGATGGTTAGACTCGGTTTCTAAGGATTTAAAGATAAGAGGTATAGAACTAAATGAAGCCACAACACTAGTTGCAAATCGAGGATTGTGGCGACGTTTAGTAAATTCTCAGAGGCTTGCAGACTGAACGGTGAAAGGCATAACAGTCTATAATGATAATGTATGTATGTATGTATGTATGTATGTATGTATGTATGTATGTATGCATGCATGTTGATATGACTGATGATGCCCCACATGGAGGGCGAAACATGTCTCCATTTTAACGATGTTTAACTAAAAATGTTAACATCCTGTAATGTATTGAATAGGTTGGAGTCCAATAAATTCTCTTATATTATTATTGACAATCTGTTAAGTCGAGAGCATAAATCGTGTACAGGAGGGGCCATATCACAATGCCCTGAATTACTCCAGAAGTAATTGTGGTTTGGTCTGATTTGGCTCCTCCGTTCACAACACATTGCGTTCGACCCACCAAAAATGACCTCAACCATGACAGCAGTTTACCCTGAATGCCGTAGTTGCTGAGTTTTAACAGAAGTCTTTGATGTGACACCTGGTCAAAAGCTTTGCTCCAGTCCAGAGTCACACAGTCTATTTGTGAGACATCAGTCTGCTCCAAAGAGAACTGCCAGTCATCAATGACTTTTGTTAGAAGTGTTGGGCAGGATTTTCCCGGAATGAAGCCATGCTGGTTTGAGTTTAGCAGGTTTCTCTCCTTGAGAAAATCCAACATACATTTAGCAACTAGACGTTCCATACATTTACAGACCCCTGATGTTATAGAAACTGGGCGGTAATCATCTACGTTTTCCTTATCTCCATCTTTGAAAACTGGCATTACGTTGGCTTCTTTCCACTCCAAACGTACAGACCCGGTATTAATGGAATAGTTGAAGAGAGCGCAAAGCGAGGGCGCCAAGGCGACTGCACAATTCTTGAGAATTCTTGCTGGCACTCGGTCCGGCCCGGTCGCGGCATGAGGTTTTGTTTTCAGAAGGCTCTCCTTTACTTCATTCGTTGAGAAATACAGGTTGGTTAGAGGGAAGAGAGGGGTATATGTTGTCCTTGAATATAGCATGTTCTCTTCCTCAGTAGGTACGGAGAAGTTACTTTTAAATTTCCTGTTGAAGGCGTCTGCAATTTCTTGTGGTGTGGAGACTGCCGTACCGTTATGTTTAAATACAGATGGAGCTCTGTTGCAACCTTTACTTCTGAGAAGAGCCCAGAGTTCCTTGGAGTTGGTGTTGAGACTGTGGATGTAAGAATCGTAGGAATCTCTGATAGATTGTTTAGCCTTGTTCCTAGCCAGCCTGTATTTCTCCCACACATAATCGTTTGGATTTCTTTTCCATTTCTGGTACAGGCGGTCCCTTCTTCGAATTTCTCGCACTATCTCCTTGGTAATCCATGGAGATTTTCGTCTGCTGGTTATATTTACTGTTGGTGTGGTTTCTTCTACGCATTGAAAGAAAATTTTCTTCCAGTCGTTCCATATCTTGTTTATGTCAGTACTGCTGGCGAAATCTGAGGTGAGAACGGGGAGGCGGTTGGATAGTAAAGTGGATAGATCGTTCCAGTTTGTTCGGGAAAAATTATAAACTGTTCTGGTATGGAGTTTGGGGGATGGTTTTATATGGGTCAGTGTTGCGAGAATTGCCTGATGGTCACAGAATCCAGGAATAGTATTAAGAGATTGGACGGACTGTGGTATATTACTTAAGGAAAAGATCAAGGGTTGAGCGTGTTGTTTGCGTAATACGCGTGGCTTCGAACATTAATTGATGAAGGAATAAATCATAGAAAGCGGAAAGGAATTTATTGGCGAGGGGGTTATTTGGAATGTTTACATTTTCTCTGTAGATTTTGCTTTTTGTCCAAAAAAAAAAACAAATTTATTAAGGTCTGTGGACCATGGTAGCATCAATAAATCATTTTTGTGTAACTTATTTTATACTTCGGCTAAGGTTGTTCCTCTGCATACCATACAAACAGCTGTAATATATACAGGGTGTCCCACCCAACTCTGCGACTCCAAATATCTCCGAAATGAAACAAAATATGAAAATTCCAATTGGCCAGGAACATACCCATGTCAAGGGCTCACACAATGAGAGAAGGCACGCGCAATCCACAAAGGCAAACAAGTAACACCTCCAACAACAAGTTGTGCTTTAAAAAGTGGAACATGTATGTTTATTCTAGCAAAATGACAACTGGAACTACAACTAGTGATAACACACTTGGTTCCGCTTTTCTAAACACACTTACTAGTGGCCTATAGCCCTCAGAAACTTCATTGTTGTGCAGTACATCTGGCACGGAAAATGCACCCACAAATCACCAGTAGCGTCTTGTCCGATGAACAGATGTTTGAAGTGCCCTTCGTTTGCATCAATACACTTTTGGAATCTGGTAACAAGAGAGTGTTGCACGGATTGCAGTGTTTGTACAGATATTGCCGCACACGCCGCAGTAATACTATGTTGCATATCCTCTACTGTCGTTGGCGGTTTTTGATACACGCTATTTTTCACTGTGCCCCAGAGAAAGAAGTCTAATGGCGTCAAGTCTGGGGACGAAGGTGGCCATCACACAGGACCTCCCCGTCCTATCCACCTATTTGAAAACGTCTCATCCACAACGTCTCTGGAAACTCGTGCAGAATGTGCGGGACACTCATCATGCTGGAACTAGGCTACATTGATAGATGCGATTCCAATCCCACATCCTCCATGAGGAGGGGTAGTGTGTGTTGCAGAAATGATGAATGTCGCTGTCCGTTTAATGTTCCCTGATAAAAATAGGGACCTAAAATACGGTTACCAATGATACCGCACCAAACATTGACACTCCACTGCCGTTGATGAGCAACTTGGCGAATCCAGTGGGGATTTTACTCGGACCAATAGTGCATGTTCCGCAGATTCACACGACCATGATTTGTAAATGAAGCTTCGTCCATAAACAACATATTACATAGGAATGCTGGATTACCTTGCAACTGCTGAAGTGCAAAACGACAGAATACAATGCGGGATTCAAAGTCCGTCCCGTACAGTTCCTGGTGCAGTGAGATATGGAACGGATGAAACCGATGCCTTTGCAAAATTCTGCTCACACTACTGCGGCTTATTCCAGAACCTTGTGCAATCCATCGGACACTCACCCGAGGATTGTGCGCTACAGCAGCCAGAACAGCAATTTCGTTTCCAGTGCCAGTCGCTGTCTTTGTACGTTGTCGCTTTGTGGGAGCCCAGCTTCCTGTTTCCCCGAGTTTCATGCCGATGTTCGCAATGGTACAAGGCAAAGGACACCGTCGATCTTGGTGGCGTTCAGCGTACAATGCCACAGCTGCAGTTGCATTTCTGCGACATTCGCCATAAATTAAAATAATATCCAGGTATTCTTCGTTACTGAAGGCCGGCATATTGACTAGATGACGGCAATTGTTACACACCACACGAAAACATGGTTTAATGTGTCAATATGGAAAGCAATATCCAAAACGTACGTGAATTACGGTACAGTATGACAGCAGACCAGACCAGGAGACACTAGTACACTGAAGCTAAAACGTGCCGAGCTGATATCGGTTTGTTTACAGCAGGCTACAGGCCAGTGCAAGCAACCCCTGCTCTGAGCACAGAAGTACGTGCGTTGCAGTACGTCATAAACGGTGGCGCCATTGCCATCCTCTAACAGCTATGTATTTCAGAACGTATGAGGTTTAGAAACGTGAAACCAAGAGTGTTATCACCAATTGCAGCTCTAGTTTTCATTTTGCTACAACAAGCATACATGTCCTATTTAAAAAATGCAACTTGGGGTTGGAAGTGCTACTTGTTCACCTTTATGGATTGTGCACACCTTCTCATTGTGTGAGCCCGACATGGGTAGTTCCTGGCCAATTGGAATTTTCATATTTTGTTTCATTTTGGGGATATTTGTGCTGATGCGGTGGGTTGATGTATGTATCAATGCTAACAGAGGCCATTTTGAACATTTTGTGTAAGAAAGCATTTCATATGTTATTCTGGTAGGTTCTGTTCCTGTGTGTTTCACATGATTAATGTACTCATCATACATTTATTGAACAATGAACATAGCAGCAGGCTTTTGCCCAAATACATGTTCACCATACCCATAAAAACCAAGTATACTATTCCTCCTACCATCTCCTGCTAAATGTGATTACTAATTTACATCTAACCCAATACATATAAGACTAATGAAAAAGAGAAATGTTTCGCTCCTATTCGGAGACCTTGGCAGAACAGCAACATTGATTAACGAAAGAAAAAAAAAATTAATAATGCCTTTCGGCAATAAAAAACAGTAAAATAAATAAAACACGTCGGCACTCTGAGGGGGTACATGACCTGCCCCCATCCTTAGTGTCAGCAACACACGTCTATTCACTTCCTCCTCACATGCAGACATCTTAGCAAGCAGGCACTGTCCTTGAACCCTGTTCCATATGGTTGGACCTGCATGCTTGCTCTTAGTCATCCTTTATTGTTCCACTAGCAAGTTACCCGTGCTTCGCTACGGTATTATACTGAAATTTATAATTGAATGCTTATTGTTTTAGATATATAATCCGCCGAAATTCGCGATCTGACCCGTTTTCTGCGAGAATCCGCGAAAATTCGCGATCTGACTCGTTTTCTAATAGATTACGGCAAGTTTCCTCCCATTTTTCAATCTTTCTTTCCAGCAAACGATTTCGTACTTTCCGGGCTAGGTCCAGGTATTCCACCCAGTTAGTTGGGCCCCTAAATCTTTGCCATTTTTTCCTATAAGCATTTTTAATATGGATCAAATCCTTCAGGGGATCTGTCGTGGTGTCGTCTTGGGTGCCTTGGAGGTAGCCCACTGAAACCGCGGCCGGACTGCATTCTTAGTCATTAGCCGTCCAGGACCCGTTTCCAGCGTGGTCCGCACATGTGACGACGGTCCAGAACATTATTATTATTATTATTATTATTATTATTATTATTATTATTATATGTTCTGGACCCCACAGCAATATGCAAGACCGCTACTTGGCGGTAAATTACATCTGCTGCCATTGTCATTGTTGACAATGTGACCAGCACCATTGTCGCGCGTAGGCAAGTGTGCGGGATTTCTGGCGATACGAATGACATACCTCCGTGTATTAGTGACCTTATTATAGAGGTGAACAATTTGACGGTCAATACCATTCCTATCGTTTATTTCAAATGTGTTTAAATTTTTATTTATATGCCAGGAGAATCTACTCTAATCTAAGAACGTTCTCCGAAGGAAAATATGGCTGTTGAAAAAGAACCCAGGAAAGATTAAAAATGATCGGTTTATGATCAGAATAAGTACATCGAAAGTCAACAGCCTGTTTCCTATCATTCGACAGGATCAGGGATGGAATGAATAAAGCCCCATCTAGCGGCGACAATATGAATTGTGCCGGCTGCCGAAGCTCCCCTCTGGGGCAATGATCGATGAGTGACAAATGAAATGAAATATTGGACAGTGTTGCTGGAATGAATGATGACAGGGAAAGCCGGAGTATCCGGAGAAAAACCTGTCCCACCGCCATTTTGTCCAGCACGAATGTCACATGGAGTGACCGGGATTTGAAACACGGAACCCAGCTGTGAGAGGCCGGCGCGCTGCCGACTGAGCAACGAAGGCTCCTTATAGGTACATTACGAACAGTAAAATCAATTGGTCTCACCTCCTTTTACACCCCACCGCCGTTAAGTTTATTTACCCCCAGCCCCCCAAAAATTAAAAGAAGGTGTGTTTCTTTTTGTTTAAAGGAGATTCCAAATACCAATGTTCACGTTTATTACCTTCAGTTTTGAGATATAAGTAACCCCTTAAAAATAATTCACTTTAACTTCCCTTCACACTCCCCCCCCCCTCACAAAGTGATATTAAGGCAAAAAATACTTGTTCCTTTAATAGTAAAGGATCTTCTAAATACCAATTATCACCACTCTAACCTCTTTAGTTTTTGATTTATGTGTCCTCATGAAAGGAATTCAGCTCCTTTTCACTCCCGCCCCCCGCCAAGATTGTCCCCCCAAAACGCGCTTTTCTTTGTGTTTAAATGAGATAAAAATACCAATTTTCACGTCTGTAACAACTTTAGTTTTTATTAGATGTATGTATTCTCATACAATTAAGTCAATTATTTTTTTCAATCCTTTAACCCCCCAAACCCCCTTCATTGGATTTTAAGAGAATACGTTTAAAGCAGATTCCAAAAATCAAATTTCACGTGTGTAACATCCTCATTTTTGAGATATCAGTAGCCTAATTAAAAGAATTCAACACCATTTTCAGTCACTTTTACCCCTCCCCCACACTTCCCAAGTGGTATTTCCGAAAACTAAAAATACACGTTTCTTTATTTTTAATAGAATTAAAAAATTACCATTTTTCACTTCTGTAACATGTTAAGTTTTTTGAGATATACTGTAGAAATTCTCATTTTAAAATTTCACCCCTTTTTAGTTCCCCTTAAGTGGAGTTTCCAAAGACAAATCACCTATGTTTCTTTACACTTACAGGAGATTCCAAATACCCACTTTTTACGTCTGTAACATTTTACGCTTCTCAGATATTCTGTAGACATAGTCTTTCAAAAAATTAACCCCAATTTGCCACTCCTGTTTAACCGCCATTAATTGCATTTTCCAAAAGCAAAAATATACGTGTTTCTTTATTTTTAAAGGAGATCCCATTTACAAATTTTCAGTTCTGTAATATCTTCAGTTTCTGAGATATATGTATCCTCATTAAAGGCATTCAACCCATTATTCACCCTTTTACACCCCTCCTATTGGGATTTAGAGAAAACAAAGAAATACGTGTTCCTTTATTTTTAAGGGAGATTCTAAACACCAATTTTTACATCCGTAAACGTTTAAAGTTTTAAGATGTAGACACACTCATTTTAAAAATTCACCCCCCTTTTCACCCCCCCATTATTTGGATTTTCCAAAAACGAAAAAATACCTGTTTCTTTATTTTTAAAATAGATCCCAAATACCAATTTTCAGGTCTGTAATATCTTCAGGTTCTGAAATATAAGTAGCCTCATTAAAGGCATTCAACCTCTTTTTCACCTTTTTCCATCCTTCCTATTAGGATTTTCCGAAAACAAAAATACGTGTTTCTTTATTTTTAAAGGAGATTCTAAATACCAAATTTTACATCTATAAACTTTAAAAGTTTTGAGATATAAATACACTCATTTTAAAAATTTCATCCCCCTTTTCACACCCCATTATTTGGATTTTCCCAAAACGAAAAAATACATGTTTCTTTATTTTTAAAGTGGATCCCAAATACCTATTTTCAGGTCTGTAATATATTCAGTTTCTAAGATATAAGTATTCTCTTTAAAGGCATTCAACCCAATTTTCACCCCCTTTTCACCCCTCCTATTGGGATTTTCCGAAAACAAAAACTACGTGTTCCTTGATTTATAATGAAGATTCTAAATACCAATTTTTACATCTCTAAACTTTAAAACTTTTGAGATATAGATGCACTCATTCTAAAAATTCACCCCCCTTTTCACCTTCGCATTAATTGGATTTTCCAAAAACAAAAAAATATGTGTTACTTTATTTTTGAAAGCGATCAAAAGTACCAATTTTGAGGTCTGTAATATCTTCAGTTTCTGAGATATAAGTACTCTCTTTAAAGGCATTCAACCCATTTTTCACCCCTTTTTACCCCTCCTATTGGGATTTTCAGAAAACAAAAAAATACGTGTTCCTTTATTTTTAATGAAGATTCTAAATACCAATTTTTACATCTCTAAACTTTAAAACTTTTGAGATATAGATGCACTCATTTTAAAAATTCACCCCCCTTTCACCCTCGCATTAAATGGATTTTCCAAAAACAAAAAAAATATGTGTTTCTTTATTTTTGACAGCGATCGAAAGTACCAATTTTGAGGTCTGTAATATCTTCAGTTTCTGAGATATAAGTAGCGGTATCCTGATTAAAGGCATTCAACCCCTTCTTCAACCTTTTTCACCGCTCCTATTGGGATTGTCTGGAAACAAAAAAATACGTGTTTCCTTATTTTTAAAGAAGATTCTAAATACCAATTTTCACATCTGTGAACTTTTAAAGTTTTGAGATATAGACACACTCATTTTAAAATTTTACCCCCCTTTTCACCCCCTTAGCGACGGAATATCCAAAAATCCTCTCTTAGCGAGCACCTACATGACCATATGAATATATCCACAAAATTTCATTTCTTTATGTCCAGTAGTTTTGGCTCGGCGATGATGAATCAGTCAGTCAGTCAGTCAGTCAGTCAGTCAGGACAAGCTACTTTATATATATATAGATTCCGCTGTACACACACAACTTTAGTCTGCTGAGTTATACACTATAACTTCTTCCAACTCGAAATCTCCCAAAACCCTGACTCATTATTTAAGAGCAGCATTTAAATCACACTCGCTAAGTCTTCTTTTAACATTTTTTTTTCTCTTTAAGATGTTTGACCAATTCGTTCTTCTATTTTGTCCACACATAACTTTTTAACAGCACATAAATATTTATTTAAGTTACCGGCCCTGGTCCATTCATTCGCTACCCATTTAATAATTTTCCGTTCATCCCCCTGCTTGAGTAGGGCTTGTTCCTCTGGATTCAATAATTTCCTTCTCACTTTTTCTAAAGCAACACATTCTTTCACCAAGTGCAAGTCATTGGACACTTTCTCACATAATCAACACCATGACTTATCTGCCCTTCTGGTCCATTCCTTATTCTTATACAGCCCCATTAACCACCTTAACATAGGTGCCTCTTCTCTCTGCTCTGTTTTACAACGATAATGCTTAATCTTGCAACTTTAGCGACTTCATTGTACAGACTAAGGGAACACTTCTCCCTACCTTCCTCTATCAGGTGCTGCCTTTGAATGTCTCTACCTCTCCCTACTATCTATCTCAGTCTACTGTTCTCCTTCCCGTACCACACTATCTTCCAAATATACCCCATACCAATCCTATCCAAATATGCTTTAACTTTCGTAAGCCAACACCCCTTATACATATGCTTCGACTGTTGAAGATACGCTGCTTGCAAAACAACAACCCCTGCTCCTGTTTTAAGTCTCATCCAATATTTTAGTACTCTTAACACAATCTGCTTCAATACACTCCCCACACATTAGTAATGCACCGGCATTAGCCGTGCATTGTGGTAATTGCATTATTATTTTGCTGAATCTGGATATAATGTTTCAAAATGTCTTTTTTATCCTCTAAACCCCATAGTTCCACCCCGTACAGCACTCTGCCCAGCACCAGCATTTTTAAAACCAGTCTCTGCAAGCTGTAATTTATAGCAGGGAATTTTGATTCTAGGATGTTGACCACCTAAAGTGCTGTGGCCCCCTTCCATTTGGCCATCTCAATTTGGTTGTCCCAGCCTCCTCTCCTGTTTATAATTACTCCCAAATATTCTAGTTTGCTTACCTCTTCAATCTTCACTCCCTGTACCACCCACATCCTTTCATTCTTCCTTCTCCTAATTTTACTTTCTACCATCACCTTTGACTTACTTCCATTAAATTTCAGGGACCATTTTCCTTGCAATCTCCTCAACCATGTTGAGGCTTTTCTGTAAACCTCCCCCTGTCAGGGCTAGAAGGATCACATCATCGGCAAATATTAAGCCTGGTACCTCTAGCCCATTTACCTCTGGCACTGCCCAGTTATTCACATGATTAATGTACTATGTTGAGTTGTAGAAAATATGAGTTCTAAGATGGAAATGAAGTGTTTCCAGATCCATCTAACACTTTTTCTTCTTTTACGTGTGAAGAATGTGTCCTGAAAGTTTGGCAGTATACAAGAAGTATCAGATCTTCAATGTCGCTGTTGATCAACAGATTCAAATCTTGCTCCAAGACTATGAAAGATTTCTAATCTCTAGAGGTAGTGTCTGTTTCAAAATGTAATTTTAAGCAAAATCTGCACTAGTTTCCAAAATGTAGCGTTATATCCAACAAACAAGGCTTCAATGAATTTATTGCAACTGCTGTTGTATTTATTATTTTGTTTTTTACAGCATGAAGTATGGACACCAAGATAAAACTGTGAAAACTGCAGAATTGGGTCTAAGTAGAAATCCTAATATTTCCAGTAGCAATGAAACTCACAGTAAAATAACATAACAATGATGGTCCCTAATAATAACTAAGGAAAACAGGTAACACAAAGCATATCTTAGACAAGTGATATGACATGTACATAAAACATTTCAGACTAAATTTAATTATTAGCAAGTGTGTCACTTTTCCTTGATATTTAGAAATTTCATGATCCGTATTGAAGAGGGATTACAATGATTGAAATGAGTAAGGGTCCTCCTATTCAGTACAAAGACATTTATTAATGTGAATTGATCACATGTCGTTCACAAGAGGTACTAGTTTCAGCACTTAACTCATGCCATCATCAGCCACCGAGTCAATTTTAATCATTGTGTCAGGTTTTCCCACAATTAAAATGACTTGGTTTAAACAAAACCTTTACATAACTCTGGGAACCTTATTCACATTGATGATACTTGTGTCTATACACTTGTCCATGAACATACGAAATCAAAACCAAAATCTAAAATTCACATTCCATTTTCAGTATTCTTACTCTGTTCTCCAGAAGGTTCATTCCGACAAATAACAGACACTCTTCGACCTTTGTGAATGATCCCATCTCTGAACTTGGAACAGTCATTGGGCAAGATCTCATGTGTAAAATCAAATCTGGCAATGCCTCTGAAAACGGAAAAATAATTAATATAAGTATAAAATACAAATTACATAATTACTGTACTAGAATTTTGTAATGTAAACATTTTTTCTCAAAATCTTGAAAACAGGAAAAACAAAAGAAAAAAATGATTCAATGGATTAAAGAAACATGCCAGTTCCTTCACTTCCAAACATAGTGTTGATGTTCTATTCAAAGTTACTTGTGAAGATCAGTCAAAAGAAGATTCTATATGTAATGCTAACAAACCACTCATGACAACAGTAAAAATCCTAGGCGTTACGTTAGTTAATTATATGCCAAGGACAACGCACGTTATGAAGATCACCCAGAAAACATTCCCCGCAATGCACGTGCTGCGCGAGTACACAGTAAACACCTGTTTCCTGAAAAACATTTTAAAATGCTGGCAGAAGCTTTCGTTTTCCCTCATTTTGACTATTGACTACTGACTTGGGCGCAAGTTATTGAGCAGATTGCAATGTGGTAAAAATGCATGTGTGAGATACGTCTGTAACCTATGGTACTATGACCATGTAACTCCTTCATAAAACCATCTATCTTGGCCCCAACTAGAAATCCGTCGCACTGTGCATACCCTATGCCATCTCCACGAAGTCCTTTGTTCTTCATAGCCATATTACATGACTTCATATTTCAAATACTCGCATCCTATCACAGTCTTAACACTAGATCTACTAATAATTCCAGCCTTGCTTTATCTACACATAGAACTGCCATTTTCGATCATTTATTCACAGTACTTGCCTGCCGTGAGTGGAGCCTCCTTTCTGAAAGTATCAAAGCGATAAGTGCTATTTGGACATTTAAAGAAGCTCTTTGGAGACATTTTATGCACCAATAAGGATCCTATGTAAACTTGATGCTGTTACAACCATTCTATTGTCACGGATGCCCTGGTAGAAGATTAATTTAAAATTCTTAATCCCTTTTATCAAATGTTATTAAATTTCATGCTCTAAGTATTTTTACATAAAGGATATTAGTTTCAAGCGATTTTTCCTCTTTCGCGAGCCAGCCCAGGGGTAACGTATGTGCCTCTTACCCAGAGGCCCCACATTCGACACCCAGCCAGGTCACGGATTTTTACCAGCATCTGAGGGCTGGTTCAAAGTCTACTCAGCCTACGTGATTACAACTGAGGAGCTATTCAATGGTGAGATAGCAGCCCCAGTCCAGAAAGCCAAGAATAACTGCCAAGAGGATTTTTTTGTACTGACCGCACGACACCTCATAATTTGCAGGCCTTCATGAGGTTTGCCTTGGTTTACCCCTTTCAAGACTGTTGTTATTATCCATATGTTAATACTCAGTCATCATACTGTACATATATTTAATTATTCCAATGTAATATGACTCAATAGTGGAAGATGATATAACGTTAGAGGTGGAAATCATCTTCTTCTTCTTTGCGTGCTTGTCCGACTCGGATACTGGCGATCAACATTGCTGTTCTGGCTTTATCCATTGCAATTCGGAACAATTC
This sequence comes from Anabrus simplex, assembly GCF_040414725.1. NCBI lineage: Eukaryota > Metazoa > Arthropoda > Insecta > Orthoptera > Tettigoniidae > Anabrus > Anabrus simplex. Next base: position 320,308,176 of record NC_090266.1, on the reverse strand, counting down.
TGCAGATGTTTTGTTGAACTAGGTTTTAAGGTTGTCGAGCCAGGAAATTCTTCTTCGCCCAGATCTCTTTTCCTTCTATTTGACCTTGCAGGATAAGTTGAAGCAGTTCATATATTTTCTGATTCCTCATGATGTGTCCAAAATATTGTAGTTTACGACACTTGATGGTGTTGATCAGCTCTGGTCTCTTGTTAGCTCAGCGTAACCTCAACGTTTGTAACTTTCCGAGTCCATGATATTCTCAAAATTCTTCTGTATAGCCAGAGTTCAAATGCTTTCAGTCTAGCAGCGGTGGCTTTTGCAAGGGTCCATGTTTCCACACCATAAAAGGAACTGAAAACACATAGCACCTAAGGAGCCACATTTTGGTATCCATCGTAAGGTCGTGATTCTTGAGGGTTGAGCTCACTGGGTTGAAAACACTCCTCACTTTTCCAATGCGACACTTTATATCTTGCAAATTGTCCCATGTTCGTTAATTACCAGTCCACAAAATGAAAATGGGGAAGGCACCAGGGAAGGATGAAATTTGTGTGGAAATGCAGTTTGCTTTATGTTGCACTGAGAGATAGTTTTTATGGCGACAATGGGATAGGAAAGGTTTGGGAGTGGGAAGGAAACGGCCATGGCCCTAATTAAGGTACAGCCCCAGCATTTGCCTGGTGTGAAAATGGGAAAACACGGAAAACAATCTTCAGAGCTGCCGACAGTAGGGTTCGAACACACTATCTGCCGAATGTAAGCTCACAGCTGCGCGCCCCTAACTGCACGGCCAACTCATTTAGTCCTGTTGGAGCATGGTGTACAGATTGTTAAAGTGCAAATGGAAGCAGAAACATGCCAGGAGACTGAGGAAAGGGAATAATACCAGTCTTTAAGAAGGGAGAGAAAAAAGTATGTGGTAACTATAGAGGAATCACACTCTTATCACAAGTGGCAAAAGATATTGGAAAGGGTATTAGAGAGGAGAATGAGAAGAAAGGTAGGAGAGTTACAAGAGGAACAGTATGGCTTTAGAAGTGGAAGATCTACAGTGGACCCAATCTTCAGCATGAGACAATTAATGGAAAAGAATTGGGAATATGGAAAGGATCTGGTCATGACATTCATAGATAGGTATATGACAGTGTTCTCAGGGTGATGGTCAAAAAGAGACTGGCTACACAAACTGTACAAATGGTGCATGCAATATACAACTGTGTCAGCAGCATACAGACTCGAAATGGAAATAGAAATGGTTTAGAAATGACACTGGACTAAGACAGGGGAGTGTGCTGTCATCTCTTTTGTTTCTAATGGTTATGGATGAAATTGTAAAAGAGACAAGGGAAGCATATGGGAATAGGGAGAAGGAAGTTTTTAATATTTGCAGATGATAATGTCGTCTGGGGTCTCCCACAAGTCCAATCTCTCGCCCATGTCATGGGAGATGGGCAACGACATGAAGTAGGGAATTGCCTGTGGGGGTGATGTACAGCAGAGACTTTGTGTGCACCGTGACCGCTATGGTAGTTATGAAAGCCCTACAGGAATCCTGAAAAGTGATGGCTAATGGGGCTCTGGTGAAGTCATGACAGGCCCAGCAAGCCGGTGATGGATTAAAAGTCGCTTTCAAGAAAAGGAACATTAAGTCGGACAGATCCATCAGAAGACTACCTTCGCGAGACAATGGACTACAATTTGGAACACCGGACATTACAACACTAAGGCCCGGTTTCATCAACACATGTTAGTACTTAATAAGGTGTTAAATCATTTTAATATACGATTGAAGAAAATTTGCGTTTTATCAACAACTGTTAACATTAACAAATGTTAAACAGCGTATTAAAGTTAACATCAGCCATTTCCAATGTTAAATGGCTAACATTAGCAGTTAGCAACCTGTTCCAAAATGGCTGCTGTGAATCTCGCTTTCGATGCGGAATTGCTCTATTTAGATCTTTTACAAAACAATCCTGATCGAAGAAGAGTTCAGCGACGTAATGACTTTTGAAAATTTGACGGATGCGGAATTTCTTCATAGATACAGGTTATCGAAAATAGTCGTTGCCAAGGTTGTTGACGAAATTCGAGTGAGGTTAGAATATCCTACGAAGAGAAACTTAACCTCTTTCTCCAATGTTGCAGGTACTGATAATATTACGATTTTTTGCTACTGGTTATTTTCACATAATGGTCGGAGACAATGCTGGAATTTCTAAAGCCACTGTTAGTAGAGTTGTTTGACGAGTGTCTGCAGCAATAGCATCCATGAGGAAGAGGCATATAACATGACATTCCCTTCAGTAGAAGAGCGTCAGCAAATTATCCGCGACTTCTATGAAATAAGCCATTTTCCTAGTGTTTGTTCTAGGTGCAATAGATTACACACATGTAAGAATCCACTCACCTGGAGGCAATTGGGCCGAAATATATCGTAATCGGAAGGGATATTTCTCTGTTAATGTTCAGGTGATTAATGAGCCTAACCTCCAAATCAGGGATATACTTGCTAGGTGGTCTGGTTCTGCACACGACAATACAATATTTAATAACTCCCATATCGGAGCACAGTTTGAAGTTGGACAATTAACGAAGAGATTTTGTTAGGTGACAGTGGATAGCCGCTAAAAAATGTATGTGTTAACCCCATTGAAACCATCGCGGACTTTCTCCCATGCCTCATCCTTTTGTTTTATCGTCAAGCCATCCGTGCGCTTGCACTCAATAACTTATATACATTTACTAACCAATTCAATTAACAACTCTTTTTCGAAGGAGGAAAAATTAGAACTACGATTCCGTTTCACTTCTCGCACCATATTTTACAGCTGTCCGCAAACTAAAGCGCATCGGAGCGCGCTGCTTAACAGCATGTTCGTACCAGTTCGCAATATTGGGAGAGTTAACACTCGATTAGTTAACATTTCACAAGAAAAGTTTGATGAAACGCAAGAAACCTAGCAAGATGTTAAAATTTTTAACTCCGTATTAACTAACTACTCGTTAGTATATATATTACATGTGTTGATGAAACCGGGCCTAACAAACATACATATATTATCATTATAGACTGTTATGCCTTTCAGCGTTCAGTCTGCCTCTCAGAATTTACCAACAGCCGCCACAATCCTCTATTTGCAACTAGTGCTGTGACTTCATTTAGTTCTATACCTCTTATCTTTAAATCATTAGAAACTGAGCCTAACCATCATCGTCTTGGTCTCCCTCTACTTCTCTTGCTCTCCATAACAGAGTCCATTATTCTTCTGGTAACCTATCCTCCTCCATTCGCCTCACATGACCCCACCACCGAAGCCGGTTTATGCGTACAGCTTCATCAAACGAGTTCATTCCTAACTTACCCTTTATCTCCTCATTCCGAGTACCCTCCTGCTATTGTTCCCACTTGTTTGTACCAGCAATCATTCTCGCTACTTTCATATCTGTTACTTCTACCTTATGAATAACATATCCTGAGTCCACCCAGCTTTCGCTCCAGTAAAGCAAAGTTGGTCTGAAAACAGACCGATGTAAAGATAGTTTCGTCCGGGAGCTGACTACCTTCTTACAGAATACTGTTGATTGCAACTGCGAACTCACTGCATTAGCTTTACTACACCGTGATTCTATCTCACTTACTATATTACCATCCTGGGAGAACACACAACCTTAATACTTGAAATTATCTGCCTGTTCCAGCTTAGTATCACCAATCTGACATTCATATATGTTGAATTTCGTACCTACTGACATCAATTTAGTCTTCAAGAGGCTAATTTTCATACCATACTCACTGCACCTATTTCCAAGTTCCAAGATATTAGACTGCAGGCTTTCGGCACAATCTGCCATTAAAATCAAGTCGTCAGCATAGGCTAGACTGCTTACTACATTTCCACCTAACTGAATCCCTCCCTGCCACTTTATACCTTCCAGCAGATGATCCATGTAAACTACGAGCAGCAAAGGTGAAAGATTACAGCCTTGTCTAACCTCTGTAAGTACCATGAACCAAGAACTCATTCTACCATCAATTCTCACTGAAGCCCAAGTGTCAACATAAATGCCTTTGATTGATTTTAATAATCTACCTTTAATTCCATAGTCCCCCAGTATAGTGAACATCTTTTCCCTCAGTAGCCTGTCAAATGCTTTCTCTAGATCTACAAAACAAAACACAACTGCCTATTCCTCTCATAGCATTTTTCAATTACCTGGCGCGTACTGAAAATCTGATCCTGACAGCCCCTCTGTGATCTGAAACCACACTGGTTTTCATCCAACTTCTTCTCAACCACTGATCGCACCCTCCCTTCCAAGATGCCAGTGAATACTTTGCCTGGTGTACTAATCAATGAGATACCTCGATAGTTGTTGCAATTCTTCCTGTTCCCTTGCTTGTAGATAGGTGCAATTACTGCTTTTGTCCAATACGAAGGTACCCTACCAACACTCAATGCTGATCTTACTACTCTATGAAGCCATTTCATCTCTGCCTTCCCACTATACTTCACCATTTCAGGTCTAATTTCATCTATTCCTGCTGCTTTATGACAATGGAGTTTATTTACCAACCTTTCACTTCCTCACGTGTAATTTCACCAACATCATTTTCCTCCTCCCCATGAACTAGGCTGTTCGCAACACCACCAGGGAGATTTCCTTTTATGTTGAGATGATGTTCACTAACAAACTAAGTGGAGGAAATTGTAGACGTGATTGAGGAAAGGAAATCAGATATACTGGGTTTGTCAGAGACAAGGCGGAAAGGAGAAGGTAAGTAAGAACTGACGAATGGTTTCCAGCTTTACTTGAGTGGAAAGGAAGAAGGAATGGATAGTGGAGTGTGATAAGTTGTGAGAAAGGGACTGAAAGTAGAAGTAAAGGAATAAGTGACCAAATTATGAAAATAGAAATATTTGTAAAAGGAAAGAGTTTGGAAGTACTTCATGTGTTTGTCCCTCATGTAGCCTGCACTCAGCAAGACAAGGAATATTTTGAGGATCAGTTGCAGAAACAGCTAATTGGCCAGCACATTATAGTCGTGGGAGATTTAAATGCCCACATAGGTACGGACAGGAGAGAATGTGCTGGGACCAGAAGGTTTGGGAAAAAGGAATGAGGAAGGGAAAAAAAAAAAATGCCTGAGTTTTGCAAGATGATGGTTGGAAACTCATGGTTAAAGAAGAAGGAGAGCTGCAAGATAACACTGTATAGCAGGGATTGGTCACTGAAATCAGTTGTGGACTATATGCTCTTTGACTGTGAGATGAAGAGGAGCAACATATATGCGAAGGTAATACCATCAGTAGTGTTAGAAAGTGACCACCGGCTGCTGGTAATAAAGCTCCAAATAGTGAAAGAAAGAAAAATTACAGAAGACCAGGAAAGGAAATAAAAGTATGGAAAATGAAAGAGAAGAAAACCAAGGAAGAGTACCAGAAACTAATAAAGAAGAAATTACCAACATATGAATTAAGGAAAAGAGTGGAGGAATGCGAAAGATTCAAAAGCACATTGGTAAAAGTTGAGCAAACAACATGTGGAAGGACCTGCGGAAGGAAGAAATGGAAGGAGACACCATGGTGGAACGACAAAGTGAAACTAATAAATCAAGGTAAAACTTATAAATCAAGAAAGTGAAAGGAGCAATAGGGAAGAAAAACAACGCCTTTTTGGTGTGATTCCAATAAAGAACACCAGAGACAAGAGAAGACTATTCGAACAAATGGATGGAAGCCAAAAGTGTGGTTACAGAGGAGAGGAATAAGTGGATGGAGAAGTGGACACAGATGATGGAGGAAGATAGCAAAGGCAATTGGAAAGTATTGTATGGAATGGTGAGAAACAAAAGGAAGGGTAGGCAGAGTAACGTGGGAAAAAAAAGCGATAAAAACTGTAATATAATGGAGGAAAAAGAGGAAATTAAACTAATCTGGAAGGAATATTTTAATGACCTCCTGAATGTGGCTGAATCAAGTGAAGAAGAAGATCGTGTAGAGGAAATTGATGACAGGTGTGAGGAGAAAATGGAGGAGTTAACCTGAGTAGAAATGGAGGAAGCTATGAAGAGGATGAAACTGGGAGAAGCACCAGCAGTGGATGAGATAAGTGTTGAGATGATAAGAGTTGCAGGGGTTGTGGGTACACACTGGCTATACAGGATGATGCGGGTAGTGTGGAATGTGAAAAAAGTACCAGAAGACTGGAAGAAGTGTGTGATGGTACCCACCTTTAACAAAAGAGACAGAAGAAAAATGTCAGAATGACCGTGGTATAATCCTGATCTGTCACTGTGCCAAGATCTATGGAAAAGTACCAGAAAAGCGGATAAGTAAGTCAGTGGAAAAAGAATCCAGAGAAAAACAGTACGACTTTAGACAGGGAAGGTCAACTATTGACTTCATGTTTGCAGTAAGGCAGGTACAAGAGCAGCACTATGAGTATGGGGAAGATTTGGTGATGGCCTTCATGGACGTAGAGAAGGAATATGACCGTGTCTGTAGAAACAAGATCTGGGAAGCTATGAGAACAAGCGCAGTAAATGAGCAGACAGTGACAAGAATGAGAAATATGTATGATGGAAGTGAAAGTTGTGTCCAAGTCTGAACTGGAAGAACTGGATAGTTTCAGTTAACAAATGGTGTAAAGCAAGGAAGTACCCTCTCACATTTTTATTTTTTATAAGATGCTTTATATTGCACCGACACAGATAAGTCTTATGGCGATGATGGGACAGTAAAGAGCTAGGAGTGTGAAGAAAGTGGCGATGGCCTCAATTAAGGTGTGCTGGTGTGAAAATGGGAAACCACGGAAAACCATTTTCAGGGCTGCCGGCAGTAGGGTTCGAAACCACTATGGGGAAAGAGTGAGAGTGAAGTGTAGGAACAGCTAAATGCATGGGAGGAAGATGTTTTATCTTATGGAATCAAGTTCTGGTAAAAACACAAAACTAGAACCAAACATACAATGGCATGACATTAGAAGGGGGGCAGTTGAAAAGAGCTGAAAGCTTTAAAAACTGGTACTTGGGAAGAGTAATTTAAGAAAATGGAGGAAACAGGATGGAAATCAGTGAAAGAGGAAGATGTGCAAATGGATTCTTTAAGAACATGGGAGGACTGTTACGGAACAGGGATGTACCACAGAGATGTAAAGGAATATTTTTTTACAAGTTGCTTTACGTCGCACCGACACAGATAGGCCTTATGTCGGCGATGGGACAGGAAGGGGCTGTAAGTGGGAAGGAAGCGGCCGTGGCCTTAATTAACGTACAGCCTCAGCATTTGCCTGGTGTGAAAATGGGAAACCACGGAAAACCATCTTCAGGGCTGCCGACAGTGGGGTTCAAACCGACTATCTCCCGAATACTGGATACTGTCCGCACTTAAGCAACTGCAGCTATCGAGCTCGGTGTAAAGGAATTATGTACAAGATTTATTTTGTGCCGATTTTGATGTATGGATCGGAAACATGGGTGATAAAAGTAGAATACAAGCAGTGGAAATGAAGTTTCAAAGGTGTCAAGTAGGTTTAACGAGAATGAACAGAGCAAGAAATGAGAGTTCAGGAAATGGTAAATGAGGTACCCCTACAGGAAAAGATAGAAAAATCACGGTTGTAGTGGTATGGACATGATAACAGAATGAGTGAAGAGAGAATACCAATGATGATGTTAGAAATAGAGCTGAAGGGAAGGAGACCTAGAGGAAGACCGAGGGACAGATGGCTGAAAGGTGTAAAGAAGAGCATCGAGGCAAGAGGGAACTGGACGACAGTGACAGAAGAGAGGTGGTGGATGGACAGAAAACAATGGAGAGGCTTATGTTCCAAGCAGACAGAAAATGATGGAGAGGCTTATGTTTCAAAAAGACCCAGCCTATGGTTAGAAACTGCTCCAGATGATGATGATGATGATGATGATTATTGTGGTTTGGGGAATGAAAAGCAAAGAAGTACAAGAACAAGCTGATGCACTGAATGAGAAAACTGAAAAGTATGGTATGTAAATCAGCGCAGAGAACCTTAAGACTATGGCCATATCAAGAGGAGAAAGACAAAGGAAAGGCATTGTGAAAATTGGTGGTCAAAGCCTTGAAAGTTTCAAATACAGTCAAATCTTGTTAATTTGTTTCTGCAGGGGACAAGGAAAAAGAATGTGTTAAGCGAGAAAATAAACGAATAAAAACTACCCAACAGGGTGTGTATTACACCTGTTAGTACACTTGTTATTTTGTAAGTGCCAGCAGAAAAGGTTTTCATATTTGTTCTCTCATATGTTTTCACACCTTTTAATACTTTCCTCTCATCTTTAGAAACTGTAGATATAATTTGTACTGTACCTGCGGATACATGACGTAAAATGCCATGTTAGATATGATTTTTTCCAACCTTTTCTGCTGGCACTTACAAAATAACAAGTGTACTGAAAGGTGTAATGAACACTCATAATATGCACGTCTGGGAATCAGCAAATTCCCACGAGATTGCAAAGTTGCAACGTAACCCCCCCGTAAACTTAATTTTTTTGGTGCCAAATCCCAGCGGAAAGTTTGTGGGTCTTTTTTTTACGCTGAAACAACTGTGACTGGTGTTTCTTATCTTGATGTGATTGAATAATGGCTCTTTCCTCAATTACAAGAATAGGAACCAGAGAACTTCATTTGGCAGCAAGATAGTGCGCCACCTCATTGGCAAAACTCAGCACGCGACTGGTTAAACGACATTGTACCCAACCACTGGATTGGCCATAAGGAGCAGGATGAGAGAGCTTGTTTCGCATGGCCTCGACATTCTCCCGATTTGATGCCATGTGACTATCGCGATGCATTTAAGCATCGCTTTTTCCACAGACTAGATTTTTATGAGTGTTTTAGCTTGTATTGAAGCATGTATTATACTTTAATGAGGAACCCAAGTTATTAAGACATGTCACCAAAGATTCTGGATTTTATGATACTCTAGTAAATTAAGTTTGAGTTTATGAAATAATTGTTTAATAGTTCTTGAGTCATTGTTTACAAACGTAACCATTCTTCGAGATTCAGATTTGGTTGATACAGTCACCTGTTCAATATCAAATCGACGAGATCTTTGAATCTTTATAGACTGTTATCCTTAAAGGATAAAAACTTTTTTACCAAATCTCATTACAAAGAAACTTACAAATTTAGTTCTTAAGATTGAATTTCACCTACTGTATTTCAAAGATGTTAAACATGCCACTTGTTTTAAGTATTTTAGAATAACTCATTCTACCACAATTTTAATGTATATCTCCTACTAAGCCTATGTTACTAAGACATGATCTAGGTTTATGTATTTTATGATATTCTAATAGAGTAGATTTAAGTTTCTGAAAAAATGTTTCAATAGTTCTGGAGTCATTGTTTTCGAACATAACCATTCTTCGAGATTCAGATCTGGCTGATGAAGCTCTGTAAGAGAGCGAAACATGTCCCACAAATAACTTGTCAATTAATGAAGATATTTTTAATGTGACAACATTATAATATACTGAACAGGTGGATTAGAATAAAAACTTTGTTATTACAAATACTTCTACAGTTCAACACTAACATTTTTATGTCATCCCTACTTGACTTCCAGATCTCTGTACCCTTATCACCGCTCCCTAGACAACCCCGTTTCGCTGAATGTACCCCCTATTACCCTTCCAAACAAATTTCCTAACTTATATGTACCACTGTGATTTAAGTGAAGGCCATCTGAGCGCAGATCCCTATCTCCTACCCACCCATTAGGATCTAGAAATTTCACTCCCAGTTTCCCACATACCCACTCCATAGTCTCATTTAAATCCCCAATCACCATCCAGTCAGTATCCCTCCTACACAGAATTCCACTGATAACAATCTCCGCTTCCCTAAACTTCACCTGTGCTGCATTTACTAGATCCCACACATCCCCAACTATGTTGGTACTTATATCAGCTTGCCTTACACTGTTGGTACCAACGTGAAACACTACCACCTTCTCCTTCCCCTCCTCCCTCTCTTCTACTTTCCTCAACATCTGCCTCAACCTAATTCCTGGACAACACTCTACTCTGGTTCCCTTTCCTTCACACACTTTCCCCACATGTCTAACGATGGAATCCCCATGACCAGAGCCTCAACCCTACCTAACTCCTTTGATCCCCTCCCCTCCTGGTCAGCCCTATCTTTCCTGATAGCTGCAGAAGTTACTTCCTACTCCCTTTTCTCCTTCCCATGACCTTGTCCCCCCTGTCTTTTCCTATCCTCTACTCTACATTTCCCTTCCTCCTATTTCCACACATCTCAGCAACAGTTCCCTGCTCTCATCTTTCCTCTGTTGCTCTACCTGGAGTGGCTCGTACCGATTTCGCACAGACACCTGTCCTGAATTCTGATCCTGAATAGAGCCCTTTCCTCTGTCTATCAGATGTTCTGCTTCAATTCTTCATGAAAGCCCTTGAAATTGTTGATCTGTATCACGTTCGATCTGAGATGTCTTCCTGCCAAGACTAATCCTGCTGAAGTCTTTTCTGACTACCTGAAACCACCTACGTCTATTGTCCACTAATTTTAAGATCTGCTTTGTTAGCCACTTTTCATATGTTCTGAATAGACGTCATTAGAACTTAAGTCTTTCTTTTCTTACAGACTATCAGTTGTTCCGGCTATAATTCTTCACTTCCTCTTAATATGGTGCAGAATTATGTGAAATGTAGCAGATTTCTTATTCAGCATGTTGGCAAAGCTGATCTTAACCCCATCTTGCCAACTGTCCAATACCACAGGTACATATAGCCTTATCAAGATACTTCTCCACATAAATGCAATTGAAATTAAGTTAAAGTAACAAAAGCGACAAACCACAGAGGTGCGAATTTAAAATTAAAAAAAATACATATTGTTTCTAAAGAAAGGCAAGGGGATGAACTCTACATAGGGTCAATGCAGAACATGGTTCAGGCAGTATTGTTTGAGCATAAAACTGAAAACAATTTTTCACATATTTTACGTTAGGTTATGTATTTAGGTTTAATCATGTTTATTTAGTTCATGTATTATATTTAAAGTTAAAAACTTCATGGTTGGTCCACACTGAAATGAGAATCACAATAAGATAAGGTAAAATTAAGGGTTCCACATTTTCAATACAATACAATACAATACAATACAATTAATTATACTTTAAAAGTTTGTGGTTCATGTTTGTGGGTTACTGTAGTCACGTTCTAGTTCGTGAACCATGGGCAATGGCTGAGTGGCCTAGTAAGTGGTCCTGAGATTCGGGATACCAGTTGCTATGGAATGGGAGTGGGCATCTCGGACATATTCTGAGTCATGGCCCTCCTTGTGCTCAGGCGGCTAGGACTATACAATTCACCGGTGGTCCATAACCCGTTAGAGGAGAGATCCTCACTTGGACTATGTGCAAGTAGGGCAGAACCCTGCTGGTCCATAACCCGTTAGAGGAGAGATCCTCACTTGGACTATGTGCAAGTGAGGAGAGATCCTCACTTGGACTATGTGCAAGTAGGGTAGCATCCTGCTTCATGAATTTACTGAGCTCAGAACATTTTAAGCAAGCCTCGGACCTATGGGAGTAACGGAGTCCTACTCCCATTTGACAGGCGAGGGACTCCTTGGAAACAACTTGGCGAACGAAATGGAATTCGATGGGGAGCTATCAATGTTAATGGGGCTTATGGAAGAAAGAAGGTAGAACTGGCTGAGTCAGCAAAGAGGATGCATCTGGATGTGCTAGGAGTAAGTGATATTCGGGTAAGGGGGGATAATGTGGAAGAGATCGGAGATTATAAAGTGTACTTGACGGGTGTTAGAAAGGGAAGGGCAGAGTCTGGGGTAGGGCTCTTTATCAGGAATACAATTGCACGCAACTTAGTTTCTGTTAGGCAGCGAATGATGTGGGTAGCTTTATCAGTTGGAGGAATTAGGACAAGAATTGTGTCCATGTATTCACCATGTGAGGGTGCAGATGAGGATGAAGTTGACAAGTTTTATGAAGCATTGAGTAACATCGTGGTCAGGGTCAACAGCAAGGATAGAATAGCGCTAATGGGCGATTTCAATGCGAGAGTTGGGAATACAACTGAAGGGTACGAAAGGGTGATTGGTAAATGTGGGGAAGATATGGAAGCTAAGGGGAATGGGAAGCGTTTGATGGATTTCTGTGCTAGTATGGGCTTAGCAGTTACGAATACAATCTTCAAGCATAAGGCTATTCACCGCTACACATGGGAGGCTAGGGGTACCAGATCCATAATAGACTATATCTTAACAGACTTTGAATTCAGGAAATCTGTTAGGAATGTATGAGTTTTTCGCAGATTTTTCGATGATACAGACCACTATCTTATCTGTAGTGAACTAAGTATCTCTAGGCCTAGGGTAGAGAAAGTGAAATCTGTCTGCAAACAAATAAGGGTAGAAAATCTCCAGGACGAGGAAATTAGACAGAAGTACATGGATATGATTAGTGAGAAGTTTTGAACAGTAGAGAGTAAGCTGGTTCAGGATATAGAAAGTGAATGGGTGGCATACAGGGATGCTGCAGTAGAAACAGCAAAGGAATGCCTACTAACAACTGTGTGTTAAGATGGGAAAAGGCGAACATCTTGGTGGAATGATGAAGTGGGAGCAGACTGTAAATGTAAAAAGAAGGCTTATCAGAAATGGCTCAAAACAAGGGCCGAGGCAGACAGGGATTTGTACGTAGATGAAAGAAACAGAGCGAAACAAATAGTGGTTGAATCCAAAAAGAAGTCATGGGAAAATTTTGGTAATAACCTGGAAAGGCTAGGTCAAGCAGCAGGGAAACCTTTCTGGACAGTAATAAAGAATCTTAGGAAGGGAGGGAAAAAGGAAATGAACAGTGTTTTGAGTTATTCAGGTGAACTCATAATAGATCCCAGGGAATCACTGGAGAGGTGGAGGCAATATTTTGAACATCTTCTCAATGTAAAAGGAAATCATCCTGGTGGTGTTGCAAACAGCCAAGCTCATGGAGAGGAGGAAAATGATGATGGTGAAATTATGCTTGAGGAAGTGGAAAGAATGGTAAATAAACTCCGTTGTCATAAGGCAGCAGGAATAGATGAAATTAGACCTGAAATGGTGAAGTATAGTGGGAAGGAAGGGATGAAATGGCTTCATAGAGTAGTAAAATTAGCGTGGAGTGTTGGTAAGGTACCTTCAGATTCGACAAAAGCAGTATCTATAAGCAAGGGAACAGGAAGGATTGCAACAACTATCGAGGTATCTCATTGATTAGTATACCAGGCAAAGTATTCACTGGCATCTTGGAAGGGAGGGTGCGATCAGTTGTTGAGAGGAAATTGGATGAAAACCAGTGTGGTTTCAGACCACAGAGAGGCTATCAGGATCAGATTTTCACTATGCGCCAGGTACTTGAAAAATTCTACGAGAGGAATAGGCAGTTGTGTTTATGTTTCGTAGATCTAGAGAAAGCATATGACAGGGTACTGAGGGAAAAGATGTTCACTATACTGGGGGACTACGGAATTAAAGGCAGATTATTAAAATCAATCAAAGGCATTTATGTTGACAACTGGGCTTCAGTGAGAATTGATGGTAGAATGAGTTCTTGGTTCAGGGTACTTTCAGGGGTTAAACAAGGCTGTAATCTTTCACCTTTGCTGTGCGTAGTTTACATGGATCATCTGCTGAAAGGTATAAAATGGCAGGGAGGGATTCAGTTAGGTGGAAATGTAGTAAGCAGTTTGGCCTATGCTGACGACTTGGTCTAAATGGCAGACTGTGCCGAAAGCCTGCTGTCTAATATCTTGGAACTTGAAAATAGGTGCAATGAGTATGGTATGAAAATTAGCCTCTCGAAGACTAAATTGATGTCAGTAGGTAAGAAATTCAACAGAATTGAATGTCAGATTGGTGATACAACACTAGAACAGGTCAATAATTTCAAGTATTTAGGCTGTGTGTTCTCCCAGGATGGTAATATAGTTAGACCGAATCAAGGTGTAGTAAAGCTAATGCAGTGAGCTCGCAGTAGCGATCAGCAGTATTCTGTAAGAAGGAAGTCAGCTCCCAGACAATACTCTTTACATCGGACTGTTTTCAGACCAACTTTGCTTTACAGGAGCGAAAGCTGGGTGGACTCAGGATATCTTATTCATAAGTTAGAAGTAAAAGACATGAAAGTAACAAGAATGATTGCTGGTACAAACAGGTGGGAACAATGGCAGGAGGTACTCGGAATGAGGAGATAAATGCTAATTCAGGAATGAACTCGATGGATGAAGCTGTACGCATAAACCGGCTTCGGTGGTGGGGTCATGTGAGGCGAATGGAGGAGGATAGGTTACCTAGGAGAATAATTTACTCTGCTATGGAGGGTAAGAGAAGTAGAGGGAGACCAAGGCAATGATGGTTAGACTTGCTTTCTAACGATTTAAAGATAAGAGGTATAGAACTAAATGAGGCCACAACACTAGTAGCAAATCGAGGATTGTGGCGACGTTTAGTAAATTCTGAGAGGCTTGCAGACTGAACGCTTAAAGGCATAACAGTCTATAATGATAATGACTGTGTGTATGCAATGTATTACAACATGTTTAAAATGGTTCCGGTTTTGACACTATGTTTATGTCGTCATCAGCCGATCATTTTCCTCTCCACACATCAGGCTCCACGGCACGCTGAGCAAGGTTGTTTACGCTCCACATCGAACTGAGAAGCCTAGGTCTTATAAAGAAAAAAGGGCCTTCACCTTTATAACTTTCCACTGCTCGACGTACCGCAACACTTAAAACTTTAAAGTCGCTGTTATACATCAAATGTATTTAAAAGTTGTTTCTCTATTTAGAGATCCATTTTACTCTGTCACAACAAGACAACAACTTCAAGATTTTAATGTGTATAATCAAGATTTTAAACACATACCCAATAAAGACTCAACATTAAAGCTTGGTTTCCTCTTCACATCGAGATTAATCAAGACTATCATGTCTTAAATATGTTACAACAATCTGGTTATTTTACTCAAGACTGTCAACAAAATTCTATACTTTATCTTTTTGCAATATTTTAATGTTCATTTTCAAGCATCATCGTAACAATTGATGCAAAGTATAATAGAACTATTATTCACAGAATTAACTGACAACATATGTACATTGAACTCAGACATTTTAATGACATTGTATAATTTTAATGTAACGAATCTGTATTACGAAATATTTTAATATCCAATTCATGTATCTAACCATATATCATAATGTATGTTTTTATACTGTACATATAGCTCATAACACTAGTTTTATTACTTTACAGAATGGAATTGTTCAAGGACTCGACAATTAATGCATACTTATTTAAGGCTGATGATGACCCCAAGTAGGGTCAAAACTAGTACCCGGTAATTGCTTTATGATGTAAATATATGCATTGCAAGTACTGTAATGTAAAATATTGAATAGGTGGAATAAAACAATTTTTGTGAAATCAAATTAGATGTAATCTCGGTTCAATACGGAACCGAAAATGAGATTTATAACCTTTGACGTTACAACAAGAATCGTCTTTTTAAACTAATGTGGATTTTTCGTCAAGGACTATCTTACTTTTAAGTGTTACACTTGTCATATGTGTGAATACTGTCTCGTATATTTTGTTCTTTTGCTCTTTTTAATGATCAGCTGATGATGACACAAACATAGTGTCGAAACCGGTACCATATTAAACATGCTGTGATACATTGCACCATATAATTGTATTGTAGTGAAAAGGTGGAACCTTTAAATTGACCTTATCTTATTGTAGTCATTTATTATAGGCAAGGTTATGTTTACTGCTTATAAATAAACTTTCATTTGTTCAAAGTCATTAATTGGATGAGCTGAAATTATGATATAAGGTGTGCCTTGAGTATTGAATTTGTCTGAAAGACGAGCTGTTAGTGTATTTACTGATGTCCTCGATTATGAACGAATATGGAAAACTGTTGGAAAATGACAGTGCTGTAACCTAAAATTACAGTTATGTTAATGGTGATGAAGGTAAAGATCAACAATTAACTGAAAGCAGTGATGACACTTCAAATCCAAAGAGAGAAAACTGATGCAGCCAAAGAGAATATGAACTTTCACCTGTAAACAAAGTTCAAAGTGTCAAGTGCAGATATTATGTTTGATGATAAAACAGTAGACACTATGTTTTATGATTATAACGTCTGAGATTATAACAAATAAATATGAGAAGCTGATGAAGAGATACATCAAATTAAAACTAATACTTAAGTCATGCTGAAGTACGCAGCAAAGAAAAGACAAGATTTAATTGCTTTCAAAGGAAACCGCACACACTACAAATAAATGTTGTTAACATACAACGGCCAATTTCAGCTAGCCACGAGATCTGAAGTATAGTGTACAATACAGGTATTTACAACACTGAGCAATTGAAGCGGCAAGGAATATCAGGCATTTAAACTTCAAGCTTCATAAATTTTACTGATAATCTGAAAAGACACTTTGGAATAATGTCTCAACACACAATTATTCTACAAACAAAGAAAGATGATCAAGAAGGAAAAGAAATAAAAAAAAGAGCAGAAGCATTCATTACGGAAGTTAATGAACATATTGAAAACATATAGTTATAATTTTGTGTGGCTATTAATAGCCTAGCACAGTCCTTGTAAGGCAGACCCTCCGACGAGGGTGGGCGGCACCTGCCATGTATGGGAAACTCATGTTCAGCGAACGGATTTATATGTACTAATAATTATTGAAATATGTACATATATATTTAGTTATTTTTATTGAAATATGGAATTATATATTGTACCGAGAACGCCGCTACGAGAGAAGTCCGAAGTATGTATGTTGAACTTCGCACGAGGAGGAA
Source organism: Anabrus simplex (assembly GCF_040414725.1). Taxonomy (NCBI): domain Eukaryota; kingdom Metazoa; phylum Arthropoda; class Insecta; order Orthoptera; family Tettigoniidae; genus Anabrus; species Anabrus simplex. The sequence continues at coordinate 320,291,293 of NC_090266.1, read as the reverse complement.
GGTAGGCAGCCTGCCGAACGCAGTGACGTACCCAGCGAGTGACGTGGCTGCCGTAAGCCAGCTATTCGTGCCATATATGGTAATGTTCCAGCTCACCCTCAAAAGAACATTTTGAGCTACTTTATCGCTATTTTGACACTGCCATCTTAAAAACCTTTTTCAAGAAAATCCACCGAGTATTATAGAAGTTATAAGGGTAGATAGTACCCGAGTTCTAGACACTTCCATGCGAACGTGTATAAGAGGAGGACCGCCCGACCTACGAATTCAGTGTTTGTCACTCCGCCGTCTCTGTGACACGGGTGACAGGAGAAGTATTGTGTGTGTCGAACTTCTGGTTGACAGTCTGCGAAATCCAAGTATTGGAACTTCGGTATTTTCTCTAAGTGTTGTGTCGGGACTTTATCATACTCTTGAAGTGCCTGATTGGGACTTTGTTATTTTCTACGAGCATCGTTTTGGAACTTTGTCATATTGACACATTGGAACTTTGTTATTTTTCGTGTGTCGTGATTGGACTTTGATATTTTCTTAAAGTGCCATATAGGAACTTCGTTATTTTTCTGAAGCGTTTCATTGGAACCTTGCTATTTTCACCAAGTGTCGCGATAAGACTTTATTATTTTCTTAAGGTGACATATTGGAACATTGTCATCGGAACTTTATTTTCTTCGGGTGTCGTGTTGGGACTTTAATATTTTGACACCACGGAACTTTATTTTCTTCGAGTGTCGTGTTGGGACTTTAATATTTTGACATATCGGAACTTTGTTATTTCTACACATTGGAACGTTGTTATTTTTTTGAAGAGCCACATAGGGACTTACTTATTTGATGACGATTGAAAGGACTTTGAATTTTCACGAGTGTTGTGTACCGCATTGAACTTACGTTTCGAACTTATTCGAACTTGTATTTTTTGAATCAATTTCTGGAACATTGAAATTTTCCGAGCGTGTAGGATGAACTTGTGCCCTACCAACATAAACTTTCGTGTGAACGATATGACTTGTTTTCTCAAGTGCGTCATTGAATTTACGCCTTGTAAAGAATATGAAACTTAGGGGACGTTCAACATTACGTCTAATTGTGAAATATGCAATACTTTCCAAGTGCTGCACAGGGACTTATGTTTTGATTCTTAAGAGACTGTGACAATTCAGAATACGCATATCGCGTTCCCAGAAAGCCTAGAACTTTCCAGTATTTTGAGTGATCCATAATTTATGAAGTCAGACTTTTTCTTTCAAATATTATTTTCTTTAATGGCTATTCACTTCGCCTATTGACGGAACAGAACAGTTTCCGAGTGCTACTTATTCAGTTCAATGCCAATATGTTTTAAATCTTCAGAACTATGCGTTTAGGACTGCAGTGACAGTAATCCTCTAGAACATTCTGACTTACAGTGAGCTTGCATTATGAACTTGCATTTCTACCAGTACTTGTTCTTCGAGTAATTATTCCAGAACGTTTTTATTTAATATCTAGAGTGCAGTAATCATAATTAAAAGGTCATATCTGTTCAGACAGTGCCATGAATGTGTGGAGTGCCGTGCAGGAAATTCAAGTGTGAATTACGTCTCGATTCCAGAACCTCGAGACATTCCAGAACTCCTCATCCGAGCAGGTGTGGTCCCTGCCCAGTCGATGTCCAGCGCCATCCCAGGACTTGGAGGTACCAACCAGCCACGACACTTCCACGCTGCTGTACGAAGGTGATATGAACTTGCTTTTGATGATCAATAAACTCAATTTATCAAAAGAATCTCAAAAATTGATAACTATACCTCTCTCTGTACCAGCTCCAATGATAAAGCCACTCCCTAGGTTAAGAATCATGCTCGTTAATCTAATATCAAGCGCCTTAAAGATATGAACACATTTTTACGGGTACAATATGGACTTAAAATTACACATATAACATTAATTCCTATTTAACCCCTTACTGCATGACTTTTTTTTTTCTTCCTGAAAAAATTCCTACTGCTTAAACATAGTGTCCTGACTTACGGAAAAATAGTTTTAAAAATCTTAACTTCATTTGGCAGATCTTTGTTGTTGGTTTATGGTTTGTGCCATATATGGGACAGCATGCAATAAAGGTTATCATTCGATGGTATCAGTGGTAACTTGGAAACAGAAAATAGCATACCGGTATATTCAGAGAGGGTTATACATATCCAGTTAAAAGTACTACACTTAGAAGTTTAATCTATGAAAATCACAAAAGGTTTCAGAAATTACACTAATTTAACAAGTCCTCACAAACCATGGGGCAATAATAGTGAGTTCTTATAACACTTGTACACAAATAGAGCTAGTTCTTACAACATGACACTAATCTAGCTAGTCCTCATGAAACTTCATGAAGCAGTTCTGCATTGCACTTCTGACAGGTTACAAAAGATTTTCCTGGGTACTTGCAACGACCACGTTTTTCCAGCCAGATTGGTATGTGATTTACTCCGTCCTGTCATACAACGCGCTGTAGGACTTCTGTTGCAGATCCCCTCTTCGTTTTAATATCCAGTTGTTTTTGGACTTTGTTGCTTGACCTACCTCATTTTCTTGATACCGTTTTCCCTGCTCTACAGAGGGCATTCGCAACAGCTACCTTAAAATCAACCAGGGGCATGTAGTAGGAGTTATTTCTTCTCCAGAGCAACCAGCTATTTACACAAACTGAGTCTATGAATTGAAAGAATATCTTCAGATACCACTTCTTTGAACTGATTTGAATCCTGTAATATGTCATATATCTTTCCTTCTATACGTAATGCACTAACATCATCTGATAGATCAGGGTCGTCACTAATATTCCCGTCGGGTATAATTAGTATGCGAGTTGAAGAGGCACAAAACTTTCCTACATCCATTGCAGTAAACCAACTGAAAGGAAAGAGACTGGACTGTTATACTTCCAGTAGCAAGAAATAGGTTATGTCACAACTGCATGTTGTGCCATATCTGTCACAAACCTAATTTGAAAGATTATAATTACTCCAGTAGACAAATGCTCAAATTTACCTCTTTACACAGCTGTCCTGACATATCAATGCTTCCACAGTAATTTTATAAAAAACACAAATCGAACTATTACTGTAAAAAATACAACTCTCTTGTGGTCAGATATCTAGTCCAACTGCTTACAACACAAACAAGGAAAGAATATCAAATAGTTCCTCAATCCCTCAGCAGATGGCACATACTGCTTGCATCCAGTTATTGTTGATAGTGTACCATATCTGTCATTCTATGCAGTAATGAAATAAACACTTCAATATAGGCTGTATAAAAATAAAACCGGTGTGTGCCATATCTGTCACAGCATGCAGTAAGGAGTTAATATCAAAGTTCACAGAAGCTACAACAAAGTAGATCTACATGCAATACTAGCAAGATACCATTACTTTGCTACGGTATTATAATGAAAATTGTAATTGAATGTTTAACTTTTTATACATAATCCGCCAAAATTCGAGATCTGACTCGTTTTCTGAGAGAATCCGCCAAAATTCGTGATCTGACTCCTTTTCTGAGAGATTAAGGCAAAGTTTCTCCCATGTTCAATCTTTCTTTCCAGCAATCGATTTTGTACTTCCCGGGATAGGTCCAGGTATTCCACCCGGTCAGTTGGGTCCCTAAATCTTTGCCATCTTTTCCTATAAGCATTTTTAATATGGATCAAATCCTTGAGGAGATCCGGCATGGTGTCGTCTTGGGAGACTTGGCTGCACTGAACCCGCGGCCGGACTGCAATCGTAGTCATTACCTGGCCAAGAACCGTTTCCAGCGGGGTCCGCACATTTTGACAACGGTCCAGAAAATTATTATTATTATTATTATTCTTTCTTAATCTGTTTACCCTCCAGGGTTGGTTTTTCCCTCGGACTCAGAGAGGGATCCCACCTCTACCGCCTCAAGGGCAATGTCCTGGAGCTTCAGACTCTGGGTCTGGGGATACAACTGGGGAGGATGACCAGTACCTCGTCCAGGCGGCCTCACCTGCTATGCTCAACAGGGGCCTTGCAGGGGGATGGGAAGATTGAAAGCGATAGCCAAGGAAGAGGGAAGGAAGCGGCCGTGGCCTTAAGATAGGTACCATCCCAGCATTTGCATGGAGAAGTGGAAAACCACTTCAAGGATGGCTGAGGTGGGAATCAAACCCACCTCTACTCAGTTGACCTTCCGAGGCTGAGTGGACCACGTTCCAGCCCTCGCACCACTTCTAAAATTTTGTGGCAGAGCCGGAAATCGAATCCGGGCCTCCGGGGGTGGCAGCTAATCACACTAACCACTAAACCACACAGGCGGACATTATTATTATTATTATTATTATTATTATTATTATTATTATTGATGTTCTGGACCCCACAACAAGATGCAAGTCTGCTACTTGGCAGTAAATGACATCTGCTGCCATTGTCACTGCTGACATTGTGACCAGCACCATCGTCGCACATAGGCAGGTACGCGAGATTTCTGGCGGCACGAATGATATACTTCTGAGCATTACTGACATCATTATAGACCTGAACATTTACATGGTCAATATCATTCCTATTGTTTATTTCAAATGTGTTTACATTTTTATTTATATGCCAGGAGAAACTACTCTAATCTAACTTTAAGTCCTCCAACGGAAAAGATGGTTCTTGAAAACGAACCCAGGAAAGATTAAAAATGATCGGTTTATGATCAGAATAAGTACATTATGAACAGTAAAATAAATTGGTCTCAACTCCTTTTTCACCCCAACGCCGTTAAGTTGATTTAACCCCACCCCGCAAAAAAAAAGGAAGGCGTGTATCTTTACGTTTGTGCCGGCCTCGTGGTGTAGGGGTAGCGTGCCTGCCTCTTACCCGGAGGCCCCGGGTTCGATTCACGGCCAGGTCAGGGATTTTTACCTGGACCTGAGGGCTGGTTCGAGGTCCACTCAGCCTTCGTGATTAGAATTGAGGAGCTATCTGACTGTGAGATAGCTGCCCCGGTCTAGAAAGCCAAGAATAACGGCCGAGAGGATTCATCGTGCTTACCACACAACACCTCGTAATCTGCAGGCTTTCAAGTTGAGCAGCGGTCGCTAGGTAGGCCAAGGCCCTTCAAGGGCTGTACTGCCATGGTTTTTTTTTTAATCTTTACGTTTAAAGGAGATTCTAAATACCAATGTTCACGTCTGTTACCGTCAGTTCTGAGATAAGAGTATCCCCATAAAAGTAATTCACTTATTTCACTTCCTTTCACACTCCCCCCCTCCTTACGTGAATTTTCCGGCAAAATATACTTGTTTCTTTAATAGTAAATGATCTAAATACCAATTATCACGACTCTAACATCTTCAGTTTATAAGATATGTGGTCTCATAAAAGGATTTCAACTCCTTTTCACCCCCGCTCCCCAAGATGATTTCCCCCCCAAAAACGCTTTTTTCTTTGTTTTTTAAAGCAGATCCAAATACCAATTCTCGCGTATGTAACAACTTTAGTTTTTATTAGATGTAAGTGTCCTCATACAATTAATTCAATTAATTCTTCAATTCTTTCACCTCCCCCCCTTCATTAGATTTTCGAAGAATATGTGTTCCTTTAATTTTAAAGCAGAATCCAAATAATAATTTTCAAGTCTGCAAAATCTTTCGTTTTTGAGATAATAGTATCATCATGCAAATAATTCAACTATTTTTTCAATTTCCTTCCCCCTTTAGGTGGATTTCCGAAAATAAAAAAAACGTATTTTTATTTTTAAAGGAGATTCCAAATACCAAATTTCACGTCTGTAACACCTGTAACGTCTGTAACACCTGTAACGTCTGTAACTTTTGAGATATCAGTATCCTAATTAAAAGAATCCAACCCCAATATCAGTCACTTTTACGCCTCCAACCAAGTGTTTTTTTAAGAAAACAAAAAATACGTTTATTTTGAATAGAGATAAAGATATTATTTCCACTTCAGTAACATGTTAAGTTTTTGAGATATACTGTAGAAATGCTCATTTTAAAATTTCACCCCCTTTTTAGTTCCCCTTAAGTGGAGTTTCCAGAAACAAATCACCTATGTTTCTTTACTTTTACAGGAGATTCCAATTACCAATATGTACGTCTGTAACATTTTACGTTTCTGAGATATACTGTAGATTTCGTCTTTCTAAAAATTCACCCCAATTTGTCACTCCTGTTTAACCCCATTAATTGGATTTTCCAAAAGAAAAAACTGCATGTTTCTTTATTTTCAAAGGAGATCCCAAATACCACTTTTCAGGTCTGTAATATATTCTGTTTCTGAGATATAAATATCCTCATTTGAGTCATTCAACTCATTTTTCACCCTTTTTCACCCCTCCTATTATGATTTTCCAAAAATAAAAAACGTTTCTTTATTATTAAAGGGGATTCTAAATATTAATTTTTACGTTGTAAACTTTAAAAGGTTTGAGATATAGATACACTCATTTTAAAATTCACCCCCCTTTTCACCCCCGCCCATTAATTGGATTTTCCATAAACAAAAGTATGTGTTTATTATTAAAGAGATCACAAATACCAAATTTCAGGTCTGTAATATCTTCAGTTTCTAAGATATAAGTATCCTCATTAAAGGCATTCAAAGCCATTTTTCACCCTTTTTCACCCTTCCTATTGGGATTTTCCCAAAACAGAAAATACGTGTTTGTTTATTTTTGAAGGAGTTTCTAAATACCAATTCCTACATCCGTAAATTATAAACGTTTTGAGATATAGATACACTCATTTTATAAATTCACCCCGCTTTTCACCCCCCCCCCGCCGCCAATTGGATTTTCCAAAAGATAATACACGTTTATTTTTAAAGGAAATCCCAAATATCAGTTTTCAGGTCTGCAATATCTTCAGATTCCGAGATATAAGTGTCCTCATTAAAGGCATTCAACCCATTTTTCACCCCTTCAATTGTGATTTTCCGAAAACAAAACATACGTGTTAATTTTCAAAGAAGATCCCAAATACCAATTTTCAGGTCAGTAATATCTTCTGTTTCTGAAATACAAGTAACCTCATTAAATTCATTCAACCGCTTTTTCACCCTTCCAATTGGGATTTTTGAAAACAAAAAATGTGTGTTTCTTTATTTTTAAAGGAGATTCTAAATACCAATCCTTACATCTCTAAACTTTAAAAGTTTTGAGATATAGATACACTTTTTTTATAAATTCACCCCCCCCCCCCATTATTTGGATTTTCCGAAAGCAAAAAAGTACATGTTTGTTTATTTATAAAGAAGATCCTAAATACCAATTCTCAGGTCCGTAATATCTTCAGTTTCTGAGATATAAGTGTCCTCATTAAAGGCATTCAACCCCCTTTTCACCCCTTTACACCTCCTATCGGGATTTTCCAAAAACAAAAAAATACGTCCCTTTATTCTTAAAGGAGATTCTAAATACCAATTTTTACATCTGTAAACTTTTAAAGTATTGAGATATAGATACACTCATTTGAAAAATTCACCCCCCTTAATTTGATTTTCTAAGAACAAAAAAATACACGTTTATTTTTAAAGGATATCCAAAATACCAATTTTCAGGTCTGTAATGTCTTCAGTTTCTGAGATATGTATCCTCATTAAAGTTATTCAAGCATTATTTTCACCCTTTTTCACCCCTGCTATTGGGATTTTATGAAAACAAAAAAAAAAAATATGTGTTTCCTTATTTTTAAGGGAGATTCTAAATACCAATTTTTTCATCTGTGAACTTTTAAAGTTTTGAGATATAGATACACTCATTTTAAAATTTCACCCCCCTTTTCACCCACTTAGCGACGGAATATACAAAAATCCTCCCTTAGCGAGCACCTACATTGTACTATAAATGTATCCTCAAAATTTCATTTCAATATGTCCAGTAGTTTTGGCACGGCGATGATGAATCAGTCAGTCAGTCAGTCAGTCAGTCAGTCAGTCAGTCAGTACATGTTACTTTATATATATAGATAATGTTGCATTTCTCATTTTAATATATTTGAAGAACACACAATCTTTTATTCCCTGTTACAAAAACAATGGATTACAAAATGTTCTTGTAAGTGCTGGAAAGTGAATCTTCTCCTATTATCTCTCAGGACAGTTTATATTGATTAAACTGCGTTCAACATCGGAAGAGGTAATGGGGGCATAATTCAACTTCACAATATCTGCTGGGGTTAAATAAAATGTTAATTTTACACTTAAATCTCCACACAGCATTGCTGCAACCTTCGTCATTTCTTCATATCAAGGATTCTTTGAAAGTACAGTGGCCACCTTCATGTTTGCTACAACTGCAACTTTACCTGTACCACGATTTAGTCGTTCCACAGTTTTATTCACAATTTCACAACTTTCAAAAAGTGAGAGATGCAAGTTTTGGAACCTTTTCAGTGTTTTTGTGATGCATGAAAAATTATGCTGAATGTAACAAAAGTCATTTCTCACACTTGTATCGCAGACAACTGTTTTTGGGGATTAAATTGAGGCTGCATCTTCAGAGTTCATGGCATGCAGAACGTTCTTAATACAGTCTATATGTTGTTGTTTGAGTCATCAGTCCATAGACTGGTTTGATGCAGCCCTCCATGCCACCCTATCCTGTGCTAACCTTTTCATTTCTACGTAACTACTGCATCCTACATCTGCTCTAATCTGCTTGTCATATTCAAACCTTGGGCTACCCCTACTGCTCTTACCACCTACAATTCCTGCAACAAGTCCTGGATGTCTTAAGATGTGTCCTATCACTCTATCTCTTCTTCTCGTCAAATTTAGCCAAATCGATCTCCTTTCACCAATTCGATTCAGTATCTCTTCATTCATGATTCGATCTATCCATCTCACCTTCAGCATTCTTCTGTAGCACCACATTTCAAAAGCTTCTATTCTCTTTCTTTCTGAGCTAGTTATTGTCCATGTTTCACTTCCATACAATGCCACGCTCCACACGAAAGTCTTCAAAAACATCTTTCTAATGCCTATATCAATGTTTGAAGTGAGCAAATTTCTTTTCTTAAGAAAGCTCTTCCTTGCTTGTGCTAGTCTGCATTTTATGTCCTTCTTACTTCTGCCATCGTTTGCTATTTTACTACCCAGTAACAATATTCATCTACTTCCTTTAAGACTTCATTTCCTAACCTAATATTTCCTGCATCACCTGCCTTCGTTCGACTGCACTCCATTACTTTTGTTTTGGACTTATTTATTTTCATCTTGTACTCCTTACCCAAGACTTCGTCCATACCATTCGGCAGCTTCTCGAGATCATCTGCAGTCTCAGATAAAATAACAATATCATCGGCAAATCTCAAGGTTTGGATTTCCTCTCCTTGGATTGTGATTCCCTTTCCAAATTCCTCATTGATTTCCTTTACTGCCTGTTCTATGTAAACATTGAAGAGGAGGGGGGACAAACTGCAGCCTTGCCTCACTCCTTTCTGGATTGCTGCTTCTTTTTCAAAGCCTCGATTCTTATCACTGCAGACAGATTTTTATACAGATAGTAGATAATTCTTCGTTCTCGGTATCTGATCCCAATCACCTTCAGAATCGTAAATAGCTTGGTCCAATCAACATTATCGAATGCCTTTTCTAGATCTACGAATGCCATGTACGTGGGCTTGTCCTTCTTGATTCAATCCTCTAAGATCAGACGTAAAGTCAGGATTGCTTCACGTGTTCCTACATTTTTTCTGAAGCCAAACTGATCTTCTCCCACCTCAGCTTCAACTTGTTTTTCCATTCTTCTGTAAATAATACGTGTTAAAATTTTGCAGGCATGAGATACCAAACTAATGGTGCAGTTGTTTTCACACCTGTCAGCACCGGCTTTCTGGGGAATAGGTAAAACAACATTATGCCGAAAATCGGATGGGACTTCTCCTGTCTCATACATCTTACACACTAAATGGAATAACCTTGCCATGCTGCATTCTTCTAAGGCAGTCAGTAATTCAGAAGGAATGTCATCAATTCCAGGTGCCTTGTTCCTATTTAGGTCTCTCACAGCTCTGTCAAACTCTGACCTCAAAATTGGATCTCCCATTTCATCAGCGTCAACAGCCTCTTCTTGTTCCAGAACCAAATTATCTACATCTTTACCTTGATACAACTGTTGGATATGTTCTTGCCATCTTTCTGCTTTGTCTTCTTTCCCTAGAAGTGGCTTTCCATCTGAGCTCTTATTATTCATACACCTAGATTTCCTTTCTCCAAAGGTTTCCTTGATTTTCCTGTATGCAGCATCTACCTTTCCCAGGACCATACAACCTTCGACATCCTTGCACTTCTCCTTCAGCCATTCTTCCTTAGCTACCTTGCACTTTCTATCCACTTGATTCTTTAATCGCCTGTATTCTTTTCTGCCCTCTTCATTTCTAACATTCTTGTATTTTCGTTGTTCATCAATCAGGTCTAGTATCTCCTGAGTTATCCACTGATTTTTACTTGATCTTTTCTTCTTTCCTAAAAACTCTTCAGCAGCCCTACTGACTTCATTTTTCATGACTATCCACTCTTCCTCTATTGTTTCCTTCAGCCTTTTCATTTAGCCCTTGTATCACATGTTCCTTGAAACAATCCCTCACACTCTTTTCTTTCAATTTGTCTAGATCCCATCTTTTTGCATTCTTTCCTTTCTTCAATTTCTTCAACTTCAGATGGCATTTCATGACCAACAAGTTGTGGTCAGAGTCCACGTCTGCTCCTGGGAAAGTTTTGCAATCCAACACCTGGTTTCTGAATCTCTACCTAATCATAATGAAGTCTATTTGATATCTTCCAGTGTCTCCAGGTCTCGTCCACGTATACAGCCGTCGTTTGTGGTATTTGAACCAAGTATTGGCAAGGACTAAATTAGGATCAGTGCAGAATTCAACCAGCCGAGTTCCTCTTTCGTTCCTTTGTCCCAATCCGAATTCTCCTACTGTATTACTTTCCCCTCCTTGGCCTACCACTGCATTCCAGTCTCCCATCACAATTACATTCTCGTCACCTTTTACATATTGTACTAATTCTTCTATCTCTTCATATATTCTTTCAATTTCCTCGTCATCCGCTGAACTAGTAGGCATATAGAACTGCACTATTGTGGTGGGCATTGGTTTGGTGTCTCAATAATTTTTTCACTATGCTGGTCGTAGTAGCTTACCCGCTGCCCTATTTTCTTATTCATTATTAAACCAACTCCTGCATTTCCCTTGTTTGATTTCGTGTTGATAATTCGGTAGTCACCTGACCAAAAATCCTGTTCTTGCCAACGTACTTCCCTTATACCAACTACATCCAACTTTAGTCCATCCATCTCCCTTTTCAGATTCTCTAACCTACCACAACGATTCAAACTTCTAACATTCCACGCTCCGACTCGCAGAATGTCAGCATCCATCTTCCTGACGATTGCCCCCTCTCGTGTAATCCTCACCCGGAGATCTGAATGGGGGACTAGTTTACCTCCGGAATATTTTACCCGGGAGGAAGCCATCATCAGTATATCATTCATACAGAGAGAGCTGCATATCCTCGGGAGTTAGTTACGGCTGTAGTTTCCCGTTGCTTTCAGCCGTGTAGCAGTATCAACACAGCTAAGCAATGTTGAGTATTATTACAAGGCCATATCAGTCAATCATCCAGACTGCCGCCCTTGCAACTTCCGAAAAGCTGTTACCCCCCTTTCGATGAACCATTCGTTAGTCTGGTCTCTCAACAGATACCCATCCGATATGGTTGCACCTGTGGCTCGGCTATCTGCGTCATTGGGACACGCAAGCCTCCCCACCGCGGCAAGGTCACATGGTTCATAGAGGAGGACAGTCTATATATTCAACATAATATTCAACCGCTTGCCACCACATACCCCACCTAGTTAGAATCGGCTTAGGCGGCAATGGAATCTCTGGGTACATTTCTTTCAAAAGATGAACTCTTCTATGGGCTTTGAGAAAAAAAATTTTCACTGAAGAAATCAATAAATCTACTTTGGGGTAACTACCACTTCTGCCACACGATGAAAGGCATGTGCTATACATGTTAAATGAGTCATCTTAGGATATACAACACATACTGCTTCTCCGGCTTTTATCATATAAAGTGCGGCATCGCTAATAAAAAGTAACACTTTATTATACTTATACCCATAGCCTCATTGAACAGTTTTGCTACAGTTTTGTTATCGCACTTTTCTAGAACATCACAGTGTAAGAGAATCCGTCTACAACAATCTTCGCTTAACAAACCAATGATTACGTTGCCAATTAGCCTGCTTTCTGTGTTGTCTCATCAATGGAAACCCAAATTGGACCGTCTTTAATCTCTTGCCTTATCTTCCGAACAGTTTCATCGTATATGGCTGAACAGTACGTTTTTCTGAACGTTGACTCATCCGGGATGGATCATTTAGTATATTTCTCGAGGAATTCCCTGAAGCACTGATTATTCAGTTTGAAGAGAGGTATGTCAGCAGAGATGAGAGCACAGCAGAGATGAGAGCACGACAGAGATCGGTGTTGAACTCGGACGTTACACTGGAAGTTGCTGGTTGTGTCAGAAACAACTGTCTCTGCTTGGAATCTCGTTGTTTGTTAGCCTGGTGTTTAATGGTTGAAACGTGCTGTTGCACAAGGAACCTTTGAGTAGATGTCACTGTACAATGACAGAAATTACAAAAAATATCTTATTGTCAGTTGATACACCATCTTCTTTAAATTCTGATACGTAACTTTTCAATTTTAAACTGGTTGACTGAGCTACTTTAGGCATATTGTAACAACGTTAATGTCTTCAATGAATATCAATATACAACTAAACACACTGAACGTACAAGAACGCTATGATCCGTCTCACTGCTAATTCAAACTGTGAATGACTGGTAGTGAACTACATGGAGTTATTAAGCAATCAAAGGGAATGCCCAAATTACGAACTAATCCGGAAACCACTAGCACAATGTCGATGAATGAGATTTCCCTAGTTATGAAATTATGGCACAGACACAGTCGATGTTATATAATGCAGCTTATCAGTGCTGCAAGTGTGATTCAGATAGTCACGGTACTGACCGGCTGATCTCCACCACTTCCCACCTCAACCTCTCTCACTCTTCGCACTGCTTATCAGTTTATTTTATCAGCCCAGATGTGGACAGGTGTGATAATGTCCTGCACACCAGTAAAATATTAATTTTTCAAATATAGATTTTTAATTTATTTCTCCATTATTGAGAGGACTGCTAATTTAATATAATTTAATACTTCTTAGCCGAAATATGGACTATATTGATTTTAATGACGAAGAATATGGAACATATGTGCTAAACTCCAAAATAGGGAAAAATATGGAAAATGAATACTCCATTTTTCAACTCCACACGACATGATTCGTAAAGATAATGCAAAATATAATTCACTAGCTGATGTACCCGTGCTTCGCTATGGAATTCTACATTGTATACAGAATTGTAAGTTAGGTTGAGTACACGTTGTGAGCAAGACTGTATTAAATTGCATAGCTCTTAACGTTGCCCTGGAAACGCGACAGAGAAATCACCAAACGTCTTTTCTCATATGAAGACTGCGTTAGGGAATTTTCATTGTAATCGTAGGCCTGCTTGCCTACCATCAGTCACAATCAGGTTGGGAATTGCATTATAATGGTAGACACTCACTCTCCAACTGCCTTTTACATCCTCAGAAAGACTGTCTTAGTGGTTTTCCCAACTGAAATGAACATAGGTCAATACAATGACGTCAGTAGGAATGGCGCGAGTAATAGCAATGATCTGTCAGATGAAATACTCGATCAAATGAAAAACCACACACTTTCTCACTTTTAACGGACAGTACTACGCTGCCGATCTAAGAGTCCAAAGTTCCAGAACTGGAATGACCAGACCGCAGACAGCCGTGATCCGTGAACACCCTTAGTCATTTTTCGTAGGGGTGGGTGTGTGTGTGTGTGTTTGAATAGTAGAGAGTCCCAGCGCAAAAGCTATGCCCTTTTACTAACCTGTTTCCTAGGAGTACCCAATGAGTCGGAAAAATCTCAATTCACTACACTGGCGGCGGAAAAATCTATCTGATGCAATTTTTCCTCCAAGCCAGAGGGGAAACCCCCTCTTCACTGCTAATTTTGAATAAAATGGATGTAGAATTTAATAAAAGTGAAGAGGAAGAAGCTCTTTTTAAGAAACGGCTCTTTTCAGGGTTGAATTGAGTTATTTAGTGAATTGTGGTGCTGTAATTTGGAATATGCCTAAATTGTAATTCTAGACCAGGTCATACTACTACTACTACTACTACTAAGTGAGCCTCTGCCTTAAGAGTGCACACTGCTCATTCAAAACAGCGCATTAGAGTAGGGCTGGAATAGCTGGAATACTATGATGAACCAGTGAGTTACGTACTAACAGTACGATATCAGATCACCACAAACAATGGTCAATGTAATGTTATTTTTGATCAATGTTATGCGCTTTCAATATTGTAGGCCTTCATATTTACTTTTATTCCGACTCTGAAATACCACTCTTATCATAGTACGGTAAAATTTATTAAAACATAAATGATCGGAAATTGTATTCTCTATAAATTTGTTATGTAGTACGTTTCAATAGGACCAATAACGTAGGTATTTAAAAATTAAATTTTAGGCACCTTCCGCTAAACTACAATTTCATACAGGGCGAATAAAATTGTTTATAACTTAGACTGTAGTTTCTTATTCACCGACTCTACATACCGACTTTCATTAAATTCTGTTAAACCATTTTCTCGTGGCTCGGTGTTGATATGGACTTGGCGACAAAAATACAAATTCATGAATATCTGTGTTATCAAAGCCGGTACGGTAACAATGTATGACATAAATGATCGGAAATTTAATTCTATATAACTTTAGTTATGTAGTATTTATCGATAGGACCACTAATAATATAAATATTTTAGAATTTAAATTTAGGCCTTCCCCTAAACTACTATTTCACTCGGCACGAGTAAAATGATTTATAGCCTAGATTGTAGTGGCTCATACCCCAACTTCACATACTGATTTTCATTAAATTCTCTTCAGCCGTTTTCTCGTGATGCATGTACATACATACATACATACATACATACATACATACATACATACATACATACATACACAGACAGACAGAAATTACAGAAAAGTAAAAAGTGCATTTCCTTGTTACTATGGTCATGACCAATACAGAAATACCATTCTTTTCAAATTCTGAGCAATGTAAGACAAAACTCTTATTTTATATATATAGATTTTAGCTTCCTAAAGGGATAGAGTATTTACACATAAATCAGTTCCCTGCTCATGTTATTATAGTGGAGGATAGTGCTGTGTGTGGTATGTGTTGCACGGATGTCGGAGACAGCACAAACACATGTCCCTAAGCCACAGGAATTAATCATTTAAGGTTAAAATTGCCGACCAGCCGGGAATTGAACCCGGGGCCCTCTGAACCGAAGGCAACTACGCTGACCATTCAGCCAAGGAGCCAGACAACATACTGAAGTTTAAAATATTCAGACAGGATGCATCTAGAACTGTGATCAGAATCAGTTTAACTATGGGATTTCATGCAAAATAACACTGTCCAAAAAGGGAGACAATGATTCCAAAGGGATGATTCAACCACTTGATAGCAAAACATACCGCTTCACAATAAATATTAAAATGTCAATGGATGATTGTTTAGCAAACAAACTTTGTACCATATATGCTTCCAAGGACAAAATTGAAAATTAAGCATAATGTGGCAAGAGAAAATGAACAAGTGTCCATCAAACAATTTTGTGGGAGTGAGTGTGGGAGGGAAGATGACAAAAAAGACGTTTCTTGTGTCAGTTTTGAATATACATCTGACAAATTACTCTTAATTTGTGATTTCTGGTTTGCACACTAAGACAAAAAACTTACTTCAGGAGGCCTTCAGGAAGATAATTTAAAAATTATTCCACTAAAAACTATGAAATATGTTCCACCCCTACATATTTACTACTTTCGGACAATGTAAAGTTGATACAAGGAAGGTGATAAGACTACATAAAAGTGCATTCCAACATACCCCAGCCAAAACTACATGACAATATTCATTCTGAAAATGCATTTCTTGATCAAAGAAATCAACTATCTGCAGAGACCTACAGATCGATACTTCATTACACATGGCAGAAAAGCTTATTATCATAATCGTAAACTTGTGCAGAAGTTCAAAAGTATCACTGACATACCTTTCAACACTAATGTTTTTTGCGAGTCTGCATTCTGTTAGAGTACTAATGTTGCATTTATTAAGTGTGAATTCTGCGGTAATTTCATGGCTTTGATCATTTTACAGAACATGCATTAATTTTAGGCACTTGCACATCCTGACCATTCATAATGGAATTAGACAAGCCAACAGACCAGTGTACATAATTCTTTTCTTGCAGATCTCTTCAAAAGCTTAATACTGGCCCTTGTCACCAGAGACCTCTACTGGTCAACTGTGGAGTTTTACTGAAAAAACAAGCACTCAAAAAGTATATAAATGACTTGTAACTGAAGTTTGCTGCAGGTTCATCTAAATCATCAGTGTATTCATTTTAAAATTTTAATTATCATATCATGTCGTCTATCTTGTACCATTAGGGGCTGATGACCTTAGATGTTAGGCCCCTTTAAACAACAAGCATCATCATCAAATCATCTAAATCAGCATCATCCTTCAATTAAATTCACTATAGAGATGGAGTTGGACGGATGCCTTCCTTTCTTGGATGTTCTAGTGAGAAAGAAACAGGGCGGCTCCTTAGGGCACACCGTCTATCGTAAGCCTACCCATACAAATCGCTATCTCCATGCAGATTCTCACCACCATACAGCACAAAAACAGGACATTCTCACGACATTCACCACAAAGGCGAAATGAATTTGTGAGCCATCAAATATCCAGAATAAGATGGACACATTCAAAGTTACATTCAAGGGTAATGGTTACAACAATGTACAGATTCATAGAGCCCTGCATCCCAGATGGACGACTAAGCAAGATTCACAATACGAAGAACACAACAAGGTTCAAGACACAGAAGTGAAAAGACGTAACAGGTGTATACAGATTATGAAAGTGTGATCCATAGCACATAGCCTCGAGTGAATCATCTAGTGATGAGGAGAGTCCTACCTTCCTTTCATCCACAATACCACAGCTTAAACTGCCCAGGTCCTCCTCAAGCATAATATAAAAACCATGTTTGGCACCATTATAAAAATTGTTCACAGTTTAGGTAAAAGCAAGGACAAATGTCCCCACTATTACCCTCTGGTGTGTACAAAATTCCCTGTACTTGGTCAAACATGCCAGTCCACTGGTAATCGCATCAAGAACACCAAAGAAATATCTGTCCCAACCAGCCAGAAAAGTCAGCAATAGCTGAGCAGGCCCTATTAACAGGTCACGATGTCTTGTTCCAAGATCATGATGATGATGATGATGCTTCTTGTTGTTTAAAGGGGCCTATCATCGAAGGTCATCGGCCCCTGTTCCAAGATGTTCGAGCTCTTACCTACACTAAACATTACAGTTCTATGATTATATTGGAAGCTCTGGAAATATGTGGTTGCCAGCCATTAAGGATTTACGTAGGTAGTTCTGTTACCTGTGCTTTCATTATTGTTATTTTGTTTCAGTGTTTTCCAAATTGGACTCTCCTCATCACTAGATGGTTCACTCGAGGCTATGTGCTATGGGTCATGCTGTCATAACCTGTATACACCTGTTACGTCTTTTCACTCCCGTGTCTTCATCCTCGTTATATTACGTCCTTCCCCCCACCTCTGCCGCCTAACTCTCACTCATTTTTCTTGTTTATCTGCTACACACTTTTCTTTCCATCTTCAGCTCTATTTGATTTTTCTTATCCTGTCAATCTTTTGTTGCCCCTTTTTCAATTTTATTTATTTCTTCTACCACATTCGTCCCTGATTTGTCTGATGACCTTGCCATTCACTTCGCACGCACATACAATTAAACAAGAAACATCTTAATTGGAGATAGGATGGTGTCGCCACCTCCCACTCGGGAGGCTAGTGCACAGTGAGCCAGCCATCTAGTGACGAACGAGAGTACCACTTCCTATACAACAACGGTAAAGCATTCTTAAATTCAAACCTTTGTTATTAGTGAAGTCTTGCTCGTGAACAGACAAGATTTTCTTCAGAAGATGCGAAGCAAAGTTCTCTACGAAACATAAAGAATTTCACCTTGTTTTCTGATATAGCAAAATCCCAAAAGCTTATTATCACGTCTTCATCTGTTTCGTTTGTGACTGACACTGTTACTTCAGACCTGCAACAAGACTGTTCTAAAAGCTGACAAAATCAAACCACCACTCCGTATTGCAGGAAAAAGAAAGCAGGAAACCCCACTGTTAAGGACATATTCAGTCATCAGGCTCATATAATATTGATAGTGGTAACTGTGTGATAATTACTCAATAACAAATGTTATACCTCATATTTTTGTGGATGTGAAGAAGTGTGTTACATATAATTATTTCAGGCAAGAACTGGGGCACAGGCTCAGAGATTTGAAAGAGAAAAATGGTTCTATTCCAGCATTAAGCTAACAAACTGAGGGAAAACAATAATTTGGACTATCAGTGAAATTAGCTATGGTCTACATATGAATCATTTTTACTTCCCAGTCCTATCATATACTCAACTATAAAAGTGAGTAAAAAAGAGAATACCAGGCGAGTTGGCTGTGTGGTTAGGGGCGTGCAGCTGTGAGCTTGCATCTGGGAGATAGTGGGTTCAAATCCCACTGTCAGCAGCCCTGAAGATGGTTTTCCGTTGTTTCCCATTTTCACACCAGGCAAATGCTGGGGCTGTACCTTAATTTTTTTTTTGCTAGTTGCTTTATGTCGCACCGACACAGATAGGTCTTATGGCGACGATAGGACAGGAAAGGGCTAGGAGTGGGAAGGAAGCGGCCGTGGCCTTAATTAAGGTACAGCCCCAGCATTTGCCTGGTGTGAAAATGGGAAACCACGGAAAACCATTTTCAGGGCTGCCGACAGTGGGGTTCGAACCTACTATCTCCCGAATACTGGCCGCACTTAAGCGACTGCAGCTATCGTGCTCGGTGTACCTTAATTAAGGCCACGGCTGCTTCCTTCCAACTCCTAGGCCTTTCCTCTCCCATCGTCGCCATAAGACCTATCTGTGTCAGTGCAACGTAAAGAAAAAAAAAGAGTATGTAGTCCATAGGAAAAACTCGTGCCATAAAGGACTTCAGGTAAAAATCGTCGCAGAATAAGCAGTTCTCCTTGATCCATAATAAGCGAGAGCAATGATAAAATTATAGTTATTTAATTTACTGAAAACATACTTATTTCTTGTTCATACTGAGTGGTAAATTCAACAGCAAAACACTGCTACCGTATTTTTCTGTTCCATTTTTTTAAAGTTATAATGAAGGAATCTTCTTACAGCGTCTGACCCAGCTATTTCACTATCTGAAATACTTTAGTGTATCCAAAGGCATTCTAAAAATATGCAATGAAACTCCTCTCTTTCATTTTCAGATAGATAGATACACTTTTCTTATAACCAATGGTATTGTATACTGTCATTAGTTTTGTGAATGACTTCAATTATATGGGTCTAAGACTGGGATTAGTGCCAACCTATCACATGCCAGCAATATGTATGTGGAATATCTGGGATTAAAATCTTACATTCCAAAATTGTAAAGCTCCTGAATCTACAGCTCCTCCTGTGTTACAGCAGTGGCCACATAAAATGACAAGTGATATTAGTGAAGTGGTTACTTGAACACAAGATGGAAAACTAAGTACATTTCAACTGCTAAAAGTATCTTCATATTATCTTCAGCACAATTCAATGACAAAGTTTTCAGACATTTCTCTTAAACAGACATAGGCTACAAACATGTTTTTGGCAAACATAACATTATTTTAGATATGATAATAAGCTATTGGGGTTTTGCTGTGTCATAAAACCAAGGTGAATTTCTTTACATTTAGCTAATAAGTCTTTGTTGTGAACAGACAAGACTTTCTTCCGAAGACGCAAAGAAAAGTTCTCTGCAAAACGTACAGAATTTCACCTTGTTTTCTTGACATGGCAAAAGCCCAAAAGCTTATTATCATGTCTATAAGTACGTGCTGTGAAAACATAAATCTAAATAGTAAAATTATTTATATCTGCATATCTACACTAGAAAATATTATAACTAAATTAATATCAAATCAAAACTATAGTATTGATTGCTAAGAGAAATATGATATTCTTCCATAAGATATATGACAAACTTACTTCATTATATAAAGTGACTTTCGCTTCAATAGGACATTAGCAGTTATTTCTTTCTGCTTGTGATGTGCAAGACGCATAACACAGTCAGTCAGAAGACTCAAACCAGCTATTGTGTTACCACAGAACTAGAAAGAAAAGAAATTCTTACAATACACGTATAAGACTGATATTCAAAAAGAGAATAAATAAAAAATAAATATATACCCTAACACTATCGATGTGTGGCTTGATGTAGCCCTCTTCAGTTAGGTCCAACACGTGAACAAGTTTAAGTTGAGGAGTCCCAGGCGGGAAAGCTATGTTTCGTACACGGTCTAATATTATTGTATTGCTCTTATTCCACTGGAGACGCTCAGTTTCTCGATATCCATGTATAGCCTGAAAAATTACTAATGCTACAATAACAAAGTAGTTTAATAGCCAAAACTGTAACCTACAATACTACATCAACTTATCCTAGAACAAACTGCAGACACTATACTTTCATGTACTCAGGTAGTTGGTCATACCATCTGAACTACTGGCAACAAGTTTTGATATTTTTAAAACAAAATGTGTCATTAAATACCCTCAACACTTGAAACTTTGGAGTAAAATTTTAAAATTATAAAATTTAACTCTGGATTGCTATAGCAAATTTCTAGACATTCCATTGTTACAGTCGGAATAATCACAACATCAGAGCCAATTTTAAGAATGCATACATACATACATTACATGAGTTGGGAAACAACTGAGTAAAAGTTATTAAATTACTTGTAACAAATACATTTTTAGTCCTTTTTTATTTTAATCATTACTTTTCACAAAATGTTATTTCTCCTCATAATATTTTCCTCAAAATAAAATTGTAATTGTTGCATTCCATTAACCAATATACTGTATATCACAACAAGAGTTTGACAACTGTGGAACAGTTTGGAGCCCCAGCACTCACATGGCTTCATGTCAAGGGTATAAAGCCAAGGATACGGTGTGCACTCAATCATTTATTCATAGCTTGCTGTCGTTACTGGTTGAGATTTAGATAATTGTGTACCACGACACTGTGAGTTTGCACATTGTCAATATGGAATCTCCATTCCCCAATTTGAATAAATATTTTGAATTAGCTGGCTCTGAAAAATAATGAAAACATGAGAGCGAAATGCAGGCTTTGACTGAGAGCAATCATTTTGAATGGTCAAAGGCATCAAATTTAGTCTCTGTTAGTGATGATAGCCACTAAATATCTCTATGCTAAAAGACAAAATGAAGTAATATCATCTTCCTTGCAAATTTCCAATCATTCCAGCCCCATATAAAATGAAGTGGCAGCGATTTCCTAATGACTGGCATACTGTGACATAACTAATTTTAATTTTACTGATTACTTGTTGAAAAAGTAATTTTTAATTGTAATGAGTAAAATCATTCTCAAGTAACTGTAATTCAGCCCAGTTACTTTTATTTTATACCCATAACTGCACACATACATACCAGGCAAACCCATAAAGTCAGATTGGATAAGCCATTAAACAGGAATGAAATCACACACAATGGATTCTACACACATTCCATTAACTTTCTAAATAGCTTCCATTATTATACACAAGTTGTGAAGGTAGTGTGCAGGCAGGTACATTCATGAAGAAACACAGCACTGATAGCCAGCGTCACAACTTGTGTTTTCGACTGCACAATGCAGTTCTTTAAATACCCCACACTACAGAAGGTCCTTTGGGAACCCTAGGGACGATGTTTGAAGGGTAATTAGCTTATGAATAGCCATGTCTCCACCAACGATCATGCTCAATTGGAAAGCCAGCCAGACAACATAATTTCCATTGCAATAGACCTTATTGCATGTCTATCTTGTCCCACTCCTCCTGACAGGCTTTCCAGAGGTCACTGATAGTAACTAAGGTACACATATGCTTCATCTAATGTCACCAAATTTTTCCACCTGTCCCCTGTCATACAGTTTTCTTGCGTTAGTGCGACGTTCCAAAATGTGACGAGGCAACAGCTTGTGAACTAAGCGCTTATGCCACTCTTCTAATTGCAGGTCCTTATTGATTACGGTGTTAACTGTTCGAAACTGACATCCCCAACCTATGTGCGAGTCTTTTGGGGGGCAGGGGTACCATGTGAGACAAGGGCCTTCATTTTCCTCACCACTTCTGGTGTACGGTTGGTGACTGGTCGTGGATTTGCCTGTTATTTCCTTTCTGGAATTAAGCCAAGTCAGCCTTTGACTTTTTTATTCAATACAGCACTGATCCTGTTCTTTGATATCAAGAAATCACGCTTCTTGCACATTCCTTGGATTGCAGAATAGCTACATTTAGCATCGGAAAGAGCTGTTATGTAGCCCTCCCAGGAAGGTTCAATCCACTTTGGCATTGTTGCAGCTAATGTCACGAAACTACACACATACGCGCGCGCGCGTTCTCAGTTCTAACGTGAATCATCGCTCCCTGTGAAATAAAACTACAGAATTTCATCTTTTTGGTGGTGATCTGCACCTATATTCTGTGGACTCCTGTGTCATTTCAGTGTTTCTATTACATCTATATCTAACCACCTGTAATGATATTGTTCATTATTTCATCTATCTCAATGTACTGTCAGAAAGGTTAATTCAGTCAAGCAATCATTCATTGATCTGTATTTATGGCTGTCACCCAGGTAGCTGATTCCCTATCAATTGTTTAACAATACTCTTCTTAAAGGATTTCAAAAAAACTTGGAATTTATTTAATAATTCCATTTATGAATTATAACAATCTCCAATTCCTCTTCCTGTAAATGAATATTTACCCCAGTTTGTCTTTTTGAATTCAAACTTTATCTTCATATTATGAGCTTTCCTACCTTTAAGAGCCCCACCCAAGCTCATTCATCTACTAATGTCGTTCCATGCCATCTCTTCACTGACAGCTCAGAACAGACCAATTAGGGTGGCGTGCACCATCTTGGAGTAAATTACTACGGAAGTAGCATTTACTAAAGAAGTCCATACTACAGAAGTAAATTACTATGGGAGTTATTTACTCCGGAAGTAACGTCGAAGAGTTGAAGTACAATTTACTCTTTTAGTTACTACTATAGAAGTAGCGTTCATTACTCGCAGAGTAGTTGTGTTCATGTATCTTCTTTAAAGAAATGTAAATGGATAAGGTTATGGTGCGATAGGAAATGGGGGAAAAACTTAAGCGAAAAAGATAAATGCTTGTTAATAGAGATAATTACAGTCTATGCAAAGGATATAGGTTGTAAGAAACACAACATAAAGATGCTGGATAAGAAAATAAATTCATGGAAAACCGTGACAGAAGAATTCAATGCTTCGAGTGACAGAAAATGCAGTGAAGAGCAAGTTAAGATTCTGTGGAAGTGGGAAGGACTTAAAAGCGAAGGCGGAAGCAAAACAGAAAGTCATGGACACGCGGGAAAAATTAAAACTGATGGTGGTTTCTTCATACAGATCGCCTACATCCACAGCGAAATTTTCCCATTTTTCACAACAGGCAAATGCTGGGTCCGTAATTTAAGACCACAGCCGCTTTCCAATCTCTAGGCCTTTCCTACCCTATCGTTGCCAAAAGACCTATCTGTGCCGGTGCGACGTGAAGCAATTTGAAAAAAAAGATAAATACTTTTTTCGATTTCTGAAAATTTCACCGTTGTCACCGAGAGGGCAAAAAATGGGAATATGCATGCAGTCACAGTCAATTGCACCCACGGTGTGTGGAAACCTGCCAACGCGAAGAATATCCTTTCATTTTCCGAACAACAATCATCATTTGCAGGCGTACCTACCTCTCACCCTCAACTACTGCTTTAACCACGCGATGAAATATACGGCCAGCAATTGTGCGGTAAACGTTGATCAGATCACCGGCAACTGTACTGAAATGTTCCGGTACAAAACACTCGTAGGGCACACAGCAACTGTAATTTAAGAGATACAAGAAGATTAAGACAGGAATTCAGCTGTAGGTGATCTCCAAGTTGATTTAGAAGGGAAGTAAAGGATTCCTTCCCAAGACCAAAAACGTTCCTGAAACTCTCCGCGTGCACATCATACGGCTCTCGCCTTTCACGCACTGTAGGCCTATGCACTATTACATTTCCCATCGTTTTCTGCGTTGAGATAGTCAATGTAATCTAAGTAATCCATAAACACGTCTGAAACGTCTTTCCTCTCATATACGGCAAGATATTATCATTAGTCAACCAGTCTAAACTTAGCTTACTCCATGCACGACGTGAAAGTAAATTCTAACCTATATTCGTGCGTTATTTACTTCTTTAGTAATATACTACAAGATGGTGCTCTCAACATTTTACTCTTGTAGTAATTTAGTCCAGGAGTATCTGAAAGGACTAAAATACTTCGGAAGTAATTTACTCTCGCATGGAAGTCGCCGAATGCTGACTTCAGGAGTACTTTACTACAGAATTAGAACTTAGTCTTGGCTGGCGCATGCCACCCTTAGTTGAGTAGCTTGTCTCCTTACTCCCAAATCTTCCCAACCCAAGGTTTGTAACACTACTCCTTTGTTGGAAGTCACCCAGAACAAATCGTGCAGCTTTCCTTTGGATATTTCCAAGTTCTTGTACAAAGTAATCCTGGTGTGCACTCCATACACAGGAACCAAATATTAAATGGGGTCTTATCAGAGACTTATACATTTTCTCTTTACATCCTTACCATAACCCCTACATACCTTCGTAACAGAGATCTGTAACCTTTATTTACAATCTCGTTAATACGGTTACCCCAATCGTGATCTGCCTAATAACAACACCAAGGTAATTACAGTGATCCCCGTGAGGTACATTTACCCCATCAACACAGCAATTGAAACTGAAAGGACTTTTTCTCTTGTTGAAGCTTACAACTCGACTTTACATCCTGTTTACCATCATACCATTGTCTGCTGACCACCTCACATTGCCAAGGTCCTTTCATAGTTGCTCACAACTCTATATAGTACAACAACAAGTGCAAAAAGCTTTATCAGTGATTCCAGTTTTTTACTCATATGATTTGAACACATGAGAAAACATAAAGTTCCAATAATACTGCCTTGTGAGGCACCCCGCTCCACCCCCACCTCTTAAACATTACAGGATCAGATAATGGTTCACAACACTCTAATTCTCCGAGTTATCAATTCTAGAAATATAAACACCCATTCATCCACACTTTTGTCTAGTACAAAACCCCTCATTTTTATCAGTAGTCTCCCAGGATCTATCCTACCAAAAGCATTAGATGGGTCAACAGCGATACAGTCCACTTGACATCCTGAATCTAAAATATCTGCTATATCTTGCTGGAATCCTACAAGTTGAGCCTCGCTGGATAACATTTCGTAAACACAAAATCCCTTCTATCAAATCAGTTAGTAATTTTGCAAAGGTCTCTAATATAAATAGAAAGAATGCTTTTCGAGAGCTTACAAGCAAGCAACACAGGTCAAATTGTCTGGCCTGCAACTATCTGGTTTATGTTTAGTAACCTTTCCTTTGTACACAGAAGCTAGTATAGCAACTCTCTTTCATTTGGTATAGCTCCTTCAAGCAAACTCTAATTGAATAACTATTTCAGATACTGCACTATATCACATCCCATTGCCTTTAGTATATCTCCAGAAATCTTATCAATCCCAGATGCTTTTCTAGCTTCCAATTTCTGTACCTGTTTGGAAATGTCTTTTATATCCTAGACAAATTTAAATATTTTGCCAGTATTAGTAACCTCCTCTACCTGGACATTATTCTTATATCCATTTGTTTAACGTTGCACCGACGCAGATAAGTCTTATGGCGATGATGGGATAGATAAGGCCTAGGAGTGGGAATGAAGCGGCCATGGCCTTAATTAAGGTACAGCCTGGTGTGAAAATGGGAAACCACGGAAAACCATCTCCAGGGCTGCCGACAGCGGGGCTCGAACCCACTATCTCCCGGATGCAAGCTCACAGTTGCGCGCCCCTAACTCTATGGCCAACTCGCCCGGTTTACATACTGCTGACTGAATGCTTCTGCCTTCTGAAAGTCCTCATATATTCAGTACACCCCCCTTGTTCGTTAATGATCCCTGGAATATACTTCCTGGAAACTGTTTCTTCCTTAAAGTACCTATACATACCCTTCCAATTTTTCCCTAAAATTCATAAGACTGCCAATTATATTTGCCATTATGTCATCCTTAGCTGACTTATTTTACTAAATTTGATTTCCTAGCAAGTTCCCTCAATCTCTTCTTACTTCCACTAGCATTCCTTACTCCACTTCTTTCTAACCTGGCACTCCTTTATCTCTTCCTTTCTCTGTTATAATATAGCAGGCCTTTACCATTCCATACCACCTTTAAAAGGTACACACCAGATTTCGCACTCGTCAAGTGCCCTAAATCCATCCCATAGGATGTTTATATTTTTATTTAACATTTTCATCAAAATTACTTTTTTTTAAAACTTACTTATCCCTACCTTATCAACCATATGGTACTGCCTAAAAGTCCTACTTTTACAACCTTCCCTTCTATCTCATTTATTTTAAACTACAAGAAAAACAGTTTTGTGCTCACTTATACAGTTTATCACTTCAGTTTCTTTATAGAGCTCACCATCAAGTCTAGAATATTTTTCTCACTAGTTGGTTTCATTACTTTCTGATTCAGATGTCCTCAGATTAACTTATTTACCATTTTTTTTGGTCATTTCTGTCATTCGCATTACCTTCCCAGCTGACATTTGGTAGACTGAGATCACCCACTACAATAATGTTCCTTTCTGCATCTTTCCCCACATAGCTCATTATTTTACAACATAATTTTGCATCAGCGTCACCCCTTCCAGTTCTGTACACCTGAAGAACATCAAGAAATATCAAGTTGCCTATCATCTTTAGAGATGAGCCTTACACCTAGATTTTCAATCTTTTCATCATTAACTTTTTCATAGCTTACAAATTCTTCATTCACCAGGATGAATATTGTATCCTGCCTATGATAAACACTCCAGTTCCGTGAAAAAATTTCCACATCCATAATATCATTTCTCAGCCATGATTCTACTACTACTTCTATGGGTTTTACCAAACCTGTGGGGTCACAAGTGCGAACTGTATCAAACATGTGGATATGGCCTTGTTTTACGGCCAGATGCCTTTCCTGACACCAACCCTCTATGGAGTGATGTAATCACAATTGTGTGTTCCTGTGGTAGTTGGTAGTGTGGTGTGTTGTCTGAATATGAAAAGGAGAGTGTTGGAACAAACACAAACAGCCAGTTCCTGAGCCAGAGGAATTAATCAGAACGTAATTAATATCCCTGACTTGGCTGGGAATCGAACCCGGGACCCTTTGAACCGCAAGCCTCAACAATGATCATTCAGTCAAGGAGTTGGACTTAGTCAAGATTCAACTCCTGTTACAATATCTGGTAATTATATATGTATTCCTACCTGTTAGTCCCATTTCCTAATATGGGGTCAGAGATGAGATGAGTTGAAACTTTTATGGCACATTTATATGGCCAGATGCCCTTCCAGACACTGTTCTCCGCTGAAGTGCTATTGAAGATGTAGTGAATAATGGTGAATAAAACTGGGTACAGAGGTGGAAGGAATCGGCTGTGGCCTATGAAATGTCCCAGCATTTGCCTGGAAGTGAAAAAGGGAAACCACAGAAATATCTGTTAATTACTTAATTCTATTCCTTTCTTTATAGTCATTCTACAGTTTTACACTAACAACTTGTTATCCTTACTTAATTTCCAGCTCCCTGCACTCTCATAACTGCTTCCTAGTCCAGCCCATTTCCCCAAACATTCCTTCCTTCTAAACAAACCCACTAACGTAATTGTACCATTGCAGTTCAAGTGAAGGCCATCTGAGTGCAGATCC
The DNA here is from genome assembly GCF_040414725.1 of Anabrus simplex. Lineage (NCBI taxonomy): Eukaryota > Metazoa > Arthropoda > Insecta > Orthoptera > Tettigoniidae > Anabrus > Anabrus simplex. The sequence goes on along the minus strand of NC_090266.1, from coordinate 320,263,046 downwards.
CTATCTCCTACGATCTATAAATCTCACTCCCTATTTCCTACATACCCACTTGATAGTCTCATATAATCCCTGATCACCCTCCAGTCAATATTCCTCCTACACTGTATCTCTGCTTCCTCAAACTTCTCCATCACTGTCATAACCAGATCTGACACATCCCCAGCTATGTACCTATTCCCGTTTGACTTGTATTGGTGTTACCAACATGGAAATTTATCACCTTCGCTTTATCCTTCTACTTTCCTCACTATCTGCCTTAGCCTAATTCCTGGATAACACTCTACCCTACTTCCTTTCCTTCCGCACACTTCCCCTACATGACTAACAATAGTCACTGATGACCAGAGCCTCAATCCCACTCATGTCATTAAATCCCCTCACCTCTTGGTCTTCCTTAACTTTCCTGATGGCTGCAAAACCTACTTCCTCCTCTCTTCTCTCTCACAACCCTGTTCAACCTCCCTCTTCCTATCCTCTACTCTACCTTTCCCTTTCTCCTTGCCTCACCTGTCATCTGTAATATTTCCCTGCTCCCCATCTTCCCTCTGTTGTTCTACCTGCAGTGATTCATTCTGATTCCTCACCAATACTTCTTCTGAACTCACTCCCTGATGAGAACCCTTAGACTCATTTTTCTTCACCTTCAAACATTAGTTTACCTGTCTTCCAACTCTTCACCCCTTTCCTCCCCTCCCTCTTGCCTACCTACCATGCCCTGTACCTTGATTAACCTTAATGCCTGTCATCTGCTTAAATCCTAATTATCTCCTCTTCCTTCATACTCCTTTATGGTCACTCACACTCACAGTCCCTACACCTGATTCCCTCAGCCATTCTTTTATTTTCTTCACAGAAATATGAAATAATATAAAAATATCAACAGAAATAAAATAGCATATTCTATGATTAAATATACTGTACAGGCAGAAAGAAATTTGGTACATTACACAAGGATTTCATGACAACAAAGCAAGCAAGATATTAACTGATAAAACAACTACACTACAACTCTACTGAGGCATACCGTATTTCACGGCATAATCGTCGCACTTTTTATACCAAAATTTTCGAAAAAAATTGTAGGGTGCGACCATTATAGATGAATATTTAATACCAGTATTTGTATTACTCAAAAAATGTATTTATAACTAAATTGTATTTGATACAAATTTAAGATGCATGTAATACTCGCGTTTATACATCAAAATAATTAAAATAGTCTAAAACAAAATTCATAATTTTTCGCAACAATTCGGCGAACGTTTTTCCAACCTGAAAATAAAAATGAACGTATTAAGTTAATTTGTTATTAATTTGAGTATTAAAGTTAAAATATTAATTACTCTTGCAAAAAATTATCGCTTTGTTGTGAAATGCGGACTTACCGGTACGCAATTTATTCCAAATCTTCGGTGTCGCTATCGCAGGTTTCGCTATCTGATGCGCCATCCTCACCTCTGTTAATACCAGTATCAGATTCTTCGTCTCCCTGCCACACTGTGTCATCTTCGGAACCGTCTAGTGCATTCGAAATCCCAGTCCTTTTGAAGCTCTTGGAGACTAGTTCAGGTGGTATAAGATCCCAACTCTTCTTCACCCACGAGCATAACAAGTCCAAGGGTGGACGCCTGATATTTTCGGCGGGCGTCAATTGCTGATCGCCGCTCATCATCCACTCGTTGTAAAATCGACGTAAGTGGTCTTTAAAGGGTTTATTAACACATACGTCTAGTGGCTGCAAAGCAGATGTTAGGCCACCAGGAATGACTATCTGTCGTGTCTTATTTGTAGTGAGAATTTGCTTCACTTCGTTCACGAGGTGACCTCGGAAACTATCTAAAACAAGCAGAGCTGGTTGTTTTAGTAGTGCACCAGGTCTTCTATTCCACACAGTTTTAACCCAGTCCAGCATGAGTTCTACGTCCATCCAACCCTTTGGTTGCACTCGTACATGAATTCCACGGGGAAACTGTATATTCTTAGGCATCGTTTTCCTCTTGAAAATGATGTAAGGCGGCAACTTTCTCCCGTCAGCTGTAATGGCTAGCATTGCCGTGCATCGCAACTTCTCACTACCGCTGGTTTTCATTAATACACTCCGTGATCCTTTTAGCGCAATAGTGCTGTTGCGAGGCATATCAAAAAAGATTAGAGTCTGATCGGCATTACCGATTTGAGAAAGCAAGTACGAAGTTTCCTTGCGCAAACGTATGACAAATCGGTGAAAATTTACAATCTTGTCCGTGTAATCAGCAGGCAACTTTTGGCTTAGTGTTGTTCTCCTTCGCACTGACAGATTGTGTCGTCGCATGAACCCCTTAATCCACCCACGAGTCGCCTTAAACTGAGTTACCGGTATGTTGTGTTTGCGCGCTACCTCCTGTCCCTTAATGTGTAACATTTCATATGATACACTGCAGCCATTGTTACGTATTTCACTGACGTACCTAAACACTTCTTCGTCAATTATAGAAAACATCCCTGTTTTAGGACCTCTAAACGCGCGTCTAGAAGGGTTTGTGCTTTTTAGCTTGTTTTTTTACTTTCTGCCAGTCACGCACCAACTTTTCACTCACAGAAAATTTTCTTTCTGCAGCTCTGTTCCCGTGCTGTTCAGCGAAGGCAATTACGCTTAGCTTGAAGCCTGCAGAATAGTTTCTATATTTACCCATAATCGCTTATAAATGCTTCACACGTTAATGTTTTGCGATATAAATGACTTTTCGTAATTGTTCACTATTAAAACAAATTATTTCTGCAAACACCCAAAACACAAATTGAAAACTTAAATTCTCACGCACACATGTCTACAGTAATCACGTAAATCTGAAACAAATAAATGCATCTGTGATCTGTCCATTCCAGAGCAGCCAATACTGTTAGGCAGCAAGGAAGCATGCAACAATTTATCAGTTTAGCTCGTTGGTTGCGACACACTACTGCGCTTGCGCAAAGCTCGCAAACCGGAGCTAGCGCGGTGTAAATCTACTGTATAGTTGACTGTATTCCGAGACGTCAGTAACAAACATTCATTTTTTTCAATTTCTTTTAAACATACGGTAATTAGGTTAATATTTCTTCCCAGTTATTGATGATTTTACATTACATTACTGTCGAGTTTATAAAATAAAACTTTAATAGCATTGGATAATAATTATCTTGACTGCTTGGATAAAAGTTTTCATCCCATGCCCGGACACTTATGACGTAGTAGTAAGATAAGAGTCTAGCGATGACAACTGAGACATCGTAAATAATTCGGCTGAATAATTCCGTGGAAATCTGCGTTATCGTCTTGGATTTCACTTCGTGCGCAATAACACAGGAGCCGGCCCCATGGTGTAGGGGTAGCGTGCTGGCCTCTTACACGGAGGCCTCGGGTTCAATTCACGGCCGGGTCAGGGAATTTTACCTGTATCTGAGGGCTGGTTCGAGGTCCATTCAACCTACCTAGCTGGTATTTCCTGGCGACGTTGCCGATAAGCGATAACTTACAGCCTTACGTATTTCAAATGGGAACTCATAATATGTAGGTGGTGAATAAATAGTACACTGTCTCGCGACCACGTTGTCAAACTGCCGATAGCCTACCGGTAAGCATAATATGTAGGCGGTGAATAAATAGTACACTGTCTCGCGACCATGTTGTCAAACTGCCGATAGTCTACCGGTAAGCCATGCGTCGTACATATACCGGTATTATTTATTTATACGTTGTGCAACATGTCGCAAACGTGACTGTGTTGCCAAATTGCCCATAAACCATACACGTATTTAAATTGCGCATTCATGTGCAACTTACGTTGCAGTTCCATTTACCTTTCAACCAGATTAGTGAACAAAATTTGGACGTGCGACGATTATGTAATTAAAGGTTTAAAGTCCGATTTTTGTATTGAAAATAAAGGATGCGACGATTACGCGGTGGCGACGATTATTCAACAATGATAAAGGTGTTTTAATTTATTCCACCTATTCAATACTTATATTATCACGTATAGTTGTTACATAATTAAATTCTTAGTAGAATTTACAATACAATAACTATATATAAACACGGTCTGCAGATTATAATAACTATATATAAACACGGTCTGCAGATTATAATAGTATTTTTTTAACATTGTAATTTTAAGTGGGAATGGAGGCACTTTCGTATATGCCCTCGCTCCATTCACCATCTCTGAATTGTATCTATCTAGAATTTAATTATGTAACAACTATACGTGATAATATAAGTATTGAATAGGTGGAATAAATTAAAACACCTTTATCATTGTTGAACTGTTAAATTTTCAATACGGACCTAAAATGAGGTTTATAACATGTAAGGCGACGATTATGCCGTGAAATACGGTATCCTAATTATAAAATAGGAACAACTGGCTAACGGAAACTATAGAAATGTGTAGTTACACTAAATATGTAAATGCATATATAGTTACTATTATTATGACTATGCACAAACAGAAATGAAAACTGCTGTTAAATGCTGAAATATTTGAAGGATTACACAAAAATAAAGGAATCAAGATCGCAAACTGTGGCACAAAACCATTTCCTGGATATCATGAGGTTTCTTCGATTCGATGAAAAATCTACCAGCAGGGATCACCTGAAAATTGATAAATTGTCGCGTATATCCATTGTGCGGGACAAATTTATATCTAATTTTACTATTTGCTTCAGATCAAGTGAGAACATTACCGTGGATGAACAGCTCTTTCCATCGAAAGCTAGATGCCCATTTATGTACTATATGGCCAATAAACCAGAAATGTTTGGTATGAAATTTTGTTTGGCTGTCGATGTAGAAGCCAAGTATGTTGTAAACGGTTTTCCCTATCTTGGAAAAGATGAAACGCGACCCACCGATCAGACCCCAAGTGAACACGTAGTAATTCGTCTTGCTGAGTTTTTCATGAATTAAAGAAGAAGTGTGCAAAGGGAGCAAACAATTGAAAGGTGTGCAATCTGTATAAAACTGGTCTGTGGTTAAGTTCACTTCAAAGGGGACCGAGCAAAGTGTGTGTGCACAGTGCGACAAATAAGTTGAAAAGCAGAAAGTGACATTCATGCAGATATGTAGGCTACAGTATATAATATAAACTAAAGTGTGTAAGAGGAACATTTTGTCTTACTAGTGTACTTATTTCTTTATTTATTCATAATAGTGTTTACAAGTCATGCATGATAATTAAATTATGGTCTATGATGTTTTTATACTCAATTCAAACCTTTTTTCTGGCACAAATATCCTCAAGAAACTAATACGTGCCACTATCGGTCAAAATGACCGCTTCGGTAAAAGTAGGTAGGAAGAATGTTTGGTAATCCTAGTGTTAAGACTAGCATTCTGTAAAGTAATTGTAATTTTATGGATTACTTCTTGAAAAAGTAATTTGTAATGTTAATTGAGTAATGTATTTCTCAGCTAACTGTAAATTAGTCCAATTTCTCTTTTCTTGTACCCTTCCCATCACTGAGAACAACACAGCACAGAAGCAACTACTTCTTACTCAGATAAAACGCAAATTTGAGATTAACACATTTTCAACTGACCTTTGTAAAGCTTTGGTAAGTAATTCCTGGCACCCCTCTACGGTAGAGAACATGACGAAACTAGAGGGAGTTCAACGCCGAGCAGAACAAATAATTACGCAACAAGGTCATTTAAATACAACTAGGTCACTGCCCCCCAAAACAGCTCTCTGTAAACAAATAGAAATTGTTTTTCTGAGAAAATCCCTTGCAGGTAACATTCAAATCAACCCTTTCAGCGCTTGCAGCTGAACTACTGTTCCGTTCAAAGAGGTTGAGGTGTGTCCCTTTTACCTCCACTTGAAGAACAGCATCATATCAAAGTGGCTTCTCTATTCATTCTACTCGGCTATGGAATGAACTCTCACCACAGACAAAAGAACTACCAGCTAAAGAGTTTTGTAAACAGCTAAAAAGAATGTATATATAACAAAACCTTCTGTACATAACATAATTTTCTACTATGTGAATGTTCAGTATGCATGAGAGAGAGAGAGAGAGAGACACACACACACACACACACACACACACACACACACACACACACACACACACACACACACACACACACACACACACACAGAGTCGAATTACTTGAATGATGAACAGGCCTTGTGAATATTATGTAAATAATATGTCTACGTAAATACAATAACTATATATAAACACGGTCTGCAGATTATAATAGTATTTTTTTAACATTGTAATTTTAAGTGGGAATGGAGGCACTTTCGTATATGCCCTCGCTCCATTCACCATCTCTGAATTGTATCTACAATTTGTGGAAAATTAATAATAATAATAATAATAATAATAATAATAATAATAATAATAATAATAATAATAATAATATTCCATTATATAAATTGTAATATCTTTGTCACCGTCAAATGGTAAGTGCATACGATTCTACTTCAATATTTTTCAAATATCTTTTCACACAATTAACTCTACGTTTCTTGCTTCCATTTACAGATTCCATCTTTTATATGCTTTTTCAACTAGAATATCTACAAACTCACAATTTACAACATTTGAACATCACTTCAAATTTTGAGATGGTCCATAGTGATCCTATTTGAAACTGTTCTTCAACTTCTATTCACCTACTTCATATCCTCCACGTGTTCTACAACTTCACCATATGCATCTGACTTTCGTCTTTTATCTTCAAGATCATGATGAACTTTGGATCTCTCGACTAACTTTGACTTTTATTCTCTCCTCTTTACTTTGATTATATAAGATTTTTCGCCATCCTCTAATTATAACCGCCATGACTATCAACTTTACTTTTATGCAATCTTACTACTTGTTGTATAACAATCTGTTGTTTTATCCATTGTACTTATTTTAGCAGCCTTCTAATGTTAATTTTGTTAATACTTCCACTATTGTATCTCATCACATTGTATTTTCAAACCATCATTGTTATTTTTAATGTTATTTTACTTCAAATCTCTTCAAGATTTTTAAAATTCATTTCATTACTACATGTTATTTAGACGCTTATTTTTAATTTAAGGTTAAGACTATTGCTGATGATGCCTTCAGGGAAGGCGAAACATGTCCCACTATTAGCTAACAAATTTATGTAAATCATCCAAGACGATTTTGTATTGATTAGGTGGTCTAATAAATAACTTAATGTTATTATTTCAATTGTCACACACTTCCGCTATATACGTCACACCTTCTCTGTTCATTGTCAGCTCACTACCTTCCCTCTTCTTTTTCTTTTCTTGCCGTGCAGACATGCTAAAGCCTAGCTTCTTTGGGTTGGGTCAAGCCCCAACCCCTCCCTCTTCCCTTGATACGCCACCTACTCCTCTCTCGCACTATTCCCGCCCACTACATCTCACCTTCTTGAACTTAAGACTTAAACAACAATTTTTTTTCTCACTTACACACAAACAGACAGTTTCCATTCCAAGTCCATCAGTTCACTCAGTCTTCACAATCTACAACACCACACTTGCTTCAAACTGTTAGACTTAATTTTTATACTGCCAACATTTTCTCCTTAACTACAGTCCCCCTTAATCTATCTAAATTACTATTACACACACCATCTTTATCCCCCCTCCTCACACAAATACTAGTTTTTTTTTACGCCTCATATACACACAAACAAATAGTACTCCATTCCAAGTTCATTAGTTCGCTCAGCCATCTCACTATTTTTTTTTTTTTTTTTTTACCTAAGCTTCATTACAACCATCCACGGTAAACTTAAACTATATAACAGCTTCTTAAATTTACACCACCCTCAAGCCAACTCAACCTCCCCTATTCTCGACTCTTACCTAATTTTCTCAGTCTTTCCCTTATTACCAACTCTTCTCTTAAAACACCTCTGCTCTCATATTCCTCAAGTCATTAATCTATCACCTCCTCCCATCCTACTACTTCCCAACACCCTGCCCCAGGCGAATCACCTTTTCCACAGGGCAAGGTGCTCACCCCCTTTCCCCTAACACTACAGCCCCCTTTTCTGATATCATCCCCTTCCCGCATCTGCTCAGGGCGGATATCCATTCCTCTGAGCAGAATGCCCTCCCCCTTCCTCCCTCGGCAAGAACCACATTATCTGCACATCCCCTGTTACTCCCTCAATTTCTTTCTAAATCTAGCTCTGGCCACATTTAAGAATTTTGCTATATTCGTTCCTTTCTCCCACTCTCTACATAACCAAGATGTCATCTTATAACTTTCCCCTATCAAATCCAGCTCCTTCTTACTTAGTAGTTTAATCTTTATCTCCTCCAAAGCTCGGCATTGATTAAAAATATGCAGATCCTCCCACATCCCTCCACATAACACACATCTATCACTATTCTCACTGCCTACCCATCCCCTGTTCCTCGGAACCCCCAATACCCACCAATACAAACCTCTCTTATCCCTTCTACCCTCAAACTCCGTTTTCGGGTTTATTACTTCCACCAATTTATTTAATACTGATAAAGAGACTCTCTCTCTACATTCCCCTATTAAGCTCTGTCTTTCAATATCTAGTAGTCTTCCCTTTATCCTTTCCCATACCCATTTATTCCTACCCCCCCCCCCCACCAGGCCTCACAAATATACCCATTCCGCTACATCATTTCTTATTAAAACTACTATGCCCCCTGGGTTTTGGCCTCTCTTCCCTACTCTACTCTACTCTATAACACATCGGACAAAGTCAAAATGAGAAAAAGATCCCAACAGTCCAATGAGACAAAGATCCCAACAGGATAGAGTATAAGTATTGGAAAGGAACCAACAACTGCCAAACCAAGTCATCAGTAGATGAAACAAGTGATGCATGTCGTCGTATCATAGTAAACTTCATAGCTGGTAAGCTCTGCCTACTGTGCCAAATGAACCCAAGAATAATTTTTGGTTATATTATATAGGGCTGGTTCTACCATCTACTGGTAAACTAAACTATATCTCCACTGGAGATATACTACCCGAAGGTGTAAATACCTTGTCACGATACCTTGCATCCTACCACCAACCTGTAAGCGTTAGGTAGCCACCAAAAGTTACACATGATTCACAGATGTTGGCTAAAGCAATTTTCAACAAATTATCCCTTTCAACAGGGGTACTGTCTATTTAAGAAGTATGATGCTCATGCTGATATATAATTTTTGGTTACCTGCATCAGCTGAGTATTATCTGCACTAAATGGCTAAGCAAGAGCATGGTGTAACTGGTAGCAATCAGAAAAGCAAATTTAGTGGGAAGTCTAATGTTAAATCACAAGGACGTAATCAACAATAAAGGAACAGATTCTGTAATATGATGACTAGGGAAGATAAGCCAGGAATTCCAGGGAATACAATAAAGTTCCTGAAGATGCATTCAGTTTCCAAACTGTAAATAGATTAAGATACCTAAAAAATAAAGTACCCAAGAAAACTTGCAAGGTCCACATAAAAAGGGTGTTCAGAAACTAACACCACGTATGCTCCACTGGGCCTGGCCTCTGCTGCCTGGTCGACAGCACTAGGCTGGACTGGACCTGGCATCTAGCAGTCGACCAACTAAGTGGGCAGTCTCAAGGTGAAGCTGCACCATAACATCTGTTAGTTGACGTTGAGTGGGATTACTGGAATGTGTCAGAGATGTGATAGCAGTGATGCGATACACTAGAGAACAGGGGAGTACTGTAATGCAGTTGTTTTGACAGGAAGAAGCGGTGTCCTAAATTTACTCTCACCGAGGAACGGCTTCAGGATATCTGAGCGAGGATGGAACTGAGTTTGAAAATATCGATTCGTGGGCCCTCCCAAGAATGTGGCATGTAAAACCTTAAAATGATCAAGTTTCAGCCATACAAAATACCTGCGGTTCATAAATTAAATTGTACTATTGACCTGGATATGTGCTCTACTAAGCGAATTGCAACTGAATTTTACAATCCATACACAATGAAACTGTAGATCCCATATTTCTTTTCATGAGTGATGAAGCTTGTTTTCATCTCAGTGGTTATGTGAATGGTCAGAACAGTCTGTACTGGGACAGTGACAATCCTCACACAGTTAAAGTTCCACTACATGACAAAAATGTCAGGGTGTGGTGCGCGATTAGTGCAAAAGAGATAATGGGTCCTATATTTTTTCAAAAAAGTGAATTTGGAGCACTATGGAATAACATTTTGTGGCCAATCGCTCATATACTTATGGCATATTCACTGCAAGATGTTTGTGATGTGGGCTTTGGGCCCCTCGTTCCCCCAGCTTAGCGGTTTGTGCCTTTTATCTTTGGGGTAACCTTGAATGGAAAATGCACAGGAATAACCTGCTTAGTCTTTGGACTTTCAAGAAAGAGTACAACCAAAGACGAAATGCAACGTGTTTTGCTGAACCTTCTACACCGCTGCAACTTATGCCTGGGAAAGATGGTGACCACTTTCAACATATCCTCTGAAAGCAGGAAAGAATAAACTTCCAATACAATAGCTTTCAGTCAGGTAGCTATAGCTGCCAGTTCCCTCTTACGTACTCCCTTGGTGAGGCCACCCACATTTTCCACCAGACAGCGGAGACCAGGCCCAATGAAGTATGTGTGGCACTAGGTTGTGAACGCCCGGTAATAGGTAAATCTGAGTTATCCATACATAAGGTAATGATAAAAACTGCTCGAATTTGACAACAGTAATAATAATACACTCACCAGGCGAGTTGGCCATTCGGTTAGAGCCGCGCAGCTGTGAGCTTTCATCCGGGAGATAATGGGTCAAATGCCGGGGCTGCACCTTAATTAAGGCCACGGCTGCTTCCTTCCTACTCCTAAGCCTTCCACATCCCATCGTCGCCATATAACCTATCTGTGTCCGTGCGGCGTAAAGCAAATTGTAAAAAAAAATTAAAAATAATAATACACTCATATTCATGCAAATTACCGTATTTCACGGCATAATCGTCGCCACCGCGTAATCGTCGCATCCTTTATTTTCAATACAAAAATCGGACTTTAAACCTTTAATTACATAATCGTCGCACGTCCAAATTTTGTTCACTAATCTGGTTAAAAGGTAAATGGAACTGCAACGTAAGTTGCACATGAATGCGCAATTTAAATACGTGTATGGTTTATGGGCAATTTGGCAACACAGTCACGTTTGCGACATGTTGCACAACGTATAAATAAATAATACCGGTATATGTACGACGCATGGCTTACCGGTAGACTATCGGCAGTTTGACAACGTGGTCGCGAGACAGTGTACTATTTATTCACCACCTACATATTATGAGTTCTCATTTGAAATACGTAAGGCTGTAAGTCAACGTCGCCAGGAAATACCGGCTAGGTAGGTTGAATGGACCTCGAACCAGCCCTCAGATACAGGTAAAATTCCCTGACCCGGCCGTGAATTGAACCCGAGGCCTCCGTGTAAGAGGCAAGCACGCTACCCCTACACCATGGGGCCGGCTCCTGTGTTATTGCGCACGAAGTGAAATCCAAGACGATAACGCAATTTCCACGGAATTATTCAGCCGAATTATTTACGATGTCTCAGTTGTCATCGCTAGACTCTTATCTTACTACTACGTCATGAGTGTCCGGGCATGGGGTGAAAACTTTTATCCAAGCAGTCAAGATAATTATTATCCAATGCTATTAAAGTTTTATTTTATAAACTCGTCAGTAATGTAATGTAAAATCATCAATAACTGGGAAGAAATATTAACCTAATTACCGTATGTTTAAAAGAAATTGAAAAAAATGAATGTTTGTTACTGACGTCTCGGAATACAGTCAACTATACAGTAGATTTACACCGCGCTAGCTCCGGTTTGCGAGCTTTGCGCAAGCGCAGTAGTGTGTCGCAACCAACGAGCTAAACTGATAAATTGTTGCATGCTTCCTTGCTGCCTAACAGTATTGGCTGCTCTGGAATGGACAGATCACAGATGCATTTATTTGTTTCAGATTTACGTGATTACTGTAGACATGTGTGCGTGAGAATTTAAGTTTTTAATTTGTGTTTTGGGTGTTTGCAGAAATAATTTGTTTTAATAGTGAACAATTACGGAAAGTCATTTATATCGCAAAACATTAACGTGTGAAGCATTTATAAGCGATTATGGGTAAATATAGAAACTATTCTGCGGGCTTCAAGCTAAGCGTAATTGCCTTCGCTGAACAGCACGGGAACAGAGCTGCAGAAAGAAAATTTTCTGTGAGTGAAAAGTTGGTGCGTGACTGGCGGAAAGTAAAAAAACAAGCTAAAAAGCACAAACCCTTCTAGACGCGCGTTTAGAGGTCCTAAAACAGGGAAGTTTCCTATAATTGACGAAGAAGTGTTTAGGTACGTCAGTGAAATACGTAACAATGGCTGCAGTGTATCATATGAAATGTTACAAATTAAGGGACAGGGGGTCGCAAACACAACATACCGGTAACTCAGTTTAAGGCGACTCGTGGGTGGATTAAGGGGTTCATGCGACGACACAATCTGTCAGTGCGAAGGAGAACAACACTAAGCCAAAAGTTGCCTGCTGATTACACGGACAAGATTGTAAATTTTCACCGATTTGTCATACGTTTGCGCAAGGAAACTTCGTACTTGCTTTCTCAAATCGGTAATGCCGATCGGACTCCAATCTTTTTTGATATGCCTCGCAACAGCACTATTGCGCTAAAAGGATCACGGAGTGTATTAATGAAAACCAGCGGTAGTGAGAAGTTGCGATGCACGGCAATGCTAGCCATTACAGCTGACGGGAGAAAGTTGCCGCCTTACATCATTTTCAAGAGGAAAACGATACCTAAGAATATACAGTTTCCCCGTGGAATTCATGTACGAGTGCAACCAAAGGGTTGGATGGACGGAGAACTCATGCTGGACTGGGTTAAAACTGTGCGGAATAGAAGACCTGGTGCACTACTAAAACAACCAGCTCTGCTTGTTTTAGATAGTTTTCGAGGTCACCTCGTGAACGAAGTGAAGCAAATTCTCACTACAAGTAAGACACGACAGATAGTCATTCCTGGTGGCCTAACATCTGCTTTGCAGCCACTAGACGTATGTGTTAATAAACCCTTTAAAGACCACTTACGTCGATTTTACGAGTGGATGATGAGCGGCGATCAGCAATTGACGCCCGCCGGCAATATCAGGCGTCCACCCTTGGACTTGTTATGCTCGTGGGTGAAGAAGAGTTGGGATCTTATACCACCTGAACTAGTCTCCAAGAGCTTCAAAAGGACTGGGATTTCGAATGCACTAGACGGTTCCGAAGATGACGCAGTGTGGTAGGGAGACGAAGAATCTGATACTGGTATTAGCAGAGGCGAGGACGGCGCATCAGATAGCGAAACCGAAGATTTGGAATAAATTGCGTACCGGTAAGTCCGCATTTCACAACAAAGCGATAATTTTTTGCAAGTGTAATATTTTAACTTTAATACTCAAATTAATGACAAATTAACTTAATACGTTCATTTTTATTTTCAGGTTGGAAAAACGTTCGCCGAATTGTTGCGAAAAATTATGAATTTTGTTTTAGACTATTTTAATTATTTTGATGTATAAACGCGAGTATTACGTGCATCTTACATTTGTATCAAATACAATTTAGTTATAAATACATTTTTTGAGTAATACAAATACTGGTATTAAATATTCATCGTATAATGGTCGCACCCTACAATTTTTTTCGAAAATTTTGGTATAAAAAGTGCGACGATTATGCCGTGAAATACGGTACATTATCATGAAGGAGTCATGAGAAAAGAATGAAATTTATATTTCATACACCACTAACACATTATGATTGATTAAAGTTCCAACTAACATACAAGAAAACATTTGTATTTTGTGAAACCTCTACGAGCTGCAGCATGTCATGGCTTAGCATCAAAAAAGGCCTCGCACCATCACGCCTGGCATTTGGCTAGTACGACACTGGAAAATCCATGCCAGACAGTATCGCTCACCATGATATTGTCTACTATGTATATTGTCGGTTTGGAAGATATATTATATCTTCCTGAGAAATAGCCTGTAGGGCTGCTGGGATGTGAATCCACAGTTCCCTGATGCTGACTGCTGGGGGACTGTGATGGGCTAGTTGTTGACCAACCGTAACACGTACATGTTCGACTGGCACATGAGCAGGCCATGGAAGAAGTCTATCTGCTGTGGTTCGAAGAAAGTAAGGACATTCCTGGCAACTCATACTCGGGTGTTGTCTTGCTGGAATATAACATCAGGTGCCTGTTGATGGAAGGTTATGACTTCTGCCTCTACAATTTCCCTGAAGTAATGGATGCTGATGAGATTACCCTGAGTACAGTATGTATCAACAGAGATCGTGAACAATAACTAATGGTGCCCCACACCATCACGCCTGGCATTTGGCCAGTACGACACTGGAAAATGCATGCCGGACAATACCACTCACCATGATGTCATCTAATGTGTATATCGCCGTTTTGGAAGAAGCCCCTCATAACTCAAAAAATCGTATTTCTTTTTTTAATTTTTGTTGGGAAATAACTAGAAAAGGTGAAAATTTGTATGAGGATAAGTGTTGCATGTTAAACTCGCATCGTACCTGCTAGGTAGCATTTGTGTCAGTTTGCCTTTGTTCACAGGAGAAGACAGTCACAAGTTCGTTGTGTCTCCACTCTCGTCGTGGACATCCCCCATTTTTTTGAGAAGAGTGACACAATCTGTGATGTGCATTTGTTGTTCATTTCTTTTAGAGAATAATGTCACATTTTGAGTTTGAAGTCTTCTTCGTAAGGTATTATTGGATTATTTTCTCTCTCCAATATATAATTTTGAGATATGCCAATTTTCTTCTCAAAGTTATTTCAAATCAATTGACCTCCACATGTGATATTTCGAGATATACCAGTTTTCTTCAGATGTAGATTTTAAAATGTTAACCATGTAACAGTATTCTGGAATCAAAAACCTGAAGAACTGGTTATTGCTATAATACTTGGCATCATGTGGCATGAGGGGTAAGCTCACAGAGGGTCTAACAAAGTTGGTTCTTGCGTGTTGGAATTACTTGAATAAATTGCAAGATGAACCTGACAGGTCAACAGAAGAGAATTCAATAATAGATATGATTTTCTACGCAGACAACTGTCCAGGACAAATAAGTATAGGTTTATCGTTGCCTTGTACATCAATAAACCTTTGTTGTTAGTTCATCTGGTTCATTTCTGATGCCTTTCTTGCTGTATTACTGTGTTCTATTTGTTCCATAATTTATTGACAAAAAATAATGACCACTTTTGGGAAGGACTGTCACAAATTGAAAATAGGGGTGATTTAGGGCGAAAATCATGATTTTGGGTAAACTATTATATGTAAACATTGAGGATAATAGCTAAATTTCACTCAGTAAGTTCCTCAGATCTTGAATGTAAAATCTTTTGAGATATCTAGATTTTAAATATACACTAATTTCAAATACTTCTGAAAATAAATGGGTTTTGAGTTGTGATGGTCTTCTTCTAAGCCAATGATATGGCCACCATTGCAGTCCAAGTTAAAACGGGACTCATCCGAAAACATGATGTGTTGCCAATCTACACGTCACCGTGTGTTCATGAGCCTCTTGTAATCTGAGATATTGATGTAAACGAGAGTTATGTCATCCCATGGTGTCCTCACAGTTGGTGATTCAATGCCAATTTTTAATGTGTCTGGTTCACTGTGGTCCACTCCTTTCAAACTCACATCAATATCATGGGATACCAATAACGTCATAGTATGAGAATCTACCGATAATCTGGCTGAAAACTCATCCTCGTTGTAACTCTGTTGTTTGTTTATACTGCAGCCTTGTAACGCAATGAAGCATAGCTCCTTTTGGAGGAAGGTTTACATCCTATTGAATCTGATACACTAATTGTTTGGCTTCCACTTATTCACCTTACATTACAGTCCAGAGAGCACTGCAGAGCCCAGGAATGCACAATAACTTTGACACCCTGCTTTGAATTGACTGTAAGATTCACAGGTGTTCGAAACTTCCTTCATGTAGCTGCCATTTTTAAAAACATGAGTGCATGAATAATAATAATAATAATAATAATAATAACAATAATAATAATAGAGCCTCCGTGGCTCAGGCGGCAACGCACCGACCTCTCACCACTGGGTTCCGCGGTTCAAATCTCGGTCACTCCATGTGAGATTTGTGCTGGACAAAGTGGAGGCGGGATAGGTTTTTCTCCCGGTACTCCGGTTTTCCCCGTCATATTTCATTCCAGCAACACTCTCCAATATCATTTCATCTGTCATTCATTAATCATCGTCCCAGAGGAGTACGACAGGCTTTGGCAGCCGGAACAATTTCATTCCTGACCCGGTTGAATGACTGGAAACAGGATGTGAATTTTCAATAATAATAATAATAATAATAATAATAATAATAATAATAATAATAATAATATAACATCCTGACACCACACATCACCATGATAATCACAGAAATAATGTCAATTAAGTTATTCATGAATACAAACACAAAACATTAATTTGTTCAGTACAATATGAGTCAGTGTTACTGTGCCATGCTTTTACCTACACATTATGACCTAAGTTGTGGGCAACATAGAAAGTGGCAAAGAAGTTTCAGCTCTCAAGAAATACCAGGCAAGTAAAATTTTATCAGACCCTCAAAAGTGCCTGATAATTCTTCCTTTAGACAACTGGTATTTATGCTGCTGTTTGCATTACCCAGAATTTGTTGAACAGGAATAACTTATTACACAGTGGGTAAGTTGCCTTTGCATGAAATGAATTTCATGTTTAGAGCTCATATTGACAATAAATTCTTATATTAAGTGAAACTTTGAAAGGAGTCCATCTTTTCAATACAAATCAATATATTGTCATAAGAGAATACAATTGCATCCCTAACAGTACATGCTTCATCCTGATATAGATCTTAAATTATTTTTGAAAACTGTACCTAATTTTCGTATAGCTAAAGATACCCTAAATCAGGACGAACATGTACTATTAGGGACGCAATTGTATTCTCTTATGACAATATATTGATTTGTATTGAGAAGGTGGACTCCTTTGAAAGTTTCACTTAACATAAGGGTAAGTTACCTGGCGCTTTACCAGTACATGAAAGAACTGTCCCTCTGAAGAAAATTATTTCTTCTTTTGCAATCTCTTTAATACCACAGTAACAAAGAAATGTTTTTGACAATGCTGGGATAGGAACAGCCTAAAACTGAGAAGATATCAGCCATGGTGCTAGTTTACACGTTTACAGCTAAATGATTTGTACTCCATACCCATCTTACTCAGTAAAAGTAGAAGTAATCAAGAGATGAACATATTACAGCTTCACAAATCGTGTTCCCCATAGCCAACTCATTCCGTATACACAAGAAAAGTTAACAGAATAATAACAGAATAAACAGATGTGCATTTCTGGACCTTACTGAAGGAGTTCAGCAAACGTTACATAGGAATTAGTGCTTCTATACCTCTGTACAAGTCTATGCTCCACAGGTAGGATGCTCAAAAGAGGAAAAGGCCAACTTCCTTAATAACTTGGAAGAACACACTGAGTATGACAATCTAACTGTAATGGGTGATTTTAATTCACAAGTTGGCTCCCAACGAACAGGATATGAATCCTTACTGGGCCCTCATGGAATGGGAAACAGAAATGAAGAGGGAGAATGTATGCTAGATCTATGCATGAGAAACAACCTGATAGTGAGCAACACTTGGTTCAAGAAAAGGGACTCCCATAAAATCACAAGATATAGCTGGGATGATAAAATAGGTACAGTAATAGATTATATTCTGATAGATCAAAATGTATGGAAAAATGTCAATGATGTTAAGGTCATTCCAAGTGAAGACCTTGGTGGAGACCATAGACTGTTGGTTGCAGTTATTGCAGAGGAAATACCTCTCAAGGTCTGTAACAAAAGAGTCCCAAAAATAAAAACTTGGCAACTAACCAAGCCAAGTGTGAAGGAAGAAATCAGGGAAGGTGTCTGCAGCTTGCTGCCGAGAGAAGAACTGAAATTGGTACAAGAAGAATGGGATACTCTAAAGAAGGTTGTGGTTGGTACAGCAGAAAAAGTATGTGGACGACAGAGTCAAATAAGAAAACCTAAAGAAACTGCCTGGTGGAATGATGATATTAAAAAGGCTATCAATGACAGAAACCATGCAAGAAGATCCTTATATCAAGCAAGAACACGGGGAGATCAACATGAAATAGAGGAGAAGCTGTCACTTTACAGAAAGAAAAAATTACAGGTCAAACAGTTGGTTGTAGCTGAAAAGCAGAAATGCAAGGAAGATCTGGCTACCAAAGTAACGCAGGATGGAAATAAAAAACTGTTATACAGTATTGTTAAGAATACAAGAACTCAAAATGAATCTATCCAATCTGTAGAACTTCCTAATGGTGAGGTGACTAGGGATAAGACCAAAATATTACA
Organism: Anabrus simplex; assembly: GCF_040414725.1. NCBI lineage: Eukaryota > Metazoa > Arthropoda > Insecta > Orthoptera > Tettigoniidae > Anabrus > Anabrus simplex. The sequence goes on along the minus strand of NC_090266.1, from coordinate 320,244,551 downwards.
GGAGTTCCAAAGGCACTTTGAAACTTTGCTGAACTGTTATGAAAATGTCACTCCATTAGACGACGAACCTTATGATTTTGGCAGCACAAATACCACTAATCTGACATGGTTGGAAGTAGAGACAGCAATATCTAAGCCAAAAAACAACACATCAACTGAATCAGATGAATTAAGTGTTGAGATGATCAAAACACTAGGAGAGGTGACAACAGTGGATGTACAGGGTACTAAATAGAATCTGGAAAGAAAATGTAACACCCAATGACTGGAAGCAAGGAGTCATAATCCCATTGTTGAAAAAAGGTGATAGAAAGAAATGTACCAACTACAGAGGTATAACTCTGCTGTCACATGGCCTCAAAATCTATGAATCCATCCTTGAGAGCAGGATTAGAAAATCTGTTGAACCTACACTTGAGGAGGAACAACACGGATTTAGACCTCAAAGATCAACTATAGAGCTCATTTCTGCCACCAGAATGCTCTATGAGAAGTATTGGGAAAAAGGTAAAACAGTTATGACTGTTTTTCTGGACATCGAGAAAGCATATGACCTGTACCACGCAGGCATATATGGGAATGTTTGAGACATAAGAAAGTGACCAATGACATCATAGCGTGAGTACAACGATTATATGATGAAACCAAGTGTTGTGTCCAGGTCCAGGATGGAAGATCACGTTGGAGGCCAGCAAGGAAGTTGTCTTTCACCTCTTCTCTTCATAATCATAATGGATGAAGTTTTAAAAGCGATTAAGAGAAAGGATCCAACAACTAATGCCCTGGTTTTTGCTGATGATGTAATGGTATGGGGTGAGACAGAAGCTGAAGTACAAACTAGACTAGATCTCTGGCATGAAGCTTTTACAACCTTAGGTCCCAAAATCAGCAAAACGAAGACAGTTGGCTTGGTGATGAGTAGAAACTCTCCAACTGTTCATCTAAGAATTGAAGATAAGGAGATGGATATTGTAGAAAACCTCCAGTATTTAGGTAGTGTTCTGTCATCAGACAATACCATATATCAAGAGATTAGTAACAGAATACAGAAAGCTTCCAAATTCTATCACGCTGTACGTCAAATACTTTGGGATGAAACATTTCCATTAGCTTTCAAGATCAGCTTGTACAAAATATATCTAGTACTTATATTGACGTATGGCCTGGAAGCAGCAACATTTACTGGACCAACAAAGAGTCGTCTTCAGGCAACAGAAATTAAGTTCCTCCGTTCTTGTCTACAAAAAGTAAAAATGGATAAAATAAGGAATGTGGATATCCGACAGCAGCTTGGATTGGAAAGAAGCTTGCTGGAGACTCTAGAAGTGAAGAGATTACAATGGTATGATCACATGAAAAGAATAAACCCTCACAGGACTCCTCGAACATACTTTGAACACAATGAGCCGATTGCAGAAACGATGACTAGTTTTAAGCCTTAGACATCGTCTACCTAAACAACGTCTAAATCAATCACGATCTTCCATTGCATAAACAATGTTCAGTCGATGTTTAACTAGACATCCCTTAAAGTTTCAATTTTGGTTTGAAAATGGAAACAGAAGTATCTTTCATGCAACTCTTTGCTTGTCGCAACCAATGAAATTCGTCGGTGCGCACGCCGAACGCCAGTCAGCTGTTTGTCTTACTCAAATATGGCTGAGCATGACTTGCCCACAGATACGAGTATCGCTTTGGGTGCAAATTAAATCTCATAATATTATCGACACTAAAGCGACACGCCACCGTACGGGGAAGTGTAGCTTTCATTATGATGTTACAGTGAGTGTAATCTACTCATAAATACGGTAGCTTCGACGAAGGGAAGATGAAGCAATAGTAATGTGTAACCGAGTGTGTTGTACGGGCCATATAGATGTAGCTTGCATTCTGGAGATCGTAGATTCGAAATGCATCATCGGCAGCCGTGAAGATTGTTTTCCATGGTTTCCCTATTTTACACCAAGCAAATACTAGGGCTGTTATTATGGCCACGGCTCTTCTTCCCCAGTCCTCTTTAAACGATAATCACCACCACTTGCCTTTTTCTATCTAATAGTTGCCGAAAACCTATGCGATTATATATATAAAAATCCCATATAACCTACTTTTTAGTTTTCACCATTGTGTGTGTTTACTTGGCAGTAAATATAAGTGAATCTCTCCCGGTTGATGTATGTGACAGCCCTCGGACGATCGGGACACGTAATTGTGATATGTATGTTGTCGAAGTGACCTATAATTCCATGGAAATTACCCCGCGTATATAATAAAATATATCCATTGCCAAGAATTTATTCAAGTTGACAGTTACCGGACTGTCACTTAGTCACTCTCAAGAAACAAGTCTCTCGTAAAGCGAAACCTTATTTTATGATTATCTCCTCGTGCATGTCAAACAAATTGCTGCGATTTAGCAGCGGGCGACCCACAGAGAGGCCCGTCGGACTAACCTTTCTTCCCGGAATCGTCTCAACATCACGATACAAATTACATATTTCACGGTACATAACCTCTGATTGTGAATTCACTCCTGTCATTTGAGGTTAAACAGTGCTCTCGGCAGTGTTTAAACATGACCGATTGAACATCGGTTTTAGACAGTGTCTAAGTGATAAATAACGTCTCTGCAATGTGGCAGCCATACTTAGGCATTGTTTAACCGTAGACATCGTCTAAATGCTGTTTCTGCAATCGGCCCAATGTTCCTGGGAAGAGACCAAGAGGAAGACCTCGGGATGTTTGAGAAAAACAGATAATGAAGGACCTTGAAATTAGAGATGTGAACTGGTCATGTATATGAGCAGCATCTGTGGATGGATAGAACAAACTGGAGGAGGCTCGTACACAACCGCACCTGGCTTGCTGGAGCGAAGAAATGATGATGATGCCTCTGTACAACATGCAAGTGGTTTAATGTCGCACTAACACATACAGGAGTTTTGGGATGCTACACTGAAAAGGGGCTAGGACTGGCAAGGTAGTAGTCATGTCCTAAATTAAAGTACGGACCAGGCATTAGCACGCTGTGAAAATTGGAAAGCATGAAAAACTAACTTTAGGGTTGTAGACAGTGGGATTAAATCTCACCATTTCCTGAATACAAGCTTAAAGTTATATGACCCGTACCATGTATCCAACTTAATCGGTTGTACAATATGCTAACTGATGATTTATATATGCTTGATAATAATAATAAGAAGTGAAACAAAAAGAAGAAGCTGGACTGAAGTTGCTCATAAGGTAGAAGCACTGGCCTCTTGCACCTAAGTTGGCAGGTTCAAATCTGGCTCAGTCTGGTGGTCAAGGTGCCCTCCTAAAGGCAGATTTACTGGCACGTAAAAGAACTCAAGTGGGACAGAATTCTGTCACCTTGGTGTCTCCAAACATCATAAAAGTAGTTAGTGAGACATACAACTTTACTATTATTAAATTTGATTTATTCTAACTGCAAACTGCCTTCCAGATTCTCAGGTGACAATACTGTCCTGCAGGATCCTGCAACGACAGACAGACCCCCCTCAAATCAAAGATCTATACATTGGCATCCACCCTGTTGCACTCAGTAGTACAAAATATACTAGCTAGAGCTGGAGCTGGAAGTGGAGCAAGTTATACTGAGTAATTCAGTTGTAATGATAGAACACACCACTGATCCCCTAGACTTCCATCTGTCAGAACTCACAGAGGACCAGGCCACAGTGTAGTGCACGACATGCGTTTGAAAGTATTTGATCTGTTCTTATCAAATTGGCATCTACATTTCCTCTACCTATTGCATTGGCATCTACATTTCCTCTACCTATTGTGTTTTGTAGATTATGTAATGTATAAAATATCATATTTGCAATGTTAATTTGATATTTATTCCCATCGTCAGATAGTATGTATAATTTTAGATTAAAAGGTAATTCTTTTAAAGAAATTTTACAGTACCACAAATGCCATGAAAACCATCTTGAGGCATGGCAATTCTTTGAAATTACTGATGAAAAAGAAATTGGTGAAATGAAATGTTTGCAGCCTCATTTACAGGACAGGCTGTGGAACATCGAATTTGTGGGATAACATGGAGACATCATACGGATGAAAAGAGCCGATCAGCTTCTCAAGCAGAAAATAACACCACTGTATTCAGCAAAATGAGTGTCTGTAAAGGAAAATTGCATAGAAATTTGGCCATATTTGGGGTGCAAGATATGCAGCCTCAACAAACTGTGGAAGCTTGAGGCTTCAAAAAGTTTGCCCCCGATTATTATTGTCACATAACTTTAAACTTCCATCACATCGTACATTATCGGGCGTACATAAACATAAATTTTGTTTTGGTAAAATTAGTACATAACATACAAAATGAAGTTTGCTTTTCAGATACTTATATCAACACTATACAGGAAAATGTATAACAAAGTGAAGACTGACAAAGGGTGCTAAACACGTTGCACTCACAACAGACTATTGGATGCCCAGGTTGGAGGATAGCTACCTCAATGTCACGAAGCATTCTGTATGAAATGGGGTACTCAAGTTTGCATGTTTGCAGAGACGGCCAAGCTTCGAAGGAACAAGAATGCAGACACAATCTATGAATGGTTTTCCAGTATCATTAACAAATGGGGATTAACAGGAAATGTTTCTGGAGTTACCATAAACAATGCTACAAATATGGTGACTGCTATAAAACAACTCAACCTCCGGCATGTAGCATGTGTGGCCCACAACTAGCATCTTGTGATAAATGCTGCAATCCACAACACGTGGAACATCTTTTCATTCTGTGTTCCAACACAGTCACATTCTTTGGTAAGTTATTACATCCTGGTACTTTCATTGAACAAGATTTTACATTCTAATATTGGCGATAGTTCATAAAATTAGTTGTGTAATATGCTGACATTCCAGACAAAGTAACACTGCAAATAAACTCCAGAGTTTGCAAAACATCAGCAAGCACATCTGTATTGCACCTTCTACAGTGTTGTCCTACTTGGTGGAATATCATAGTGCACCTCGGCTACTGGACGTAAAATTCAGCTAACTGGAGCTTAAATGGAGCTTGTTAATTCCCTAAAAACCCTGTCAGGTAAACTCAAACCATTAATTTGTTCAGTACAATATGAGTCAGTGTTACTGTGCCATGCTTTTACCTACACAATATACCTAAGTTGTGTGCAACATTGAAATAATAATAAGAACAACATTACAGCTTCACAAATCATATTCCCCATAACCAACTCATTTTGTATACACAAGAAAAGTTAACGTCGCACTGACACAGATATGTTTATTTTGGGAACAGTGTATTAGAACACTGACTACCGTGTTTTACAAGTTTTTTTTTTTACAAATTGTTTTACATCGCACCGACACAGATAGGTCTTTCGGCGACGATGGGGTAGGGAAGGCCTTGGAGAGGGAAGGAAGCAGCCGTGGCCTTAATTAAGGTACAATTCCCAGCATTTGCCTGGTGTGAAAATGGGAAACCACAGAAAACCATCTTCAGGGCTGCCGACCGTGGGGCTCGAACCCACTATCTCTCGGATGCAAGCTCACAGTTGCGCGCCCCTAACAGCATGGCCAATGAATTGCTGCCAAAGAATGGCACCTTCTAAAAGACGTAGCAGAACTTTTGAACCCACTTGAGAAAACTACGATGATACTTTCAGGAAGTGAGTACGTCACATCCTCTATAGTGGTACCCTTGGTCCTAGGACTAGTTCTACAGATCACAGGACAAAAGCCCCATAGTAAAATTTCTGTAGTATTTCAATATCAATTGAAGGAATCTGTCTACAAGAGGCTGTTCAAACATGAAGACTGATTGGTGTCCAGAGCTGCTAACTTTTGGACCTGAGGTAAAAAAAAAAAAAAAAAATGTTGGGTAACAGGAAACGCCGAAGGGGCATGCCAACAGGCAAGTCATTGACGAGCTCAGTTATTTCAACTAGATTACTTCAGAGAAGTCTGTTGAAATAAGAAACGGTCTAAATATATGCTGAAGTTGAACTGAAGAGCACATTGGAATGCCGGAAGGATAGATCTTCACAGGAACATAAACCCGCATTTTCACAACACAACGATGAAACCTCAGCAACGGATGAATTGTGTTTCATGTACGATACGGGAGCACAATGCAAACAAGTGTCTACTCCAGTCTTTGATGCAGTTATGCATATGGAGACGCCACAGTCAACAGATCCAACCGAACATCGGTAAGAATGTTCCACAAATCAACTGAGCAATATAGCTCTAGGTTATCTCCGTGTGGCGGCAAAGTGTGTTACAGCAGAGGAAGTATTCTCCACAGCAGGGCAAATAATATCCAAAGGAAGATCGTCCTGTCACCGAAAATGATCAAAACCCAGATATGTTTTACAAAGAAATGCATCATATAGGTTACATCGCATCAATAGAAAAGTGCACCACCCTTTCATTAATTTGTTCTCTTTTTCGTTGTGACATCATTAAAATTGTATTTATGCATGCATTCTAATTATAACGATTCGGCATCAGGACGTGCAGTCCTGTGTTGTAAAATATGTTCTTTAATCGAATTTACCAAAAGCTTTCGTTGACGTAAATAATTCCTTTTGCCATTTTGTAGCTGAAAGTATTTAATTTTTATTAATTATTTTCTGTTAAATATCCAGTTAAATATCCAGGGGTATGGTCTCTAAGTTGCAACATACAGAAAAATAGAAATTAGGTATATACCTTATTATATAATTTGTATTTTCTATCAAAATCTAAATCCACCAGATCCCCATAACACTTCTCAAGAATTAAAATGATATATAGTAGGCCTACTGCTCACACACAAAACGTCTTCAATGTCTCTGATTTACTGCACATGTTGCCTGCAGTGCTTCAATGGCAAATTCACCAAGCCTGGGTGTCAGTGACCTTCAGTACCATGGTGAAAGTTTGTCAAGCTTAGTACTGTGCATTTATTTTCCAATTAGACACAAAGACAAACCGTGTTTTCCTTCCTTTCCCTACACTCCCCAAGCATGGCTTCTAAATCGAATGGTGAAGTATTCTATGATTGTGACTGTGATATAGCGGGCCATTTAGACCGTTCCTTCGGATCATGTTCATTTAGTGACAAAAGTAACACCACTGTAAATATCAGATTTTTCATATTTACTGTCAGTGTATCACTCTCAGTGTATCATATGAAATTACAGAACATTCATTAATAAATTAACTGTCTATTAAATTTCGAGCTGTATTGTTTACAAACCTGTTCTTTCACCCATGCACTATAGCAGGGCCTCTCAAACGCCCAAAATCTCACGCGTGCAGATAGAGGCGCAAGAGCTCCGTGCACTGTGCATCGCTGCCGCTCGGCATGGCTCGGATCAACGCTTCGTCTCTGGGCTACTCGGCTAAGCTCGGCTCAAGTCAGCCTGGATTTGGAGCGCTACGGCGCAAGTGGGGTAGAGGGAGACAGGCGGAGCGAGCGAGACAGGCGTGAGGAAAGAGAGAGTAAGCGCTATTGCTCCAAATCGAGGAGTGGGGGGTCTGCACTCTGTTCGACCAAGCCAAATTGTCTCTTGCACCGTGCACAGTGCATGCACCACGCGCATGCACCCTGAGAGGCCCTGCACTATAGTCTGTTTCATTATTAGAATGGGTTAACCATTAGAGTGCACTTGATAACGCCTGGTGGCCAAAATTTTTTTATCAACTAAAGGAAAAGCAATGCCTACGTAATCTTTACAAAATCACTCAAGCGTACTTCAGCAACAGAAAATTGAAACTTCAAGTTGCAATAGCAATTTCAACTCAATACATCAACAAAGGATGTCCCCAGAGAACTACCTGCAGCCCAGGATTTTGAAATATATTGTATGATGACATCCTCAAAGTACCTCTTTCCACGGACTGAAAGATTGTTGCTTACACTGACAACGCACTTTTGTTAATCGAAGCTGACAATGACGCTATCTTGAACACTCGAGTGAACACAGCATTACATATTCTGTTCGATTGGGGTTCAAAAAATAAGCTGCAATTTGATCTACTGAAAACTAAGGCTATGGTTGTCACGAGATGAAGGAACCTGATAAAGCTACAACTCAAGATGAACGGACAGGAAATCACACTAGAAGATCACCTTTTATACCTGGAGGTCTTACTGCACAAACAATTAACTTTTAGGCCACATCTCAATAAACTAAAGCTTAAATCAGATAAATTTCTTCAAGCCACTGCTACCGCATGCAGGCCATCATGGGGAATAAACTCAGAAGTACTCCGCATTATATACTACATAACCTTTGTTCCACTAATACTTCATTGTGCTTCATCGTTTCGTTCTACACTTGAAAAGCAGTGGGCTAAGGAAAAACTTCTGCAGATTCAAAGAGGAATCGTACTTCGCATTTCTCGTGCGTATCACACATCATCATAAGCAGCCCTTGTCATCGCTGGAATAGAACCCCTGTTCTTTACTACCATCGGAACGGCCGAACTCACTTTAATGAAGAAAAATGTAACATCACCTGCACCAATTCTTGAAACTACAGTGGAGATGAACTGTCACTTCCAGGAATCCGGTTACCCTAGTAACTTCAAGACTTATGTTTGCAATAGCTATCCGCTCAACCATGAATACTATATATACACAGGTGGCTCTCGCACACCTAATTACACTGAATATGACAAAGTTGGACGTGCATTCGTTGTCTACAAGAATAGCAGGGAAGAGTTCTAAGCCCAATACAAATCATCATCGAGCTGCTCAGTATTTCAAACCAAGCTATGGGCCATCAAGTCTGCTGTGGAGTGGTGTGAATGCAACAGTAGCAGGGATCAGATACTAAGTGACTCGCAAGTTACATTGAACACAATCAAAGACAAGCACAATCTCAATCCAATAGCTGCTATTATAAGATCTAGGGCACAGCAGTTTCCCCACATCTGTCTTTCCTGGATCCGAGGACACATCAGTTCTCCTGGAAATGAAAAGCCAGACATCCTCGCACAAGCAGCCCCCTCATCCAACATAGAAATCACCTACAACAAATCACCCCCAAGCTAAGCAAAAGCCCAAATCAAAACATACGGGGCCTATCTAATAAAACAGTGGAACAACCTCTGGACATCAAGAACAAAAGGGTGTCACAAGAGAATTATTTTTTCCAGACATACATAGCCGACTCCAGTGCAAAACATTAGTGCCCGAATTAATTCTAACTAAGTTTCTCTCCAGCCACAGAAAGTTTAGATGCTACTTTGAACGCTTCAAAATTAACATTGCAGGTGATTACTTCTGTGGTACTAAGGCAGAACCCGATACGTCAAAGAATTTGATTTTTCAGGAAGCGCTTTTGAAAGTTGGCGAGCTCAATGAAATTCATTATTGTATTTCAATGATCTACAAACGGAAGTGGCATACATTTGTGAATGTAATAAAAAGAAGGAACAAGATTTATTCGTATTTATTCAGCAAGTTCTAGGAACAAATATCTCGGTTGTCTCAAATCTATGTACTCAATATACTGGAATCTTTACTTTGGGAATAGTGTATTAGAATCATATCGGGCTTTGCCATCATACTCTTTGTTGCAAAATGTACTATATGTGCATTAAAACCGAAAATTCAATTTTTTTTACACATCGGGTTCTGCCTTAGCAGCACAGACTTGTGCTTTTGTGGATCTTCATAAATGGTGGACTATTTACTGTCCGACTGTGCCATGTTCGGAAGGACAAGATTCAAACTTGAGTATCACCTAAACAATTGTAATGTGGAACTTTCAAAGCCATTATACCATCTGTTTAGGAAATCCTGCTGCTACAAACAGTTTCTCGAGTTCATTCACTACATCTTCAACAATACAGATTCCTAACTGTGTGTCAAGGACCAATAATTTAAAAAAAAACTGATCAAAACTATAACCTTAATATACTCATGAACCATAGGGTTCAAGCTATCAGGATATTTAATAAATAACCATTAGATTTCGTAACAGTCATGCCACTTACTTCCTCTTACTTTCGGCACTTACATATGTAGGCCTAACAGTTTTATCGAATATATGCCGTGAATTACTGTTATACAGAGGTGTCCAGAAAAACTGTAGACACTCTTTGATGGTTAATATCTTTTTGAACAAAATGACATATCATTGCAATTCTTGCACAGTAGCATAGTCCATTGTTTTCTCAACAGATGATGGTCACGTGAATGGCGCGACAATCTTGGCACGCATTTTCCAGCAGATGACAGTGCAGCAATGAATTAAGTAAGATTGTCGTTTGAGCAATGCAAGGCCATATTGAAGTGGTCGTGGAAGTATGAAAAGTGGAAAGTTTGCATTCCAAGATCGCTGTGCGCTATGAATGAGGATGAACCAGATCGAAGGATAGAGTACTGCGAGTGGTTTGAAGGCATGCTTCACGAGGATGAACGGTCGCAGGGATGGTTATCTGGTCTGAAGAGACGCAATTCAAACTCAACGGTACTCTAAACCAGCCATAACTGCGTGTACTGAGCTCCTGAAAATCCTCATGTTCACATGAACAAACATGTTAATCTACCCGGTGTTAATGTGTGGTGTGGTCTGTAATCACGCGGTGTGATTGGTCCATTCTTCTTTGAAGCTTAAGCCGGCCCCGTGGTGTAGGGGTAGCGTGCCTGCCTCTCACCCGGAGGCCCCGGGTTCGATTCCCGGCCAGGTCAGGGATTTTTACCTGGACCTGAGGGCTGGTTCGAGGTCCACTCAGCCTACGTGATTAGAATTGAGGAGCTATCTGACGGTGAGATAGCGGCCCCGGTCTAGAAAGCCAAGAATAACGACCGAGAGGATTCGTCGTGCTGACCACACGACACCTCGTAATCTGCAGGCCTCCGGGCTGAGCAGCGGTCGCTTGGTAGGCCAAGGCCCTTCAAGGGCTGTAGTGCCATGGGGTTTGGTTCTTTGAAGCTTAACTAGCGAGGTGTATCTTCATATGCTGCAAACATAAATTTTACCTGCCATCCGAGAGGTTTATGGTAATGAAAGATTTTTTATTTCTTTTCTTGCAAGTTGCTTTACGTCACACCGAAACAGATAGGTTTATGGTGATAATGGTATAGGAAAGGTCTAGGAGTGGAAGGAAAGAGGCTATGACCCTAATTAAGGTACAGCCCCAGCATTTGCCTGGTGTGAAAATGGGAAACCACAGAAACCAGATTCAGGGCTGCCAGCAGTGGGGCTCGTATCCACTATCTCCCGAATGCAAGCTTACAGCTGCGTGCCCCTAACTGCATGGCCAACTCACTTGGTATGAAAGATTTTACCTACAACAAGATGGTGCTCCACCTCACTACCACAGAGATGTCAGAGCCTACTTGGATGAAAATCTGCCTGGACGATGGATAGGTCACAGATGAGCTGTCGAGTACCCACCATGGTCTCGACCTTACACCTCTTGACTTCTACCTATGAGGGACCTTGAAATATGAAGCTTATCAACAGAAACCAGCTACAATGAATGAGCTACGAGAAACCATCGAGGCGTCCTGTGCGGCTATCACACCGGCAACACTGACAGCTGTACTTCGGTCAGTTCAGTGGCATCGACGTTATTTGGCTGCTTTGAACACATAAAATAACCTTCCCTCGCGCAAGAATTGTAACAGTATGTCATTTTGTTCCATTAATATTAACTATCAAAGAGTGTCTACATTCTTCTGGACCCCTATGTACTGAGAAAATGGCAATGAATAGGAATACCTTTATGTACTGCAGTCATACCAATGTGTTTGAACGTGCCGCTATATTCACTCGGTACAAACGGGTGATGCAGTCAGAACAACTGCACCGCTCCGTCCCAAACACTAGTACCAGCCTGGATAACAACGTCACAAAATATACTCAACGCTCACCTCCTTTCCAGAGGTTGAGCATATAACCTTAAATTCGTGAAACTCTTACGGAGTCTTCAACTTCAGAAGCTAGATCATCGTGGGCACTTACATCATCCCAATGATCAAATTCGTAGTGCAATTTTTTCATGTATGGTTCCAGTTCTTGAAATAACGAATTTTCTTCATCATCACTTAAAAATTCCTCAATGACAGTCATATCTTTGACTAAGGTGCGCTGTAATTCTTCATCACAACTCTCACTAATATCTAAATACTCCTTCCACCGCTCTCGATTAACCTCCAAAGAATGTGAAAGTCTACAGATAATCCGCATTTTAGGGACAGTGTTAGAAGCCAAAATTTTAGCGAAACTTATCATATTGATTTAAGAATACAATATTAAATTAATTCAGGTCTAATGGCTAAATCCAATAAAAACCACATCTTCTCGTTCCGCTTTCCAGTATTTTCATACGCTTCGCTGGTGCGCTGGTGCAGTTTACCTGGCTACTTCTTCTTATTATTATCATCAAAAGCTGACGCCAAGAACGCGTTCAACAACCTAAAAGCGCACAAACGTGCAAAGAGATTCATAGTTACTTGGTTTCTTGTCTTTAGAGTACTCGTTGATTGGTCTTGTTCTCCTTTTTTTTTTTTCTTTCTTTTTGCACTTATGAGGTAGCGATCACACACTTCCTCACATAAAGAGCACACACACTCATCGTTCACGTCATGGAATCACTTAGTCGTACATAGCTTATGATGGAAGCTATGGACTGCCATCCTTCCCTAACTACATGTCGCTGTTCGTAGTCGGTTTCTGTCCATTTCCGCTCCAACATAGCGTCTGTGGCATTGAATTCCAGCCCGTTTCACTATTTTCTCTTCAACTATCTTTGCGCTTTGTCTTGTGAATGGCATCACTAGATTGATTCTTAGGCCCAATTCACAATGCAAACGTAACCGTAAACTTAACGACGTAACGTAACCGTAAAATAAACGTAAAATGTGTGGTGTTCACAATGGAGGAACGTAACATGAACGTAAAGAGTACACAACAGCCAATCAAAATACTGCCGTGTTATTTAGAACGGAAGTCGAGTTTTAGGCCATCTCGCAGTTTTATATTTTAATATCTCGATGCAATCAAATAACGTGGTAGCGGAATTCATATTACTTCAGACATCTCTTGCTTTACTCTTGGGAGCTACTATATGTACATGAAAAGGCGAACTAAACAACGGTGCAGAAAATGGGTTCATCCCTTGAATCAAAAAAGGTATTTCAGGGCGATTTCGGTAATCTATTGTAAGAAATTACCCTCATCAGTTCGTTTTGTACATGTGGATGAAACCTGAACTGTTTGTCACTATCTTACGTTTTGATTCCCCTTTCCTAATAAAAAGAAGTGTAAGGTCTCCTTTACCGACATCTATGCGCCTAGTTATCACACTCCGATGATATTTTTGGATGATATCGTTTTCGTAAACTAGTAGTCTGTCATAATGTTAAGAAATATACACTGACTTAGCAAATGTCATGGGATAGTCACCTAATAGCGTGTGGGGCCTCCTCTGGCCCTGCGAACTGCAGTGAGACGCCGTGGAAGTGAGTCGACAAGTCCCTGGTAGTCCTACGGACTCAGCTGACATGAAATCGTTTGCAGAGCGGCCGCCAATGCTGGTCTGTTCGTGGGTGCAGGATCCATGGCACGGAGCCTGCGTTCCAGGACATCCCAGATATGCTCGATAGGGTTCATATCGGGGCTCCTGCGTGGCCATGGCAGTCGTTGGACCTCCGCTGCATGTTCCTGGAACCATTCCCGGGAGACGTGGGAGCGATGTGGCGGCGCGTTATCATCTTGAAACATCGCAGAACCGTCTGGGCGCTGGAAGGTCAAAAATGGGTGGAGATGGTATCCGAGCAACTCAAAATACCGAGTACCATTCGAAGTCTCTTCCAGAACAACTAGGGGGCCCATTCCATACCAGGAAAATGCACCCCAGACCATAACAGAGACACCAGCGCCCTGGACCACACCTTCGAGGCAGGCGGGATCCATCGCTTCATGTGGACTGCGCCATACCCGGTGCCTCCTATCGGCATGGTGCAGTTGAAATCATGATTCGTTCGACCATATCACGTTACGCCATTGTGCCAGTGTCCATCCCTGGTGACTGGCGACAAATGCGCATCGTTGTGCCCGATGACGTTGAGTTAACAGTGGCACCCGTGTGCAGCACCGGTTCCCATACACTATAGAACCCATGTTCCTACGGATTGTCCACTGAGAGACGTGTCTAGTACAGCCTGTGTTGAACTGAGCCGTGATATGTTGCACGGTTGCCCGTCTGTCACTATTGACAATCCGTCTCAGATGTCGCCGGTCACAGTCATCGAGGGTGGCTGGACGACCGGTCGTTCGTCTGTTGCGGACGGTGACACCCGCCTTCAGTCATTCACGATACACCCTGGACATGGTTGATCGTGTGAAGCCGAATTCCCGCATCACTTCCGAAATCGCACTTCCCATCCGTCGGGCTGGAACCGTTCGAACGGTGTCAGCTCACGACGACGTTCCACGTTACAACTGTCACATGCACAGCCACTGCTCTCAAGGTCTCCTATACAACTGCCGCCAGCACAGGGGGCGTGTGGTGCGCGGACAATACACCTGCGCGTCAGTGCTCCGCTATCCCATGACATTTGCTCAGTCAGTATATATACAGGAATACTGTTTTATCTATGACAGGAATTGTCTCTCGTCCGGTCGCCAGCGCTGCGAGCTTGTCTCCCGCCATTTACCGTCAGATTTCATTGCTACAGCATATTTCCACGTATTCTTTTTCGGTACAGCGTCTTTGTAATTCTTTTTCCTTTTGTCATACATACACGCAAAGAATATTTTGAAAGAGAATTACAAGTGTTTCGTCGAAAGAAGTCATTATATCGCGCACAAAATACAATGTTTAGTCTGCTCTGATCGGCTGGGTCTTAAACCTAACGTAAAATTAACCGCAAGAGCTTGGAGTTTGCAATCCCTTAATTTTACGGACCCGCGGGTAAATTTACGTCAGCGCATTGTGAATGGTTCTATTAGATAACATGGCCGCTAACTTCTAAGCTAACGTTAATTTTAAATTTACGTTACGTTACATTTGCATGGAGAATGGGGCTTTATAGATCTTCCATATAAAATGGCTCTTTACAAAGCTCGTACACTAATCTGGACTTCGTGTTCGTAGGTACATCTAATACAGTAGGGGTTACTCGCTTTAAAAATCTGGCTTTTAGTTCCTCTAGAGTCGTATTCTATTTCAAGAGAGGAACGTACAACTTAAAATAACAATTAAAATATTCTCTATAAGTCGTTTTACAGAAACAATAGCTCACTTACGCAGCAGTTTGCTTCCCAGGGAGCTGACTGGTTCGATTCTTGGTTAATAATTATGAGATTTCCGAAAAAGTCGAATAGGCCTACCTCTGGTTCGGGCAGCAAGTAAAACTTCACCTTCCGCGGATTACCTATAACACGACAGCTAGGTGTCCTGCTGCCGCAACTCCACATTTGAACAGGTTAGGATATAAAATAAATATAAGTCATTGTGTTAATATGACGTAATTTCCAGTATCAAGGATACGAAAATAATTAATTTGTTAAAAAGTAGTCAACATGACATATAAAGTCACTGAAGTGTAATACCTCAATAACTGGAAATCGTCATCATCACCATAAATATTTTCTTCTTCTTCTTCTTCTTCTTCTTCTTCTTCTTCTTCTTCCTCTTCTTCTCTACTTCTGAAGTACCGGTACTTGAGCCCGCTGGTTGATTATACAACTGTGTTTTAGTAATCCTTCTCAGCATGAGCTCCGACGGTTTGAAATCTTTACACGTACCACTGACTGGCCAGCAATCATTCATTCGTCGTTGAAGTTATTCGCCTATTCCTGTTTATGAACTTAATGAGATTAATGCTGCTGAACATTCTTTCACTATCAGCATTCGAGTGAGGGAGTGACAAACCAGAGAGTGAAAATTCTGGAAGTGCGGGAAACTCTCATTCACCAAACGTGTTTTTTACCTACAGTAACTTAGCCGTAAAATTCATTACTTATGAGCAGGTGCCCTGCTGCCGAAACTCCACATTTAAATAGGTTAGGATATTTACAAAAATATAAGCCATTGTGTTAATATGACGTAATATTCAGTATCAAGGATAGGAAAATATATAACTTGTAAAAAAGTAGTCAGCATGACATATAAAGTCACTGAAGTGCCATACCTCAATATCATCGTTGATGTTGACAAAAGGTAATTTCCTTCAGTCATCGTCAATTTGCTATAGGCGAATGCTATGATCTACAGCCGCGAGACCCTGAAATAACTCAGAATGGAAAGAGCCCTCTCATAGCAAAATCTCTTTGGGAATCTCAATATTCGAAAAGCCTCTTCCTCTCCTTCCAACTTGTCAGAACATAACATAACAGAACATAACTAGCACGAATAAAAGAAGGAACAAAAATCTACGCATTTTAAAGAAAAAGCAATACATAATTTACGATACATTATAGGATCGTACAATAGGCGTAAGATAGTATACAGTGTCCACTATCGTACATGTCCGATCCAGATCGTACGATTAGGATCGCTGCGCCATACTACCCAATAGTCACTACATTCAGCTGCGCGCGTAATTACTGTTTCTTTTTCTCGCCGTCTTCACGCTAGGGACGTGAGCATAGCGGTAGCACTGGCGCTGGAGTCGCGTGCGAAGTTGAGCGAGCGCGCTGTTTGGTAAAAGCTGGATTGCTCGGCACTGTCACTACCGGAGAGTCCCGATAAATTGAAGTATATACTTCTCTGAAGGAATATACCAGTCTCCTGTACAGCTTATGACTGCATAGAGAGGTTCATAATGGACACTGTCTTAAAGGGCATTTCAAAGGTATGTTTCCTTGAAATTCATTTCCGTGCATATAAAATCATATTTTGTGTGACACTCATTGTCCTGTCTACTTGAGCTGACTTCGCGACTGATTCCCCTGTTGAGGCGAATGAGATTCTTTGGATCTTACCTTGAAGACTGAAAATATTGTTTAGGAAATATAAGGATGATATCTTTCTTTCACTGAATGGGTATGCCTTTGAAAGCGAATATCCAGAAAAATCATGTGCATGATACTGAGCGAGGGGCTACAGGCTTTACGTCACATAGCTGTCAGCTTGCAATCACGAGATAATGAATTTGAATCCCACTGTCAGCATCCCAGAAGTTGGTTTCCAATTTCTACAACAGGCCAATGCTGGGGTTGTACCTTCATTAAGGCCACAGTCGTTTGCATCCCAGCCCAGCCTTTTGCTGTCCCATAGTCACCGTAAGACCTATCTGTGTTGGTGCGACGTAAAGCAAATTGGTACCAAAAAAGGAAAATAAGGAAATATGTGTATGGCAGCCTGGAATTATGCTCCGTTTTCACTTTTTGTTTGTATATATAGTACTGAAAGCTACTGGAATATATTTTCTGTTGCTTTCCCTTCGTACAATACGTGTAGCAGTCCCCACTCACACCTTGCCAAATTTTACAATTTAGAGACTAGATGTGCAACTCCGTATGAACATCTGAGACTTTTCCTTTCGTTAATATAATTATTCCTTTAAATGTCATATAGAACTACATACAAGCATAATAAATTATTGACCGAACGAGTTGGCCGTGCGGTTAGGGCCGCTTCCTTCCCACTCCTAGTCCCTTCCTATCCCATTCTCGCCATAAGGCCCATCTGCATCGGTGCGATGTAAAGCAACTTGTAAAAAAACATTGTATTTTTTAGTTCTCTTCAATCATATAATTTACCACTTTCCCTTTCCATTAACGGAAATCATTTTGCAAGTTTAAATCTCAAAGCAAATCATACATTTCAGGAAAACTAAATAAAACTCCATAATAGGCTGAAACCACAACCGAGTGTCATATTTCCCCTTGTAATCACCTTTAGAAAACATCGACAATAATAATAATAATAATAATAATAATAATAATAATAATAATAATAATAATAATAATAATAATAATAATAACTGTAGCGGCAATTTGACCGGTAGCTCTTTGAAAAGAGGCAGTGGCACTTAGGAGCTGGACAGAAAGGCACGATAAGATAGTGCCCGAAATATATTTCATTAAAGGGACTACTTGCTTTACTTCGCTAACAATATGCCTTAAGGATCAAGAATGATACAGCATGCGTTTGCTTGTTAGTACAATCAACCAAGTTCTCATATAGTAACACATGAGAGAGGAGTCCAGCCCCCGTAAAATGAGATTTACCGAGCTCGATAGCTGCAGTCGCTTAAGTGCGGCCAGTATCCAGTAATCGGGAGATAGTGGGTTCGAACCCCATTGTCGGCAGCCCTGATGATGATTTTCCGTGGTTTCCCATCTTCACACCTGGAAAATGCTGGGACTGTACCTTAAATAAGGCCACGGCCGCTTCCTTCCGATTCCTAGGCCTTTCCTATTCCATCGTCGCCATAGGACATATCTGTGTCGGTGCGACGTAAAGCAAATAGCAAAAAAAAGAAAGACTTCATCATTTCACAATATTCAACTCAGAAGGATTTCCTAAACTCCTCAATAACAAGTTAGAAACCGGTAATTAACCATCTAATTAAAACACTTCGTATAACAAGAAGGTAAGAACAAGCCCATGGCTAAACATACCAAAGGCAATAAGAAAAACCTAAGGCTTTCCAAGATGCGCTAGCAGCTTTCATACTTCGAGAGAGAAAACGAATGAGAAGCATATAGTTTTTTACCAAAGTTAATTACAAGCCTTCGAACGTTAATATGTACCGTAAGTACAATTTAAGGTCAGTTTAATAATATTTATATGCATTTGTCCTCCAATTCAATAAGGACGAAAATACCTAAAGAAAATATAAGTCGAATTAGACTGAAATACACAATACCAGAATGTGAACAAGTCTTAACTTCGAACCGGGCTTCAGCCTTTAAAGCATTTAAATTAACGGGTGCTTTACTCGTACAAAATTATGCTTACATATGGTCAATAAAATCGTTTTCGACTATCTCAGACACTTCCCAATATCTACATTGCACGGGGAAACTTAAAGATCTCCACGCCGGAGATTGCCAAGTTCAATCCGCTGCTGGATCAGCCCCCAATGTGCAGCGTTAAGCTCAACACAAAGAATGACAACGAGCACAGTCAGCCGTCACCCTACCCGAGACCGGCCAAGGTCGCGTGCTAAAACGATTCGCCTCTCATAGGAAAACCAAGAGGGGCGAACAGCTTTGCCGTAGGGCATGGAGCCAAAAGATGGAGACCAAAATGAAGAAGGCTAATACTCCAGAGCGGGAAGAAATTTCCAATTACCATTGAGCCATGAGGGACAAGGGCAAAATTCACTTTATTATAGGTATGGAAGAATAGAAGTCAGTTAAACGTACTTTCAAACACATACAAATTAAGATAAACAGTTCACAAACACAGCTTGCAAGCATAATTCAAGAACAGCCAGGCCATATAAACGATGAAGAGGGAGGAGGGGAACGTTTTTCACGGTACAGACCTCCCCGCCTTAAAGACGAAGTCGGGATAGAAGTCTCGACTAAAGCTTCAATGTTTAACACAGGTTCAGTCATTCTTAAAATCTCACGAGAAACTATTTTAAGCAAACATATGATACTGCACACATTCCAATGCGAGTAACCTGCCCGCAAGCAAGGGGTTGCTTTCCAAACATAAGTTCATAAAATAACACAGCGAAGGTCTGGCGGCGGAACAGGCGGATGTAAATTCGGCAAAACAGACCGAAAGGTTTGGGCGAAGTAATACACACACGGTCCACAGAATCTGCCACCATGCAGCAAGACAGCTAGTCAACAAGGCGAGTTAACCACGATGAATTGGCCAAGAACACTTAGCCGGAATAAGGCTCCGGATGCGTCGTCATCGTCCATAACACGCCGAAGAACTGGGCCTTCAAAGATGTAGTAGGCATCACCAAGCTCTGCCGAGGGGCCCTCCCAGAGAGCTCGGGCAATCTGAATACTCCAAACAGCTGAAATGATAAACGCAGAGCCGACAATATATTTCAAATATTTAAAGACACGGGGATGGACCGGGGGGAAATCAGAACGTCACGCCAGAAAAGTAACCAGGCACCGGCGTGGAGGAAAGGTGCGAAGGAATCAAAGAAAAGGGGGAGGGGGACACAGAAGGAGGAGGCGTGAAGTAGAAGAAGCACAACATACAATAAAACATTCAAACAAGATTCAACACCGCACAATAACCTAAGGGTAAAATAAACACGCCCCCCCCCCCAAAAAAGCACAAGGAAACCCTCCTCGATAAAATCGAAGTAAGGCAATAAGACATCCCAAAACGAAGCGGGTCAAAGAAACCTACACTGGACTGAGTTGGGAAAGGTGGACCCTAAAAATCCTTTCAGCCACCAGGTCGCTAAAAATTAAGGTAACAGGAGTACGAAACTCCAACACAGTACAGGGTACCCAAAAACGAGTAGCTAGCTTTCCGGACGGGACGAAATTCTTAACGAACACACTATAGTCGACGGCCAGGCCGGCAGATTTACGCCCCTGATCGTAGCGTTCCTCTTTCTTTAAGTTAGAGAACTTAAGATTTTCCATGCCACGCTTCCCCGTGGCCCTAACATTAAGGGGTTCGATGTTCTCAGGCAATAATTCGTTTATGCTCCACAAGTTGGATAAGGGAGAATTAGGGTCAAGAGAAAACATGAGAAAGGCGACATCATATGAGCCTCATAATGGCACAGTTGAAAGCGAAAGATAAACAGGAGATGGACGTATCCCACCTCAGAACATCCTCGTGATGAAAAGCTATGACGACAGAACGTAAATTACGGTTCACCCTCCCCGCGTACGACGGCTGGGGATAGTACGCAGAGCCAGTAACATGGGAGATGGGGAGGCTAAAGAAAAACGTCTTAAACAGATTACAGTAGATGTAAAAGCCCTAGAGTTATCAGAAACTAAAACCTGACAGGGGACAAAGGTTGAAAAATTGCCTTCAAACATATTGCCGTGGTGTCCGCGGTAGCAATCTTAGTAGGAAACAGCCACGTAAAACGAGAAAACCCGTCGACACAAATCAAAACAAATCTATTCCAGTCCCCTTTCGATATGGGGAGAGGCCCGACGTAGTCGATGAAAATACGCTCCATCGGGCGGGTGGGTTGGGTAGACGACAAAATCCAACCTTGGTATTAACAGCCTGCTTACTAATCCTACATACTTTACAGCTTTTTACCAGTTCTCGAAACTCCCCATACAGCCTCTTCCAAATGAAATGCTCTCGAATTTTCTCTCTGGTTTTAGACAATCCTAGATGACCAGCGAGGGGCGTTTCATGATAGTATTTAAATATCATGGGCATCAGGAGGGCGGGCACCACCACGTTCATCTTTAGATCGTGACGAGAAGGCCAAAACAAGACCCCACTTATCAAGACATAAGGAGCGATAGCGTTTCCCTTCTTTAATTCTTGGATCACAGATCCTAAGAAAGGATCTTTATTTTGAAATTTCGCGATGTCGTGATACAACAATGCAGAGTCGGAAAATATTTCCCCAGAATTGGACAATAAGTTAAGGGAGGCAAGATTGAAAGGATCGTCCTCTTGAACATCATTAGGAGGAATCAGTCGGCTAAGAGAGTTAGCTAGTACATTGTCCGAACCCCGAATGTGACGGACCTCAAACTGGTAAGCCGAGATTCTAATCGCCCAGCGAGCTAAACGAACAGTTCTCCGGGGCCTACCAAAGACCTAACTCAAGGCCTGGTTGTCCGTCTCGAGCTCAAACTTTACATGTTCCAAGTACATCCGGAACTTCTCGAGGGCGAATAATACAGCAAATCCTACAATTTCGTATATTGAATACTTAGACTCGAGAGCGGAAAGAGTTCTAGATGCATAGGCAATCGGACGTCTCCTAAATTCGGTGTCCTGTAATAAAACGGCAGCAACAGCGGACAAAGATGTGTCGGTTTAACATTTAAGGATTTAGAAAACTCTGGCATAGCTAAGACAAGGGCATTAGAAATCGCTAACTTTAGATCTTAGAAAGCAGCCTGTTGCGACGGACCCCCACTAATTTAACCCTTTACGGCGTAAGGAGTTAAGCAGGGCGGCACGCAAAATCGTGATGAAATTCCAAAAAAATTAATCATGCCCACAAAACAAGCCACCCCTTTCACATCCTTGGGAGGACAGAACTCACTAATTGCCTGAGTATGAGATAAATCCACTGAAACACCCTCAGGCGAGACAATATGCCCAAGAAATAACATACGGGGCTTCGCAAAGGAAAGCTCCGAGAGCTTAACAGTGAGCCCGGCCTTACAGAGACGCGTCAATACTTCTTGAAGATGATGGAGATGCTCCTCAAAGCTTTACGAATACACAACAAAATCATCCAAATAATAGTAAAGATAATTAAACTTGATGTCAGAAAAGAGTTTATAGAAGATCCTAGTGAGCACGACGGCGACCGGGGAAATGCCGAAAGGCATGCGGCAAAACTCTTAAAAATTCCAGTCAGTGGCTTAGGCCGTCAAATGACGTGACCGTTCAGTGAGGGGTATCTGATAGTAATCCTGATTCAAATCTAAATACTTGACTCTCCGAAACCATTAAAAGCAAGAGTGCAGATTCGGAAGCGGAATCGATTGCAACACAATTTTCTTGTTCAATACCCTATAAATCAAAACAGGCCTCAACCCGCCCTGGTGTTTAGGGACGAGAAAAATGGGCGACGAATAGGCCAAAGTACAAGACTTTATAATCCCCTGATCAATAATCTTACCGATTATCTTCTTCAAAGCCGTCATTTTTGGAGGAGACAAATGACAAGGGGGGATCATGACACTTAGATTTTATATTCCAAGATGTTAGTCATACCCAACTCATTGGAGAACACATCAGAAAAGGTGTCACACATCTCCCTATCACTCTGCGCCTGATCCTCAGGCAGATGGCTAAGGTCGCACAACATCTCAGTCTGAGGGGGTGTAACCGAAAAGACAGAAGCAGAATTAAAAGTACTTCAGGGAAGTTTTACGGAATGACAAATCCTAATCCAACAGGATCGATTCTGCAAATCCAATACTAAACCAGAATACGAAAAAAATTGTTCCCAAAATGACGGGACACGACAAATCTTTAGCTGCGTTGGACGGAAACTTCCACGAGAAATTTGAAATGCGAATATTACCTCTAACCCAGTCCTTAATTACAACCTTGGAGGAGTTAGCTGACACACATGAAAAGGAAACGGGTTACAAATACGAAAACTTACAGATCACTTTATGCGCAGCATACCACTTTTCACTAACAAGGGAAACCACAGTTCCAGAAACCAATAGAGCAGACACGTGTTCGTTCCCCACTTCGACTCTAATAAAAGGGGCACTCCCCTTAACATCGGCGGTGATCGTTAAGCACTTCGCCGAACACGTCACTGAAGGCCAATTTATCGGCGCACCCTGAGCTGGATTATCAACCGGGCGTTCGTCAGTGGAGAAATCCACGACTGTCCCCTTACCTAGTCAACTGGAACCCGAGGTACCAGGACAATGCCTAGATAGATGGCCCGCCAGTCCACAGCAAAACCACACAACATTACCGGTTCTAAAGGGGACATTCGTGTTAGTGCCCACGCCAGGTGACCGCACGCCCGAAGGCCGAGAAAGGCAACGGTTTCCCAAATGATCTAGGGAGCCGCAGATATAGAATTTCCTTTGAGTGACCGGCTTCTGAGAAACAGGGGCCCTAGCAGCATTAGACGAAAATGAAACACTCCCCGTACGTAGATAGTCCGCATGTCGAAATCCTTCGGCGGAGACCAGCATTGCCTCCAATTCAGAAAAATTGCGGGGATGAGCCGCGAAGCATAAGCAGGAACGGTATGAGGGAGATATGCCCTCCACGATCGTAGAAACGATCTGCTCTTCCAAAAAATGCAGATCGAAAACCCTAGCGTAAAATACGATGCACTCTAAAATAATATTTTTGAATGAAAGTATTTAGAACCCGAGCCGGAATGAAGTGAGTTAACAGATAGGCATGAAACTGTTAGAGAGACATTTGTTCGGCATTATTATTAACTATCCTCTGAGATAGAACACCGACCATAAGCGGGTAAATAATCTGTACAATATGAGTATGCGATATGCCAAAAACTAGCGCATGGTCCTGAAATTCCACGAGGAAGCAAATGAAGGAAACCACATTACCTGCCGAATTAACAGAGTAATAGGGCGCGCCTATTAACATTAAAGTTAAGGGATGGGGAATGTTAGAAAAAACTGAAAAGTTCGACTATAAGGTAGACTGCAAGGGTTGTTGCTCTACAGACTCCATAGTCCCTATAGGTTGACCCAACTCGTCTCCACCTAGGGCAGAAAACGGAGGGGCAGATTTGGTTTTAACGACCGACTTAGATAGCCACGAATCTACCTTCTCTAAAAGATTAATGGCTTTATTTTCAAACTCCTTAACTTGGCTCCTTATTTCCTCCTTTAAGTCTAACGAAAGCAGATCTCCAATTCGATGGACGTAATGAGTCAGACGATATTTGACTCTCCTTAACTGGTGGCTCGATGCCACATCACTCTCTAAGATATCCATAACCGAAAGAACATTAGTTAACTGTGCATCAATCAGGGACACGGCACTGCCGACCTCCCCGCCAGTATAGGGGGCACCGTAATAACACTGTCTATGATCTTAATAACGCTTCGTCATTTTAACCGTACCTCTGGGGACCCCGGGTAGGCGACATCTCGCATGGCCATTTTAATGAAGAATCTAATTCAGAGAACCCCCTGACGGAAGAACGTTCAGAGTACACCATTGTCAAAAGGTCACCTACACTCGTTGGTACTAGGCCAGCCCAATTCAACCCTTCGCTCTGCTACCAGTTCTGTACCGGCAATTTGCCCGGTAGCTCTTTGAAAAGAAGTAGTGGGTCTTAGGAGTTGGAGAGAAAGGCACGATAAGATAATAATGCCCGAAATTTATTTCGTTAACTTCGTTAACAATATGCCTTAAGAATCAATGATTATACAACAAACGTTTGCATAGCAGTACAATCAACAATATTCTCACACATACTTAAACCATTAACATAGTAATACATAACAGAAAGTCCTAGCCCTCATAAATTAAGACTTCATCATTTCACAATATTCAACTCAGAAGGGTTTCCAAAACTCTTCAATAACAAGTTAGAACCCAAAAATTCCAAAAATATGTGGCATTAACCATTTAATTAAAAACACTTCGAATAACAAGAAGGTAAGAACAAGCCCATGGCTAAACACACCAAAGGCAACAAGAAAAACCTATGGCTTTCCAAGATGCGCTAGCACCTTTCATACCTCCAGAGAGTAAGCATATGAGAAGTACATAGTATTTTACCAAAGTTAATTACAAGCCTTCGAACATTAATATGCACCGTAAGTACAATTTAAGGTCAGTTTAATCATTTTTACATTTATTTGTCCTCCAATTCAATAAGGAAGAAAATACCTAAGGAAAATATAAGTCGAATTAGACTGAAATATATAACACTAAATTCTGAAAAAGTTTTAACTTATACCGAACCGGGCTTCAGCCTTTAAAGCACTTAACTTAACGGGGCTTCACTCGTACAAATTATGTTCACATATGGTCAATAAAATCTTTTTCGACTATCTCAGATCCTTCGTAACATTTACATTGCATGAGGAAACCTAAAGATCTCGCTTTCTTACCTCCACGCCGGAGATTGCCCAGTTCAATCCGCTGCGGGACCAGCCCGCAATGTGCAGCGTTAAGCTCAACACAAAGAATGACAACGGGCACAGTCAGCCGTCACCCTGCCCGAGACCGGCCAAGGTCGCGTGCTAAAGCGATTCGTCTCTCATAGGACAACCAAGAGGGGCGAACAGCTTTGCCGTAGGCCATGGAGCCAAGAGATGGAGACCAAAATGAAGGCAAAAAACTCCAGAGCGGGAAGATATTTCCAATTATCATTGAGCCATAAGGGACAAGGGTTGATACTGCCTTATTCGTCTTTTTGACGGCATGCTTGACTCACACGTACCTCACAACGTCAACAACGGACGATGACTAACGTTCACAAAGTGTACAGCGCGTATTTAAGCAAAATTGCATTCCGAGGTCGTAGTGGTGTTTCTAGTACTATTCTTCGTCGACTAGCGCACAAATTATAAAAGGCGTCATCTTTCAGGTGTGCAAACGCCTCCGGAATTTCATTTATCTAGCACAATACGGTACGGTACATTCTTCGTGTTAGGATTTCATTTTCCGCCAGTGTATATCATCATCACTTCATTCTTTATACCTGTCCGTCTGAAATAATGAAAAACCTGTAGATGAGGATTTTAAAAATTGCTGACGTAAGTACCTACCTAATCTTGCCTTTTGACATAATTTTCTGAAGCATGTGTTCATACGTTTTCTGAAACGTTTGTATAAATATATTCACTAATACCCACTTTCTGAAATGGGAACGTGTTATACTTTTTTCCTGAAAAGAAAACGTCGATAAGAAAGGGATAATATTTCATACATCAAAACCAGTTCTGCATCACCGCGGGCCAAAAATTTCTGACATACAGTGGTACCATTGCAGCATTATTTATTGACCAACAAAACAGCTTTACTTTCGCAAATTGAGTTACTTAATACAGCACAAACCAGTACCATTAATATCCGTCTAATCGTGCAGTTAGCTCTCCTACTTGACTATAGTGCTGGTCTAAGCGTTCATCAATATTTGCGCTTGCCTGTTCTAATTTATCAAAACTTTCTGCCTGATTCTCACTATCGGCCTTCATCTGTTCCCTTAAAGTTCTTCCTGCCTTTCACCATCGGCCTTCGTCCGTTTTCTATTATCCACATTGGCCTGTTCTAATGTATTAAAAAGCTCCGCATTAGCCTGTTCTTGTTTCGCAAAACGCTCATCAAACTTCGCACTTTGTTCGGCCAGCAAAGCGGCCATCATTTCCCTCATAACTTCCAAATGCATAATATTTCCATTCTTGAGAAACCTGTCCCCCCTGAATTAAGCTGCTCGTGGTACTTCAGGTCATACGATTTAATTTCCTAAATTTAGAAAGGTGTGTTATTGTTTTGAAAATTACCAAGTCGTGTTGCGTCGAAATTTGCTTCAAAACAGCTGCGTCACACCTTTTAACAATTACTTGTGTTTCCCTAGTATTTCCGAAATAATTCGTAAATATTATCCCAAAATATCATTTAAAATAAATGAGTATAGCCCTTTATTAAAATAAATATTACTTAAATCCGCGACCTAACCGGGCTCGGTAATTTTCGCGTGCCAGAAATGTGGTACACTTAAGAAACATTGGATGTTCTCAGCTTCGAGATCGGCAAGATGCTTTAGCAGACAATTCCCCGCCTCGAACTGGCAAGATTGCACTGTTCATTTTGAAAAATGAGAGTAATACGATGAGGCTTCCCCTCTTATAAGTGATATCTAATTTGTTTACCTGGGACGAATCACCTAAACTACCAAGTCCTGTCACAAATGCTTCGCCTCCGGCATGAACCTGTGACCAGAAGAATTTGAAGATTTCGTATCTAGCCATTTTATCCTCAACAATGGGAAGGTCATTAAATTGCTCCCCTGAAGTTTCACAACTCCATAATTTTATCAGGTCTGCCATACTTCTGAGTGACCATCGTGTATATTTCCACTTAAACTGGTACACGATCTCTTTATTCTTCTCCCTATATCCGTTAAATTTAATTTATTCCAGTCACTCATTTAAGTATCGTTACGTGTGACGTAAATGTCTATGGTAGCGACATACGCACTCCACCCGACACATTATTCATACTAGCTATCATGTTCACACGCTCTGATCTTATTTCGTATTCCTCTCTCTTATCAAAATTAATTTACGGGTAAATTTGGTATTTCCATTCTTTCGGTTCTAGCCCTATCAATTTGGTAATCCTACTATCTTAGGTACTCCTTTTTATAGTAGTGGTATTCGAACGTGTGCCTTAATATTGGCTATGTCAATGTTTATAGTGCCATAAGGGCGTTAAAAACTTCCCCCAACAACAACGATGCCACACGTTACGGGGAGCTATGTTATGCGCAGCGAGAACGGTATGAAGCTCGCCCCAAACAACAATAAGGCCACAGGTTAAGGGGCGCCAAGTTATATAACTTCCCAAGGCTTCAGTACATAAACAAAATACCGTGGCTCATAAATATGATATTAGAATGGAGCACCTCCGTTGAGCTTCGAACTCAGCCCGGCATCGAAGTCCCACCTCCCCTACTAGAATAGTACGCTAGCTAAATCGGTAGAATATTAGGGGTCTGAATGGACCGTCCGGTGGGGCGATAATCTTCTAATAATCTCTATAGTAGGGGAATCTTAATTATGAGAGGAATATTAGTTCATTACTAATGAGAAGATAAACTACATCTTATATAACAACTTTACTATATCAAATACATAAGAAACAAAATGCGACACTAAGCGAGATATTGAGGGACAGCTATTAGAGCTCTCTCTAGCGGATTGATCTGAGAACTACTGATTCTGTCATAATAGTATGTGTAGTTGTGTGTAAAGTTTTTGGTGTTATTTATGCGTTCTCATTGAGTTGACATAATTAAATAGTACCGTGTGTCATTTTCTGATATCTCCTCTCAGCATGAGGGGAAAAGTATGTGCTGTGTTTGGCTGCAGTAACTATCAAGTAGAGAAGAATGCGCGGTCTTTCTTCCGTTTCCATCGTGACAAGAAATTGTAAGTAAGATTGTGCTTGCTTATATATTCTTCCAGCGACAAAGAGATTTTTTATAGTACTTCATAAACTTCTGACCTGCTCGACCCATATTTTAACTGGCTTAAAATATAATACGCATATTTTATTGTAATGGTTCATGTTTGTGGGTTACTGTAGTCACGTCCTAGTTCGTGAACCATGGGCAACGGCTGAATGGCCTAGTAAGTGGCCCAGAGATTTGCTATGGAATCGGAGTGGGCATCTATGGCATATTTTGAGTCATGGCCTGCTTGTGCTCAGGCGGCTGTGACTATACAATTCACCGGTGGTCCATAACCCGTCAGAGGAGACATCCTCACATGGACTATGTGCAAGTGGGGTAGCATCCTGCTTCATGACTTTACCGAGCTCAAAACATTTTATGCAAGCCTCGGACCTATGGGAGTAATGGAGTCCCATTCCCATTTGACAGGCGAGGGACTCCTTGGAAACAACTTGGCGAACGAAATGGAATTCGATGGGGAGCTATCAATATTAATGGGGCTTATGGAAGAAAGAAGGTAGAACTGGCTGAGTCAGCAAAGAGGATGCATCTGGATGTGCAAGGAGTAAGTGATATTTGGATAAGGGGAGATAATGAGGAAGAGATAGGAGATTATAAAGTGTACTTGACGGGTGTTAAGAAGGGAAGGGCAGAGTCTGGGGTAGGGCTCTTTATCAGGAATATCATTGCACGCAACATAGTTTCTGTTAGGCACGTAAACGAGCGAATGATGTGGGTAGATTTGTCAGTTGGGGGAATTAGGACAAGAACTGTGTCCGTGTATTCAACCATGTGAGAGTGCAGATGAGGATGAAGTTGACTAGTTTTATGAAGCATTGAGTGGCAATGTGGTCAGGCTCAACAGCAAGGAGAGAATAGTGCTAATGGGCGATTTCAATGCGAGAGTTGAGAATAGAACTGAAGGATACGAAAGGGTGATTGGTAAACGTGGGGAAGATATGGAAGCTAATGGGAATGGGAAGCGTTTGCTGGACTTCTGTGCTAGTATGGGATTAGCTGTTACGAATACATTCTTCAAGCATAAGGCTATTCACCGCTACACATGGGAGACTAGGGGTACCAGATCCATAATAGACTACGTCTTAACAGATTTTGAATTCAGGAAATCTGTTAGGAATGTACGAGTTTTTCGCGGATTTTTCGATAATACAGACCAATATCTGATCTGTAGTGAACTAAGTATCTCTAGGCGTAGGGTAGAGAAAGTGAAATCTGTCTGCAAACGAATAAGGGTAGAAAATCTTCAGGACAAGGAAATTAGACAGAAGTACATAGATATGATTAGTGAGAAGTTTCGAACAGTAGACAGTAAGCAGGTTCAGGATATAGAA
Source organism: Anabrus simplex (assembly GCF_040414725.1). Classification (NCBI taxonomy): domain Eukaryota; kingdom Metazoa; phylum Arthropoda; class Insecta; order Orthoptera; family Tettigoniidae; genus Anabrus; species Anabrus simplex. Next base: position 320,214,452 of record NC_090266.1, on the reverse strand, counting down.
AGAGAATAGGTGGCATACAGGGATGCTGCAGTAGAAACAGCAAGGGAATGCCTAGGAACAACTGTGTGTAAAGATGGGAAAAGGCGAACATCTTGGTGGAAAGATGAAGTGAGAGCGGCCTGTAAACGTAAAAAGAAGGCTTATCAGAAATTGCTCCAAATAAGGGCTGAGGCAGAAGGGGATTTGTACGTAGATGAAGGAAATAGAGCGAAACAAATAGTTGTTGAATCCAAAAAGAAGTCATGGGAAGATTTTGGTAATAAGCTGGAAGGGCTAGGTCAAGCGGCAGGGAAACCTTTCTGGACAGTCATATAGAATCTTAGGAAGAGAGGGAAAAAGGAAATGAACAGTGTTTTGAGTAATTCAGGTGAACACATAATAGATCCCAGGGAATCAGTGGAGAGGTGGAGGGAATATTTTAACCATCTTCTCAATGTAAAAGGAAATCATCCTGGTGGTGTTGCAAACAGCCACGCTCATGGGGAGGAGGAACATGATGTTGGTGAAATTATGCTTGAGGAAGTGGAAAGGATGGTAAATAAACTCCATTGTCATAAGCCGCAGCAGGAATAGATGAAATTAGACCTGAAATGGTGAAGTACAGTGGAAAGGCAGGGAAGAAATTGCTTCATAGAGTAGTAAAATTAGCTTGGAGTGTTGATAAGGTACCTTCAGATTGGACAAAAGCAGTAATTGCCCCTATCTGTAAGCAAGGGAACAGGAAGGATTGCAACAACTATCGAGGTATCTCCTTGATTAGTATACCAGGCAAAGTATTCACTGGCATCTTGGAAGGAAGGGTGCGATCAGTCGTTGAGAGGAAGTTGGATGAAAACCAGTGTGGTTTCAGACCACAGAGAGGCTGTCAGGATCAGATTTTCAGTATGCGCCAGGTAATTGAAAAATGCTACGAGAGGAATAGGCAGTTGTGTTTATGTTTCGTAGATCTCGAGAAAGCATATGACAGGGTACCGAGGGAAAAGATGTTCACTATACTGGGGTACTATGGAATTATAGGTAGATTATTAAAATCAATCAAAGCATTTATGTTGACAGTTGCTCTTCAGTAAGGATTGATGATAGAATGAGTTCTTGGTTCAGGGTACTTACAGGAGTTAGACCAGGCGGTAATCCTTCACCTTTGCTGTTCGTCGTTTACATGGATCATCTGCTGAAAGGTATAAAATGGCAGGGAGGGATTCAGTTAGGTGGAAATGTAGTAAGCAGTTTGGCCTATGCTGACGACTTGGTCTTAATGGCAGACTGTGCCGAAAGCCTGCAGTCTAATATCTTGCAACTTGAAAATAGGTGCAATGAGTATGGTATGAAAATTAGCCTCTCGAAGACTAAATTGATGTCAGTAGGGAAGAAATTCAACAGAACTGAATGCCAGATTGGTGATACAAAGTTGGAACCGGTCAATAATTTCAAGTATTTGGGTTGTGTGTTCTCCTAGGATGGTAATATAGTAAGTGAGATTGAATCAAGGTGTAGTAAAGCTAATGCAGTGAGTTCGCAGTTGCGATCAGCAGTATTCTGTAAGAAGGAAGTCAGCTCCCTGACGAAACTATCTTTACATCGGTCTGTTTTCAGACCAACTTTGCTTTACGGGAGCGAAAGATGTGTGGACTCAGGATATCTTATTCATAAGTTAGATGTAACAGACATGAAAGTAGCAAGAATGATTGCTGGTACAAACAGGTGGGAACAATGGCAGGAGGGTACGCGGAATGAGGAGATAAAGGCCAATTTAGGAATGAACTCGATGGATGATGCTGTGCGCATAAACCGGCTTCGGTGGTGGGGTCATGTGAGGCGAATGGAGGAGGATAGGTTACCTAGGAGAATAATGGACCCTGCTATGGAGGGTAAGAGAAGTCGAGGGAGACCAAGACGACGATGGTTAGACACAGTTTCTAACGATTTAAAGATAAGAGATATAGACCTAAGTGAGGCCACAGCACTAGTTGCAAATCGAGGATTGTGGCGACGTTTAGTACATTCCCAGAGGCTTGCAGACTGAACACTTTAAGGCATAATAGTCCATAATAATAATGTATGTATGTATGTATGTATGTATTTTATTGTGTAGTGCAGCAGATAACCTTCAATACCGATGTGTTGTTGTAGGTGTGATCTGTGGGTTTGATTTAATTCATGAAAATACATATGCATATGAGTGTGGCTGGTTGTGTTCCAAGTTACCCCATTTGGAATGCCCTAATGCGTTGTCAAGCACTGAAGAAAATATGGGTGATTTAAGAAATGTACATATTTTGTTGAAACAATATGATGATGCAAATTTGCTTTACCCTAATGTAATGGCATTATGGAAAGTATTGCTTATAGGGAAAGTTTGAATGTATTTGAGGCTAAATTTATAGATTTTCTTTCTGTTAGTAGGCTTCAAGTTAAAAGGAAAATTGTCCAGCTCTTAAATGTAAATTCATTGAATCATGTATGTAAGGAATATACCGATATTTTTGTTGACAAGTGTTTAAATAGGATGATACAATGTTTTAATGGAAAAAAAGGGAAATCTAGCCGTGAACGTTGAGGCAGGAATTCTAAAGCTAAAAAAGTAATGCATAAATGAAAGGTCAAGTCCTTTCAGAGCTGTCCATTTCACATCTCGATTATATATCTCATTTCAGTCTTTAAATAATAATATCATGTTAAATAATTCTTAATTCATTTATCCAGAATTGCTTTAGCAACTTTGAAGTAAATATATTAGTAACACGTTATTTCTAGATGTAATTTATTTATCCATTTCCGTATATACATGTCCATTGATATTTCAATTTAGCACCAATTTTCAGGTCAAGCCACGAGGAGCGCCACTTGCGACTTGTCTCCCATTTCAACAAGGCTAAATCCGGAAGTGTCGCTTATTGTCTCTACTCTATTTGACTATACTAGTGAAATACATCTTATTCACATGGATATGCCATACAATACCCTTTACAAAAATAATATTCAGATAGATCTTGACTTGTTAAATGCTTGGTAGTCTCTTCTACACCTCATTCTACATTCAATTATTTCAATGTTAAGAGGCGTTTCCTCTTGGATTATTTACACTTTACACTTGCTCTTATCACATTACGCATTGCCTATCACAATTACACATATTTAATTTGTATGGGCATACCCTGCTGTAATTCTGCTTATCTGTCGAGAATTAATATATTCAAAATATACCTAGATACGATACCCTAACATCGGATGAACTGAAGTAAATTGTATGTTTCTATGACTAAATTTCCAAATATTTGAAGGTCGTATCACGTCATTTCCCTAAATTAATAATTGCTGAATATGCAATATAATACACACGCTTGTTTCATTGGGATTCCAGCAAATATCCAACATGACATTATATACAACGTTGTAACTCTGTGTACGAATAATAGAGCGACTTCAAACATACAATATCTCATGGATATACAATTTTGCACTTCCCGTAATAAGTAGGCAATCATATGCACTTTTAAATACACTAGATGAAGTTGCAGAAGGTACAATCCATCTGTCGGTAGTAACTGAGCACCAACTTTCACTGTATCCAAGGAATCTGGATCTCCTGAGACATGGAATATGTTAACCTGTAACCCTATACATTTTAAATGATTAAAGAAGAAACTGGTGGGATCGCCCATCTCATAACACTCTGAGCTTAATCAACGGTGTTAATAATAAATGGTAGCTTGGAATCATTGTTTCGAGGGGAATACGACAAATACTACCCCTTTACTCCTCACAAACATTGGGAGCCCTCGGCCCGTCTGGCCTTTGCCAGCTATCATAAATCACGCCAGCTGTGATCTGGTTAATTTCCAGGCACTACGGATCGCCCTTCCGGGGTCCCTTCAGAATCTGCTTCTTCGCAGAAAAATACATCATTCCTTTCCTGGCGGCTACCACGACTCATTACACCTTGTATCTAGCTCTGGCTTTAATTATTTTATCCATGGCGCGGCATGCACTTCGTGCTTATCAATTTAACTCGAAAGGATCTTCATTTCCATTTCACAATACCACGTCCGAGGTACAGCCTGGATAATAAGCTGTCTTTTACCCCTCGATACGCTGAAACAAGCCACCTTGACGATGAATCTACCACACGGGTGAAGTTATTCCAAGCATTCACGAGCTAAATAGGTACACAATGTATATTCCAATGCCTTGTCTGGTTCCATTGCCTCCGATGTCTTAAATTCTAAACGAGGGTTTTCCTATCTCATTATATGAAGTGTCAAATCAACAAATTGGGAAAGCTTGTGATGACTCCTGTTAGCTAGTGAATCGGTGATGATCTGAGTCATTTACACAGAATATTTACGCCCTATTACTTTACAACACTTCACACGCAGTTAATCTAAGATTCTTAAATCTACGTCATGCATTGCAAACCCTTATAAACAAACAGAAATGAAACATGGTTGCCCAACCGTGGAGAAATATCTCCTATAAAATCCATCGAATGAAATGCTGTCATTCCGCTGAAATAGCATACTGACAATCTACGTTATATCTATATGCACATTTGTTTTTCAATACTTACATTTGGATACGATATTCAAATAATAATAATAATAATAATAATAATAATAATAATAATAATAATAATAATAATAATAATAATAATAATAATAATAATAATAATAATAATAATAATAATAATAATAATAATAATAATTTGAAAATGTACTCAACCTTCAGCAATCACGAGCACAGCTTTACAGTAGGGCACACCCGTATATTTACTCGGTCTTCATGATGCCTTCAGCGATGTGAAGTCCTTGGATGACAAACTGATGAGTCACGAACATGACGGTTTGATCTCGTACGAAGTTCCGAACGATCTCTGCTATACAAGGCGAAATTCCGGCAGGCAGCTAGATATCTCGTTTTCTTTGCTATACAAGGCGAAATTCCGGCAGACAGCTAGATATCTCGTTCACTCCGACGTTCTTGTAGACTCCTTATGTATATGAGGAGAAGTTGTTTAATGTGAATGCGTTAGTTTATATCACACATCACAGATTAAATATATGGTTGGATCTGCTCAATGACACGAGCACCCCAGCCTAATGACGGTTTTGTCTCTGAAGCCCGACATTATTTTCTCCTCACCTACCTATCCTTCTTATTGGTAGTTACTATAGGCCATGAAGTTTCACTGGTTCACTTAGGAATGTCACTGGATGCGCTACTAATGGGTTAACACTCTGGTATTTAATAGCAATAATTCTGGCATACTCCACTGCACTTAGTCATACGTTGGTCGAGCTCTTTACTGCGTTAAGGATTTATCTGACTAGGCACTGCCCTTATACATTGCCGACAATGGGCCGTTCATTCACTTTCTTAAATATTCCACGTTAATTGAGACGTACTAGTTTAGCCATATATGAGGCCCGATGCTCGACCTCCTCGTCACACGGACAACGGTCATCACAGTTTCATACCGTTTCTACTAGATTTGTTAGCGAAATACTGTACCTTACACTGTACACGTAAACTGCTTAATCAGATTGTGGTTACTTCCACATAAAATCACAAATTTTAATACATTACTGTAGTGTACTGCTCGCACTTCAGAATGATGCCTTCAAAAAGAACTCACGCACTAGTCACAACGAACTGTAACGAACTGATGACGACGTGAAAATGAACTGGTGATGCATGTTTCGCAGCTCCATAATATATAGGCAGGACAACCTGAAACTGGTGGAGGGGGAAAATACGCCTCTTTCTCAAAATGCGCTCCGCTAATACGTAACGTACAATAACGAACGGGATATCAAATTGTAGCTCCTGTGCTCCCATTTTTACTGAGTGAACCTTATTAAAGTAGCTTCGTGGATTCTCGAGCAACCTTAAAGGCATCCTTTGGTCTCTTGAGCTCGTTACCGCGGCCGTGACCCAACATCTGGTAATCATTAAGGCGCACACTTGTTACGGCGTAATTACCGTCCTTTGAATTATGTAGAGCACTTCTCTGCTTCATAATTATGTATAAAATACTCTAATTCAAACGAATGTTGGCACGTGACTATCCGTTGAGTACTGTGCGTTTTGTATTAATTGTCTTGTGAAAAACAATTGAACTCGGCGAGTTGGCAGTGGTGAATGGATGAAGGAAATACGGTATAATGTTAGTTCTTACGCTGGATGTCCTCCACGAGCTCTGCTAGTGACGTATATTCTCAGTCACGTGATAACGCTCCTCTTTTTATCTCGCTTGCGGTTGGAGTGAGAAAACTTCAACTACAAGCACTCCTGCAGTGCCTCGCTGCTAATCACCAGCACCTAGAGTTGGATCGCGCGAGTCAGCGTACTGTCATCCGTGTCCCGGAACGAAAGTAAAAATCCTAACTTGGACAATTGTTATCGTAGAATGACGCGGGAAGCGGCATATTTCATCTCCTGGGTATCATGACGTACCATTGTTGGCGTTTTGAACGGTCACAACACGTTGTTTGTCACTGGCATTTACGGTCCAAATTTCAAAACCATATAGAAATACGGAGAAAACAAGAGCTCTAACAAGTCGTATTCTTGTGTTTATTGTAATTTTCAGTCATGGAAAGTCCCTTCACAACAGCTAAGTCGAACCATCCTTTAATTTCCGCCTGACAATTTCTCGTGGCGCTGACAGTTGTTCCAAGAGAGATAAAATTTGTACCTCCCTTCCTTAATTTACTCGTGATCTGGTTCCTTGTTCCACGTTCAATTGTCATTACTACAGACTTACTAAGGTAATGTTTAGTCCATACTCTGTGTTCACATTTATCACTCTTGCTAGCAATCTTTATAAAAACTCCTGTTAGTATGTCAGAAAATTTGTCTTCGCAGCTGGCAAATTTTCTTGTTAATATACAGAAGATATTGCTGCATAAAATATCCACATTCCAATGAACTATAACACTTAAACAAATATATATTATAATAACATTTACTTTTGTTATTTATACATTTTAAGTAATTTGCGGGATTATGATCAATATATCACCATTAATAAATAATTAACCAGTTATCTGGTGGTCAAAAAGATGCAAGGGTGAGGCTTGAAATTGCCGAATAAGATTTTAGACTGTGTTCACTTAATTTCTCCACTGATTTATCGCAAAGGGGACCCCTTATGAGGGAAAAACAGTCAGAACTAAAATTTGCGACAGTTTTTTGTTTCCTGTTTCTGACACACCCATTAAGTATGCTACACACCTTTCGGTTATCTTCAGAGTTATCTTTCGATTTTTCTTAAATTTTCTCTTCACTTTCGAAACCTTGTTTGAATAAGTCTGTTCTAAAATAAATGAAGTTCAATGGGTGGTTGAAAAAGAGAGTTGCAGTTTGTTGCATAATTGCAATAATGTTGCTAGAAGAAGAAGAAGGAGATGAAGATGAAGAAGCAGGAGGAGAAGACGAAGGAGAAGGTGAGGGAAGAACGCCGTGAACAATAGTACACATATTGGTATCAGCAAAGAAACATTTTGCCCAAAGATTATCACTCACTGAATGAGTTACAAGGAGGGGAAATGATTGAGCAATTTGCTCCCCTAATTGGAAAAATGGACACAGTCTTGAGAGAAGGAATATCACCGCATGTGCGACTGATTGCGACTCATCGGTTCCTGTGAACTGGGAGTAGTTTCCAAGATTTGAAATTTTCAATGTGAGTTTCTTCTCAGGCACTCGGAGAGGTAATCATAGAAACTTGCGTGGCAATACGGAAGTACTGCAAAATTTCATTCAGGTAAGGACATTTGAAATGTTTGATAAGAACGCAGGTGGGACTAAATAAATATTCATAAAATAGGAGCCATCGTTTATTATCACAGTTATTGAAGAACGTACATGTATGTTGAAATACAAAATAAAATACACAAATTGAGTAGGTATGTACGTATGCGTAGGTAAGTACGTATGCAGGTATATAATGTTATTGCACATTATTGTGTTCGTTGTCATCATACGAGAATCTCTCCAACAGAGCCCTTGCCATTAGGAGTTCAGAACGATGAGAATACGAATTCGAAATGCAACTGGGAGATGGTGATGGAGTTGATAAAGGCCTTGATGTGTGAACCAGATTGCTGCTTCTAGTCAAGAGGCACGTTTGACTACAAAGCGGTGTTTCATTGATTATTCTCTTAACAAACATCAGCTGTTGCTGAGTTAATTTCCTTAATTTCACAGCGTAACCCTTTGACAATAACAGAAACTCATCATCTTCAGCCCCCAAATACCGCGTGGCATTTGTAAGGAGAGCATGTGATGAAGGGCCGCCTTTCTCTTTGTGCTAGTGTGTGCAAACGAATTGACTGAGGATATATGTCCTGAAAAAGTAGACGGAGAAGATGGGGCGACCTATAACAAAAATATAAACATTTGTTACCTAATTAATTAATAAATTAAATAATATGATTAGTAATTTAATAGCTATTTTACTTTCTGATTTCAGATTCCTCGAAGTGAAGAAGAGTATAAACAAGTCACTCATGATTTCCAGGAAAATTGGAAATTTCAGCATTGGTTTGGTGCATTTGACAGAAGAGATATTCAGATAAACAAACCCAGCGGCCCTTATTATTTCATCTATAAAGGAACATTCCGCGTCGTATTGATGGCAATAGTTGATACTGTACCAGGAAGAGTTTTTGGGCTCGTGAGCATAGGAATGATCTCAGATAGTGTGCGGTACTATTGGAGCCGGTACAGAGAAGGAAGCTTCGCAGGGCGAATAATAGATGGTATATTTTTTCTAATAAATTTATTCAAGATCTGAATAAAAATCACCCTGCTTCTATTATTCATTCAAACACTAGAGATCGTCTTGAAAATAAATCTTTCCATGAACATGTTCAAATTAAAATTAAATTCCAGAATTCTTAAATGCTGGTAAAGTTGAACAAAATAAAATCTTTCGTCGAATGTGTTCTCTTGACGTTTTAAAAATGTTCAAATCAATTCTTATTCTTAATAACTTCACTTAAATAAATCCTACAGTTCGTTTAAGTTGATCCTAAAGTCCAATTAAATCTTACCTCATTAATTCAAAATTAACAATGATTCGAAATGAATACTTTGTTCATGAACCTTTCTTATGAAAACCTGAAGTTTAAATTAATTCATCAATGGACTAAGGTTTCAAAAAGTTCAAATTAAACATTGAATCTCGTAGATCACTTCTGTGACATCCTAAATTCTATTTAAATTGAAATAGATTGAATATGATTTCAAAATACACTCTTGCTTCAGAAACTTCTAAAGTGTTTTTAAATTGACTTATTGATATTAATATACCTACAGTTCATTTAAATTACTTCCTACAGCCTATCTAGGTTGAAAAATTGAAATTCACACGATAAAAGTATTTTTATGAATTGGGCACTTGACTAACGTAGTACTCAAGAATTGTGGTTGATAAAGTGCCTTTGTAACGAGTTAGTGATTTTCTTAGTGCAATATGCTGAGATTATTCACCAGAGGAAATGATAGAGTGCATTCATATCACCTGAATTCAGCAAACAGGAACATGTGAAATGCAGCTCCGCAGATCGGTGACTGGAACTCGCACGATGATCAGCATGAGGTCGAACTCAGCACCACAGCCGCGTACCACGTTCCAAATCCCTCGACATACCACGTATTATCCCACGATGTACGAGGTTTCAACACTTTGTCAAGATGTCCGGTCTTGTCAGAGGTAATGGACACACGGTAAAGTTCAATACAAAACGTAGCACTGTCTGTGAAGGGTGACTGGTATATCACTTTAAAATGTTATGAGTTTGAAAGCACAGTTCATACTTGCACTTCGTAATGCAGCAGTTAACGAAACATTCAAAATAACACAGTCTTTTAACACAGTCCGAAACACAGGTCTCTGTTTAAAACATTTTCAGTAAAATGTTCTCAGTTCTTAAGTCACCGGAGTTTAAATGCACAGTTTCTAAATGCACAGTTCATGTAGCGTGATTTTTTAACACTGGGCACAGTTTATGACACATAAAAGACGTAGTAATTTCATAATGAATGTTAAGGTCACAGTTAATGGAAAAATCATGCGTAAATTCAGTTCATACACGACGTATTCAACAGTTTCTAAAATTCGAGAACACCCTTCTTAAGTAGATTTTCTGTATACGTTAGACTAACAGGAGTCCATATTTTCCATAACGGACATAAAATGTCCTTAAGGTTCAGTCTCATTTCTAAGAACACGGTTCAAACATTCATTAAATACGTGAAAAATTGTCCACATTCGATCTTACTAATCACTGAGTATTTGACAATCATAACACATCGGCCACTTCAAAGTCATATTCAGAGATGAAACACACGTCGAGACGTCTCGAAATTCATAAATACGTCAACAATCATAAGTTTAAATTATCACACGCAGTCCTTTCAATGTCTGTAAGTCTGTACTTGATAGTGATATAGTTCGAGTAAGTCCACAACGCAAAAGATATTGACAAGTCTAGCACGTGTATTAAATTCAACCTAAATGTACCTTCAAATTCACAAATTCATAACTCGGTAGAAAATTCCTAAGTTTTATAACACGGTGTTCAACTTAGAGGCACCTTGAAATATTTCACAAGTCCACGACGCGATTGAAATTTCTAAATATCGCGGTCTCGTACGGCGAACTTCTAAGTATTTCAACACGGTTTTCACTTCGCCTTCGCGTAGTGCGATCCGACAGCAATATCGCCTTCCATGGTTGAATTGTAGATTTCAACTGAGTGTACACGTTTTTTTAAGGGGGGCCCCCGTTGCCCGCTCCCCCGCCGTGACCATCGACTCAATCTACATGGCCTCCGACATGCTATTTATTTCTAAGAAGAAAGAGATAGCAGGGAAGAGTGGGAAGTGATACAAGGAGTATCTGCCGGTTTCCGAGTTAGACTCGCTACCACGGCAAGAGTTTGTGTTTGGTAAGGTGGTGTTAAAGTATGGTATTGAAGGGTCAGGGAAAAACCATATAGGCAGAAAGGAGAAAGAGCCTACGTGTAAAACCTGACTTATTTTGATAGCACATGCAAGGATGTGGGCTGGAAAATTCCAGAGTTTGTGTTAGTTAAGAATACGTGTCATGCAGTCATAACCATTTCCTTGCCATTGTTTGTTATTATGGGGATCAGTCCACCTTGTCACTGCCGGGTTGGCTCGGGTCCACTAGCGTCTGGGCTCTGGGCCACAGGTTTGTCCCTTTGCCCAGCAGCCAGTGGTCCTTGGTGCCAAGTCTCCGTTTGGAGAGGGGGATTAAGTGCCAAGCCTTACTTGGTGCAAGGGGCTGTCTTCTTCTTCCGCCTGGCGATGTCCCCTTGTGCGGTTTTGTTGGAACACACTTGTCACTGCAGATCTGCAACTATGTTAGGATTATTAGAACAATATGTATACACAGGTGCTCCTTGGAGTGCCGGCTTGCTTGCCTGCACTCACGTCCAGTGCTCTACCTAAATAATAGTAAAATGACACGAAATAAATAACTATATTAGTACTGCTGCCTTCTTTATAGGGCGCAGGCTGGTGTTTCACTTCCGTGTCTCTGTCGGGGGGCGGAGGTGGTTGATTCGTCCTTGGCCGTCTGTCTGCGTTGCCATCGTCTTCTCCTCGTTTTGTGTTGCTTATCAATCTTTCCGCGCCTGGTCCCTGGGATGAAGACAGCTGTAACCATAGAAGCATATTTACATATTTACATAGGTACATGTTGTCTGCAGTGTGTGGGTTTAAGTGTTGTCTAGGTGTCAGCTTGAGGAGGAGCCAGCTATCGGCCCCGCGTCCCTCCATCCCAGTGGCTGAACAGAATGTGTTTCGGTGTGGGGTACTTTTTGTAAAGATCGATGTCGTAGCGTCCGGTCCCGCTTATTAGTGGGTTGATCTTATTACCCCAAGACTTTGTGTACATTTTTAGTGTTTGTTTACGTATGTGGCGAATAATCGAGCTGACTTTAGCAATATCGAGTAGTTGGTGTATTGCTGTGTCGAAAGGGAGTCTGGCCGCTGCTCGAATGCATTTATTTTGTATTCGTTCTAGCTTATCCAGGTTCGTCTTTGCAGTGAACCCCCACGCTGGGGCTGCGTACATGATTATTGGCCTAATTAAGGCCTTATACATATTTATGGCTACGTTTGTGTTTATACTGGATTTTTTGTTCAGTATAGGGTATAGCTGGCTGAGTCTAGTGTGAGCTTTCCTTTGGGTATCTTTGATGTGGTGTAGCATGGTGAGCTTTCGGTCTAGGACTACTCCTAGGTATTTGGCTTTGTCATGCCATGTTATATCCTGATTGTATAGTTTTAGCGGTTTTATTTTGGCTGGTCTGCGTGTGCGTCTGTTCTTCCTAGTGAACAGCACGGCTTGGCACTTGTCAACATTGACCTTGATGCGCCATTTCGTTAGCCATGGTTCGAGAGTTCGTAGCGCTACTTGGATCCTCTTCCGAGTGCACGCTAGTTGTGGGTGTTGAACTGTGATAGCAGTGTCATCGGCATAGAGGTAGTGGGCATGTCATTCGTATATAGGAGGAAGAGGATTGGGCCAATAAGGGACTCTTGGGCTACGCCCGCTCTAATCCTTCGCGTGCTTGACAGCGTGTTGTGTACGTCTACTTGGAACTCTCGGCCCTCCAGATAGGATTTGATTAACCTTATATAGCCTGGGTGGAATTCGAGGTCTACTAGTTTCGCTAGTAGGCCTTCGTGCCAGACTTTGTCAAATGCTTTCTGGATATCAAGGAATACGAACCTGTGTCCCTTCGTTTATTGAAACCTATGGTCGCTCGTTCTACGAATCGCGTGAGCAGTTGTGGTGCTGAATGCCCGTTCCTGAAGCCAAATTGCTCGTTGCGAAATATTCCTCTTTCCTTGATATGCCCTATTAACCTTTTCAGTAGTATTTTCTCGAATACTTTACTGAGGGCGTCCAGGAGGCTGATAGGCCTGTAGTTATTTGGGTCTGACTTGTCTTTGCCTGGTTTTCCAAATATGAGTATCCTAGCCCTTTTCCATTGTTCAGGATAGTATTGGAGTCTGAACATTGCATTGAAGATGCTGGTAAGTATTGTTAGGGCTTTGTGTGTTAATTTCGGCGAGTCGCTGGCCTTATATACCCGTTGTGGGCTAGCTCGCTGCATCAAGCGATGGAAAAGTGGTCTCGTACGGCGAAATTTCTATCTTAATATCTTCGAAGTTACGGAATGGATCGGCTTCAAATTTCGGCTATTGACATTTCAAAATGCGGCTTCACGCTGGTGTAGCTCATATCTCTGTAACTTAAGCCATTCAAAAGTTATGAAAATATTTCCGGACTATTCCATAGGGGAGGGTCCAGAACATGTGGCGATTACGTCTTTCAGCCTGTTCCCCGCTCGCGCTGTCTCTCTCGCTCCTACAGCAAGGGGCGGAGTCGAGAACATTCGTTCGTACGACGTTTTAAATGCTAATGCTGAGCAGTTCTTTAATAAATAATGACTTGTAAAAATGATGTTCCAGGTCATGGCCATTCCTGGTACAATACAAACAAATAAATGAAGTTCAAAGTGCGGCAGAAAAATAAGAGTTGCAGTTTGTTGCAAAATTGCAACAGTGTTGCTAGAGGAAGGAGATGAAGAAGCAGAAGGAGAAGAAGAACCAAACAACGAAGTTTTGTTGCCTAATGTTGGAATAAAGAGAAGAATTTCTGCTGGAGGCGTTATTAATAATACGGCTTTTTACGACAGACTCTAAAATGGTGAACTGAATATTACCCTTCTCGAGCAACTTCCAGGAAGTAACAAAACTGCTCCATATGCTTTGTTGAGGATGAGGCATTCATGTTACAAGGTCATTTCATGAAACCCTACAATTTGTCTGTGCTTAAGCATGAAAGGCTCATTTTTAACTATCGCCTTTCTGGAGGAAGAAGAATTGATGAGAATGTTTTTGGAATTTTAGTTTCCAGATTTACAATATTTTAAAAACCCATCTATCTCTCGCCAGCTAAAGCCAATGCCATAGTTCTAGCGTGTTCCTTATACCACAAATTTTTAGGAGACATTCCAGTAATTATATCAGTAATCCACCACTTGTTTGATACCGAAACTCGCTCGAAATGGAGTCTCGAACATCCTCAAATAGCGAAGGTCTAACTGGTATGAGGAACGGTAGCAGTCCGTCTTCCTCTACATCAGCCAAAGAAATTCGCGACACATTCTATAGTTACTTGAACGATGAAGGAAAAGTCGAGTGGCATGAAAATAGGTTTTGAATATTGAATATTCACGAATGTGTTTATAGATATAAGAAAATAATACAATATTATTATATAAAAACATGTAATAATAATAAATAATTATTCAAAGTTTACTTACCGAATTTTCATTGTTGTTATTGCCCAGTTCATTGGTTGAATCACTGGCATCAGAAGTTTCCTGGTCCACCAAAAACACCAGTTCCCGAAATACCACAGACTGTGAACATACACAGCATTTGCTGAAGCTCCCGGTTTCTTTGATTCGATCACTTTCTTCAAATCTTTGCGAAAAACTGATCTTAGGTAACACTAGCACGTGTTACATCAGGCTCGAGAGGTTTTAGTTTTCAATTAAAACATCGTATGCTGCCGCTTTTATACACGGTTGGAATAAGATACGCATGTGGTATTCCAAAGCTCAGGTAGGAAACAGTAGCCGTCGATATATGCTAAAAGCGATTCTATTTTTGAGGCCGTATTCATCGTGTAGGTAAGAAAAAAAGGACGAAACTGAACGAGTTGTAGGATAAACTGCATTAACTGCGCAGGTTACCGTTGTAAAATTGGATCCGAACGCCCAGACACTTTATCTGTGTGAAAACTGGTCTAGATTGCACTATTCACTGAGTTTGTCGCTCAAACATGACGTCACATATAATTAACTGCACAGATAAAGGGATGGTGTGTATCCACCTTTAAATTTCGTGCGGATCGTTTTTCAAATACACTTAATCTTCATCATCACGGGCACGACAGCCTTTTGTGGGCCTTGGCCTTCTGAAGTTTTCCCCATTCTTTCCTGTCAAGTGCAGAGCTCGCGAGGTCGTCGTAAAAAGGTCAGGCCGGCTATTTCTTCTTCAGATTTCGTAACGAGAGTTTTTTTTTACAGATTGGATTGTCAGCCCAACGCCAACCCCCAGCAATCCTGGAGGGCCGATGTTTTCTTTCGGGGTTGTCTCCCTTAGCTGGTTGGCCCCCATTTTGAAGCGTCGGGAACTCGCTTTTTCGCCCTTACATGACATAGCCGTGTAGCCTACACGCGATGTACCCGTTGCCCAGGGGCCAAGGCGTGGACAAGCATGTATCGCAGTTGGTAGGAATAAATGGCATTTCCTGTGTTTTATTAGTACACTTCCACCAGCAAGAAGTGAACCCACAGGACCACATACTACCCCTTCGGCCCCCTTCAAATACACTTAAAGCTTTACAAAAATGTTGAAAATTTTGGGCTGGGATAACTTGGTAGAAAGGAGACGAGCTGCTCGATTAAGTGGTATGTTCCGAGCTGTCAGTGGAGAAATGGCGTGAAATGACATCAGTAGACGAATAAGTTTGAGTGGTGTCTTTAAAAGTAAGAAAGATCACAATATGTATATAAAGTTGGAATTCAAGAGGACGAATTGGGTAAAATATTCATTTATAAGAAGGGGAGTTAGGGATTGGAATAACTTACCAAGGGAGATGTTCAATAAATTTCCAATTTCTTTGCAATCATTTAAGAAAAGGCTAGGAAAAGAACAGATAGGGAATCTGCCACCTGTTCGACTACCCTAAATGCAGATCAGTAGTGATTGATTGATTGATTGATTGATTGATTGATTGATTGATTGATTGATTGATTGATTGATTGATTGATTGATTGATTGATTGATTGATTGATTGATTGATTGATTGATTGATTGATTGATTGATTGATTGATTGATTGATTGATTGATTGATTGATAAGATACGTACTACCGGTACTAAAGTTTTACATGTACTTCAGGTATGTAACAGACATTTATCCCTTGATACACTATTGCAAACATTGTGCACGTTACCTGTGAGCAACGCAAGCTCTGAAAGATCATTTTTATGGCTGTGTCTTATTGATACAATGTTGAGTACAATCATGGTTGAAAGGACACTTGTTGTATTGGCGTTGTTGTTCATCTATAACTTGTAGACTCATATCAAGTATTTGAGGGGTTTGTCAAAACTGGATAACACAGGATGGTCTTGTAAACAGGAGTAAATGCTCTACAGGCGCGCACTGCCTTAAGGCAAGATGCGTGCGGCGCACGTTTTCAAATAAAACAGAAGATGTATCATTTAACGTGAAGTTTTTCCATACATAACACAGTGGATTGCATACTGTCATTTATTTTACGCTGTGAATATTATGAACATAAGATCGTGTGTCAAACTACAAAGTGAGCTAAGAACATACTTTCTTTTTTCCACAGTAAGGTTAATAGTTTCGTACCGTGCCGAGTTCGTGAGTACTGCCTGGAGCCAGTATCAAATACTTTGGCATACCAGTACCGGACAGTGGCGTGCGATGAGAGACAGTGGTGACAATTAGCGTGTAGATGTGATAAGCCCAGGAACTGCATACTTCTCTATGCTATAGTGGAGAGCAATGCATCTCCACTCATTGGGAATACTGCATTTGTAAAATAATTGAAACACCACAATAATCAAGAAAGAAATTTTAAGATATAAAACACCTCATTCATGAATATCCAAACGAGCATTATGCTAGCCGTGCCTTTCGCTGTGTCTTGAAAATTAAAAGCAGAATTTGTGTAAGTATCCACCCACCCTCTGGGAGGATTGTTTAACAACTACTCCCTCCTCTTCCTTCTGGCCTTTTCCGAGTTACCTGGGGCAGTACTCTGTATGGAATTAGCCTAGTTTTGCGACCGGATGCGTTTTCTAACACCATCCCTATGTGGAGGGAAGCATTCAGTATTGCGTGTTTCAGTGGTTGTTTTGTCGTGTGATTAGTTGTGTGTATTTGAAGATGCGTATGAATAAGAGAACAATCAAGTAGCCCCGAGCTACAGGAATTAACAGATGCGATTAAAATCTCCGACTCAGCTGGAAATCGTACCTGTCGCTGAGCATTCGGTGGTAGTAATTATTGTTCTAAGCTGGTTTAACATCCTCTATTAACACTAATCAGAAGGAAAATAGAAAAGGTCCAACACATCGAAAAATGAAGGTATCTCAAAAGAAAGGAAAGGGCCACGAAGAACTGACCATTCAGCTAAAGCGCCATATGGGGCAGATACCGTAACAACCTGCATGCTTTATTAAGATTTCGGGAAATAGAAGCTATAATTAAGTAACAGTAGTTTTGGTCCATTATTTTGCCTTCTTCTTCTACTTCTGTATGGTCGACATTCCCGAACTCTACAGGGGAACTCACCTCCCGCGGCAATTTCGCTTTTTCTGTACTTAAAATTTTCTATTTTACCTTTGAAGCCTTAATTCATAATAATATATATACAAAATGTACAAAATACATATTGGGGTTACGTGAGTGAACTACGATGTTCCAGACAAGGAAGAAATGTTCTGAATTTCCTGAAGTCTCTTTCACATTTTTATGCATGACGAATTATCACACGTACATATTAAATAAGTTGGGCTGGTTTTCAGGAATATGCCAATAATGCACTGAAATAATTATCTTACGCCTGGCTGAGTGGCTCAGACGATTGAGGCGCTGGCCTTCTGATTCCAATTTGGCAGGTTCGATCCAAGCTTAGTCCGGAGATATCTGAAGGTGCTCTACGTCAGCCCCTTGTAGGTATATTTACTGGCACGTAAAATAACTCTTGCGGGACTAAACATCACCTCCTAGAGAACAAGGCCGGGCAACACGAATGAGAGTAGCTGATCACGGATGTCCGCGTGGGCCCATGCCAGTAGCTCAGTTAGCTTGGTGCAGCTTGGTATATTAGGGCGCGTTTCCCTGTTATGTGTGTTTTTCATCGATTATATTATTCTAATCGAGTCTTGTGTGTTAACACTCGTTTAATATTCCTATTAGTGTAAGTTCAGTTAAAGGTGTTAGTAGCCTACTTATAAATTGTTTACATTAATAAATTGTGTTCAAAGTGCTGGCATGGCCGCCACGTGTGGTTAGACCTGAGTTTATTTTAATGGTGTGTTGCTGTGAATTGCGATCACTGTTTTTCAAATTAGGAATAACCATGACTCAGAAATACAGTGTTCCAAAGTGTAAGGGCAATTATCGCACTGGCCCTAAAGTGAGTGTTTTCTCGTTTCCAACCGGCGACTCGAAGAGAGCTAAGTGGTTAAGAGCTTTTCGCCGAGATGACTTCGTTCCTTCCAAAAATGCAAAGGTAAGTCTTAGTTATTAGTGTATTATATCTGATTTCAGTTGTGGAATTGTCCTGGATATGGGGCCCTGTGTTGTAGGTGTGCGAGCTCCATTTCAAAACTCATGAGTTTGAATGGACAATCAGCATGTATGATGAGTGACATGGGAAATGATTGACTGCACCATTATCTAATCCAAGGCTTGTGAATGTTTTTGTGGATAGGTCTCTAAAATCTTTTCTATTTATAAATGAAATAGTAGATGATTATTTTATATCTTACTGATTTAAGCAATTGCTGTGTTGAATTTAGCAGTTATTACATTTAGTTTGGGATGTGCTGAGTATTCACATTACTTTATAGGACTACTGTTGTGGGTATAGTGATGTTCTGGCAAGAGTTATATATTATGAAGGCATGTAAGGTATTGGCTTTCAAGTATTCTTACTGTGCTGGACGCTTAACTGCAAGTGAGGCAGTTCTATTTATTATATCGCATGAAGGAATATATCTCTTCGTGTGGGTTAATATTCTTTGTTCAGGCTAGACAGAAATGTCATTGTGTTTATTGCTATTATGTTAGGTTGTATATAATTATTGTAAATTACATTCACTCAATGATTTTCTCTGTCTCCTTGTGTGCCATTCATTTTACACTTAAATCAAGGAGATATATCTAAGATATGACATAGACCAGTGAAGTAAGTGGTGCCAAATTAATAGACGAGTGCATTTATATCTAGGTGAATGCATTCTAATTTGGTCTAAACCTTTTAGGAGCTGTTCCTTCTAAGTTTCCAAACTGCCCAGAGTACTTGTCTGATACCACATCTGCCCACCGAGAAGCTCCAGATGATAGGCGTTGTCGAGTAGATAATGAAAGTTTGGCTAAAGCTCTTGCTCAGAGTTTAGAGACCTATCAAGATCATATCAGTACTGTTTCTTTCAAGAACTTCCAGGAATTCTTTTGAGTACTGTACCAGGAAACGTTATTGGGCACAAGAGCATAGGAAGTATCTCAGGTAGTGCACGGTCTTTCTGGAGCAGGTACAGAGAAGGAAGCTTCGCAGGGCGAATAATAGATGGTATTAAAATATTTCTGATAAATTTATTAATGATTTGAAGAAAAATCACCCTGCTTCTATTATTCATTCAAATAATAAAGATTGTCTTGAAGGTAAATCTTCCATTAACATGTTCAGATTGAAACCAAATTGCAGAATTTTAAAAGCTGTTAAGATTGAAAAACATATAATCTTCGTTGCATATATCCATTTGATGTTTATAAAATGTCCAGAATGAATAATCGTTCTCAATAACTTCTGTTAAATAAACCCTAAAGTCCAATTGAATTTTCACTCATGAATTCAAAATAAGTAATATTCAAAATTAACACTTTGTTCAAAAACCTTAAGTTTAAATTACTTCGTCAACTGACTAAGATCTCAACGCTCAAATTAAATATTAAATCTTTCAAATCACTTCTGTGCGATCCTAAAGTCTGTCTAAGTTGTTATAGATTAAATATGATTTCAAATTACACTTGCTTCAGATATCCTAGTCTTTTTAAATAGATTAAGCATGATTTAAACCATACACTTGCTGTAGAAAATCCTAAAGTCCAATTAAGTTGTAATAGAATGATTTCAAATTACACTTGCTTCAAAAGCCCTAAAGTTTTTTAAATCGTTATAAATAGACCTACAGTTCTGTTAATTCCTACAATTTCATTAGGTAGTAGAATTGAAATTCACACGACCAAATTATTTTTATGGATTAGGCACTTGCACTTGACTAACGTAGCACTAGAGTGTTGTGGTTGATAGAGTGCCTTGGCAATAAGTCATTTAATGTTTTAGTGCAATATGATGAGATTATTCACCCAAGAAAGATTGTAAAATGCACTTATATCACCTGAATTCAGCAACAGGAATGGTTGAAATGCGGCTCCGCAGCTCGGCGGCTGGAACTCGCACGACGGTCAGTCTGAGGTCGAACTCAGCACAGACAGCGGCGAACCACGTTTCATCCCTCGATGTTACCACGTATTATCACTTGATGTTATTACGTATCATCCCTCGATGTCACCTCGTATCTCCTATGATGTAGCCCGTCCCACGCTGGATTCGATGTTTAAAGTAATACGAGGTTTCGACACTTTGCCAAGATTTCCGGTGTTTGTCACAGAGAATGGACATCCGGGAAAGTTCAATTGGCACGATAATACAAGACGTAGCACTGTTCATTAAGAGTAATTAGTTGCTCTTTATAACGCAGCAGTTAACATGTGACTCAAAATAACACAGTCTTTTATCACAGTCTGAAACACAAGTCAGGTCTCTGTGGAAAATTCTTACGATAAAATGAAATCACTTCTTAAGTTACGAATTTAAATGCACAGTTCGTATAGCATAGAATTGAACACCGGACACAGTTCAGAATATTCACAAACAACGTAGTAAGTTCAGCATGAATATTAGGGTCACAGTCAATGGAAAATCATGCGTAAATTCAGTTCACACGACGTATGCGAGGCTCTAAAATTCTAGAATTCGCCTCTTATGTAGATTTTCTGTGTATGTTAGCCTAACAAGAGTCCATATTATCTATTACCGACATAAAATTTTCTTAAGGTTCAGTCACTTTTCTAATGATCCTGTTCAAACATTCACAAAATGCGTGAAAATTGACCACATTTAATCTTACTAATCACTGAGTATTTGACTCTCATAACACCTTGAACAGTTCAAAATCATATTTACAGACGAAACACACGTCGAAACGTCTCCAAATTCATGAGTCTGTCAACAGTCATAAGTTTAAATTATCACGCACAGTCCTTCCAATGGTCTTATCACAGTATGTGATAGTGACAGAGTTCAAATACACATTGAAAATAGTTAAGTCTACAATGCGCTGTAAGTTGACAAGTCTAGCACTTGTATTAAATTTTAACCTGAATACACCTTCAAAAACACAATTTCGCAACTTAGTAGAAAAATTCTTAAGGGCCGGTATTATAATGAGGGTTTAAACTGAAGATTGAGTTAAACTGTAACTCGAGTTTAAACCGATATTGAGTCTTATAATGGCCGGCCTAAGTTAAACTGAGGTGAAGAAAGAAATATACGATCTTGGTAGCAGTGACTTGCGAGAAAAGATGACTGTCGATAATGTTTTGCAGTGACTTGCAAGAAAAGATGGCTAAGGATAATGTTTTGTTTACTTCTTGTAGGAAAAATGGTGGATAAAGGCAATACACGTTGTCCAAATTTTACTTGTGAGGAAATAGAATTGCTTGTGCAATTAGGACAGAAATATTTATATAGTCCGCGAAACAGTGGCCTTATGATTTCCTCAGAAATCTCTCATTGTAATAAACATACTACCAGAGGCATAAAACCGCAATGATATTACTAGCTGACCGAGGGGTTCTACAGCACGATTTCTGAACTAGAAGGAAGTTACTTTATTTTCTAAAATTGACACTTCTGACATTCAAATAGTTCAAAAAGTCATTTTTACATTCTTACCTTTTCTTTGCATGTTTTATTCTAGCACCAATTTGCTGAAATAGCGTTATGACAGTCTGTTTTGTAAGCCTAAACCTATTTAAAAATTATTTTTCATTCCATATATGAAAGTAAAGTGGCCTTGCTCGAAAAACTCGTGGTGCCCGTGGTAGCTCAATAATTTGAACCACTTCTTCATCATCGCTTAGTATTTCTTCAAACACCTCAAAAACATCATCGAGATCCATTCGTTATGCAATGTTGTCAGGTTCTTTAACTTCAGTTTAAACGGTAGATGAGTGGCAGTAAAATTAATCTCTAGTTAAACTTAAGATTAAGTTTTATAATACACGACTAACAGATAAACCGAAGTTTAAACTGAACCAACAGTTTAAACCTCTATTATAATACCGACCCTAACTCTTGCAACACGAAGTTCAACTTTGTTGTACTTTAAAATATTTCACCCGTTCACGACGCTGTTGAAATTTCTAAGTATCACGGTCTCGCACGACAAAATTCTAAGTATTACGGCACGATTCACTTTACCTTCGCGTAACGCGACGCAGCAGCATAATCTTCTGCCATGTTTGAGTTGCGGATTTCAACTGAGTATACCTGTAAACTCGCTGACCTTATATACCCCGCTGTGGGCTAGAGTTGGACAATATGTCCCTGTTTTGGAACACTGTGCCTGAAAGTGCATGTGTTTACTAATGTCACAATGTTATTTTCACCAATTAAAAATATACTCGCACGGTTGAAGAAACATTCATCAGTACTCTATTCACGTACACAATACACAAGCGGAACACGAAAATAATAATTAACCCATACAAGCGAAACACGAGATAACAATTAAACACTACATGCAAAAATTAAAAATTAAACTATACAAGCAGAGCATGAAAATAAAACTTAAACACAATGTACACGCAGAACACGAAAATAAAATCTGCGGGATGTTTAAGTTTGAAATGTCTTGTCATTGTGCCGGTTGAAGATCCCTTTGCAGACAAAATAGGACATAAATTGCATTTCACTCTGTCAGGTTTCCTCATAGTTAAAGAGTCCTGAACAGGACTCCGATGCGACATTATGCAAAGTTTACCGTCTTTCGTACTGTTTAATTACTTTCGTGCTGTATGCTCTTTGCACTTGGAATTCCTTCCCTCTCAACTTCAATTTACATTCTTTAATATCTCGAAAATTTCCCTGAACACTTTCTCGGGATTTGATGTTAAAAATTAATTTGGACTTTAAGGAAACTTTTAAGCCTAAGAACAATATAGGTCATCACTTTGGAATTAAAAATATAACTGGATGGAAACATTGTTGAACTTTCGTGGTGTTATGCTCTCTGCATTTCGCCGTTCATTTCTCTCAGCTTCCATTTACCTTCTTTAAATCTCGAAAATTTCCCTCAACACTTTCTCGGGCTTTGATGTTAAAAATTAGTTTGGACTTTCAGGAAACCTTTAAGCCCACGAAAAATAGAGGTCACCGCTTTGGAATTAAAGATATAACTGGATGAAAGAATGTTTATACTTTCGTCGTGTTATGCTCTCTGCACTTCGCCGTTCATTTCTCTCAGCTTCCATTTACCTTCTTTAATATCTCGAAAATTTCCCTCAACACTTTCTCGGGGATTGACGTTAAAAATTAATTTGGACTTTCAGGAAACTTTTAAGCCCAAGAAAATTATAGGTCATCGCTTTGGAATTAAAGACATAACTGGATGAAATAATATTTACACTCCAGCACAGGGTGGCACACAGCCGGTATCGACAGTCAGACACAGCTAAAGCCAACTAGTCTATCTAGTGCGGCCTTCGACACAGCACGTTCGGTACAGGCACATTCCAGCTGACGCGGAGCATGTCATGTTGCCTCTCGAAGTTCTCTCTACTACGCAGTTACAGTCCCGTGTCCCATGTGCCGGCACTCTATACCAAAACACTCCGCCTCAAGCTCCTAATGTTGCGGAGCAACTGAATGTTCCGGTCTGCCCAACCCTAATGTGGGCTGGCTCACTGCGCCAAGCGACTGAAAAGTGGTTTCGTACGACAAACTTCTACCTAAAATATCTTCAAAGTTACTGAATGGATTAACCCCAAATTTCGGCTATTATCCTTTCAAACGTGGGCTTCAGGATGATGTAGCTCTCATTTCTGTATCTTAAGCCATTCAAGAGTTACGGAAATATTTCCAGAGTATTCCATAGGGGAAGTCGAGAACATGTGGCGATTACATCTCTCGGCCTGTTTCCCTCTCGCGCTGTCTCTCTCACTCCTGCAGCAAGCAGCGGAGTCCAGAACTATCGTTCGTACAGCTTTTTCAGACGCTAAAGCTGAGCAGTTCTTTAATAAATAATGACAGAAAAATGATGTGCCGGGCCATATGCCTTCCTGGTACAGTTCATTACTATTATTAATTACTGAGTTGATGAACCTCTATGAATTCCATTGAAAGGGAATGTGTAAACTCTGAATTAATCACTGCAAGTTCCTTCAGTAGTAAACATTCTTTTATGAGTAATTGCGAATCCAATTATCAATTTCCTCTTCCAGCATTATAACCTATTGACACTCTGGTTATGAATTTTCCCTCCTAGAAGGTACTCCTTCCAGCTTTTGTTATTGCATGTAATGAATGTAACATGTATCTGTAAAAAAACTGGGGATTCATTACTTAATTGATCTCATGTGTGTCATATATACACAATGCAGCTGGTTCACAAAGCATGAAATGAGTAGTTCAATGTGTGTTCTGTTACATTATTATTAATGTATTGGCAGGGATGCAAATTTTCAATATGGTTTCTTAGAATGTTGACAATTACTGTTCATAGAGATTTCCTTTTATATTTTCTTATGTCACGTTCACCTCATGTCCATTTCAATTTTAAGCAACCTGGTGAAGTTAAATTGAAAATAATTTCAGAAAGTGTCTGGGTGAAGGTCAGTTCAAATGTTATCAGCACTGGCATGCTACTTTTCAAATTTAAGTTCATATATTTTAATAAGTTGTTTTATTTCCAGTTTAATTTCAATTTTCCCTCTGTTCTGGTTATTTGAATCAGGGTGCAAAATAATATGAGCACCTTTATATACACTAGGGAATGCGAATATAAACTTGATGACTTGATGAACAATCTGTTATTGGCATGTACTGGAATCATTCTCTGCATAACAGCCAAATTTTATGAGCTCTTCATCCAGTTAATTTATGTTAGGCTTCTATTGTAAAAACATTTTTACTTGTTTTCATGACCGAAAACACTGAACATTACAGCTTGTATGTTACTGGACTGCAACTAAAATACTTTAAGTAAGGTAGTTTATATGCTATTATATTTTTAAATAGATTTTGCAGTACTTATCTTTCATCAGCATGTACAGTTTTGTAAATGAAACTGATCATTTTTTACTCTTAAATATACGAAAGGCATATTATTAAAGTTGTTCACTATTAAGACTTTAAAAACTGAATTATATTATTTTTGCATTTTAATTGTTCTTCCTAATTATTACGGTATATTACTAATTTCGCTTCCGATATGCGCTCCTACGAGAAAGAATATTCGTAGAATGTAGTTTAACCAGCGTATTTTTCAATCATCGTAAGGAATTAGCATCATCTACTATCCACACGCGCTGGGCCCACGTGCGTGACTTCACGAATCACATTGCCAGGCCTTGTTCTCTGGGAGGTGCTGGACTAAATTCCGAAACTTTGGCGTCTTGAAAACCCGTAAAAGTATTCATTGGGACGTAAAGCAAAATTACATTATTATTATTATTATTATTATTATTATTATTATTATTATTATTATTATTATTTTCTTACAGTAAAAACATAGCGGGCTGGATTCGAAACTCATGGCCTTCAATTTCAAGACTACCGCGATAACCATTACGCTGCAGGCCCATAAGTTTTCAATTGCGAAATTTGTTGATATTATTGGTTTTTCGTCCCACAAAATTTTCAGTACAGTATTTGATTGATTTGTTAATATTAGGGGCATGGAAGGTAACCTCGAAACAGTCGCGAGGTCATGACATTTTTAATATTTGTTGTCCTTATCAGTTCCCATCTTGCTGGGCGATTTGTTCAGCGCATAACACTTCCCTTGGAATACCAGTGTAACGTAAGATTATTTAGTGACAAACACTGATACATTGTAAACAACACGCCAGTGCGCCAAGAATCATACAGGTGGCAATATGTTATTGAAGATTTTTTCAATCAAACCACGTAGGTAGCAGCAATGTGGACTTTCTCGCTGAAAAAGGCAAGCTGTCCGATATTGACATACTAAAGTTTTATATTTCTTAGTATTTTCTTCGACTTCACTTGGGCGCTACATCCAGTCACTAACTTGATTTAAGTTCAGTTAGTTTCTCTCATTGCTTGGCTGGCAGGCGCCCCCAGCTTACCTGCATCCCGTTGACCCATCACTTCCCATTACACAGCGTAGCGACAGCTCGAGAATGCCCGCACTTCGCAATTCAGATCAATGCTTAGAACGTGTATTTAGTGTTCATCGGTCGCTCCAACTGCTTTCGAGTTGTGAAGTGTTACTTCGAGGTATAATCGAGCCGCTGAGAGACAAGGTGTTAGAAGTCAGGAATTAGTAGTTTTTGATTTACACCACTCAGAGCCCTCACAATTCACGACCATTTGTAATGGGGAAGTAGCAAAACGACAACTTCCACAGGAGCCACTTCAGAGCGCTAAATGAATTCTTCCTATCACGCCAGAGTGAAGTGCGTTCACGGGTATAGTGGTGTAAGTTAAGCGGCAAGGCCAGGTGTTTGTATTTAGTGTTTTACGTTTCAATTTACACTTAAAAATAAAAATGGCAGTGCAGCTGTGGTGTTGCTAAGTATTAGCACGGTTTCCTTTCTTTAGAATTGTAATATCCGGATGTTCTTAAAGCAGAAATTTTATTCATATGGGAAATTTGCACCCGAGCTGAAGTCTAGGTTATAACCTACAAGCATCATGAAGTGATGTTTCACATTAAGTACATAATACAACATTGTACTTTATTACTTATCATCATTCTGTTCACAAAAAGCCTAGAAAAGAATGTTCTCATGCCAATATTAAGAATTTTTAATTAATCAAGTTCAAGTTTACGAGGTCGAAAGTTTCTTTTTATTTCTTCCAAATATTCCGAGTCTACTGATGCTTTCCAAACGCTAATCTTGCCCTCTTTAAATTCAGTTCCGTGGTTGAGTTTCATTGTAAATACAAGTAAATAACTGTGACGCCAGAGAACGCAGTCCTCAGTAGTTAAGCAGAGTGAAATTTGTTGATGATGATGCTTGTTGTTTAAAGGGGACTAAAATCGAAGGTCATCGGCCCCAGAGTGAAATTTCGGCAGCTGTAAGTGTTTTAGGCCAAAACATGTATGAATCTAGAAGTAAACACCTAGCCATTATTTCCAGGACTGAACATGAATAGTCCAGACTACGAGTTGTCCAGTGGTTGTGAAGCTTTCAAAAATGGTGATTCCGATAACGACACAGAGTGAACTATTTAGAAAAGTGTATATTTTCAGATCAAACTATTAGAACAGACTGGGTAGGTAGCATTCTAGCATTTAAAAACAATAATGCAATTATTTAAACTCAATCCATGCGGGAAAAAGACGTAATAGGAGTCACATGTGCAGTTTCACATTTACTACAACACATTGTGTTTTGTTAAGAATGATATTACAAATGAATAATAATATAAGAGTTTAAAACACAGTTTATTCCTTCTCTTGCATTAAACTTCACCAAAACATTTATAAGAAGAGTGGTGCAATTTTCGATATATACAACTTTGCCTTTCACCAAGATTAAATTGCTGAGAGGACTTTTAGGGACTATAGAAGGCAATTTAAGGTACACTTATCTAAAATGTCTTTAGTAGACGTATTTTTAATACTTCATTTCTGCCTTTCTTCACATGAATCATGAAATATTGTAAACATGAATGTACATTTAACGAAACGCAAAACCTTTCAGTTATCAGAATTCGGAAAAAATTAGTTATACCACTTTGGTTCTCAGTGGCTCAATTCCCATAATACCTCCAAATGTGCACACGGTAGAGGAAAGGGTATTTATGTACGATAATAATGTGAAAAGAGAGTCATGCAGGGAAGTCGTTAGGTGATTTGTAACACAACTTCCTGGTGTACACCCTCCACATAGAGGCACCGTGAGGAAACTCGTAAACAAATTGAGAGCAACTCTTTCTTTACTCGATAAGAAGCGAAGTGTTAAAAACGTGTACTTTACGAGGAAAAGTGCCGTAAATGAAATAGCAGAAAGAATAGAACATACGACTACAACATCCCTAAAACGACTTGAACAAGAAGCCGGGGTTTCGAAGAGCTCAGCATGGCGAGCTACGAAAATGTTAAAATTGAAATAGCCTCAATTATGGAAGACGAGCTTATGCTGTAATCGGAGTTTCCTAAGACGAAGCCAGAAATGTATGGATGCAGGAGGAGAACATTTCTAACGTCTCTTGTCATAAGGTATGAGCTGATTTTGTTAATTGTTAATTACTTATTTTCTTCACTCTTATTTTCTTAATTTTAATTGTTATTTCACGTCATGCACGGATAAAATGAGCGAAGTGCTGTCCTCTTTGCTGTGCCGCGCAGCGGGGAAAGACGAGTCAACGTGAGGCACATGCCGGCCAGCCGATGAGAGAAACCTACTGTATTACTGAGTACCGAAAGACGGAAGTAATTATTTACGCTACCCGTTTTGCATGTAGGTTAAGTAATGCTTTTCGAGTGCCTCTTTATAAATGTTATTATACTTTGCTTATTTACCTTGGGATTTTAGCAATTACACCCTTATCCGGTTAGTTACACCTTTTTAATACAGCTTATAAACATTATTGACAGTACCATATATGTAGCTTAGGGACACAGCGTTCTACATATTCACGCCAGTGTGATTTCTCACGGCGTCTTACTACATTCACACACATAATCAGAGCTCAAATAGGGGATTATGAATATTAGTATTATATTATGATATCACAGTCTCCAACAAATTTAGTTAAAAATTCTTCAGTTTGAACTGTCGGATGGTATATTAAACAAGGTATCCGAATGATATCATTTTTAATTTACCTGTACGCAACGCAAGCCCTAAAACATCGTTTCCACAGCCATGTCTTATTAATATATGGTTGAGGACAACCATGCTGTAAAAGAGACTTCTTGGATTGGTGTTGTTGTTCATCCATAACACATTATTTTAGACTCACATGAAGTATTTGAGTAGTTTGCCAAAACTGGTAAACACAGTAGGTATTCTTACCATCAACTGGAGTTACCTTGCGTAAGATGGGTAGCTGAGTTGAGATGCGGTGTTAATTTACCGAGACAGAACTGCTCGCAAATACTTTGCAACACATTATAATATTACAGTTGTCTACCCCGTAATACAAAACTGTACATTGGTTCGTATGTTAGGAAAAATATTCTCTGTCAACATTTTATCCACCCTCCCATGAAGCATCCATGGTTGACAGTAGTTTTCTTAAAGTACTCGCACTCGTCAACTTATTGACCCTGCTCATAAAATGTTTGGAAACTTTCAGGTGCTGGTGAGGAAGTAGCTCGAGATTATCTGAGCTAACTTAGTGTTTGGATTGGAGGATCTAATTTTATATAATACTAGCAAGATACCCGTGCATCGCTACGGTATTATACTGATATTTAGAATTGAATGCTTATTTTTTATATATATAATCCGCCGAAATTCGCGATCTGAATTGTTTTCTAATAGATTACGGCAAGTTTCCTCCCATTTTTCAATCTTTCTTTCCAGCAATCGATTTCGTACTTCCCGGGCTAGGTCCAGGTATTCCACCCGGTCAGTTGGGTCCCTAAATCTTTGCCATCTTTTCCTATAAGCATTTTTAAAATGGATCAAATCTTTCAGGAGATCCAGCGTGGTGTCGTCTTGGGTGCCTTGGCGATACTGAACCCGCGGCCGGACTGTATTCTTAGTCATTACCCGTCCAGGACCCACTTCCAGCGCGGTCCGCACATTTGACGACGGTCCAGAACATTATTATTATTATTATTATTATTATTATTATTATTATTATTATTATTACTATTATCATTATTATTATTATCATTGTCATATTTATTATTATTATTATTATTATTATTATTATTATTATTATTATTATTATTATTATTATTATTATTATTATTATTATTATTATTATTATTATTATATATGTTCTGGACCTCACAGCAAGATGCAAGACCGCTACTTGGCGGTAAATTACGTCTGCTGCCATTGTCATTCTTGAGAATGTGACCAACACTATTGTCGCCCGTAGGCAAGTGTGCGGGATTTCTGGCGATACGAATTACATAATTCTGTGCATTATTGACCTTATTATAGAGGTGAACAATTGGAGGGTAAATCTCATTCCTATAGTTTATTTCAAATGTGTTTACATTTTTATTTATATACCAGGAGAATCCACTGTAATATAAGTTCTAAAAAGGAAGAGATGGCTCTTGAAAACGAACCCAGGAAAGATTAAAAATGATCGGTTTACGATCGGAATGAGTACATCGAAGATCTACAGCCTGTTTCCAGTCATTCGACAGGGTCAGAAATGGAATGAATAAATCCCCCATTTGGCGGCGACAATAGGAATTGTGCCGGCTGCCGAAACCTATCGCACTCCTCTGGGGCAATGATTAATGAATGACAAATGAAATGAAATTATACTGGACAGTGTTGCTGGAATAAATGATGACAGGGAAAACCGGAGTATCCGGAGAAAAACCTGTCCCGCCTCGGTTTGTCCAGCACAAACGTCACATGGACAGACCGGGATTTGAACCACGGAACCAGCTGTGAGAGGCCGGCGCGCTGCCGCCTGAGCAACGGAGGCTTCTTATAAATACATTATGAACAGTAAAATCAATTGGTATCAACTCTTTTTACACCCCATCGCCGTTAAGTATATTTACCCCCCCCCAAAAAAAAGAACTAAAAGAAGGCGTGTTTCTTTATGTTTAAAGGAGATTCCAAACACGAATGTTCACGTCTATTACCTCAGTTTTGAGATAAGGATAATTCACTTTTTTTCACTTTCACACTCCTCTCCCCCCCAAGTGAATTTTCCGGCAAAAATACTTGTTTCTTTAATAGTAAAGGATCTTCTAAATAATAATTATCACGACTCTGACTTCTTCAGGCTTTGATTTATGTGTCCTCATGAAAGGAATTCAATTCCTGTTTCACTCCCGCCCCAAGATGATTCCACCCCCAAAAACGGGTTTTTCTTTGTTTTTAAAGGAGAACCAAATACCAATTTTTACGTCTGTAGGCCCTAACAACTTTAGTTTTTATTAGATGTCAGTATTCTCATACAATAAGTCAATTAATTTTAAATTCATTCATCTCCCCCCTCCCATTCATTGGATTTTCCGAGAATATGTGTTTCTGTACTTTCAAAGCAGATTCCAAATATCAAATTTCACGTCTGTAACATCTTCATTTTTTAGATAACAGTAGCCTAATTAAAATAATTCAACACCATTTTCAGTCACTTTTACACCCGCCCCCGTCCACCCAAGTGGTATTTCCGAAAACTAAAATTACACGTTTCTTTATTTGTAATAGAGATAAAAACACCATTTTTCACTTCTGTAACATTTTAAGTTTTTTGAGATATACTGTATAAATTCTCATTTTAAAATTTCACCCCCTTTTTAGTTCCCCTTAAGAGGAGTTTCTAAAAACAAATCACCTATGTTCCTTTACATTTACAGGAGATTCCCAATACCACTTTTTACGTCTGTAACATTCTACGTTTCTCAGATATTCTGTAGATGTAGGCTTTCAAAAAATTCACACCAATTTGTCATTCCTGTTTAATCGCCATTAATTGGATTTTCCAAAAGCAAAAAATACGTGTTTCTTTATTTTCAAAGGAGATCCCATATACAAATTCAGTTCTATAATATCTTCACTTTCTGAGATATATGTATCCCCATTAAAGGCATTCAACCCATTATTCACCCTTTTAACCCCTCCTATTGGGATTTACAGAAAAAAAGTGTTCCTTTATTTTTAAAGCAGATTCTAATTATCAATTTTTACATGTGCAAACTTTTAAAGTTTTGAGATGTAGATTCACTCATTTTAAAAATCCAACCACTTTACACCCTCCCCCCACTATTTGGATTTTCAAAAAGCAAAAAAAATTTCTTTATTAAAGGAGATCCCAGATACCAATTTTCAGGTCTGTAATATCTTCACTTTCTGAAATATAAGTATCCTCATTAAAGGCATTCAACTCCTGTTTCACCCCTCCTATTGGGATTTTCCGAAAACAAAAAAATACACGTTTTTTAATTTTTAAAAGGAGATCCTAAATACCAATTTTTATATCTGTAAACTTTTAAAGTTTTAAGATGTAGACACACTCATTTTAAAAATTCACCCCCATTTTCACCCCTTTTATTTGGATTTTCCAGAAACGAAAAAATACCTGTTCCTTTATTTTTAAAGTGGATCCCAAATACCAATTTTCAGGTCTGTAATATCTTCAGGTTCTGAAATATAAGTAGCCTCATTAAAGGCATTCAACCCTTTTTCACCCTTTTCCACCCTTCCTACTGGGAAAATCCAATTAATAGGGGGTGAAAAGGGGGTGAATTTTTAAAATGAGTGTATCTATATCTCAAAACTTTTAAAGTTTATAGATGTAAAAATTGGTATTTAGAATCTCCTTCAAAAATAAAGAAACACGTATATTCTTTTCAGCCCTCCTATTGGGATTTTCCGAAAACAAAAAAAATACTTGTTTCTTTATTTTTAATTAAGTTTCTAAATACCAATTTGTACATCTGTAAACTTTCAAAGTTTTGAGATATGGATACGCTCATTTTAAATATTCACCCCCCTTTTCACCCTCCCATTAATTGGATTTTCCAAAAACAAAAAATAAGTGTTTCTTAATTTTTAAAAGAGATCAATAGTACCAATTTTCATGTCTGTAATATCTTCAGTTTCTGAGATATAAGTACCGGTATCCTGATTAAAGGCATTCAACCACTTTTTCACCCTTTTTCACCCCTCCTATTGAGATTTTCTGAAAACAAAAAATACGTGTTTCCTTATTTTTAAAGAAGATTCTAAATTCCAATTTTTACATCTGTACACTTTTAAAGTTTTGAGATATAGATACACTCATTTTAAAATTTCACCCCCGTTTTCACACCCTTAACGATGGAATATCCAAAAATCCTCTCTTAGCGAGCACCATCTTAATATGACTGTATCTCCAAAATTTCATTTCTTTATGTCCAGTAGTTTTGGCTCGGCGATGATGAATCAGTCAGTCAGTCAGTCAGTCAGTCAGTCAGTCAGTCAGTCAGTCAGTCAGTCAGTCAGTCAGTCAGTCAGGGCAAGTTATTATATAGATAGATAGATAGATAGATAGATAGATAGATAGATAGATAGATAGATAGATAGATAGATAGATAGATAGATAGATAGATAGATAGATAATATACCGTATGTCTGTAAGGTCATAAGCCCGAAGATTGGGAGGACCCTCACCCACTCGTAAATATGTTCTGGAGAGTGGATAAGAGATACTAAACAAGTTGAGGAGTGAGTTAGTTCGCCATTACCCTCATATATTCTGTACAGGTGTACTTATAGTAAGTGGAGGAAGCAGACGAAACAACTCCCCCAATTTAAGTGGGATACTTCCAGTATTTGGTCGTTTCACCCTCTCTCCTGATCGCAGAGGCTTATCTCTCGATTCTGAGAAGAGATTTAGTATTCCTGTATATTTTGAAAATTCTAGATTTTCCCTCGTTCTTTAAGTAGCTGGAGATAATTGATTTTCAATGGGCACTGGCAATACAGATGCAATCGACAGGTGGTATTCTTAAATATTACAGAATTTCTAGCGTATTGCTTTTTATTTTATCGTTTCCAAATAGCAATGCCGACTCTGAGACTATCTTTAACATATATACAAGGACAAAAACTCAATTCAAATCAAAGCTTCCCGAAAAAGAAATGTGGAAAAAATTAAACCTTAAAACCTGTTGAACAAGATTAGTCCTTAGAGAATAAATCTAATTCAGAAATATATGAAGAGGCCTAAGGCAGGTACAATGAAGAGTCGTGTGTTCTAAAGCTCAGATACATGCAGTATTTCAGTATCATATATATATATATATGTCCTGACTAACAGATTCATCATCGCTGAGCCAAAAGTACTGGTCATAAAGAAATGAAATTTTGGGGATACATCCATATTAACATGTAGGTGCTCGCTAAGAGAGGATTTTTGGATATTCCGTCGCTAAGGGGGTGAAAGGGTGGTGAAATTAAAATAATGAGTGCATCTATATTTCTAAACTTTAAAAGTTTACAGATGTAAAACTTGGTATTTAGAATCATCTATAAAAATAAGGAAACACGTATTTTTTTCAGACAATCCGAATAGGAGGGGTGAAAAGGGTGAAAAAGGGTTTGACTGGCTTAAATGAGGATACTTATATCTCAGAAATTGAAGATATTACAGACCTGATAATTGGTATTTGTGATCTTTTCAAAAATAAAGAAATACGCATATTTTTGCTTTTGAAAAATCCAATTAATGGGAGGGTGAAAAGGGGGTAATTTTTTAAAATGAGAGTATCAATATCTCAAAACTTTTAAAGTTTACAGATGTAAAAATTGGTATTTAGAATCTCCTTTAAAAATAAAGAAACACGTATTTTTGTTTTCGGAAATTCCCAATAGGAAGGGTGAAAAGGGGTAAAAAGTGGATGAATGCATTTAATGAGAAAACTTATATCTCAGAAAATGAAGATATTACAGACCTGAAAATTGGTATTTGGGATCCTCTTTAAAAATAAAGAAACCCGTATTTTTTGTTTTGGGAAAATCCAATTAATGCGGGGGTGAAAAGGGGTGTGAATGTTTCAAATTAGTGTATATATCTCAAACTTCAAAAGCGTACAGATGTAAAAATTGGTATTTACAATCGCCTTTAAATATAAAGCAACACATATATTTTGTTTTCCGAAAATAGCAATAAAGGGGTGAAAAAGGGGTTGAATGCCTTAAATGAGGATGCTTATATCTTAGAAAGAGAAGATATTACAGACCTAAAAAATTCTATTTGGAATCTCCTTTGAAAAAAACACGTATTTTTTGTTTTTGGAAAATCCAATTAATGGGGTTAAACACGAGTGACAAATTGGGGTGATTTTTTAGAAAGACTATTCCTCAGAAACGTAAAATGTTGCAGACGTAAAAATTGGTATTTGCAATCTCCTGTAAAACTAAAGAAACGTAGGTGATTTGTTTTTTGAAACTCCAATGAAGGGGAACTAAAAAGGTGGTTGAAATTTGAAAATGAGAATTTCTACAGTATATCTCAAAAACTTAACATGTTACCGAAGTGAGAAATAGTATTTTTATCTATATTAAATGTAAAGAAACATGTATTTTTGTGTTCTGAAAAACCACTTGGGTGGAAGGGTAAAAGTGACTGACAATGGGGTTGAATTCTTTAATTTGGATACTGATATCTCAAAATCTGAAGATGTTAGATGTTACAGACGTGAAATTTGGTATTTGGAATCTCCTTTAAAAATAAAGGAATATG
The DNA here is from genome assembly GCF_040414725.1 of Anabrus simplex. Classification (NCBI taxonomy): domain Eukaryota; kingdom Metazoa; phylum Arthropoda; class Insecta; order Orthoptera; family Tettigoniidae; genus Anabrus; species Anabrus simplex. The sequence goes on along the minus strand of NC_090266.1, from coordinate 320,178,874 downwards.
CGTTTTTTAATTTTCGGAAATCCACCTAAGAGGGGGGTGGGAGGAAAATTGCAAATTTAGTTGAAGTATTGTATGAGGATACTATTATACCAAAAACGAAAGACCTTTTCAGACGTGAAAATTGGTATTTGGATCTCCTTTAAAAACAAAGAAAAGCGTTTTTGGGGGAAATCATCTTGGGGGCGAGGGTGAAAAGGAGTTGAATTCCTTTTATGACACATATGTCAAAATCTGAAGATGTTAGAGTCGTGATAATTGGTATTTAGAAGAACCTTTACTATTAAAGAAACAAGTATTTTTAACGGGAAATTCATTTGGGGAGGGGGGAGTGTGAAAGGAAGTGGAAAAGTGAATTTTTATGGGGATACTTATATCACAGAATTGAAGGTAACAGACGTGAGCATTGGTAATTGGAATCTCCTTTAAACATAAGGAAGCATGCATTCTATTTTGGCGTGGGGGAAGATAAATCATCTTAACGGGGGTGGGCTGAAAAAGGAGTTGAGACCAATTGATTTTACTGTTCATAGTGTACTTATTCTGATCATAAAGTGATCATTTTAATCTTTGCCGGGTTCGTTTTCAAGAACCATATTTTCCTTTGGGGAACATAAAGTTAGATTACAGTAGATTCTCCTGGCATATAAAAAAATTAAACACATTTGAAATAAACGATAAGAAATTTATTGACCGTGCAATTGCTCACCGCTATAATAAGGTCAATAATGCACGGAAGTATTATCATTCGTGTCGCCTGAAATCTCGCGCACTTGCCTACGCGCGACGATGGTGCTGGTCACATTGTCAGCAGATGTAATTTACCGCCAAGTAGCGGTCTTGCATCTTGCTGAGGGTTCCAGACCATCAATAATATTAATATTAATAATAATAATAATAATAATAAAAATAATGTTCTGGACCGTCCTCAAAATGTGAGGACCGCGCTGGAAACGGGTCCTGACCGGGTAATAACTACGATTGCAGTCCGGCCGCAGGTTCAGTACCGACAAGGCACCCAAGACGACACCACGTCGGATCTCCTCAAGGATTTGATCCATATTAAAAGTGCTTATAAGAAAAGGTGGCAAAGATTTAGGGACCCAACTGGCCGGGTGGAATACCTGGACCTAGCCCGGGAAGTCCGAAATCGATTGCTGGAAAGAAAGATTGAAAAAAGGGAGAAAGTTCGCCGTAATCTCTCAGAAAACGAGTCAGATCACGAATTTTGGCGGATTCTCTCAGAAAAGAGTTAGATCGCGAATTTTGGCGGATTATATATAAAACGTTAAGCATTCAATTATAAATTTCATTATAATACCGTAGCAAAGCACGGGTATCTTGCTAGATTATAAATAAATGCAATATTTCAGTACTCGGAATTAGTTAATAAGGGAAATTACATAATTGAGTAGTGTAATCTGTTTATTTAACATACGGTAGAAATACAGCGTCCGCCCCGCAAGGATTGTAACATAATACACTCATGTTCATGAAAAACAGAACACCTTGAAAGACTAGAGATAGGAAGTTCATATTCACAGGATAGGTTCATTAGTATGTTCTGCAGAAACGATTAGCATTTCAGTCACCTAGGTTCAGCATGTGTACGGTTCCTTGTAGGCACTGGGTCCTCCATGGGCACTGGTAACTTGTTCCATGCGAGATGGCATCGACGCGTATAAGGTGCGAATGGCGTCCTGGGCTACAGACATCCAAGCTGCATTTACCTGGTTGCACAGTTCATCTTTGGTGGTTGGTATTGCGTCACAGCGCCGCACCCTTCGTTTCAACATACCCCCACACATTTTCGATTGGCGACAAGTCCGGTGATCGGGCGGGCGGGGGCAACAGTCTAACATTCTGTGACAATAAGAAGGCACGTGTTCGTGTATCAACATGTGGTAGCGCATTGTCCTGCTGAAATATGCTGTAGTGTCTGGTGTATCGTGCAGAAAGTGTATGGCGAAGGATCGCAGGATGTCATTCACGTAGGTCAAACTGCTCACAGTACCCTGGACACGCACCAACTGTGATTTGTGATTGTACCCAATAGCACCCCACCCCATAAGGACATGATTTGGCGCTGGATATCTTGTGCGAATGCGGTCAACGTGATGCCTCTACCCTGTCTACGGCGAACCAAAACGCGGCCATCATTTTCAAATAAACAGAACCTGGATTCGTCCGAAAACACTCTCTGCTGTCATTCCTGTCCCCAGTGACGTCGTTCTACACACCATTGCAGCCTATCAAGTTTATGCACATTAGTCAAAGGTAGGCGGAGTAGTGGACTACGCGCCGGTAACACAGACCGTAATAAACGGCGACGGACCTTCACTTCTGATAGTGTACGATGTGTTACAATGTTCCAATGTTGCGCCAGAGCCGAGGAAGATGCAGGTCTGCTCTGCAATGCCATTTGGATGAGGTATCGAACTTCTCAGGGGGTGGTCTGGGTGGTGCTACCAGACCCATCTCGTCGTGTTCTACGGCCTTCTGTGAACGATTCTGTACACACCCGTTGCACTGCCAACACACTTCGTCTCATACGAGCAGCAATTTATCGGATAGATGCACCACGTTCTCTCATGCCAATAGTGCGCCCTCTTTCAAATTCACACATTTTACGGTACGGTTTTCGCATACGTCTGCTGAAATAATACTGATCCATTACCTTCGGTTAATAGCAGCAACAAAAGCCGCAGGCACATTATAACAGTCGGTGGTGGAGCGCCGAGATATCGATGTGACCTTGAACGTGAGCGCCGACGTGGTTAAAATTCTGATCATTTCTTCAGAACATATTAATGCACATCCTGTGAATAACTTCCTATCTCTAGTCTTTCAAGGTATTCTGGTTTTCATGATCATGAGAGTGTTAGTATCGGTGCTGCTTTTCTTACCTAGAAATTATTCTGGAGGAGAGATGAGATCATTACGCTTGGCAGTGACCAACCCACCCGCCCCTAGAACCATAATTACTTTTATAACCTAAAGTAATGGTCCAGACGCCATTACCCATTGCTTCTGCCGAGTATCACGGGCATTGGACGAGATATCGAAGATTAAGACGCCATTCCCACCAATGAAAAGACAGATTTCGTTACAAACTACTGCAGAAAAAATGTGCTGAAGAGGCCCGCGAAGTTTGAAAGTGTTATGGCGACGGAAGATAACCTTACACTTTCTCAATTCCTCCTTTAATCTGGGGGTTTGCTGCAAGAAAAGGTCATGCTGAAACGTATTTTTGCACATCCAGGCCAATCTCTGTCATGAGAACAGTGGCCCCTTCGGGGCCACACTTTCTTCACGATGCTTTATCTGTGGCCGCTGCGCATACTGTCCCACGGCAAGAAACAAGTAATTTAGTATTTGTAATCTGTCTTTGCACATCCAGGTCAATTCTATTACGAGAACAGTGGCTCGTTCGGAGCCACACTCGCTACGGAAGACTGTTTTCTATCGCCACGGCGCATACTGTCCACACGGCAAGAAAAGAAAAAGACATCTATATAAAACCAACAACCAACAGTTGGCACCAGTGCTATTCTAGTCACCTCAAATGACCTCAACGCTACTAGTGGAAACCTAAGTATTAAACAAAGGACAGTCACTTCGCGTCCGCCACACATTGGTGACTCGTGTTACTAACTTCGCGGGCAGAATCGATAAATATTCCTCTTCAAAGTTTTGTCATCAGTGATGTGTCCTAATATGTCGGGATACGCTGAAAAAACCCACATGATTTTTGATATTTTAAAGTTGGCACGTCAGAGGAAGTAATGTTTGATTTTGTACTTTTCTTCCTTACTTCACTGGCTTGATTTTTAACTTAAATTGTATGTCTATTTTGCAGGTTTATCTTCTTATTTTCTTATAAAATTTGTTATCTTCTATTGTTTATGTTCCAGATTGTTATTTGCACTTATGAAGTAAATTTTTTACGACATGTTTTGTGGGGCCTTCTAGTTTTATGCTGTTTATTTTACTGCCACTTTGAATCAATGGTACAGTGTCTGATTCTTGATTCCGAGATCAGGGATTCAAAGCTATCACAGGTGGCTGCCAAGGAAAATCTTAGACACTCGATGCTGTATGATGTCAGGTTATTAAAGATCTTTTGTCTACATGACGAAATTCATAAAAATTCATCTATAGAATTTTAGTTGTCTATTGCGATATGGCAGAGTAAGGTGGAATGTCGAAATTGACATTCAGTCAGCTTAGGTAAAGGCAATTCAATATGAATGCAACTGGTAGCTGAGGTCTTACAGCTATTAATTAACTTTAGTTTGCAACCAGGGCTAATACACTTATTGGCCAGTAAAGCATATTGATTGACTAAATACTTTTCAGGTGCCTTCAACATGTAAGGATAATTACATTTTGGGATTCCCCAAACCACCACCTCCTGCCAAATTTTCATACCCTCTAGGGCTGAATGTTGAAGCAAACAACTGCTCCCTGGAACCATCCCTGGTTAGCAGAAACCACCAGTCCCTAAGTCAGAGGAATTAACAAGAAGCGATTGAAATCCTGACCCGACTAGGAATTAAATCTGGGACCCATCTGAACTGAAGGGCTAAGTACTAAACATTCAGCCAAGGAGCCAGACAAAGACTCAAATACTACTAATAACATTAATTATGAGAAATCTGGAAAATTACAGAAATATTATGAATGAGTTAGTTTATACCAACCACTGTCTTTAACCTAGAGAGACGCCCATACCTCGGGCCTCAGCCACTTGTCGTGGCAACGGCACTTGCTCACGCTGTAAACAAATGGTCTAGCAGCAGAACGCTATGCCCCGCAGAGTACGAGGTACAACCCTACTCTGTAAAATATGTAAAATAAAATTATAAAAATTCATAACATATTATTAAAGTAATCAAATATGAATATAATGAAGCATATAATCACCTCACGCTTGGGCGTAAATTGTAATCTAATTCAAAATATATAAATACATAACTGAATAACTTACTAAAGTAAGTTAAATTAATAAAAATAATGATATCCGTAGTATGCGCGCCAGAGTTCACCAGAATTGGTCCCTCGAATTTTGAAACAGCATGACAATTATTTCTTTCCCAGGGCGTGTGCATAAAGCTGCGTACTGGTACAGCTGCTTCAGGCCTCACCTAACCTTCTGAAAACGACTAAATGGGTAGGAACTGTACCTAGGTTCATCAGTAACTCTACTGATTCTAAGTAACTAACTATATTCTGAACAGTATCCGTGCATGAGCACCTCATCAACACACCAAAATATACATATAATACACGCACACACAAAATGTCGCTGGAAGGCTCCATATTTAGAACAAAAACAGTGGGAAACCAAAAGCGAGGACAAAGCTAACATTTGCAGTTCGTCCGCGGAAAGTTCATCACAAAGCATATATATGTGGATGAATACAATTCACTGTCTCTGTGTATCAGCACAACTTGCATATTCCCATAATTGTCATTTATTATATCACACAGATACTGTACCTTTATAATACTGTTTTCACTGACTCTAACTCTTGGTTTAAAGATACATTCACTTGAGCAACACACGTTTGCCATTCCAGAACATAAATTATGGAAAGTCTGAACTATATCACTCAATAGCTCTCACCAACATATAATACCAAGCCGCCACAAACGATACAATACCAAGTGCCTAAGCAGTTGTAGGTTATTACCACACTTCACAAACATAATAAGACCATTGATGTTTTCACGGCCCATACTTAAGGTATGATATAGGCTTTTGAGCTTATGCCGTGTCAAGAAAATAAGGCGAAATTACTTACGTTTCGCAGAGTGAAAATGGTACGATCATCTGGTCGCGAATGATTGTACCATTTCCAATTCTATTATAACGTCTAAATTCAAAGCTCATTGTTTCAGAAGCCTTTCTTGGAGACTGTCGAGATGACCTTCTGATGACGCAGAGCAAAGCTTACATCTCCTCTGCTCTACTGTTTGAATTCAAGTCCTATCCAGTATGCTTCTCTCCATTTAATCATATGCATTTAAAGACCTCAGCTTCCTCCTTCCCTTACATGATACGTCGAAACTGATGCTGGCCAGACAATCACGAGAAGATCCTCTTGTCAAGACCACGCCCTGAACCTCTTCCGTGTCACAAGACAATAACAAGGCAATTTCATCTGACTCTAAGATGTCCGCATGACAGTAACAATATCAATTGACTCCGGGGTGTACCACATGACTCATACGAAATTTCCAATTTGAAAATAACACTGTTTCCCATCCCTTTGTACAAAATAATTACTCATATCATATATGGGGACCTTCCGGTTTAAAATATTAATAAAAATATACAACTGAACTGCTGATAATAATGATAATAATAGTAGTAGTAGGAATAGTGACAATAATATCTCTCACTTCTGAATACAGTGCGAGGGAGTGACATATGTACTATCACAACCCTGAACGCCAGGTATCACAATAAAATATTCATAATGTCAATTTTAGGAAAGTTAATGCAAATAAATAGTTACATATACAGTCTAAACGGACTAAATATGAAGGGGACATTCAGACGTGGGTTAAGGGGAGAGCGACGCCTCTCAGCGCCTTGATTTTAACCACCTACCAATCCGTTCTACCAGCCTTTTCAAGGACTGGATTCTCTATAAAAATGTTTCTCATGTTGTCGTACTATACTGCTAAAATGATCATAATGAACAGCACAAGTTAAGAGTGTCAGAAATGACGAAACAGACAACATACTGAATAACTGAAAAAATTAAGCAAGGCATGATTCACTTTCCTTTGTCTTGTATTGGTAACAAATGTTCAAATATTTTAAAAGTAAATATGACAAGTAGAAGAATAGAATATTTAGTTCTCTAATATATAACAATTCTGCCATTTTACAATTAATTTTTTCGAAAATATGAAGGAGAATTCTTCTGTAGTACACTGGTGCTATACGAACACGTACAAGTATCATATTACAGAGTTGCTAGCAGGCACCCATTTCTAATACAGATTTCAGTAACTCATCAATCAGTACGAAATTAACACAATGGCTCACTGAAATGACTTACAAGGGGGCACAATGAATTAATAGATATGGAACTGATCAAGTAACAGGATATTATAATCATCAATGAAGAAAGGATCTTCAAAATGTTTTTCCGAATGTGCCTCCCAATGCCAATAGCATAATAAATAGTAGCCCTTATCATTTAATTCAAACGGAAATGCAGCCATAGAAATATACAACGAATGATATCATAGTTAGAATATATTTTTGGTAGGTTTTGAAACAGGATCTTCAGGAGAGCAAAAATAAGCTAAAATTACACTATATTTTATTGGTTTTTAGCTTCAGTTGCATGCACAGAAAATTTGAATAAGTTTCTTCAAGGATGTTTAGAGATACGTCTCTGAAACTAAATGGAACATGACATGTCAACTAGTTATGTCCAATAAAAGCAAAAACACATTCTTGGAGTTATTGTCCAGTGTTTCTAAACTGATGATACATTGTCACTAAAACATGAGTAAGAAACTCGTTAAAAATCAAGCTCCAAAAGCAGCCTTTCAAGTTTCTTCAAGAAGATAGACAACCTATTTACATGTGACCTAGTTGCAGTTAAGTTAGTGTGGACGACAGTTGAAAATATAGTCAGGGTCAAATGTCTTTTAGACCCTCTTACATTGGAAAATAATGATGTAACACGGACAATGCATTGTCTTGTGTCACTAGAAAGGACTTAGAAACTACTGCGGCCAACTTTCTTGCTCTGCGTGGGAAAAACTTGTAAACCCTAAAAATATCCTGCTACGTACAATAATCCTATAAAATTAGAAAGTAAAGAAGTATGTTTTTTATTCTCTCTCTGGAAATATGAGCAAAGCAGTAAAAGTTTGCAGTGGTATTCATACAGCATACATATACTACATGATTTCAATTACAATCATGATTCATGAGTCACGACAGAGGAGAAGTAATCTGCTGTAATCAGGTTAATAAGAATGCCAGAACGTAAAAGCAAATGTGTTTCCAATTGTGAGCAGGAGGCTGTTTATCACAAAACATGAGCTTAATAGCAATGTACGCTGTACAAAATGTTCAGCCTTAATTTTCAATTACCAACAGTGCAAAAAGAGAAATTTTATGACATGCACGTGAAGAAACACAAACTTGATATATTTAATTTGTCATTTACAACTGAAGGATGGGGAAAAATGAACACAAACTGGCTGTTTTGGGTTCCACACTGTTCGAAATAAACGAACATCTTGGTCAACAGATTGTACATCTAAATTAAAATGTACAATTTGAGTATGCAATGACGAGATGTAAAGCTGTTACGGCTAAGGCATTTAGTCTGTTTCTTACTTCTGAAGTGTAATTTAAAAGTTTTGCAGTCTGTCAAACACACAATTTAATTATAATTATAACACTATGACATACCTGTAAAAATACACACTGCAAAGTATTATACAAACAATGACATAATTCGTTCTGCAAGAACATCCTGGGATTATATCAAATCACTTAAATCATGGGTATATATGTACAGTATTGCTCACGTAGTGTATATGTGTCCACGATTGAGAGTTTGAAGAAAATATGAAGAAGTAATAACAAACAATGATTGTATTAGTATCCAACCGTCAACGTATTAATTTAATGAAATACTTCTGTACTTATTTAATCTGCCGAAGCGTTGTTCGTTGTTTATAAACAATTTTTCCGGACTGCGGTCATGCAGAGGCCGGCAAAAAGCGTTGTGAATCTATCCCTCGATCCATTGGATAGGAGAGACAAGGTTATTTCGTTCCTCACGTTATAAGTTAAAAACAGCATACCCTTCAGCGGAGACGGGGGAGAGGAAGCAGGAGCGGATCGAAGGGAGCATTGTCGATCCTTCCTTCTATCTATTAGAGAGGGGAAAGAAGGTTATTTACGTTCTTTCTGTTACAATGTCTTTTATGTATTATGGAGTAGTGCAAGTCAATGATTTGGATAAATGTATCTTGTGGATCAGATAGAAATTCAAGCTAATTATTGGACCTAATAAAGTATGGAATTGAATTGCTGAGTTTCTTGTAAGAAGTTATAATTAGTGATAATTGATAATTTAACCCCTTATAGGTTGGTAGCTAAATATTTAGCCACCCCACATAAAGGTCCATATTTTTAACAAATTGCAATGAATTTGGCCTTTTTCGCCATAAGCCACATGCCTGAACGGATAGTGGCTAAATAGTAAGCCGCAAAGAAGATTATGAAGGCTGTGAAAGCAACTGGGATTATAAAACGATCGAGGTGGCTAAGGATATTGCCACCATCCATTGAGGCTCCAAGAAAGAACGTGGCTATGCTGTATTGGAGAGAATTCGATGCTGATTTTCTAACAAACAGAATTTGAATTGCTAGTTGTGGTTATATCAGTGCCTTCAGTTGATATTCAGGCAGTCTATTCTGCCAACAGTAAGCAGATCTCTTTACAAGTATATTACTTTATGAAGTTGTTTTGTTGACATTGCGCCAAACAATACTACGCTTGCCAACTAATTATTTTACATTATAAAGTAAACACTTATAGTTATAGCATAGTGTGAGGTAGAAATGCATGTAGAAATAAACATATTTGTAACCAATATGCGACTTTAGTATGGGAAATTATCCGCTCAGATAATATTATCGCCTTTATCAGAGTTGGCAAGTGGCAAAACATAACCTCACTTTTAACCATAGGCTTAGGCCAATGTTTATGCTACAAATGATAACTATAACAGCGTCCAGCTGCCAGAAAAAAGCTGTCTAACAGTATTTTCTTATCTTTGTTTCAAGATACGTCATAGCGAAGTACGTGGACGTAAATAAGATGTCGGCAGACGAGCTATTTGACTTACTAGACGCTGTTTCAGCAGATCAAGCATACGACTCCGAGGAAGGTGCGGATAGTGATGCTGAAGATTCTGTTGCATACAGAACTCGGGTGATGGATACATCTACTCGTTCTAAAAGCAGCAATGATTCTGTATTGCACGATAATGTGTCAGAGATTGAATCAGCTGATCCCATGGATACTGATGACATTGACATACAAGAAAATCCTGAAAATTCTCCTAGTCTCTCATCAAGGTTCATCTAATTTTGTAAAGACTATTTGTATTTGTCCTGCGGTATTGTGTAAAAGTTCTCACCAATGAAAGAAAATTGTGACTTCATATAATGATGGTGGCTAAATAAGTAGCCACCATCCACGTACAAAAAGTTGTGGGTCAGAATGGATGGTGGCTAAATATTTATCCACCCAATTTTTAATCGTATATAACAAATTTAGGAGCAAATTGCCTTAAAAACTGTCCTAACCTATTCGTTTGCAACTCCGGATTAAGAGAAACATAAAAATATACTCGTAACCAACAAAAAAATCCTGCCCTATAAAGGGTTAAAAAGATCGCCTCGAATGGCGAAGGAGATAAGAATACCCTAACCCATATTCCAGACATTTAAATCAGAGATATCCTTCTGTGGGATTCATTAAGCGCTAATGCAAAATGTGTAAGTGTTGTCCAGATGCTAAGTAAGTAGGGCGAATAGGGGAGTATTGTTTAAATGTGTATGATCATTTAAGTTAGTTTCGTTAGCGTTTTTTGCGATTATAATTTCGATTGTTTCCATAATATTCACAGATTTACTTTTATTTTCGAGGTGTAAATCTTTTATATCTGTGTTGATGTCTGTGAAATGGTGTGGACTGTCATATATGTGCTCTCCGAAGGCGTTTTTTTTTGTTATTTGTAACTTGTGTGGAAAAACGTTCTCTTTGTACTGGATATGTGGTATTGCAGTTGGGTTCTTGGCACTTGAGTTTATGGACCCCTGACTTGAAGAAAGAGGCTTTCTTGTTTACATTACATTTGCTGATGTCTCTCTGGAGTGTGTTGTTCGTTCTGAAGGCTACTTGTAGGCATTAGCTACTTTGTGTTCTTGTTAACGTAGTTGAGAACCGCAATTTTCCTCTTCCATGTGTGGTGTTTTCCAGGGCATTTTTCTTTTGTTTATTGAATAGTTTATCTACTATGCCCGGAGAGTGGTTGTTTTCTTTCGCGATTTGTTTAATTATTTGTATGTCTTAATTGAAATCCGTTGTGCACATTGGTATGAGCTAGCTATGTGTAAGTTATCACTGTACTCAGTCCTGCTGCTTTGTGCATGTAGGCACAATGCCTAAAAGTAGCCCTTTTATTGCTATTTGTTCGGGGCGTCGATCTATAGAAATATTTTGCCCCTACTTGCACCATGTGATATGAACCTGCACGCAATTGGAATGGAGGAAGTTTAAACTGTTCAATATGAGGAAAGGAACGTTAAGGACGACACAAAAACCTAGTCCCCAGGACAGGGATATTAATCATTTACAATAAAAACTCCTGACCCAGCCGGATATCGAACCCGACGCCATCGGGTGACAGGCAGAGGCGTTGCCCCTACACCGTGGGACCGGACGAATGTAGCTTTTAGAACGAACAACACTCCAGTGACACATCATCAAATGTAACCTAAACAAGAAAGACCCTTTCTCCAAGTCAGGAGTCCATGCACTCAAGTGCCAAAAACCTGCCTGCAATGCCACATATACAGGACAAATTAAACGTAATTTCCACACAAGATACAAAGAACACAGAAAAACGCGATCATACATAATCTGTATTCGGCCTTCGGAGAGCACATATATTATAGTTCATACCATTTCACAGACATCAAGTGGCGAAGCGTGCTAGTATCCTCTGTTACCACTGGTAACAGTTTGAAAATATAAACATCGAACATTCTTTAATATTCATCATCATCATCTGTTTACCCTCCAGCGAGGGATCCCACCTCTACCGCCTCAAGGGCAGTGTCCTGGATACAACTGGGGAGAATGACCAGTACCTCGCCCAGGCGGCCTCACCTTCTATGCTGAACAGGGTCCTTGTGGAGGGATGGGAAGATTGGAAGGGATAGGCAAGGAAGAGGGAAGGAAGCGGCCGTGGCCTTATGTTAGGTACCATCCCGGCATTCGCCTGGAGGAGAAGTGGGAAACCACGGAAAACCACTTCCAGGATGGCTGAGGTGGGAATCGAACCCACCTCTACTCAGTTGACTTCCCGAGGCTGAGTGGACCCCGTTCCAGCCCTCATACCACTTTTCAAATTTCGTGGCAGAGCCTCTGGGGGTGGCAGCCAATCATGCTAACCACTACACCACAGAGGCGGAATATTCTCTAATATTAATGTTTAATATTTTTGTTTCTTCGCCCGGACGTGTCGCGAGGACTCTATTGCAGTAGTCTGCTACCGTCAAAGGTGAGCGAGAGGCTGTTACCACTCCATGGAGTGGTTAAGCTTTGAATCTCTTCTAACAGCTAGGCAAGTATTACTGCGACTGCGTCAAGCAAGGCCCCATTTCCCTCGACACTGGGATGTATCCTAGCACATTCTCCTATCGTATTACCGCAGTGAAAAGTGGAAACAAAAGCTTATAACTAGGCGCTGAGCTGTTCCGTCCGTTTTTTCCGCCGCGCTCAACAGTGTATTGTTATATAATTGTGTTGTTGTTTTCTTTTATAATACGATGTGACTTCTCTTCTTAAGGTGTGAATTTATATTTAATTTATGTTAAGTAAGGATAGCCTATAGGACTGCACAACGTATTAAACTTTAAAATGATTGCTGTCGCTTCCACCTCAGAAAAAAGTGAGTTGGTGGGCCCAGAATGATCATGCATAATAGAAAGCCTAATGAACACGCCACTTTCGTTGAGAACTTTTGAAGAAGAGAAAAACATAATTGATAAAGGTAGACCTACGCCTTCTCTTAAAAAATTCTTCAAGGAATCGAAAAGAACAGTACGATATTTTCATGACTCGTGGCACATAAATCTGGACTGATTATGTGGTTGTGCAAAAATAAATTAACTGTACTCTTGGCCATGTATTCTACTTTCCTTAGAAAATAATGCTTAGAATAAAGACTGTGTGGACAATCTAGATAGTTTCAGAGTTTTAGAAAGACGACATGAGGTCTCTCAAGCACACATCAACACTGTTGCCGATATGATTCAGTTCGGAATGTCCAGAATAGAGTTCTGTTTGAGTACAGCTTAGAGAAAGAAAGTTGATGAGCCTAATAAGCTAGCAAAATATAACAGATATATTGTCAGCACTTTAATAGATGATGTGTTTTTTCATTCAAAGCAAGGATTACCTTCCAGGGTCATCGAGAAACTGAAGAATCCGATAACAGGTAATTACAGGTAGTTACTGGCATTAATTTCTAAGAAAGATGACGTATTTCGGCACCACTTAGAAATATCTACAGTTTCCTCAGGCCTTTCATCTAATATATAAAACGATATAATTTAAGCCATTACTACATTTATGCCCGGAGAAATTAAAGACGGATTTAAGAAAGCAAACTTTATTTTCGTTACTTTTGGATGAAAGTACAAACTTCTCTGACTGAGCACAACTCTCGACTGTGTCTAGATATGTCAGTCCCGAAAGCGAAATTCAAGAGAGATTTTTGAGATTCAGTGATGTAAGCGGTGACCGTTCTGCTTCTTCTCTCTTTAAACATCTCTTTGGAGTGTTACAAGAATTTCAGTGTGGAGAAAAGTTAGAAGCAGGAGCATTTGATGGCGCAGCAGTGATGGCAGGACAGCACAAAGAGTTGCAGAGTTAGTCAGGGATTAATACGACCAGACTATATTTGTTCACTGCTACGGTCATAGGCTCAACTTGGGATTACAGCAATCTGTTAACCACATCAAGGAATTCAAAGTATTTTTCAGACCTTGTCCGGATTAGCAGGTCCTTTTCATTATCACATAAAAGGACTGCTGCTCTTGAAAGAGTAATGCAGAGACCATTACCAACAGTAGCGCCTACCTGACTCGTGGCACATACTGGTAGGCTTGTTGAAGTTGTGTGTCCTCTCTATACAGATCTCATTGAACTCTTCAGAGAAATGAAAGATAACGCAGACGAATGGGACGGTGGAACGAGAATTCAATCTAAGTGTTACTATGTTACCCTGCAAGATTTTGACTTCTATTTCCGATTAAATTTATTTGCTGAAGTGCTTCCTCAATCTGATATTCCGTATGATATCTTTCAGAAAAAAATATGTGGTACGGTATTGTCTTCTGCTCCAAAGAAATCCAGGAATTTAAAGCGGTTTTGCAGACAACCAGAAATAACTTTGAAAGTATGTGGTGAAATTTACATAACAATGAATGGAGGCAAGATTACCCTCAAAAGCGCCAGAGAATCGATTTTATAGGAACTAAAAACATCGTATCTCCGATTGTACTTAGAAACATTTGACATCATATCCGTGCAACTATCAGATAGATTTTCTGATATTAACAAGCTGGTGTTCCTTCAGTTAATTGATATTGACCAGTTTAACAATTCGCGAAGGAGTTCCCCAACAGTGCTTATCAGTCGTTAGTGAAAACCTATGGGCGAAATTTTGATTGAATGAAGCTTAAAAGTGAACTGTCTGCCCTCTACATGAAAGTAGTGCATATGACCTTGTGAAAATAGTGCATATGACCTCTAGCAATATTTGAATATCAGTAGTCTTTAAAAAAACATATCCAGAGGCAACGAAATTGATTGACCTCCTTCTCACCATCCCAACAACTAGCGCTTCAGCTGAATGAAGCTTCTCGGCCTTAAAAAGGATACACACCTTGTAAAGTAATTCACAAGTACGGGACAGGCTCTCTGCACTTTCATTGGTTGCGATTGAAAAGCAATTTCTGAGTGACATAATGAAGAGGCCTAATTTCTGCGATGCTATGGGATTTTTGATGCCACAACATGCCGTTGTATCGAACTGAAGTACAAATAGGAAATACTGAGGTAAGCCTTGAAGCTCCGTTAGAAATTAATTTTAAACTTTATGTTTATGAGTGCATGAGTAGCCAGCCATACGTTTTTCATGATGTGAAATATTTTCAATTAGTGCATGATCGAGACTGCTAGTTTGTATGATGTTGATGCTCACTAGTGCTCAATGTATTATGTGCCATTTCATCATTTTCAAATGATGTTATCTTATACACAGTAATATCAATTATCAAGTCTTTAACTTTAATGAAATAACATCTGTACTGCTCATAAAAATGCCACGGTGCGAGCGACAATATACTCTCAGAAGGAGTGTGGTAACACTTTACAAATCGTTACGCGTCGCCACTGACACAGATATAAAAATGTTACACCTCGAAAATAAAAGTAAATCTTTAATATCAACGAAGCAATCGAAATTTACATCGCACGTACCGGTACCAGAGGAATACTTCTCTAGGTTATGTCTCTTGTGTTGCCAATCACCAACTGTCACTTCTACAACTCCGTACTCAGCAGCAAACATTTTAATCGTCTCCCTTTTATAGAATCTTGTTAAAATATCTAATTTCAATTTTAACAACACAACATTTATTTTGCTTTTGTACAAGAGCACTGCTCACAACCACTGCATACTGTAAAATGTTTTATGCAGCAAGTCCAACACACAAACACCAAATGGGAGCAGGCGCATACTCTGCTGGTAAGGAGGGGAGAACATGTGACAACCAGCGCACATGAGATCTCAGTACATGGGAGGTACAGCACGGTGACAGGGCGGGAATAAACCGGGAAAGAAATGTTGTAGAAAGCTAATTTT
The DNA here is from genome assembly GCF_040414725.1 of Anabrus simplex. Classification (NCBI taxonomy): domain Eukaryota; kingdom Metazoa; phylum Arthropoda; class Insecta; order Orthoptera; family Tettigoniidae; genus Anabrus; species Anabrus simplex. The sequence goes on along the minus strand of NC_090266.1, from coordinate 320,163,160 downwards.
AAATTTGCGGAGATAAAATTAAATTAAGGCTTGGATATAACGGACTCGTTTCGTCAACACTCTACTGTACACAATTTTTGAACCTTTACATTATAAACAATCTGAGTTTGCTTTTTTTACCGGTAACATTGGACCTGATATTGGACTTCCCTTCTGCATTTGTGTCGTCAATGTTCATTGCCTTATCTTCAAGATTAAAGTTACTCATTGCTTTCAGTACTAATTAGGAAAAGGGAACAGTTTCTCTTAACTGTTTTTGAATGTCCAAAATGCTTACCAGAACTCCAGTGTCGTAATCAAACTAGTGAATATAAACGATGAAATTATTTGTACATTAGTAATTTGAGGATTCTCTATATCGTATATATTTTGAAGTCCTTGGCCACTACAGAAATAATTTGTTAAGAAGGAAGCAATATTTTCCATCGTCGACTTAGTTAAATGTAAGTTAAAAGCTCTCCAATCTGTCAAACACACAATTATTTCAATATAAATTTTAACGCTATAACACACCTGTAAAAACCTACACACTATTAAACAAAGAATGACACAATTCATTCTACAAGAACATCCTAAGCGTCTATCAAATCACTTAAATCATGCGTATCTATGTACAGTATTGCTTACATAGCGTAAACCTGTCAATGATTGAGAGTTTGAAGAAAATATGAACAAGTATTAATATATTATGATTGTATTAATATTGACTCGTCACCGTATTACCTTAATCAATTACTCCTGTACTTATCTAATCTGCTGAAGCGCTGTCCGTTGTGTACAAACACTGTTTTCTGACTGCGGTTAGCCTCGTAAGTGCTGGACAACGTTCCGCGAAGATGGTAGGGGGAGTGGGGGGGCGGAGCGAAGGGAGCGTTGTGGATTTCTCCCTCCACCCATTAGATGGGGAAGAGAAGGTTATTTCGTTTGGTTTAACCCTTTTAGTCTATTTGTCCACTGTAGTGGACGATTCCATTCTGATGGTTTAATTACTTTCTAAAAGTTTGGAAATGTAGAGGTCATAGTGTACACTGAGGTGGACATGGCATTTTATGACATAGATAGTCTGATTCATCTACTGTCTAAAATTTTAACTGATGGTGATATAAATAATATGTTACCTGGCAGAGGTTACCATAGTTACCAATCTAGGGTGTGTTTACACATTCACAAAGTTGTCCAGATGATTGAGAATGTAGTTTGGTATTTTTTTCTGTTTGGGAATGTTTCCATTAGTCATAAAATATTGGCATTCATGGGTTGGCGTAACTGATTTTCACGTAGCATTTGTTAAAAAAATCGTCAACCACAGTGGACATGGTGACTAGCATTGAATGTTTGTATTCTTAGACCATGTGGTAATCATAACCCGTGACAGTTGTTTGGTGTGCATTACTGTCAGTTTTTGGTTTCTTATTTATATAGTGTACTCATAATTGACGTAAAATTCAGGAATAATAGACCAAAGTATAGTGCTGAAGATATTTTAAACCTCCTGGAAAATGGTGATCTATCTGAAATTGAAGAGCTAGGAGAAAATGAAGACTTCCATGTAGAAACAGAGACTGATGAAATCGTCTCACTCGTTGATTACTTGCAGCAAGAAGATGCAGGCACATTTCACACTGAATCTCCTAATGATTCTCACATTGATGGCCACATTCCTGAAGAAAATAATCCTTCAAAACGCAATGAAGGTAATGAACATTAACCGAAACATACATGCATGACAATTGATGAATTATAAAAGACATACTATATTGACCAGGAACTGACACAGAAGAAGGATATCTTTTGGCGTACTAGGACCTATGTTTCACCTCCCATAAGTTTCTACCAACCTCCAGTGAGTAACATATACCAGTTGCCCAGTCCTACTTTGAAAAGTATTGTAATAAGAATTTACTTGAGGAAATAGTTGAAAATACGAACTTGTATGCAGTGCAGAACACAGCTAACTTTCCACCTACAACAGTATAAGAAGCAAAAACTTTCATTGGAATTCATTTACATATGGGGAACTTGAACTATCCAGGAGTTCGTTTGTATTGGGAACCTAAATTTTGTGTGCCTCTGATATCCGAAAACATGACATTGAACAGATTTTTTAAATTGCGCCAAAATGTGCACTTTGTAGATAACAGGAAGAAAGATCCCAACAACACAGATCGTTTTTGGAAAACCCGTCCTTTGTTTGATGCGATAAAATCTAGATGTAAAGAGTTAGAACTGGAAGGTAAACTCTGCATAGATGAACAAATGATACCTTTCAAGGGCCAAATCAACGTAAAACAATATGTTCAGAATAAACCTACTAAGTGGGGCTTGAAGGTGTTTATTTTGTGTGGAGAGAGTGGCATGATGCACGAATTCCTCCTTTTTCAAGGTGCTTCAACGCCAATAAATGCAGAGTACAAACAGTTTGGGCTTGAAGCTAGTGTTGTTATGCAGCTTTCCAAGCGCATATATGTGCCATTCCCTCAGTTGTATTTTGACAACTATTTTAGCACGTATTGGCTATTTCAGTGGTTACAGAATAAAGGTATTTATTCTACTGGCACAGTTCGTGTGAACCGGTTTCATAACCCACCTCTTCGTCCTGATGCAGATGTAAAAAAATGAAGTTCGAGGATTCATGCAAGAGGTAATCGGTAATGCTGGTGGTGTAATCCTTACGAAGTGGTTCGACAACAATTCCGTGATCATGGGATCTAACTTCCAAGGAATTGGGAATGGGAACACGTGCAAGCGTTGGGACAATAAAAAAGGAATACCTCAATGTTCGAGACCTGAAGATGTGAGACACTGCAACACTTGCATGGGTGGTGTCGATGAATCTGACTTTCTGATTTCAATTTACCGTACCTTCATACGCTCAAGAAAGTGGACACAACGCCTATTTACACGTGCCCTGGACATGGCCATAACCAATTCATGGTTAGAGTATTTGTGTGAAGCAAAAGTCCTTGACCTTCCCGCAAATAAAACATTGGATTTGATACATTTTCGCCAGCACGGAGCAGAAGCATGGATTATGGCTGGTAAACACACTGCAAAGAAGAGGGGCAGACCGTCAAATGAATCCGTGCAATCAGGTTGTACCGGCCAAGAGAAGAAATGAGCTGAAACCAGTAGAGGATGTGTGGTTTGATTCAGTCGGCCACTTACCTTGCTTTGACGAACAACAGTCAGCGTCAAGGTGCAAGAACCCGGGGTGCAAAGCAAAAACGCACATGAAGTGTGCTAAGTGTAGATTGCACCTGTGAATTGCAAGAGACAGAAACTGCTTTCGACAGTTTCATACAAAGTAACTGCCTAGATTGACTATGAATTGTTTGAGTGTATTCATTATTGATATGTTCATTGTTATTAGCCCTATTATAAATACTTTACAAATACAATATTATGATAATTATTCTCCAATGATGTTTTATGAGGGCATTAAAGACATAAATTGACTTTTTTTTAAGACAATCTCTTATCTGCCAGTCACTTTGTCCACTACAGTGGACGATCTATATCTCTGTTCAGGATAATCCAATTGAAGTTTTAATTATCAGAAAAATTCCAAATATCTTGTTTAGTTCATGTACCAAATTTCAAACCTTTATGTTCAGAAATGATAAATTGTGACTGAAAGGGTTATGGAAGGAGAGGGCGATTTTAGTGCCAGTGTAGGCTGGTTACAGCGGTGGAGAAAGTTTTGTGTTTGACAGTTTGAAATGTGTTAGGTAAAACTTTACCGGTGATTCTGAAGGTGCAAGAAAGTTTTGTATAAAGATTGAACACCTTATAAAAGTGAAAATCTCAGTGCTGAACAATTAAACTCTTGTGATGAAACAGAGCTCAATTTTAAAATGTTGTGTACTAAGACACTTTCTTCAAGTGAAGAAACTCACGCTTGTGGTCACAAGTGAAGAAAGAGTGACAGTTCTTACTACGTCAAATGCATCTGGCAATCAAATTACAACATGTCTTCATAGGGAAGTTTGCTAAGCTGCGTGTTCTTAAAGACTTTTCGCTGTCAGCTCTGTCTTATCTCTTACAGAAGAAACAAAAAATCATGGATGGATAGACCGTCTTTAAGAAGTGGTTTTGTGAAGAATATCTGTCTGAAACTAGAACGTTTTCGAGAAAAAAAGTGTCTGCATATCAAAGCAGTTTTATTTCTGGACAATGTAAGGCCGCATCCGGATTAACAGGAACTAACATGTGATAGAATTTGTGCTTTATTATTGCCCCTTAACGTAACACACTTGACATAACCTATGGATCAATTGTATGCATGTTTCTACTCTGTGTAGCTCCATGTCGTCCAAGATATTCCAGATCGAATGTTCTCTCCCCTTCCCCACCCCAACCACCTAGAATTACCGAGAATATAATGTACTCCATTTTTTAGAACTCACAGAGGCCTCTTAGATGGAGTTTTATGATATTATGGAGATCAACGAAGCCAGAAACCAAAGCTTTTGGTTATAGAAGAACAAGGTAGTTCTCTGTGTTACTTTATGTTATTTTTATTTAATAGTCATCCGTTACAGGTATGAAGTACTCCATTTTACACCGACTGTATAACAATTATTACAGTAAGAAGAATAACAGTAAAATTAACAAAGATGAGACTTATTATTGACAAATTATTTAGGAATTAAATAACAAGAAAGAAACAAGGAAGAAACAGTTATAATAATGTCCGTGTCACTAGCAATGTTGCCGGCTTGAGTGGCTCAGATGGTTGAGGCGCCTGCCTTTTGACTTCAACTTGGCAGGTTCGATCTTGGCTCAATCTGGTGGTATTTGAAGATGCTCAAATATGTCAGCTTCATGTCGGTATATTTACTGGCGTGTAAAAGAACTTCTGCGGGACTAAATTTTGGCACCACGGCATCTCCAAAAACCGTAAAAGTAGTTAGTGGTACGTAAAAACAAATAACGTTATTATTATTAGCAATGTTCTGGCTAGGATGTCAACAAAGAATCGAAAGTTTACTCCTTTAGTACACATTTCATTTTGGTTTTGAAGAGATGATAGAGAATGAAGATGTCAAATTCATGCTGACCATTTACTGTTGTGGGAAGGCAGTAGAAGACGCTGCCCTGTTGGAGTGTTAGGCGCACACTAGGAGCATGGGATAGTGGTCTATTTCGGATGAACATGCAACAGGCAATGAGCTAACAAAGATGTGCATTTATGATCACCATTAAAAAGTTCTATGAAGAAAACGCACATCTGTGTACTGTATAGATATTTATTCAGGTCTAAGATCTTAAAATAAAAGAGAATTTGTCTCACGTTGGAGTTACGATCTTTCACAATGTACACAAAGGATGAGGATACTTGGTTAACTTTATTAACACTTGTGGGGGCAGCTGACAACCAGATGGGGGAGAGGCGCAGAAATCAACGATAGTAAGAATGTAAGTACAGAAGAATAGTTCGAGCATTTAAGTAAAAAAGCCAGATTATGGTTTATTGAGTCAAAATTCCAAGAGACCTCATGGCATGGGGTTTTACTTGATCTATGTGAAAAGAGAAATCTAGTTTGCTATCATAAATTATTACAAGATCTTTGACCTGAGTAACAGCCTTCGATGGAATGCCATATATTTCTTACCTGTGGGTAAGCTCATATTTGTTTAAGCGGACTGACATTTTAACACCTTTTCCTGCATTAATTTTCAGTTTCCATCTAGTCACCCAGTCGTAGCACAAGTCCAAAATATTTTGAATACAATAGCAATTACTGGCGTTCACTATCTTCTTCAACATTTTTAGATTATCTGCGTATAGTAATATGGAACAGGGGTGCTCTTTATTACATCTGTGAGGTCATCTACAAAGAGAGAAAACAGTGGAGATGGTAGAATTCCTCCTTGTGGAGACTCCAGACGAGACATTCAGCCATGCGGAGATGGAGCCAGGAAGCACGATTCGCTGCTGACTGTTGAGAAGATAGTTTTTATAAGAGTTAAAACACTGCCATGAATATTTTGCCTGTGGGATAGTTTGTATATTAGCAGACTGTGGTTTATTGAGTCAAATACTTTAGTCAGCTCAATGAAAATGAAATCCAATTGAGTTTTATTATCGATGTTGGAGGTAGCATATAAAACTGTGTTATTCGTCTGACAAAAAAGGGGGCGATGAAGTACATCAGGCGGAAGAGTGAAATTCTATCAATGACTGCTGAGGGGAAACATGTAAACGAAATGGGTACCTATGAGTAGAGATTATGCCTGTCACTGGATGTATGAATGAGGATTACATTAGCCTCTTTCCAAGAATTAGGAAAAGTTCCAGAATGAAAGCACAGATTGAGAATAAGAGAGAGAGAGAGGAAAGCATACAGAAGATGCAGTATTTTTGAAAAAAGTCGACTTTGTTACCGTGTTTTGGTAGGTTGCAGAGGTGTAAGACGGTGCGGGCATGAATGAGTAGACAGAGAAACCATCAAAGCATAATTTAAAACACTAAAATTGAACATTTTATTTATTTCATTTTTTTTTCTGATTTTAAACTTTGGTGAACAACAACAGCAAATCAGGATCTCGTCAGCTCAAATAACAAGAAAGATAAAATTTAAGGTACACAATAATTTTTAGAAATGAGCTTGTAGCTCCAAATTTACAGTATTAAAAGAACACCATTTCTCCCTTCAATCAATACTCTAGGAGAATACGCTCCAAAACTTATTATAATCTAGCCTCTCCAAGGCACAATTTTCTAATTCAAATTTTACTTTAAATCATTACAAGATAGTTTATGTCATACCCGCTCGACAGTGTGATTTACACTTGACTATGAATAGATAAAATTTAACAGAGGCCTTAAGTGCCAATTCTATATGGCCTTAGTGATAAAGAAGGAAAGGTTCAAGATATCGGCCGTAAACCAAATGCTAGGAGGCGAACACTTGCACTCCTTTGGAAATACACTTTGAAACACACAAAATCCTATCAGGGCTAATGGCCCTAAGTTACAGAGGCTAGTCCTATACTACAGAGGATGACTAGATGAGAAAATATTACGTTTTAAAAGAAAAGATCATTTTTAAAATTTTACAAAACCATAGTCACCCCAATACCAAGTTAAATGAGAATTAAAAGAGGGTGAACACTCTTTATTCCCTAAGTTTCATATTGCCTCGCGGGGACTTGGTTAAAGTCCTAAGACTTGCTTGAGAATTTACATTTACGTTTTTTTTTCGTGTGGCTATTTCTAGCCGAGTGCAGCCCTTGTAAGGCAGACCCTCCGATGAGGGTGGGCGGCATCTGCCATGTGTAGGTAACTGCGTGTTATTGTGGTGGAGGACAGTGTTATGTGTGGTGTGTGAGTTGCAGGGATGTTGGGGACAGCACAAACACCCAGCCCCCGGGTCATTGGAATTAACCAATTAAGGTTAAAATCCCCGACCCGGCCGGGAATCGAACCCGGGACCCTCTGAACCGAAGGCCAGTACGCTGACCATTCAGCCAACGAGTCGGACTACATTTACGTAAAAGATGATGTTTAACTTTAGAAATTTATATTAAGAAAGAATTTTTGAAACGTTCCCCTCAAGTCAGCTTTCTGAAACAATCACATAATTAAGAGATGTCTGCCATTACCTTGAGTTTCTTTTTACTAGTAGTTTTACGTCGCACCGACACGGATTGGTCTTATGGCGAAGATGGGACAGGAAAGGCCTAGGAGTGGGAAGGAAGGAGCCGTGCCTTTAATTTAGGTACAGCTCCAGCATTTGGCTGGTGTGAAAATGGGAAACAACGGGAAAACATCTTTAGCACTGCCGACAGTGGTATTCGAGTCCCACTATCTCCCGGATGCAAGCTCACAGCCGTACGCCTCTAACCACCTGGCCAACTCGCCCGGTCTCCGACGACGGGTAAGGCTTGTCCCCTGCCTCCACTACGTAGGCACTCTAAACCTCTTGACTGGAGCGATGGAAAAGACAACATGGCCCAAAAGGTCCCAGCTTTTATAGCGGAGGGGAAGGTTCCAGAACTCTCTAGGTCGAAGCCCTGTACACACCCTCAATTCTGATTGGCTAATTTAATAAATATCCAAAATTTCTGATTGGCTAATAATGTCATGAAGAAAGAAGAGTTAGATGAGCTCGTAACTTTAGAACACAAGCAACCAATCTATAACCGCTTCAGTTTAGCAAACTTTTAAATACTAAAATTCTCCTGAAATTTAATTTAATTAATTGTCCATCCACCCACCAGATAGGGCACATAAGTCGATAGTAGAGTCATCTGAAGATAAAGTTCGACACTTCTGATACACAGTTCCTGGTTTACATTACAGATGGCCTTATAAAAGGTGCTCAGCTTAAATTACAGAGTAGATTTACCTGCGGTACAGACTTAAATCATCAGGGTCAGTGGGTCTAAAAGTCAAAAGACCAAGAAGAACGTTAATAACTTCATCAGGCGATGCTGAGATACTTGCTGACGGGTGACAATATGTTTCCTGTATAGATGAAAAGGCAAGTTCTGAATCAACCATAGTTTTAGAGAAGGCTGGATGAAAGTATGTATTGGCCTGGTGTGACCTCATTTTGTATGGAATTGGTATATTATTTCGTTCATATTATCCATACTTCTAGGAGTTCTTTCCCTTAAAGATATGAGGGTACAAAATTGTTTAGGGTTTGTTCGTAAATTCCCCATCAGTGTTGCTACATAACTATTGCAATCTTGAGATATTATTTTGAGAGTGTGAAGAAGAAAAAACCATTACGGCTCTGAGGATTTGGGTTTAGTTTCCAAAGAGTCCAGGTGCACTACTTTTTATTTATTTATTTATTTATTTATTTATTTATTTATTTATTTATTTATTTATTTATTTATTTATTTATTTATTTATTTCGTAAAGGGCACCTGAGCCATGGCTCATATTGGTGCAATACATATCTGATATACATGTAGCAGAATTGGGAGATAACAGAGAATCTTAAATGTTTTACATGAGAATAAACGTAAAGTGAGTTAAACTCATTATAGAGGTACGATACATTTAACGTATAGGCTAACATATTACATAGTCAAGATATCTCAGATGTTCATAGCATATTATGTAAATATTTTACAAGTAGTCTGCTTAAATACAGTAAATGAAGCAGCCTTTCAAATATGTTCAGGAAGTGAATTATACACAAGTGCTGAGTAATACCATACAGATTTGTTGTGATATTTAGTTGAGTTAATTAATTCAATGTGGATTTTATTGATACCTCTTGTATGAATGCATGTCAGAATTTGTCACACATAAAGTATTGGAGTGAGCCAGATTATTTGACAATTTATAGATCATCACAGCTGAAGCTTTCTGACGGAAAGACTCAAGTGGAAGAACATTACAATGTTTGTATAAATAGGCTGTTTGTGTCAATGTAGGTAGCTTGAACAGTATTTTTAATGCTCTCTTGTGTAGGATTTCAACAGTCTGAAAGAGCTCTTTACTGCAACATGCCCAAATATGCACCATATAAAGTATATGATATTGAATAAGAGCGTGATAAATATTTTAGTAGAGTGTTAGTAAGTTTGTATTTAAGTCTATTAAGAACGCCAATTGCTGGTGTAATTTTATTACAAATCGCCTGAACCTGATCACCCCAAGAGAGGAATTCGTCAAGAATTAATCCTAGGAACTTTGTCGCCCTAGCTCTAGGAATTTTGCAATTATAAATTTTGAGAGTAATATCCAGAGAAAGCCTGCATGCTGGTTTATGAAATATGATATAATTTGTTTTAGTCAGATTAATAGTTAGACGATTTACAAGAAGCCAATTCTGAAGTAAGGTAATATCGAATTGCATCATGATTTCGAGGTTATCCGGAGAAGTGTCCGTGTAAAACACGTTAGTGTCGTCAGCAAATAGAGACAATCGTCCGTACAATTTTAGTGATCCTATATCATTCATAAATATGAGGAAAAGAATGGGACCTAGTACTGAACCTTGAGGTACACCGATATTTATGGGCAATGGGATACTGTTCACATTATTACAGGACACAAATTGTTCTCTGTCTGTAAGGTAACTGATAAACCAGTTTAATGCTGTTCCCGTAACTACAGCAGCTTCCAGCTTCCTGATTAATATATCATGATCCACTGTGTCGAAAGCTTTCTTCAAGTCAATGAATAATTCCGCAGCTATATTTCCTGAGTCTAAATTTTCCTGAAGTTTAATTATTATGTCTTCTATTGCGTTGTATATACTAGAATTTTGTAAAAATCCATACTGATATCTGTAAAAATAATTATTTTTAAGTAAAAAGCTCAACAATCTCTCTTTAACTATGTATTCTAAAATTTTAGACAAGATAGGTAGTATAGAACTTGGACGATAGTTATTTACGTCAAATTTATCTACACTTTTGTATATTGGTACAATATTTGCGACCTTCAACATTTTGGGGACAGTAGCCACATTAAACGCTGTATTTATAAGTTGTGTAATATAGGGGACTAGGTACGGAGCCAATTTCTTTATAAGGTTGTTACCTACACCATAACAGTCACAGCTACTGATATTTTTCAGTTTTCTGATTGTATTTAATACTTCATTATCGTTGGTAGGGTGTAAAAATAGAGAACTACATGCACCTGTACCTAAATTGGGAATAATTTTAGTTGGAATATTAGCAGCTAGGTTTTGACCAATATTAGTAAAATATTCATTAAATGTTGTTGATATCTCTAGTGGATTTGTGATAACCGTATCCTGTACTCTCAAGTGTATTTCTTTACTATCATTATCACTGTCGGTGGTTAGGATTTCATTTACCACTTTCCAATAATTTTTTGTAGTATTTAATCTGTCAATAAAATATGAATTCTCTAATTCCCTTTTCAATTTAGTTACTTTTCTACATAGCGATTTGTAGTCCGCTACCAGTTCTTCTGAATAATATTCACACCCCATTCTGTTTCTAAGTTGTTGCCTTTTAATTTTGGCATAAAGCTTGTTCTTTTGTTCAACAAGTTTCAAGAGGTCAGGTGTCATCCATGGGCATGTTGGTCTCTTACTGTTTAAGTTACCTCGGTTATTGACGAACAGCGTACACTTTTCGTCTATATAGCTAATTCGTTTATTTACTACTGTGTTACACTTGTCATTCCTATCAATTATTAAGGGAGTATTAAACATGTGTTCAGTTAAACGTTTAATATCTATTCTTTTGTTTACAAGACGTTTCTTGTTTGTTTGGACGGCGATCTGATTTTCTAAGTCAAATATTAATATACTATGGTCACTAAAATCATTAAAAATGTTGTTCAACTGAAAACAGCGGTGTTCGTTTATATATATGTACATGATCTATCAAGGTTGTACTACTATTAGTAACTCTAGTGGGGAAAACATTATTACAAGATATTTGATAATAACATACACTCAGCTGGTTTTGTTCCAGTTTATCTATATTAAAGTCTCCAACAGTAACACAGAACTTCCTGTTATATTTACTCCACATCTCTTCAAGACAAGTGATGAATGAATCAGCATATTTAATATTTGGAATATAGCTAGCTAGAACAAGAAACTCTCTATCAGAACCATAAATTTCAACTAATAGCACATTAAATGGCACATCTATAGATTTTACAGTTGTTATGACCTTAGCATCATAGCACTGCTTGACATAGATTGCAATCTCACCACCCTTTTTTAACTGTCTTGAACAAAAATAACCATAATAATTTGGTAAGTTATAATATATTTCTTCATCTGCATTCAGCGAAGTTTCTGTAATATCTATAACATCCGGCATGTGTGCTTGCGCAATGAGAGCCGATAATGTTACCCATTTGTTACGTATACTCTGAGCATTAATATATAACATCCTAATTTTGTTCCCTTTATCTTTAACTTCTCCTAAGCTATTTAATTGATTTTCTGACCTATCCATGGATTATGATGATTATAATGGTAATTTTCGTTCAAGTGGCTAAACTGTACAATTCATGATTCTAATCTGACAATATCATCAATTGATTTGACAATAATTACTTGGGAGGTATCATCTTTTCGCACATATATTTTCCCATCCCGGGTCCACACATATTTATACCCCTTTATCCTCAGGTCTTTAGCTGTCTTTAGTAGTCTGTTAGCTTTAGGAGTGAGGTGATCATTTATGTAGACCGTGTGGCTAGCAGCATTTATTCCAACTGCCGAGGACTGCAGTTGTCTAATTTTCTTCTTGGCCATCATTAATTCGTGCTTTTTCCACCTGTTGACGAACTTGACGATGATTGGACGAGGAAGATTCTTGTTGACAAATGGGATCCTGTGAATAATATCAAGATCAGTCCTCTTGATTTCGCATCCCACTGCTGCACCTATATTTTTAACGACTTCATATGTCTTCTCCTTGGATTTCTGGCGCACCAAGTATTTCCACATTATTTCTTCTTAGGTATTGGTTCACTTGTTCTACGTCTTCATTCGCCTCGTCATTGAGCCTACAGACATGCCCTTGAAGTTCTCTGATTTTTTTGCTCGCGTTTACACAGCTCTGCCTTCAACTCCTCAATTACTCTTGTATTAAAATCATTGCTTCCACGCAATCTAGTGACCACGTTCTCTACGAGTATTGTAGTATACTTGTTAGAAGGCAAACCTGTTTCCATATGAGATACTTGTAGACTACTGGCTGATCGAAAATACGACAGTTTAGATCTATATTTGTACTTTCACTTGTTAAGGCTAAAACTCCTAAAGTCCTGGAAATTATGCCCTAGTTACGTGCTAAATATATTTGTGACTAGCTGGTTTACTACTTCAATACTTCTCAGGTCAGTACATTTACTTGGATAGATCTTAAGTCTGTCGTTGACTGTGTGATGTCGATAGATCCTCAGATTATGTGTATGTACTTATATATACTAAAAATGAAGTTTGCGATACCCCGCAGTTTGATGAAGTTTCAAACATAAGGTACTATGTAGTAATTCTCAAGATTACAGAATGAATCACCAACCATACTCCAGAACATATGAGAAAATTTGAAGATGTACTGAACCCTTCGCAGCCCCGGAATGATACCTACCTTCCTTACCTATCAGCATGAGTTATTTTCTTCAGGGTCTTAATGGGATCTTTAGTCACTTGCTGAAGGTATTTGGCAGGGCTCTAGTATTCGACTGTCTAATTCCTGCTGAATAACTGGACTCTAATATTGGCTACCTTTGATTCAATGTTTTATTGACTCAGAAACATCACGAAATTACTTTAAATTTAATTTAATAATGAACAAACTTGATGGCTTTGACAAATTACTTTTTGTATAAATGTTCGCTGAAATGGATTTGACACTGTGGCAGCATTCGTGACTTACCTGCATGAAGGGCATCCCATCTGATAAACCACTCTTTAAATTACTTCAGTTGCAAAGAAAGTCCTGGAAATCCCTAACAACGATTCCCACAAGTCCACTTGTGATGCCGCAATGACTCATGATAATCCAGTAAACGTGACACGAGTTTTGGATTCTATTTTCTTCTTGTAGATATGTGAACGGATCACAAACGTATATGGGCCGAATTCATAGTCAGCACTTATATATAAGTGGAACCCTTAAGTAATAAGGGATCACTTATAATAAGTATTCACTTATATGAGTTTACATTTCATAGATAGCACTTATAGAGCACACTCATTGATACAGTAAGTATCATTGAAGATGTGGCAATGCTGTATATTATGCCCATGCTTCCTGGATCGTGTAGTTCTGGCTACCGAATAGTGGAATGATCTATTGTGTTTTGTTTATCGAAGGACATCGCGCGTACGCGCGCGAAATGTTTGAGGTTAAAAGATCGTCTATATTGGATTTGATTATCAGAATGGATAACAAAACAGCGAGCTGAGACGGCACCTGCAAGAACTTGTGTCGAAGTACAGTACATGCACATAATATAGAACAAGTAGACCAAAGCAGTTTCTCATCAGCATATGAATGACGTGAGAAAAACTTGTTGTGGACAATGCAAACTACGAAAATGCCCACAGTCTAATTTTCTTTTTAGTATAATATGTTTATAGCTATCCAGGCAGTCGAACCTATACAAATATTCATCCAAATGTAGAATATCTAGCCTTACAACGCTTTTAATTATTTGACAAATATATCCGTAGCCGTTACGTTGTAATAGGCCTAATTACTTCCCCAATAAAATGTAATTAGTATGTTTTGATGTGCGATGCCATAATTTCAGAAACCTCTGATATATACCGGCAAACGATTGGTTGACTAACCTGATATAATTAGTATAAATCAACCTTAAAATAAATGGTAGTAGCGCAACACGTTCATTTTTCTTATAACTCAGTATAGTTCTTTACTATTCCATAGGCCTACAGTCTTGGTAACTTATCAACCTGTAACACATTTCCAGTTAATTAAGCGAAATACCGGAATACCGGTAATGGTGATAATAATAATAATAATAATAATAATAATAATAATAATAATAATAATAATAACCTGAAATTAAGAGGTGGCATAAAATCTCAAAACAATATCTTCATTAATGGTGTGATAGTGATTCCTCTAGAGGTTATGTTTACTCTCTCAATCAAAGGAACAAGAATATTCATAACTCTCACTTTACTAAAATGAAACCTTCTTTAAATTGTTGTTCACATTACATTTCGACAGGATTTTCCATCTCTACTGTGTGCACGGAAAGTATTCTGTGAATGAAATGCAACATATTCAACAAAATCATCCTCCATCTTGCTGCAACATATAAGTGAGTCACTAAGTGCGTGTGGGAGGTCCACTTATAGCAATAAGTGGGACACTTAAGTAGGCAATATGAAATGAAACCTGGCTTATAAGTGGGACTTATGTATACGTGCTGTCTATAAATTCCACCCTACATGACGTGTGGAAGTTCTGCAGGCATATTGTGTATGCAGAGCAACAGATGGCTCTGTGATAGGTGGCAGTAGAGCAGCGAGGGCTCTGAAATCAGTCAGTTGGCGAGTGTCGTGCGAAATGGACGTAACCCGTATTGAGCAGCGCGCTTACATCAAAATAGCCGTTATCCAAGGGAGAAATGCGATGGAATGTCACAGTGAATTACAGGAAGCCCTTGGGAATAATTCCCTACTATACCGTACAGTAGCACGGCGGGTAGGAAAGCTTAAGCAAGGACGTGTGTGAACCAGTCATGAGCAACGTTCAGGATGACCTGTCAGTGTGTGGACCGACGTGGCACGTGCCGTCATCGAGCAGCTCCTGGATGAAGAGAGACGATGGATGCTACTAGAGTTAGAGAGGGCAAGTGGCATCGAGAAACGCACCGTGCACAGGATATTGCGTAATTAGCTGCAACTGCGCAAAATCGCATCACGGTGGGTACCGCATGCACTGATGGAAATTTAAAGGTTGGTGTGCTATGCAATATGTTCCGACCACCTTGCACGCTGGCAGCAGGACGGCGATCAATTCTTGTTACGAACAATCGCCATCGATGAATTTTGGGCCAGGGCATACGAACCAGAACTGAAACATCAGTCGGCGGAGTGGCGACATGCTGGATCACCAAGGAGGCAGAAGGTCCGTTAGAATCCTTCCCCAGTCAAATTGATGGTGATCGTCGCGTATGACGTCTGGGGTGTCATTGTTTGCCACTTTGTTCCACATGGCAGAACAGTGACCGCACAGTACTACAGGGACTTCCTGGTGCGACAGGTACAACGTGGCGTTCGGGAGAAATGTCCGGATTTTGTGGACAGAGCAATAATCCTGCACAACAATGCAAAACCACATAAAGCAGAGTGTGTAGGGCAGCTACTGCAACGTTAGGGATGGGAAGAATTAGAGCACCCACCGTACTCTCCCGACATTTCGCCCTGTGACTTTGATCTCATTTGAAAGATTAAGGAACTGCTACGTGGTAGGCGGTTTGCAACACGAGATGACATTGCTAATGCTGTGACCCAAATCACATATGGTGCGGTAAATGCTGAGGCAGATGGTATTCAGCGCCTCCCACATCGTTGGCAGCGTGTGGTGTCAGTAGCAGGGGACTAGTTTGAGGGTCTTTAGGCCCAGATTTGTCATGTCAGCTTTATGTGTACTGTGTTGTCATTCTTTTGCACCACGAAGGCCACATTGCCCTGTATACTTTCTTTCTTTCTTTCTTTCTTTCTTTCTTAATTAATCTGCTTACTAGTGATGTGCTTGAGCCCGGCTCGAGCTGCTCGAACAAATGACGTCAGAGCTCGAGCCTGTTCGAGCTTTTGCGCGCGCCGCAACCTAGCGCCTTGCTGTTACTAACACCCAGCAAACTTGAGAAGGATATGTAAGAGTATTTATGCTGGACAGTACCGGTTCGTCCTCTCTACTGTTACTTCCGTGTATTTTGTACATAATGTAATTTCGACCCATACCTATATATTGGAGACAGTCAAAATGTTTGTTTGTGCGATGATTCGTTACACATGCCTCCATCCGAATAAACCAATTCTCTACTAAAATGTGTTGTTTGGGCCGTATAAAGACAGACAAAGGAAACCATTCACGTGTCGTAATAGTTACATATTTAAATGGTTACAAGACTACAAATGTATATTTTACCGGCAGTTGTTGTTGACACGTTTCTCGCTCGGGTGCATGGCTCAATGGTAAGCGTGTTGGCCTTTGGTTACAGGGGTCCCGGGTTCGATACCCGGTAGGATCAGGATTTTTAAAACCATAAGATGATGTCTTGTTTTATTTGTTCCAGATGGGCTCGAAAACTACTGAACCGATTGACCTGAATTATTGTAAATGATACAGCTTGAAATCGCGATTCACGTTTGAGTTTCATATAGCCTATATTTCACGCAATCAGACAGTAACATTGCTGCATCATAATATTTATACATGTATTTGTGTATACGATTGATGAGATGTCAATCCTTTCTTACTCAAAGTCTTCTATACAAGCAACAAGGGTAATACTCTCCCAAGGAGTGGATTCAAACCCCCCAACATTGAGGACAGAAGGAGAACCTCGCCTAAGGCGCTACCAGCTGTCTTAGCAGCCCAAAGCATCGCATTGTAAGAATAATATTACCGTGTTCATAATTTTGCACGGTCTAGAAAGCCAAGATTAACAGACGAGAGGATCTGTCGTGCTGACCACACGACACCTCGTAATCTGCAGACCTTCGGGCTGAGCAACGGTCGCTTGGTAGGCCATGGCCCGTCGGGGCTGTTGCGCCATGGGGTCTGGTTTGATTTTTTATTCATAATGTTGCGTCCAACGTGCAGTTGTTACACGGCACACAAGTACTGCCTTGGGAGGAAATACTTCTGTTAATACGCGGGGAATATTACGGGTACATCCTTCGTCATTTTCATTGCATATTATCATAATCTAAGCCTTCTAATTTTATGGCCAACCTTTATTCCTCATAAGATATACGTCAATGACTGAATGTAGTAAGATGTGAAAGCACGCACCTTCGTTATAAATATTATACACACACATGTGTGAAAGGTGCTTCACTTCATATGCTGTTTGCTAATCTGCACGTTCTATCTGTAGCCCGAGGCAGACTCCGCATTCGATCACGTGACTGCTCGAGCTTGCTTCGAACCTCGGCGCGTATCGGGTCGGCTCGATCCCGCTCTCTACGCGTGTGATGGGCTAACGATACCCGTGTTCAAGCGGAATAGAGCCGACCCGTTACGGGCCGAGGTTCGAAGCAAGTTCGAGTAGTCACTTGACCGAAGGCGGGTTCTGACTCGGGCTAGAGCTAGTGATAAGCAAACGATACCTGTGTTCTAGCGGGATCAAGCCGACCCGATACGCGCCGAGGTTCGAGCCTGTTCGAAGCAAGATCGAGCAGTCACGTGACCGAAGGCGGGTTCTGACTCGGGCTACAGCTAGTGATGGACAAACAATACCTGTGTTCTAGCGGGATCTAGTCGACCCGATACGCGCCGAGGTTCGAGCCTGTTCGAAGCAAGCTAGAGCAGTCAAATGACCGAGGCGGATTCTGACTCGGGGTAC
The DNA here is from genome assembly GCF_040414725.1 of Anabrus simplex. Lineage (NCBI taxonomy): Eukaryota > Metazoa > Arthropoda > Insecta > Orthoptera > Tettigoniidae > Anabrus > Anabrus simplex. The sequence continues at coordinate 320,145,135 of NC_090266.1, read as the reverse complement.
AGCTAGTGATGGACAAACGATACCTGTGTTCTAGCGGGATCGAGCCGACCCGATACGCGCCGAGGTTCGAGCCTGTTTGCAGGCTAAGGGCTCTATTCAGGATTAGAATTCAGGACAGGTGTCTGTGCGAAATCGGTACGAGTCACTCCAGGTAGAACAACAGAGGGAAGATGAGGGACAGGGAACTGTTGCTGAGATGCGTGGAAGTAGGAGGAAGGGAAAAGGTAGGAAAGGGAAATGTAGAGTAGAGGATAGGAAAAGACAGGTGGAACAGGGTCATGGGAAGGAGAAAAGGGAGGAGGAAGTAGCTTCTGCAGCTATCAGGAAAGATAGGGCTGACCAGGAGGGGAGGGGATCAAATGAGGTGGGTAGGGTTGAGGCTCTGGTCATGGGGGATTCCATCGTTAGACACGTGGGGAAAGTGTGTGGAGGAAAGGGAACCAGGGTAGAATGTTATCCAGGAATTAGGTTGAGGCAGATGTTGAGGAAAGTAGAAGAGAGGGAGGAGGGGAAGGAGAAGGTGGTAGTGTTTCACGTTGGTACCAACAACGTAAGGCAAGCTGATATAAGTACCAACATAGTTGGAGATGTGTGGGATCTGGTAAATGCAGCACGGGTGAAGTTTAAGAAAGCGGAGATTGTTATTAGTGGAATACTGTGTAGGAGGGATACTGACTGGAGGGTGATTGGGGATTTAAATGAGACTATGGAGTGGGTATGTGGGAAACTGGGAGTGAAATTTCTAGATCCTAATGGGTGGGTAGGAGAAAGGGATCTGCGCTCGGATGGCCTTCATTTAAACCGCAGTGGTACGTATAAGTTAGGAAATTTGTTTGGAAGGGTAATAGGGAGGTACATTCAGGGAAACGGGATGGCCTAGGGAGCGGTGATAAGGGAACAGGGAACTGGAAATCAAGTAGGGATGACATAAAATTGTTAGTGTTGAACTGTAGAAGTATTGTAAAGAAAGGAATAGAATTAAGTAATTTAATAGATATATATTTACCAGATATTGTAATAGGAGTTGAATCATGGCTGAGAAATGATATAATGGATGCAGAAATTTTCTCACGGCACTGCAGTGTGTATCGTAGAGATAGGATAGGAAAGGTGGGAGGGGGAGTTTTCATTCTGGTGAAAGAAGAATTTGTAAGCTACGAAAAAGTTAAAGATGAGTCACATGAAATTCTAGGTGTAAGGCTCATTTCTAAAGATAATAGGCAACTTGATATATTTGGAGTGTACAGATCGGGAAAGAGTAGCACTGATGCGGATTCGGAATTATTTGATAGGATAGTCAGCTATGTGGGAAACGACATGGAAAGAAATGTGATTGTAGCGGGAGATCTGAATTTGCCAGATGTCAATTGGGAAGGAAATGCGAACGACAGGAAGCATGACCAACAAATGGCAAATAAGTTAATATGGGAAGGACAGCTGATTCAGAAAGTGATGGAACCAACCAGAGGGAAAAATATTTTGGATGTGGTGCTGATAAAACCAGATGAGCTCTATAGGGAAACTGAAGTAATAGATGGTATTAGTGATCATGAAGCTGTTTTTGTGGTAGTTAAAAATAAATGTGATAGAAAGGAAGGTCTTAAAAGTAGGACTGTTAGGCAGTACCATATGGCTGATAAAGCAGGTATGAGGCAGTTTCTAAAAAGTAACTATGGTCGGTGGAAAACGGTAAATAAAAATGTAAACAGACTCTGGAATGGGTTTAAAGAAATTGTTGAGGAATGCGAAAACAGGTTTGTACCTTTAAGGGTGGTAAGAAATGGTAAAGACCCACCTTATTATAATAGAGAAATAAAGAGACTAAGAAGGAGGTGCAGACTGGAAACAAATAGAGTTAGAAATGGCTGTGGAAGTAAGGAGAAATTGAAGGAACTTACTAGAAAATTGAATCTAGCAAAGAAGGCAGCTAAGGATAACATGATGGCAAGCATAATTGGCAGTCATACAAATTTTAGTGAAAAATGGAAGGGTATGTATAGGTATTTTAAGGCAGAAACAGGTTCCAAGAAGGACATTCCAGGAATAATTAATGAACAAGGGGAGTGTGTATGTGAGGATCTTCAAAAGGCAGAAGTATTCAGTCAGCAGTATGTAAAGATTGTTGGTTACAAGGATAATGTCGAGATAGAGGAAGAGACTAAGGCCAAAGAAGTAATAAAATTTACGTATGATAACAATGACATTTACAATAAGATACAAAAGTTGAAAACTAGAAAAGCGGCTGGAATTGATCAGATTTCTGGGGATATACTAAAGACAATGGGTTGGGATATAGTACCATATCTGAAGTACTTATTTGATTATTGTTTGGCCGAAGGAGCTATACCAGATGAATGGAGAGTTGCTACAGTAGCCCCTGTGTATAAAGGAAAGGGTGATAGACATAAAGCTGAAAATTACAGGCCAGTAAGTTTGACATGCATTGTATGTAAGCTTTGGGAAGGCATTCTTTCTGATTATATTAGACATGTTTGTGAAATTAATAACTGGTTCTATAGAAGGCAATTCGGTTTTAGGAACGGTTATTCCACTGAAGCTCAACTTGTAGGATTCCAGCAAGATATAGCAGATATCTTGGATTCTGGAGGTCAAATGGACTGTATCGCGATTGACATGTCTAAAGCATTTGATAGTGTGGATCATGGGAGACTATTGGCAAAAATGAGTGCAATTGGACTAGACAAAAGAGTGACTGAATGGGTTGCTATATTTCTAGAAAATAGATCTCAGAGAGTTAGAGTAGGTGAAGCTTTGTCTGACCCTGTAATAGTTGAGAGGGGAGTTCCTCAGGGCAGTGTTATCGGACCTTTATGTTTTCTTATATATATAAATGATATGAGTAAAGGAGTGGAATCGGAGGTAAGGCTTTTTGCGGATGATGTTATTCTCTATAGAGTGATAAATAAGTTACAAGATTGTGAGCAACTGCAACGTGACCTCGAAAATATTGTGAGATGGACAGCAGGCAATGGTATGTTGATAAACGGGGCTAAAAGTCAGGTTGTGAGTTTTACAAATAGGAAAAGTCTTCTCAGTTTTAATTACTGCGTTGATGGGGTGAAAGTTCCTTTTGGGGATCATTGTAAGTATCTAGGTGTTAATATAAGGAAAGATCTTCACTGGGGTAATCACAAATGGGATTGTAAATAAAGGGTACCGATCTCTGCACATGGTTATGAGGGTGTTTAGGGGTTGTAGTAAGGATGTAAAGGAGAGTGCATATAAGTCTCTGGTAAGACCCCAACTAGAGTATGGTTCCAGTGTATGGGACCCTCACCAGGATTACCTGATTCAAGAACTGGAAAAAATCCAAAGAAAAGCAGCTCGATTTGTTCTGGGTGATTTCCGACAAAAGAGTAGCGTTACAAAAATGTTGCAATGTTTGGGTTGGGAAGAATTGAGAGAAAGAAGAAGAGCTGCTCGACTAAGTGGTATGTTCCGAGCTGTCAGCGGAGAGATGGCGTGGAATGACATTAGTAGACGAATAGGTTTGAATTGCGTCTATAAAAGTAGGAAAGATCACAATATGAAGATAAAGTTGGAATTCAAGAGGACAAACTGGGGCAAATATTCATTTATAGGAAGGGGAGTTAGGGATTGGAATAACTTACCAAGGGAGATGTTCAATAAATTTCCAATTTCTTTGAAATCATTTCGGAAAAGGCTAGGAAAGCAACAGATAGGGAATCTGCCACCTGGGCGACTGCCCTAAATGCAGATCAGTATTGATTGATTGACTGATTGATTGAAGCAAGCTCGAGCAGTCACATGACCGAAGGCGGATTCTGACTCGGGTACAGCTAGTGATGGACAAACGATACCTGTGTTCTAGCGGGATCGAGCCGACCCGATACGCGCCGATGTTCGAGCCTGTTCGAAGCAAGCTCGAGCAGTCACATGACCGAAGGCGGATTCTGACTCGGGGTACAGCTAATGATGGACAAACGATACCTGTGTTCTAGCGGGATCAAGCCGACCCGATACGCGCCGAGGTTCGAGCCTGTTCGAAGCAAGCTCGAGCAGTCACGTGACCGAAGGCGGATTCTGACTCGGGCTACAACTAGTGATGGACAAACGATACCTGTGTTCTAGCGGGATCGAGCCGACCCGATACGCGCCGAGGTTCGAGCCTGTTCGAAGCAAGCTCGAGCTGTCACAAGGCCGAAGGCGGATTCTGACTCGGGCTACAACTAGTGATGGACAAACGATACCTGTGTTCTAGCGGGATCGAGCCGACCCGATACGCGCCGAGGTCCGAGCCTGTTCGAAGCAAGCTCGAGCTGTCAAAAGACCGAAGGCGGTTTCTGACTCGGGCTACAGCTAGTGATAAGCAAATGATACCTGTGTTCTAGCGGAATCGAGCCGACCCGATACGCGCCGAGGTTCGAGCCTGTTCGAAGCAAGCTCGAGCTGTCACATGACCGAAGGCGGATTCTGACTCGAGCTACAGCTAGTGATAAGCAAGAGATACCTGTGTTCTAGCCGGATCGAGCCGACTCGATACGCGCCGAGGTTCGAGCCTGTTCGAAGCAAGCTCGAGCAGTCACAAGACCGAAGGCGGATTCTGACTCGGGCTACAGCTAGTGATAGGCAAACGATACCCGTGTTGTAGCGGGATCGAGCCGACCCGATACGAGCCGAGGTTCGAGCCTGTTCGAAGCAAGCTCGAGCTGTCACATGACCGAAGGGTGAGTCTGACTCGGGCTACAGCTAGTGATAGGCAAACGATACCTGTGTTCTAGGGGGATCGAGCCGACCCGATACGGGCCGAGGTTCGAGTCTGTTCGAAGTAAGCTCGAGCAGTCTTCACGTGACCGAAGGCGCAGTTGACTCGGGCTACAGTTAGTGATGGGCGAACGATACCCGTGTTCGAGCAGGATCGAGCCAACCCGATACGCGCCGAGGTTCGAGCAGTCACGTGACCGAAGGCGCAGTTGACTCGGGCTACAGCTAGTGATGGGCGAACGATACCCGTGTTCGAGCAGGATCGAGCCGACCCGATACGAGCCGAGGTTCGAGCCTGTTTGAAGCAAGCTCGAGCTGTCACATGACCGAAGGCGGATTCTGACTCGGGCTACAGCTAGTGATAGGCAAACGATACCCGTGTTGTAGCGGGATCGAGCCGACCCGATACGAGCCGAGGTTCGAGCCTGTTCGAAGCAAGCTCGAGCTGTCACATGACCGAAGGGTGAGTCTGACTCGGGCTACAGCTAGTAATAGGCAAACGATACCCGTGTTGTAGGGGGATCGAGCCGACCCGATACGAGCCGAGGTTCGAGCCTGTTCGAAGCAAGCTCGAGCCGTCACATGGCCGAAGGGTGAGTCTGACTCGGGCTACATCTAGTGATAGGCAAACGATACCTGTGTTCTAGGGGGATCGAGCCGAAGTTCGAGTCTGTTCGAAGTAAGCTCGAGCAGTCATCACGTGACCGAAGGCGCAGTTGACTCGGGCTACAGCTAGTGATGGGCGAACGATACCCGTGTTCGAGCAGGATCGAGCCGACCGGATACGCGGCGAGGTTCAAGCCTGTTCGAAGCAAGTTCGAGCAGTCACGTGACCGAAGGCGGAGTCTAACTCGGGCTACAGCTAGTGATGGGCAAACGATACCCGTGTTCGAGCGGGATCGAGCCGACCCGATACGCGCCGAGGTTCGAGCTCAAATACTTCAACCTCTTGTCGGTAGATTTAATGGCACGCAAAGAACTCCTGCGGAACTAACTTCCGGCACCTTGGCGTGTCCGAAAGCGGTAAAAGTTGTTAGTGGGACGTAAAGCCAATACAATTATTATTCTTTCTTGGCCCTTATATTTTTCTAGCCCGATTTCCCCAGCGCTTTAAAACGAGGATGTAAGGGGTGTTTATTTCCTGTTTGGGGCCATAACCATAGAAGTAAAGAACCCCATTGTTCGTTATTGGCTTTACGACCCACTAGCTACTTTTTCGGTTTTCGGCATCTTTGTCTTTAATTGCCCATCTTCTTCTTCGTCTTAATCTGCTTACCCTCCAGGGTCGGCTTTTCCCTCGGACTCAGCGAGGGATCCTACCTCCACCGTCTCAAGGGCAGTATCCTGGAGCTTCAGGCTCTGGGTTGGGGATACAACTGGGGAGGATGACCAGTATCTTGCCCACGCGGCCTTTATTGTTATGCTGAACAGGGGCCTTGCGGGAGGATGGGAAGTTTGGAAGGAATAGACAAGGAAGAGGGAAGGAAGCGGCCGTGTCCGTAAGTTAGGTACCATCACGGCAATAGCCTGGAGGAGAAGTGCGCAACCACGGAAAACCACTTCGAGGATGACTGAGGTGGGAATCCAACCCACCTCTACTCAGTTGACATCCAGAGGCTGCGTGGACCCCGTTCCAGCCCTCGCACCACTTTTCAAATTTCATGGCAGAGCCGGGAATCGAACCCGGACCTCCGGGGGTGGTAGCTAATCACACAAACCACTCCACAACAAAGGCGGACTAATTGCCAATCAATTAATAAATTGATGGTTTCATAACGTAATGCTTACGCACGTAAAATCGGTATAAACTGTATACCTCAACAGTAAACTATGTAGACCCTGTCTAGGCGGACATTCTAAGCCTTTCGCCAGTCAAATGCGAGCGGCCGTCCACTGTGCTATTCATGAAAAACAAAACGGAACCTATTAAGAATATTTTACCTGCATATGTCGACGTCGTTTACGTGGAGGTGTCTTCCCCCTCATTTGGAATGGTGTCATTCGACGAAGGACGAATATTATGAATTTTTAAGTATCTTATCATCGTCGATGTATTTTTACTATCGTTTTAATATTTTATCACATCGAGTGCATTTTACTCGTTTGTCTGGAAGCTCTTCAAAGTAGTCCCAAGTCCATGACCTTTTTCTACCGGCCATTGTCTGCTCTGTCTGAAGTAATAACAAATTCGTCTATTATAATAATGTATTTTCTTTCTTTCTTAATCTGCATACCCTCCAGGGTCGGTTTTTCCCACCTCTACCGCCTCAAGGGCAGTGTCCGGGAGCTTCAGACTCTGGGTCGGGGGATACAACTGGGGAGGATGAGCAGTACCTCGCCCAGGCGGCCTCACCTGCGTAGCCTTAAGTTAGGTACCATCTCGGCATTTGCCTGGAGAAGAAGTGGGAAACCACGGAAAACCACTTCCAGGATGGCTGAGGTGGAAATGGAACCCACCTCTACTCAGTTGACCTCCCGAGATTGAGTGGACCCTGTTCCAGCCCTCGTGCCACTTTTCAAATTTCGTGGCAGAGCCGGGAATCGAACCCGGGCATCCGGGGGTGGCAGCTAATCACACTAACCACTACACCACAGAGGCGGACATAATAATGTATTATTGGGAGATAGTGGGTTCGAGCCCCACCGTCGGCAGCCCTGAAGATGGTTTTCCGTGGTTTCCCATTTTCACACCAGGCAAATGCTGGGGCTGTACCTTAATTAATGCTACGGCCGCTTCCTTCCCAGTCCTAGCCCTTTCCTGTCCCATCGTCGCCATAAGACCTAAATATCTGTGTCGGTGCGACGTAAAGCCAATAGCAAATAAAATAATAATGTATTACTAATTATTAATGAGAAAATAATAGCTCGTAGCATACGAAAAACATGTTAACTATCGGTACTTGAAAGTAATGATTAACAACATTAAGCCTGCAAAACACGACAAAGTTATACAGAAACGTATTTCTGAAAAGCGGACAAAATGTAAAATGCAAAGGTACATATTAACGAAATAAATATTACCAATCTGTTGTTCGTACTGCCAGAAAGACTTAAATAAATGCTCTTTCCGTTCACTGAGAACGTTGTGTTCACCCCCCCCCCCCACACACACATAAATATACTGAGTGTACCTAGTAGTAATCTAATAGGACGCATTTTCCGTCCGCGCTCCGCTTAGTCGATGTGTGGTGTCGCCTGACAGTTCGAACAGGTTCGATACGGCATCGAGCCTACGTAGCGTATCGGGCCGACTCGAGCCTGCTCGAACTTCCGTATCATTCGCCCATCACTACTGCTTACCCTCCAGGGTTGGTTTTCCCTCGGACTCAGCGAGGGATCCCACCTCTACCGCCTCAAAGGCAGTGTCCTGGAGCGTGAGACATTGGATCGGTGATACAACTTGGGAGGATGACCAGTACCTCGCCAAGGAGGCCTCACCTGCTATGCTGAACAGGGGCCTTGGTGGGCGATGGGAAGATTGGAAGGGATAGACAAGGAAGAGGGATGGAAGCGGCTGTGACCTTAAGTTAGGTACCATCCCAGCATTTGCCTGGAGAGAAGTGGGAAACCACGGAAAACCACTTCCAGGATGGCTCAGGTGGGAATCGAAGCCACATCTACTAAGTTGACCTCCTGAGGCCGAGTGGATCCCGTTGCAACCCTCGTACAACTTTTCAGATTTCGTGGCAGAGCCGGGAATCGAACCCGGGCCTCCGGGGGTGGCAGCTAATCACACTAACTACTACACCACAGAGACGGACGCCCTGTATACTACCATAATAAATGAGTGTGTTACGATATTTCAGTACCTACTATTCACTGTCCACACATGTAGTTAACACCTTATCCTTTCGTCTGTATATGTCAAATTTTCCAATCGGACTGGTATCTTCAAGAAAAAAAATAGTTGCCATGACTTTTGCCCCAACCCTTGTATAATTAAGGTCATCCAATCAATGTAGACTACGCAGGATTTGTACGTCATGGATCCTTAATTGAGTCGGCATAACCCGCGACGAGGTCATGGATCGATATCTGTACTTGTTATTAAACTTAATTTGCACAAGTCAGCGTGGTTTATGACCAAAGAAATTAGCTAATATGACTGAGGACCCTAATATAATGTCACTGAGGCTGATGGCCTGAGAGAAATCTGAACAAAGGCAGCTGATGGCTAATGTTTCCATTTCTTAAATCCCCAGGACATTTGGTGCCCAACAATTCAAATAAGAACAAAATGCTCACATCACATGTGGATATGTCCCCTTAATCGTTACGCTGACAAGTTAACTTCCCCAGCAAATAAATCTAAGACATCCAGAATTAATTTGAGTCGATCACTTGACGTTACACTATTTCAAAATAGGGTTTTGATAATATTTATAAATTAATTAATTATGAAATGTATTCATCATCTCATTATGAAAGAATACCTAACGCCAAAAAAATGTTTTCTCCTGCACACGCTTTCAATTTCCGGAGATTAATTTATTTACTTATTTATTTTTCGCAGGCACGTTGCGGTATTTCTGTATTGGAGATAAAAACATATATATCACGAACTACTAGGAATTATGTGTTTACTTCATTATGTCAACCATCTGGTTCCAACACTAATTTACATTACATCCTAAACAAATCTGAAGCTTGGGTAATCCCTAACCTAATATAATCCTACCTCATCTACATTCGCATACCGGGTGAGTCAGCCGTGCCCGACATTTTATGCTATTAGGCATCCCACCGAACGTCATTGGTCTCGTTATGATCTATTCTCCTTTGCCGTGCACCAAGCAACAATCGCATGTAATCACTCACTGCACCATTACATTTGCGAAAACATGTACCATATGAGACAGGCATTTACACAATGCATCAAACTGTCATACGGTGTTTGAATCCACTCGACTGAGCAACAGCCTGTTAGCGGAGTAAGTGCTCGAACAGATGGCCTTCTGCAGTAATGCACGTTTCAGCACGCCGTTGAACTGCCATTCGGGCTCTTTGTAGTATTGTATGTGTTACGGATTCACAGGCTTCCATAATAAGGTTTCGAAGGATTTCAGGATTTTCCGGCTGCTGAGCATACACTACATCCTTCAAATAGCACCATAGGAAGAAATCCAGTGGCATCAAATCGGGCGATCTAGCAGGCCAGATGACAGGTCCTCCGCTTCCTATCGATCGACCGGGATGTGTAACATTCAGGTAGATGCGAACATCTGCTGGCATGTGATGGGGAGCTGCGTCGTGTTGAAACTTCATAGTCACACGCTCACCCAGGGGCACATCCTCTAGCAGCAATGGTAGTTGGTCTTGAAAAAATGTAGATTCCGGGCTCCTGTCAAATGATCCTCAAAGAAATATGGTCCAATTAGGTGATCACCCAGTATACCACACCAGACATTTACTCCCCATCGTGCCTGAAATGCTGCCTGCCTTACCCAGTGGGAATTTTCAACACTCCAGTAGTGGATATTATGACGATTCACAGAGCTATTATTATGAAATCGTGCCTCGTCCGAAAATAAAATGTGAGATACGAACGCTGGATCATTTGCTACTTGCGTCAGTATCCACGCACAGAAATCAACACGAGTTTCGAAATCTCGTCCGTGGAGTTCTTGATTTAGTTGCAGGTGATTCGGACGAAAAAAACTGGAATGCAGTATCCTTTCAACAGGCGACTGGCTGATGTTGAACTGTTGTGCTACTGCCCGGGTACTCGTGTGAGAATTCTCCCAGAAAGTATCCAAAACCATCTCAGTAGTTTCATCGGACGTAATTGGTGCCTCTCTAAAAGGACGTGTACGGGAAAATGACGAAGTTACTCGCAAACGTCGCTCCACCCTCCTAAACGTATTTGCGTTTGGTTATTCTCTGTGTGGAAATCTTTCCTGGTACAGGTGCTGTGCTTCCTGTGCGTTCTGTCTTGCTTCGCCGTAGATGAGGACCATGTCAACATACTCATCTGCTGAATACATAGCGAAGAAATGACCAGGACTGCTAGGCTACACTAAGTGTCAGACCACTACACATTCAACACACATGCTACTGATCGAATATGGCACGAATGGCCTCTTATATGATCCTCAAAGTTTAAAATGTGAATGAAAATATTAATCGCTCGTGGGATTCGAACCCACCTATCAACGCAACATGTGTCAACACGCCTGTGGTTAGTCCACTACACCACGGTGACTGTTGTCTCCAGTTTATCAGAAAGCTTACTTGCTATAAAACTACGCCCCGCTTCACAAACTCACACGTTTTCTATCAGTATGCCGTCGCTTTTAGCGATAGTTTAACAACCAATCGAACGCTTATAATTGGCACGTACATTTTACATAACCGTACGACAGTTTGATGTATTGTGTAAATACCTGTCACATACGTGTTTTTGCAAAAGTCGTGCAGTGATGACGGAGTATGTGCTTTAAAAGTGACTGTAGCTTCGTATGCGGCAAAGGAAAATCGGCCATCACCCCATTGACGTTCATTGGGATGCCTAAAAGCAGAAACGTCAGGCGCGGCTGACTCACCCGGTATATACCGTAGTAAACGCGTGTTAAAATAACCCTATAAATTATGTACAAAGTGTTCGATACCCATTGAAATATCCAACAACAACAACAACAACAATAATATCGACATCTTGCAACAAAGTGTGAGTGCGAAAGAAGTTTCAATTGAGAAGAAATAATGAACAACCGACATAATTTGGTCACTCCAGGAATATCCAACATGAGTACGGCTTCTCCTTGGACACGTCTCACGTGGTTCACTCCAACAACAACAAACGTGGCGATCTATCTTGTCACCTTAAAATGAATACTCGAACGAAAGAGAGTCTATCTCTCTGGAATTTCTCCCGTCGTTTTAAAAACAATGAATCTAATACCGGTATCTCACAAGTTAACGTTAATTATCTTGACTACACAATGATAGCGTTTCCTAACCCTAGCAATGAATGATAATTTTGTCTCCCATTTATGCAGAGCCATCTACAGTTAAAGCCGGAAGGTACGCTTGGCAACGCTGTATCCATCTGTCAAGCGGAGGCCGATAAAATAAGGGGGCGTGTCCGATTTTGAAAGACTTCACCCATATTCACTATATTTAGACCAACACGATGATTATGATAATTGCACACTCTTCGTAAAATGGTACTAAGACACAGACACATCAGTAAATGCATTCACTGAAGTTAGAAATACACATTTTACATTAATAAAAAAGAAACACTTTAAGAACAGTACTCACAAGCTCAATTATTGTGGAACGTTGACAGCTTCGTCCGCTTAGTGTTTTTGTCCTCACTGCTGACATAACTCCTGTTCTTCATCTGCTTTCAGCACTTATTTAACACGACATTGAAAAATGTAGACAAATAAACAACCTATCGCACCATTATTGTCACGCCCACAATGACGGCGTTCAAACCAGAACTGTTGATTGTCATCTCATCTCTTCCTAAAGCAGCTCAGGGTAGAGAGAACAGAAATTCTTTATCATTTTCACAGGCACCACTAACCCACATCTGAAGTTCTTCAAAATAGGGATCACCTGTTTCATTACTCTGCAGGAGACCTAAACAAGTGTCACAGCTTATCCTTCTCGATATTGTCCTTAGTGTATACCAAGAAATGTACAGCATATTACCCCCGACATCTCAAAATGCCCACCAAAAAAATTCACATGATAAAAGCGAATCACACTTCTTTATTGCTTCCATATTAAGCCCAATAATATCTGTCTTGATGGAATCAGACATTTCTAATTGGATACAGCCAAACCTAACTTTTCCATACCATCACCACCACCAACACCGCAACCCCCAAAAAACCCTTAATACTAATTTTCATCTCACTTTCTAGGACTTGAAGTGCAGTAACATTCTTTCTTCTCTTTCTAAGTTATCACTTAAAAACTTGCTTGACAGTAAATAATTTGCTTTCACAGTTCCAAACGAAAGTTTCTGATTAGATCCTAACTCTTCTTCCTTTTAGTGCAAATAATAATTACAATAATAATAATGTTATTCGCTTTACGTCTCACTAACTACTTTTAAGGTTTCTGGAGACTCTGAGGTGCCGGAATTTAGTCCCTCAGGAGTTCTTTCCCGTGCCAGTAAATCTACCGACCTGACGTATTTGAGCACCTTCAAATACTACCGGACTGAGCCAGGATCGAACCTGCCAAGTTGGGGTCAGAAAGCAAGCGCCTCAACCGTCTGAGCCACTCAGCCCGGCCATTTTAGTGCAAAGTTCGAATTGTTCCCTTACAATATGAAGCAAGACAAAGAGTGTGCTTTCACTTCTTACCTCACAATACTCTATGAGATTGTGAAGCATTTTAATAGATCTATTTGTACACATTTAACACTAACACTAAAAGAAGTGGTTCCTATAAAATTAAATAAATATGCATTTAGTTGAGACCACTTTGATATTTTACCATCTGTTAAACATGTCATTTCTTTTGTCAACACCTGATAACTTAACATATACAGTGACATCCATATGTTGGTGAATTTTGAGTAAATGGGTTACTTGTGGAACAGCAACTACCAAACTTCTGCTGAATGGCAGAAGAGACTCAACGACAAATACTGCCCGACAATGCCTTCTGTGAAGAAGACGCCACCACCTGGTTTCGACCTCCCTCGTAGACTATGGTCCGCACTGAACAGGATTCGAACAAACCACGGGAACTGTACAGCTTTCCACTACAAGTGAAACAGAATCCCAACGCCTGAGTGTGACTGTGGCGCTACATAACAGACAGTGAAGCACATCATCAAAGAATGCAGGACTAGAAAATACAATAGCAGTGCTAGTGACTTTGCTTTTGCGACTCCAGGGCTATAGACTATATAAACAATTTGGACATACGTATATAGTGTAGATCTTATAACAATAGACGCTGTATCTCTAGCCATACGCTAAATAAATAAATAAATAAATAAAAATTTGCCATATCATCCATCTTCTTGTTTATCTACTCTTATATTTCCAGGCTCCTACCTTCGGGATGTTTTCTTATAACACTTTTCGATGACAAATATTTTAGCAAACTTGGGAAAATAATTGGACATACATCAGGGAGAAGCTCATTAGGTTTAGGTGGTAGTATAGTTATGTTGACTTTACTATCACAAATGTTATCCCCTGTTGAAATTTTGTGTGTGTGTGTGTGTGTGTGTGTGTGTGTGTGTGTGACATGTTTTATGTATACGACTGAATCCTTCCCAGTTGTTTAAAATGACAAATCCATTTTTGTATTCATTTCTCGCCTGAAGGAAAACTAAACGTAAGAAAAACCTTTTTTAATGCTATAGTTGTTACGACACATGGAAACACAACATTTTCTGGGCATCTGCAAATACACGAAACATTTCATTAATAAGCCAAATTCAGTCCGCTCCTTCACAAATAATAACGTTATTAATTTAACGTCCCACGAACTACTTTTACGGTTTTTGGTAGACGCCGAAATGTCGCAATTTTGTCCCGAAGGAGTGAACGTGCCAGTAAATCTACCAACACGAGGCTAACGTATTTCAGCACCTTAAAATACCACCGAACTGAGCTAGGCTTAGAAAGCCAGCTCTACATTCCAAACTACTCAACCCTGCTTAGCCTTCACATTATTTCGATAATAGGCTCTTCGTATGCTGATTCTATCACTTATCTTGTTATACACACTCGAACCTATCCTTCAAAAATTAAACGAAACACGAGACGAAGTTCACTAGACATCAACATACACGGATAGATTCCGTGCTTTCACCTTGGCCTACACTGGACGTTGCCAAACTTGTATGACTCCGGCTTGTAACTGCAGTCGGCTGTGTATTTACTTCAGAAAACAAATCACCTATGTTTCTTTACTTTTACAGGAGATTCCAAACACCAAATTTTACGTGTGTAACATTTTATGTTTCTGAGATATACTGAATTTCTAAAAATTCACCGTATTTCTCATTCCTGTTTAACCACCATTAATTGGATTTTCCAAAAACAAAAAAAAAAAAAACATGTTTATTTTTAAAGGAGATTCCAAATACCAATTTTGAGATATGTAATATCTTCAGTTTCTGAGATATAAGTATCCTCATTTGAGGCATTCAGCCCGTTTTTCACCCCTCCTAGTGGGACTTTCCGAAAAAAAAAAAAAAAAAATGTTTCTTTATTTTTAAAGGAGATTCTAAATACCAATTTTTATATCTGTAAACTTTTAAAGTTTTGAGATATAGATACTCTCATTTACAAATTTCTAAAAATTCACTCCTGTTTAACCCCCATAATTGGATTTTCCAAAAACAAAAACATGTTTATTTTTAAAGGGGATTCCAAATACCAATTTTCAGGTCTGTAATATCTTCAGTTTCTGAGATATAAGTATCCTCATTAAAGGCATTCAACCCATTTTCAACCCTCTTAGTGGAATTTTCTGAAAACAAAAAAATATGTGTTTCTTTATTTTTAAGAGAGATTCTAAATACCAATTTCTGTGTCTCAAGTGTCAAGTTTGAGATATAGATATACTCATTTAAACAATTCAACCCCTTTAGCAACGGATTATCTAAAAATCATCTCTCAGTGAGCACCTACAATACAGTGTAAATGCATTCCCAAAATTTCATTTCTTTCTGTCCAGTAGTTTTGGCTCGGCAATGATGAATCAGTCAGTCAGTCTATGGCAAGAAGGCTAATGTCAAATTTGATCATGTTCACACAGTGTCTTTGTGTGAGGAAGGACTGTCAATGAGGGAAAACGCTAGATGAGTAAGAATGAATGAAAATGAAGTGGTTCAGACATGGAATTATTTCATGAATGCAAGTAGTGTTAAGGGCTTGTCTCACACCTTGAAAGGCCATGGCAATACATAGTTATTTTCCTCAACACTATGCCTGTTAGTTTCACCACTGGTAAAAGATATTGCTTACCAATGAATGTCACAAATATGCCATTCCTAACAATACACTGTAATGTGTTTGGAGAGAATCTGGCAGTGCAGCATTTGTCCTTCTCAATGTACAAGTGCGCAGCTTTATGAATGCTCAGTGATGTTTGGAGCAGCATTACACAAGGTCACTGTGTCTCTCCTGGTCATTCAAGACTCCTGAAAACCAGGCCAAAACCACCAGTTCACTATGGAACTGTATTACTGGCATATCAGAGAAGAATTCATCTCCGTGGATAACAATTCACACAAGTTTACAACGTAAGCATTGCCACTGTCCTCATTTGTAATGCCCCTAACTTCTGACTGATGATAATAATAATAATAATAATAATAATAATGTTATGGGCTTTACGTCCCACTAACTACCTTTTCAGTTTCTTGGAGACACCAAGGTGCCGGAATTTTGTCCCAAAGGAGTTCTTTTATCTGCCAGTAAATCTATCGACATGAGGCTGAGTTATTTGAGCAGCTTCAACTACCACCAGACTGAGCCATGATCAAACATGCCAATTTGGGGTCAGAAAGCCAGTACCTCAACCGTCTGAGCCATTCAACCTGGCACTTCTGACTGACGTGACTTCCTCATCACCCAGACATGAACACTAATGAGCATGCCTGGGGATGATTACGAGCTATTTTTTTTTTTTTTTTAATATATCCTGGTGGATCACGCAACCTCTAAGACTTATGGTTGGACAAAGCAGATCAACAGTAGCCTGATGAGTTGAGAACTAAGAAAGACACAAGCACGTTTCAATTTAAAAGGACGGATGATTTACCAGGTCCAGGCTGAGAGTAATGTGCATAATGCAAAGTGGGAAATCTATTTGCTTTACTTCGCACCAACATAGATAGGTCTTATGGCGACGATGGTATAGGAAAGGCCTAGGAATGGGAAGGAAGCAGCCGTGGCCTTAATTAAGGTACAGCTCCAGCATTTGCCTGGTGTGAAAATGGGAAACCACGGAAAACCATTTTCAGGGCTGCCGACAGTGGGATTCGAGCCCACGGACTCCCGATTGCTGGATACTGGACGCACCTAAGCGACTGCAGCTATCGAGCTGGGTAACTGGGAAATCAACCCTCTGTTCGTGAACAGAAATTTGTTTGTTTCTTGATGAGTAATAGGGATGGTATGTTATTCACAATTTTTTGGCTCAGAGTAGCCAGAATACTAGCAATGAATGAAAGATAATTACTCTTATAATGTAACATGAACACTTTCAATGACATTGGCTTTATTAAAGGTTAGTAACACCGAGCTCGATAGCTGCAGTCGCTTAAGTGCGGCCAGTATCCAGTAATCGGGAGATAGTGGGTTCGAGCCCCACTGTCGGCAGCCCTGAAGATGGTTTTCCGTGGTTTCCCATTTTCACACCAGGCAAATGCCAGGGCTGTACCTTAATTAAGACTATGGCCGCTTCCTTCCACTACCTAGGCCTTTCCTATCCCATCGTCGCTATAAGACATATCTGTGTTGGTGCGACGTACAGCAAATAGCAAAAAGTTGGTAACAGTTCAATGTACAGGAGATGTAAACCCTTTTTTGGTGTTTGTCTTATATTTTAGATTAAATTTATTACCGGTACTTGAGAAACTCTCAGTACAATGGACTCTGTAAACTACCAGATGATGACATTTACTGCACTGAGCTTTTAAAACCAGACTCTGGCTCAGAGTAGCACGGTGAGGATAAATCTCAGTCACCTCTTCCAAGTCTTTTTTTAATTTTTGTTTTGTTGAGGGGTAGGCAGAATAAAATAAAATAAAATCACTCTTACAATGTAACATGAACACTCTCAATGACATTGGCTTTATTAACAGTCTTATTTTGGATTCCATCCTTGCTGCTTCAAGAAATCAGTTGGTGGTAACTAAACAGTTGAAATTTATTAAAATAAATGTCAAAAATGAATTTCACTCCATTTGTAGGCTTCTTGCAGTAGGCTTGTCCTGCAAACACACCAAAACAGGACTATACATATTACATGCAAAATGTGACTTTCCTGTCAAAGATAAGACAATGATGACATATTCTGAAAAATTGCCACAGCATACTTGTGGTGCTATAGACCTGTGAAGAGGGATAATTAGCTCATTCGTACCATTCACCACATAATCTTAATTATAGCTCTGGCATTTGCCAAGTGTGAAAACAAGAAACCACAGAAAATCATCTTCAGGGTGGATTTTAACTATCTGTCTCCCGAATGCAAGCTAATAGCTACACAACCAGTACGGAGTAACCAATGTGTGCAATTTTCAATTTATAGATGTAATGAAGTATTAATTGCATGGTTCTACAGACAACTATAATCTTTTCCGTGGTTTCCAATTTTCACACCAGGCAAATGCTGGGGCTGTACCTTAATTACGGCCACGGCCGCTTCCTTCCAACTCCTAAGCCTTTCCTATCCCATCGTCGCCATAAGACCTATCTGTGTCGGTGCGACGTAAAGCCCCTAGCAAAAAAAACAAACTATAATCCATTCAAAAACAAAGAAAATACAATAAAATTTCTGTTGATTGAAATAAAGGGGACTGACCCCATTTTGAATAGTAAATGTATACCCATTTTTAGAGTTGAAACTTTAAAAACTGGTTCATAAATTACAGTTACATGAATGGATTGTGTATTTGAAAAGAAAAAAAACTGTTGATATAATGCATACAGCATAGTATTACTAAATCTAAATGTTAATTAGTCACTATTTCCTAAAGAAAAAGTCCAAAATGTTCTTCTGGGTATTTTTTAATTTTTTTTGGGCAGCAATATCACTCCCTTGTTTAATAAGGATATCTGCTGGTGATGACTTCTCACTTTGTTCTAAAAAATGTGATGCAATCTGAAACAGACTAAAGCCAGCTTTTACTGTATAAAACCAAACTGAATGCAAAGTGAAGTTGATTACTTTTAAATTAATGAAAAAACCCTTTCCTCTACAACGTTAAATACTTCCTCAGCTGCGGTATGTTCAATGGGCCTTGCAGCATCCTGTTCATCAGAATAATTTACATCTGCATCTTCCAACTGCACGACCATATCTACCATGTCGTCGTCATCATCATCTGTGTAATCTAGTTCATGATCATCTGAATTTAACTATTCATTTATGTCATTTTCACTGGAATTTCCACATCCTTGTATCTGATCCAGGAGATTCTGTATGTTGTCTTCATAAATTTCATCACTAACCAAAATTCCATCATACAGTATATTCCAACACTTTTCAAATGTTGCAGATTTTACTTTCTTCCATGACTGGGCACATCAATTAAAATCTTTCGAGTTCATTATTTTCACAATTTCTTCAACGTTTTGATTCATTGGACAGCTGCAGAAGATATTGTAAAAGGAAACCAAGAAGGATTCCAGGACACATTGGTCCAAAGGCTGCACCAAACTGATCACATTGGGTGGCAAAAATTTCACAATGATGTTGCCATTTTTTATAGATACTGTAACAGGAATTGTATCATGGCTGAGAAGTGATATTATGGATGAGGAAATTTTCTCACTGAACCAAAGTGTTTATCTTAAGAATGGCAGGAGGGTTAGTAATCATAATGGTGAAAGAAGAATTTGTAAACCATGAGAAAGTTAAGGAGAAACAAAAAATTCTCTAAAGTAAATAGGCAACTTGACATTTTTGGGGTGTACAGACCTGGCAAGGCTGGCACTGATGCTGATGCAAAATGATTTGATAGGATAATCAGCTATGTGAGGAAAGACAAAGGAAAAAAGGTTACTGTAGTGGGTGATCACAATTTACTCAATGTTAACTGGGAAAGGAAGGACAACTGATTCAGAAAGTGACCGAACCAACTAGAGGGGAAAATATTCTAGATGTGGTGCTGATAAAACCAGATGAGCTCTATATTTTCACAATTGGCTTTACGTCGCACTGACACAGATAGGTCTTATGGCGACCATGGGATAGAGAAGGGCTAGGAGTGGGAAGGAAGCAGCCGTGGCCTTAATTGAGGTACAGTCCCAGCATTTGCATCTTCAGGACTGCCAACAGTGGGGTTTTAACCCACTATCTCCCAGATACTGGATAGTGGCCGCACTTAAGCGGCTGCAGCTATCAAGCTCGGTATGAGCTCTATAGAGAAATTGAAACGATAGATGGTATAAGTGATCATTAAGCTACTTGTGTCATAGTTAAAAATAAATGTGATAGAAAGGAATGCTTTAAAGTAGAACTATTAGGCAATACCATATGGTTAATATGAGATGCATGGGGAAATTTTTAAAAGGCAATTATGATCAATGGAAAATAAAAATGTAAATAGCCAATGGGATAGGTTTAAGGCTATTGTTGAGGAGTGTGAAAACAGGTATTGTACCTGTCTGAATTGGGACTGAATTGTGTAAAGACGAGATCTTTGTATAACATCGCTTTTATTAGGTCGTGTGAGAGCGCATCAGCTGTTATGAAGGTTATATGCGTAACCTTGGGTGAGCAGGCTCACAGGTAGACATTTATTGATCAGTGTGTTGACACTTCACTTTTTCTCATTTTCTTGGCATTGGCTGAGAGAGCCTAACATGTGACCACAGCAAGAGGAGGATGTTCAAGACCAGCCAGACTCTATAAGTGTTCTCGATTTCTCTAGTGCATGAGAGTTGAATCAATCGTCAAGCTGGAAATTGTGAGATATTATGATTGTTTTTTTTTAGCAGATCACACCTCCCGAGTCATGAGCTAATATAAGCTGTGTTCGATCAACTCTCGTTCTATTCAAATCAACTCGACTCGACTCCGCTCAGCTGCTCTGATCATCTCTACTCAACTTTGCAGTCGTCTGATGCTAATCTACATTGCAGTTATTCACTGCTACACTATTTTGCATTTACTCAGCTGTAACCATGCTAAGAACACTACAGGTCAGTCTTTCTGCACAGAATGCTGCTACTTACAGTGCTATTTTCATTATCTGTGTGTTATTCATAGAACTGACTGCAGATGTAAGTATTTTTCACGCTGCACAACAAACATTTAGAGGCCTGGTTGGAGCACATGGTAATGCGTTACCTCTGTTTCAGCTTTACAAGAGGCCCTACAGCAACAAGGACACCACATCTGAAGGAGTTATGGGAGACCATCATGCCACACTCAAGAGGAATTAATTCATCTATGCAGAGGCCTCCGATGTGAGATATACCCGCAGCAATGTGCCACTAAATGAAGATGCAGCCAGGACTCTTAAAGTAGTTTGTGTTTGTATATATTTTTTTTTTTTTTTTGCTAGTGGCTTTACGTCGCACCGACACAGATAGGTCTTATGGCGACGATGGGACAGGGAAAGGCTAGGAGTGGGAAGGAAGCGGCCGTGGCCTTAATTAAGGTACAGCCCCAGCATTTGCCTGGTGTGAAAATGGGAAACCACGGAAAACCATTTTCAGGGCTGCCGACAGTGGGGTTTGTATATTTTAACATGTTTTTTAAAATAGTAATTTTCATGATATATTGTTGGATTTTAAGGCAATGCCTTATTGTACCATAATCTATAATGTACCATTTTACCGAAAATAAGGCATTGTGAATTTGATCCACTGATTATTTTAAATTCACCATCATTGTTCATCTTCATTTGTTTTAAATTCTAGTCAGTGGATACATTTTAAAATTTTAATCATCATATCATGTCGCCCATCTCGTACCATTAGGGGCCAATGACCTTAGATGTTAGGCCCCTTTAAACAACAAGCATCATCATCATTAGGACTCTAAAGGGGAAAGAGCCGGAGATGTAACAGACCAACCCAGAGAATCAACTTCTATCTACTAAATTTAAGTACCTTTTTGTAAATATTATCTTTACTTTCAGGAAACAGCCGGAGGTGTTATAGACCAACCTAGAGAATCAACTTCCATCTACTAAATTTAAGTCCCTTTTTGTAAATATTATCTTTCCTGTCAGGAGAATATAGTACAATCTTTTAGTTATAATATTTTTTACTATTTTGGTGTATTTAAAGCTTCTTTTTCACTTCAAACTTCATATAGGTGACTATAGATTTTGTGGATGATTGAGGTTGTCCTATCCATTGAATTGAGATCCTTGATTACAAAGAATTCACGTGCAACATTGTGGATTAATAATTATATTCTTAAAAATCACAAACCTCATCAATAATTGTAGAACTTAATCATTTAGATCAGGAATGATATGAGATTTTCGGTGACATTTATGTGGAATACAGTTCAATCAATCATCTTACTGAACTATATCAGTTAAGGTTAAGATTTGTCATCATTAATGGTTCATGATATTTAGGGATTAAACTAGAAACGTAATAATCAATCATGTTAACCTCACACCGACTTACATGACGTTGATAAAATCAACTGAGTGTTTAAATAACGTGATACTTGTGGATATTTGTATTAAAGAAGCGAACAGTGGTTAATTGTGATGGCATAGCCGATGAAAATTGATGGGAGGGAAGGATAGCCCATTTTTATGTGTGTTTTTAAGTAGCATTTGCGACTACTTATTTTTGGGGAATGATATTATTTAAGCACGTGTTGCAGTGACTGCAACCAGTTCATTGATGTTTAATAATCATTTCTGGAGCACACTCAACATAAATTTAAAATCCCTAAGCGATGTATTTGCCCTATATGAATAGATTAGGATTATTTTATGTCAAATTTAGGAGCTGATTGTTCTTTGATAATATTTGCATTAAAATAAGGGATGAGTTTAGAAATCGACATTAAAAATAATTGAGACTACGGAACGTTTTAATCACAACATAATGATCATGTGCCTTATTTGTATGATTGTGTGAGGGATGTGTGTGATATCTAGTTGTACATATCAATGCCATTTTGTACCATATGTGATGTGTTGGTGTTGCTTAATCTTCTCGTGTTCTGTCACGAGGGAAGATCAGAGTCACTACTGAATTTATAATTTGTAATATTGTTGAAGAAGTCTTTAATATTTTCTGATGATTATAAGTCTGAAGTAGGAAGTATTTTGAATTCAATAGGAATCATTGAGATGAGTATATTCTCGGAGGACAGACAAACCAACATAATGAGGCAGAAATCCACAAAATGAAATAATACTTAATGAAAAGGGAAATAGCATGAAAATGTAGGAACCCAATTAACAGATTGTAACTTTATAAGATAAGAAAATTAATTAAGTGATAAAAATTAGTTAAGTGCCAAAGTCAAGTAATGAAAGTTGAAGATAGAGTGATAGACAGGATGAAGTTAAAATTTAATAAGAGGATGATTAATTTAATCATTAAGACCAGATAATTGGGTGATAGACCGCTAATGATCAATTAAAGTCAGGGATGATTAAACTTGGCCTAGTGACGCTATTAAAGTAAGTTTGTTATGTAATAGACCAAGATTAAGTCAATTCTTTTTTTTGGATAATAAAATTTAAGGTGGACATTAGAGAAGAATTAAGCCTCTGTGATTTAGGCAGCTGTGCACCGGCCCCTCACCGCTGGGTTCTGTAGTTCAAATCCTGGTCAATCCATGTGAGATTTGTGCTGGACAAAGCAGAGGTGGGACAGGTTTCTACTCCAGGTACTTGTTTTCCCTGTCACCTTTCATTCCAGCAACATTCTCCAATATAACTTCATTTCATGTCAGTCATTAATAATTGCCCCAGAGGAGTGCGACAGGTTTCATAATAATAATGCTATTTGCTTTACGTCCCACTAACTACTCTTTTACGGTTTTCGGAGACGCCAAAGTGCCGGAATTTATTCCCGTGGGAGTTCTTTTACGTGCCAGTAAATCTACCGACACGAGGCTGACGTATTTGAGCACCTTCAAATACCACCGGACTGAGCCAGGATCGAACCTGCCAAGTTGGGGTCAGAAGGCCAGGCGACAGGTTTCAGCAGCCTGCACAATTCCTATCCTCACCACTAGATGGGGGCTTCATTCATTCCATTCGTGATCCAGTCAAGTGACAGGAAACAGGCTGTGGATTAGAGAAGATTTGGTAAGGAATTAATAGATTTGTTAGTCAATAATTGTGAAATTAGAGAAAATGGAGGTTATTGTGTCCAAATAGTGAAAATATGTATTTGTGAAGATTTCTTGGTAAACTTTGAAGCAACTTTTAAATTAATTCAGTTCATGAGATGACAATATTAATTTGGTCATTGTAAGATTTATTTTAAACTCGTGTGAGTAAATCAAACGTCCGGTTAGGAAGATAATAATAATAATGTTACTTGCTTTATGTCTCACTAACTACTTTTACAGTTTTCGGAGATGCCAAGGTGCTGGAATTTTGCCCCACGGGAGTTCTTTTATGTGCCAGTAGATCTACCGACATGAGGCTGATGTATTTGAGCACCTTCAAATACCACTAGACTGGCCAGGATGGAACCTGCTAGGTTGGGGACAGAAGGCCAGCGTCTCAACCATCTGAGCCACTCAGCCCGGCTGGTTAGGAAGATAACTTTTGACTAATTTGATACTCTAAATTAGGAATTAATTAGTTCAATTCGTTCTTTAATATCAGTGAACACTCACCACAAGTGTAATTACATCAAAGGGAAGGTGAAGATGTAGTTGACGAATTAAAATTACATTATTAGATATTTGTGAATGTTTTTAAAAATCAAAAGGACTTTGGATAATTCAATCCTACATCAAGAAAAGCTTGTTGTGTTTGTGTCATTGATTTCATTGCTTCTATGTTAATAAATGTTGGTTTATTTTTGCCATGTGTGTCATTTGCCAGGCACCTTCAAATTCCTGTTCTTTTTAATGCCTCTATAAATTACGTCACCACACATGAACGGTCCTCGTTGGGACTTCTCATGTTTGCTGACAGAACCCAGGAAAGTGGTAAATAATGCTAAGGACCCATTATATTATAATAGGGAAATAAAAGGATAAAGAAGGAGGTGCAGATTGGTTGCAGGAGTAAGGAGAGATTGAAGAAACTTGCTAGGAAATCGAATTTAGCAAAAAAGTCAGCTAAGGATAACATGATGGCAAACATAATTGGCAGCCATACAAATTTTAGGGAGCAATGGATGGAGAAGCAGGTTCCAAGGAGGACGTTCCAGGGATCATTAATGAACAAGGGAAGTGTATATGTGAGGACTTACAGAAGGCAGAAGTATTCTGTCAGAAGTATGTAAAGGAAGTCTGATATAAAAGATGTCCAGATAGACATGGTGACTAGCAAAGCAAAGCAATGTCATCTCCGTACAGACCATGAAGGCCCTTGGAGGGGTGGGAGGTAAAGGCTTCCATTATCTGTAACCTCGGCACTCGATGGGGTAGAGTGGTTACCTCTATGCCCGGCCGCTTTGCCCCCAGGAATAAACCTGGTACTCATTTTTGGTGTAGGGTGAGTGAACCTCAGGGCCAACATGATGACTAATACTGGCAAATTACTGAAATTTAGCTATGATAATTCTACCGGGAGGTACACCTCAACTCCGCACATTTAAAGGAAGCGCCTTAAGGAACGCTATCTCTCATACAAATCTTGAAACAGCTAGTGCATGAAGTTGGGACATTAATCGGAAGATGTCACTCATAAATAACAAGTTATTGTGTTATTTTAAAGTTTATTAAACTGACTGGATTTATTTATTTTTGTTTTAGTGTACAGCAAGAAGTTTCAACTTTTCTCCATAGATGTCCTTACAAAAACTGTGGTCATGCACTCTCGTGCAAGGTGGAAGAATTAGTGATTTAAAGAAGTTTTGTGTTTATAGGTTTTCATAACTAAATCAACTTTCATTAATTTTGATATTTCAAGTTTTGTAACACTTTCTCCTCATCCCGCCAGCTTTTGAATCTGGCCAGTTAGAAATGTTTGTATTTATTTTTCAGCCTATCACAGGCTTCTTGAAACTTTTAAACTATCCAATAAAAATTAGAGGGTGCGTCCGGATTTAGTCCAGAGCCTTCTCGAGCCATCCCCTCTGGGTATATAAGCTGCGGCTTTTTCAAGCTACATTATCTTATTGATCGCTGAAGTACTGAGTGTGTGTGTGTGTGTGTGTGTTAAGACAGGAGGCAGGGTGCCCCATCCTTCGGCAGGCAGTACATCAGCCCAGGTAATGGCCACCAGTTTTCTATCTCTGTAGCTATCTCCACCACTTGCCCGAGGGGAAGGTTCTAAGCTTTAACTATGTAACCGTTTGATTTCTAAAATGTAAACTTCTTCCCTTTCATGTAAATTTCATGAAGTCTTAAACTGTAAATCGGGGATAGAGAGTGCGTTACCCTCTCAAGTTCCCCTTCAATTTATCTTGAGGTGACTACGATTTTGTAACTGTTTCTTTTCCTGTAATGCATTAAATTAACTTTTCATTCTAGTCACCTCAGTAGCTTGGTATTAGCCTCTGTATCATCGGGCCGCGAGCCCAATTAGGGTTTTAAAAATTGGTTTTCAAGGAGCGCAAGTGTACGCCTCCATACATTTCGTGTTTGGGCCAGTAATTTAACCTGTCCTTCTTTTCCCCGAAGGCCCAGTCATTTGGGTAATAGATACCCCAGTGGACAAAAAAATGTAAATTGTAGGTTGGGCCTAGGGAGGCCAGAAATTGTAAGATTTTTGTGTAATGTTGCCTTGAGTAGGCTGTAAGAAATTGGGAGCACAGCCTCCGTGGTTGAAGTTGGAGAGCATGTAAGCTCCTTTCTGAGATTGGTAATATTACTGTAATATTGAGGAGTGCCTCTGGAAGGCTGTAAATTGTAACGAATGGAGCAAAGTGCTCTGGAACCTTGTGTCGAAGTAAACGCTACATTGGCAACATTGTAAATTTGTAAGTTAGGGGCTTGAAGCCCAGATGTGTTAAATTCCCTATTCTGGGGTTTTCTATTCTTATATCAAAATTGTCATTGTACCTGATACACTGTTGTTATGATTTTCTGAAAAGATATAGAACCTTTATTTCACTTGACAACCCTCTTCAACTGTCGGCGGTCTCTGTCAGTCAACAGACGAGGTCGGCCTGTACGCTTTCGTGCTGTACGTGTCCCTTCATGTTTCCACTTCATTATCACATCAGAAACAGTGGACCTAGGGATGTTTAGGAGTGTGGAAATCTCGCATATAGACTTCTGACACAAGTGACACCCAATCACCTGACCACGTTCGAAGTCCGTGAGTTCCGCGGAGCGCCCCATTCTGCTCTCTCACGATGTCCAATGACTACTGAGGTCGCTGATATGGAGTAACTGGCAGTAGGTGGCAGCACAATGCACCTAAGATGAAAAACGTATGTTCTGGGGGGCGTCCGGATACTTTTGATCACATAGTGCATCTAGTAGGGTTTTCAGCCCATCTGCAAGAGTCTAAGGGTCTGAGTTTGGATCTCGGTAATACCCGCATGTGGCGGGGCTTTTCCACTGGAAATCAGCTGTTTTGTGTGTACAGGCATGTGGTATTTTTGCTGTTGCATGTTATTTGTACGCATTCAGGGTTGATGTTGGTTTTGACCCGACGGTACAATCGTCGTCACATATTTATGGTCGTGGGTTCAATCCGGACCTATTGCATTTATGACTGCTGGTGCAGTTTATTCCATTGAATAGGTTAGAATTTACTCAGACTTGTTTGTATTTGTGTGTAACATTATCCCAGACATTTGGGAATAGTTTGAGTGAGTTTATACTTTATTTTCTCATACACATGAGGTCGTGCCAAAGGCAATTATACTCGGTCTTGTCCTCAATAAATCCGAACAATTCTCAATGAAAAAAAAAATTACATTGTAACTATTCATTTGTATTCACCATTGTTTATTTTCACCATTTCCCATTATCATCAGGAGTCTAATAAACCCCCTTTTATTTACAAACTGCCTGGCTCCATGGCTAAATGGTTAGCATGCTGGCCTTTGGTCTAGAGGGTCCCAGGTTCGATTCCCAGCCGGGTCGGAGATTTTAACCTTAAATGGTTTATTCCCTTGGCTTGGGGACTGGGTATTTGTGCTGTCCCTGCAACTCACACATCACACAACACTGTCCTCCACCACAACAATATGCAGTTACCTACACATGGCAGATGCCGCCCACCTTCATCGGAGGGTCTGCCTTACAAGGGCTGCACCCGGTTAGAAATAGCCACACAAAATTTATTATTATAATTTACAAATTTTAAATAATGTTCTCATTCATTTCTAGTTAGATGACACCCATATTTCTCCTACCCTTTAAGCTACTAAGTTATATATATATATTATATTATACCCAACAGATATATAAACCTGATGACGACCCTGTAGATATATCGCCGGAGACCCATATGGGTAGGAGACGGGTGCAATATCTTAGTTGATATTTTCACGTAGCATGGTGATGTGCCTTAATATGATTAGGTTGTACGGTGGTGGTACTTATTTTTCACATTTTACAATAATGGTACTTTTTACTGAACGTATATGAGGTAAAAAATGAGAGTGATCTCATTCTTTCTATACTGTCCATCAGAGGCTTGGCCATCTGAAATCTATATACATCACTGAGTGGTGCAGTGATGATAATGATGCTTGCTGTTTAAAGGGGCCTATCACCTAAGGTCATCGGCCCCTAATGGTACAAAATGGATGACATGATATGATAATTAAAATTTTAAAAAGTATCTACTGACTAGAGTTTAAAATAAATGCTGATGAAAAATGATTATGAGATTAAAACAGTCAATGGATCTAATTCACAATGCCTTATTTTCTAATATAATGATAGAAAATAAAGGTGACAATGGAATACAGCATTGACTGGAAGTACAGATATATAAATATAATTCAAATTAGAAGTTAAAATAACACATTAGAATATGCAATCACAAACTAAAATAGAGTCAAAGGGATAAAAATGCAGTTAACAGAAATACACTAAGACAAAGGACATTATTACACACAATAAAAAAGACCACTCTCCCTCATAAAATGGATTACGAGGTCTGCTGACTGTTCATAATCTCGCAGGAGGAGGGAGATGGTACTCAAGAATTCGAGACTATGGCACAGATCGACCAGGTCCACACACTCCATAAGGATGTGTACCACGGTAAGATGATAGTCGCAAGTACACACAGGAGGGGGTTCTCCTTTCAGTAAATAGGAGTGCATTACTATACCGTGGCCAAACCAAAGACGACATAATACCACTGCCTCCCTCCGAGAAGGCCGAAGGGAAGTCCTCCATACCTTCGTTATACCTTTTATCGCTTTCAGCTTAACTGGAAGTGGAGTGGCCTGCCACTCCCTCTCCCAGTGGGACATAACCAAATGTCTCAGCTGAGAGCGAATCACTTGCTGGAACCCTGAAAGGCAATGGGGGCAGTATAACTGCCTCCTTGGCAGCCTTATCTGCTAACTCGTTTCCCTCTGCACCCGTGTGGCTTGGGAGCCACATAAACGTGATTCTGGTGCCGGCATCCGAACACCTGGCCAACAGGTCCTGGATCCGCTGCACCAGAGGGTGCTGAGGAAAACAGGTATCAATAGACAGTAGTGAGCTCAAGGAGTCAGTACACACAAGAAAGTGTCGGCGCCCATCGGACAGTGCGTACCGCAGAGCTTCACAGATAGCATAGAGCTCTGCTGTGTACACACTACAGGTTTCCGGGAGAGCAAAAAGAAACCTATCATTGTTGACAACGAATGCAGAGCCCACCTTCTTTTCTGCCCTCGAGCCATCCGTGTAAACGATGACTGAATCTGGATATCGGCCAACAACGGACAGGAAGAGCCTCCGATAAATCAAAGGGTCCGTATTTTCTTCCGGGCCAGTGTGCAGATCCAGGATAATTTCAGGTCGTCGTATTATCCACGGAGGTACCTCATTTGATAGCCTGACAAGGCAGGGAACCGAAAGTACATCAAACAATCTGTGACTGCTATCCAAGCGTATTCCAACCAGCCGCGTTGCTCAGCAAGATCATAACTGTTACAATTCCACTGTAACAGTGCCATAGTGTGGATGTGGACTTCTGAGGTTTAGGTTAGAAGCAGCGAGATGCTACCTAACCTACACCCACATCCCCATCCGAAGATGGAGATAAACGCTCCACATGCATCACCTCGTCACCTTGAACTTCTTCATTGTATTCCAGGGGTGGAGTTTCTTCCTACGAGGGGAGCGCGGAGTCAGACACTCCGAGTGGAGGGCGAGATCCCCTTTGTAGGAGAGGTAGAAGAATGCCTTCTAAGGGTGCTCTTCATTCCCGCTGTTGATTTTTGTTTAGGCAGGCTGAGAAATTACTGGTCATGATGCCACCTCCGCTGGCTTAGGCGCGGCTTTAGCCAGCCTCGTGAGGGAAGGAGATGACGTCTTCTTCCCCTGCTGTGACAGGCTTGTTTGTGGTCGAAGGCTGGGATGAACCCACTTTTGAGCTTTTTCTCTTTGCGGCGTTGCTCACAGGAGGAACTGTCGCCTTGGGTGCAGTGATCTTCTGGCAAGGTGTTCCAGTTGTAAATGACGAACCTAGGAGAGACTGTGCTATCATGCTGAAGTCTAGTGTCTTGGTCTGTGCATTCAGAGAATTACACTCACGGGGCGCTTCCTGGTAGGAAAGACCATCCAGGGTCTTGATCTGGATTTCCTTCTCACTCAGGTATACCGGACAGTTCCAGTCTTGAGGAGAATGAAGACTAGGGCAGTTAGCTCATCTATATGGAGTTGTGCACTCTTCCATGCCATGAGCTTCTCTTCCACATGTACCACACATACATGGATTCAAACAACGAGATACCATGTGTCTGAATCTCTGGCATTGATAGCATCGGATAGGAGGCGGGATGTATGGCCTCACATCGCAACAATAGTACCTTGACTATCTCTGGCAACACTGACAATTTGAAGGAGACTATGAACGCACCTGTGGCAACGTCTTCACCGTTGACTATGCACGTGATGCGCTGGACGTGTGTCATGCCACGGTGCTTCAGGCCTTCCATTAGTTCATCGTCAGTGTTCAGAACTAGATCACGGTGGAAGATAACTCCACAAACCAGATTCAAGGTTTTGCACTCTTCCACTTTGACGAGGATTTCACCAAAGTGGTCGAACTTAAGCAACCGATCTGCTTGGAGCACAGTGCTCATCTTAAGAGGCAAACCACCATTGTGCATTTTCTTAAGATCCTCAAGTTCCCCATATACAACTTCCATGTATCGACTAAAAAGCATCGATATGACCAGCTTGAAATCTTGCCCATCAGTTCTGGTAGCAACCAGGAAACTAGGGACGCTGGAACACAGAATAATACGCTGAGCTTGTTCCCAAGGGGTTCCCCCCCTTAGGGAATCAAATATTAAAGACTTGGGTAGTGAACTACCCGAGGAGGCAGGCGGAAGTGGTTTCGACGCCATGACCAAAATCATCCTCCCGAATGCCTCCCACTCTGATCAGGGGCCCCTGTAGCCAAACCAAGCAGCCAAGGCAATAACCCCCCCGTCATAGCAGGTATTGCCGAGGGTCCGATGTTGGACGAAGTCTAATACGGAATGACTGAGGCAATGAGCACGAGGACTCCCTCCAGTCACCTGCAATAGCATGTGCCCCATAGCGTGTACAGAGTAATAAATATAGAGAAAAAATACAAAACAATAATAATATGTCCTTCTGGCATTTGGCTGTGTGGGGACCTGTGTTGTCAGGCAGATACTACTGCACAGGGTACATAGCACTCACACCTGCAAGTTTCCTTGGTGGTCACCAAGGTTCTTAAACACTACTAAAGGTTGGGTCCAACACGAGCTGAGCTGCTATTGGTTAACGAAATGACGTCACAGTAGGAGCAAAGCAGCCGAGCCCAGAGCGCGCAAATTAGTAGGAATCTCATAATATCAGCAAACATTACAGTTTCTCAGAACTAATTTCAGACCAGACATAAAGATTACTGCTGTTATAAGATTGAAAAGGAGTACAGCATAGTAACTTCTCATTATTTCCATTACGAATAAGGCGTAAATGTAATGTGACGGCACACTGACCAACATTTGAAATTTATTAACATTTCCAAGTTCCTCTATTTAGTTTGAGTTAGGTTACGCGCTTTCAAATCTGTAAACATAAATATTTAGAGATATGAACTCTTTGTCATATTAAATCTTTACAGCAGAAATTCCGTGATGGAACTACTGTATGTTAACATACGATATACTCACTTCCGCAGGTATCGAGTTTAAAGCTTAACACATATTATAACAGCAGCAGAAGTAAGTTCATATTCGAAACCATGCATAGATAGTCCCGGAAAAGCTACAACCTGTTTTCCAGACTTTGACCGGGTCAGGGATGTAATGAATGAACCATATATAGGCTATTATTACAATGGGGTCGCCACTCCCAAAGTGATTTATTAATGACTGATAAATGCTATGAAATGATAATGGAGAGTGTTGCTGGAATGCAAGTTGACAGGGAAAACCGGGGTACCTGGAGAAAAACCTGTCCCGCCTCCGCTTTGACCAGCACAAATCTCACATGGAGTGACCGGGATTTGAGCCACGGTATCCAGTGGTGAGAAGCTGACGCGCTGCCGTCTGAGTCACGGAGGCTCTGCATAGATAGTCTACTTTAAAAAAATTAAATAATAAGAAAGAACAGGAAAAACACTTCATTACAACACAGTCCTACCTGTGAGATTAGATGTCATGAAGTGGTTGCTTTTGAAGATGAAATCCACTGTAGTGCCTTTCGGCGATGAACTGCTATGGATTTTTCAGTTCAGGTCCAAATGTTCATTTGTCGTATGTGTATAAATATTCTCGTTCTAACATACATTTTTAATATTTCTGGTGGTACAGCGAGGAATTTACTGCTAATTATTAAACACACTTTGCGTATAATATTAGGTATGCGTCACAGTTCAGCACGTCCGTGAATGTCCCTGAAAATTAACTCAAATTCCTTTATTTGGTTTACCATTCTAATGATGGAACGAGTAGACCTCCCCGAGATAACATTTCTATCCATCCCACAGGGGCTGTACCAGAAGAAATGGAAAGCATTTCCCCAGTGGGACTTCGCATTGACCTGTCATATTTTCTTTCACGGTCGGCGATGTAGCCGGCGAGGTACCGAAATCCCTCTGCTGAACAATCAGGTGTGGCTGTAGATTGCGGTGAATCCCCTTTTTTTTTTTTGCTATTTGCTTTACGTCGCACCGACACAGATAGGTCTTATGGCGACGATGGGACAGGAAAGGCCTAGGAATGGGAAGGAAGCGTCCATGGCCTTAATTACGGCCTTAATTAATAAAGAAAAAAAACTTTTTCACTACCATAAATGCAAGTGATTACCTATTACACAATTTATACTCGTGTGCTTCGACCCAAGTGATTAACTCTGGGTAGAAGAAAACGATGTTCATTTCAAAATGAATTGAATTTACAACTGTGTATAATACTTGCTAACTTAATTATTTCTTCAAATTTTGGGTTGAAGTGAACGATACTTAATTCAAACTGAGGTGATTTTTGAACTGTGCAGAATAATTTTTTTTTTGCTAGTTGCTTTACGTCGCACCGACACAGATAGGTCTTATGGCGACGATGGGACAAGAAAGGCCTAGGAACAGGAAGGAAGGGGCCGTGGCCTTAATTAAGGTACAGCCCCAGCATTTGCCTGGTGTGAAAATGGGAAACCATGGAAAACCATCTTCAGGGCTGCCAACAGTGGGGTTTGAACCCACTATCTCCCGGATGCGAGCTCACAGCTGCACGCTCCTAACCGCACAGCTGCAGAATAATTGCCAACGTTAATATTTACTCAAAGTGATTAATAATTTATTAGTGCATTACTGACAGCAGTGTCCGTGGGATAAACTCTTGAGCAGTTGTATATTTATTTTAGTGTCAAGTGCGACCATATTTCAGTGGAAAGCAACCACGAACCCGTGCATAATGTGTGAAAAGTCTTCAGTTTCGTTATTTCCAAAGCTTATGTTCATAAACAGTGATTTATTTCTTTTCTAAATTCGATGCTATCCGCATCTTCGTCTTTAAATTCTATCTACAAGGGATTAGTGAAGATCAACTTCATATTACGTCAATATTAAATCAAACGTTGGTGTCAAATAAATGTCAGGGGACTGTGCAATTGTGGACATTCATGTGAGCAATGAAACGAGTGGTTACCCTGCAAGATCGTCGGAAAGCGTCTAGAACTTCAGAGGTACGAGTTCGATCCCGTGTCGGACCAACCTGGGTGTTCCAGTTCCATTCCATGGTGATGAACGCGGCCTGCAGAACGAGTTACAGTCCAGTTCAGCATGGTGACCTGGGAGTATGGGTTACCTGATAGGCGATGTTGAAGACGACATAAATCTACACCAAGGTGATATGCAATTCAACATGCATTTATTTGAATAAACTTCATTCTTTAAAAGAATTTTCAAGTTTTCTTGTAGATAGGACCCTTCCTCCTCTACCAAACCCTAGCTACAATTTACCTGGAACTGCCCTGAGACATAACTAGTGCGATTATAAATTAAATAGTAAATCCGGGCTATATTTTACTGGTACAATATGATATGGGTAAAGAACTGGAATCAAAGATAAGGCCATTTGCAGATGATGTTATACTGTATAGAGTAGTAAATATGCTCGATTGTGAGTGACTAGAGAAGACCTGCAGAGATGAGTTATTTATAAGGTTCAACCTATTCAATACTAATTATGTGTTTTATAGATATTATTTATAACATTTATTTAACATGGGACCAGTTTCGACACTTAAATATCGTCATCAGCCATAAACAAATCACAAACAAATGAGCAAGAACATAATAATTAAAACTGGTGTAGTGAAACATGGAAATATGTACATTCTAAGATTAAGAGAAGGCTTTGAAATGTTATCAAATCCCAAAAGTCTCCATACGCCCATTCATTCCTTATGCTAACACTGGCGCAGTGACACATTGAGACATGCACACGGCCCTCTTACTAATCAAAGACTAATAAAAGGTTCCGACATATTATCAGAGTACAAAAGTCTTTACACGCCCATTCAAACCATGTGTGAAACAAGCCGTCATGGTGTGAATGGGCGTGTAAGGACTTTTGTACTCTGATAATGTTGGAACCTAGTATTAGTCTTTGATTAGTAACAGGGCCGTGTGCATGTCTCAATGTGTCACTGCACCAGTGTTAGCATAAGGTATGAATGAGCGTATAGGGACTTTTGGGATCTGATAACATTTCAAAGCCTTCTCTTAATCTTAGAATGTACATACTTCAATGTGTCACTACACCAGTTTTAATTATTATGTCCTTGCTCATTTGTTTGTGATTTGTTTATGGCTGATGATGACATTTAAATGTCAAAACCGGTCCCATGTTAAATAAATGTTGTAAATAACATCTATACAACATGTAATTAGTATTGAATAGGTTGAACCTTATAAATAACTCATCTCTGTGATATCAGTTCAATACGGAAACAAAAATGAAGCTCATATCTTTGAACAGAAAAAACTTAGAAACTGTTGCAAGATGGACAGCAGACAATGGTATGATGGAAAATAGAATGAAAAGTCAGGTTGTAAGGAGGAATTAAATAAGTCTGGTAAAATGAAAAGGGAATTTGTGTATGTAATCGATATGCGTGGTATGGCAATTAATGATTGCGGTAGTAACATGGGGAAATAAATTGATTAATTCAATCAATCAATCAATCAATCAATCAATCAATCAATCAATCAATCAATCAATCAATCAATCAATCACCACTGTTCTGCGTTTAGGGCAGTTGCAAGGTGGCAGATTCCCTATATGCTGTTTACCTAGGCTTTTCTTAAATAATTGCACAGAATTTGGAAATTTATTGAACTTCTCCTTGGGTACATTATTCCAATCCATAACTCCTCTTCCAATAAACGATCGTTTGCCCCAAATTGTCCTCTAGAATTCCAACTGTATCTTAATATTGTCATCACATAGGCTGATGAACCACAAACAAATACAGTAGAGATAATACGTGACACTGAGTGAGATATCGAGGGAAAGCTACTGGAGCTCACTCTAGCGGATAGACCTGAACAGTACTGATTCTCTTATAAGAGCACGTGCATTTTTGTGTGAAGTTTTTGGTGTTATTTATGCGTTTTCAGTGAGTTGACATAAATAAATAGTAGTGTGTGTCATTCCTTGATATCTCCTCTCAACATGAGGGGAAAGGTATGTGCTGCGTTTGGCTGCAGTAATTACGAAGTAGAGAAAAATGCGCGGTCATTCTTCAGGTTCCCTCGTGACAAGAACATGTAAGTAATATTGTGTTTGCATATATATTCTTCCAGTGACAGAGATTTTTATAGTACTTCATAATCTTCTGACATGCTCGACCCATATTTTAACTGGCTTAAAATGTAGTACGCATATTTTATTGTATAGTGCAGCAGTTAACCTTCAATACCGATGTGTTGTAAGTGTGATCTGTGGGTTTTGAAATGTCACAGAAGTGATTTGGATAAGGTGTACAAAAAAGAAGGGGCGTTACGCTTATATAAGAATTATAAGATCTGTTCAGATCATTTCCAGGCCAGTGACTTTAAAAATTCTCGACTATACAGCCAAGGATATGTTACTTTTTTACTCGAATTGTACGTAAATATTCCTCAAAGCATCACTATCGACAACATTTTCACACTTTTCTTTCTTTTATCCCTCTTCTCAGATTAAAGCTGAGATTTTATAGATTATCTTTCTATTAGTAGGCTTCATGTTAGGAGGAAAATTTTCCAGCTATTAAATGTTAATTCGCCGGGCTGAGTGGCTTAGACGGTTAAGGCGCTGACCTTCTGACCCCAACTTGGCAGGTTTGATCCTGGCTCAGTCCGGTGGTATTTGAAGGTGCTCAAATACGTCAGCCTCTTGTCGGTAGATTTATTGGCACGTAAAAGAATTCCTGTGGGGCAAAATTCCGGCACCTCGGCGTCTCCGAAAACCGTAAAAGAGTAATTAGTGGGACATAAAACAAATAACATTATTATTATTCAATGTAAATTCATTGTATCATATGTGTAAGGAATATCTTTCTGTTAGTAGGCTTCATGTTAAGAGGAAAATTGTCCAGCTATTAAATGTTAATTCATTGCATCATATGTGTAAGGAATGTGCCGATATTTTCATTGACAAGTGTCTTAATGTGATGATACAACGTTTTTAAATGAGAAAAAAGACAAATCCAACCGTAAGAGTTCAGGCAGGAATGCTAAGGCTAAAAAAGTAATGCATAAATGGAAGGTAAAGCCATTTCACAGCAGTCCATTTCACTTCTTGTTTATATGTCGAATTTCAGTCTTTGAATAATAACCTTTTAAATAATTCTTCATTCATTTATCCAGAATTGCTTTAGCAACTTCGAAGTTAATATCTCAATAACACTTTCTTTCTAAACGTAATTTATTTATCCATTTCTGTATATACATTTCCATTGATATTTGAATTCAGCGCGATTTGTTCAGGTCAAGTCACCAGGAGCGCCACTGGTCGATTTGTCTCCCATTTTAGCAAGGCGAAATCCGTGTCACGTATTATCTCTACTGTATTTGCCACAAACCAGCACTCAGATATAGGTAAAAATATATCAGATGTAGGCTCTTCAGGCGTTTGCTCTATTAACCAGCGTTTCGTCTTAGGTCTGACACTAGACTCGTCAGAGTGGGATGTGTCAGACCCTACCCACTGACGCTGGGTGTATGCAGGTGAGTTTATCAGAAGCCTATATATGAGGCACAGTTTGGTAACTGCATACAGGAGATAAATCTCCACAATGGAATTATTGCCCGCCTAGCAATTCCGAATGGAAAATTCTAAATTCCCATGGAGGGAATTAGATATTTTTCACCAATAGAGCACGTCAAAAACATATCCCGTATGCAGTTATCAGACTGTGCCTCATATATAGGCTTCTGATAAGCTCACCTGCATACACCCAGTGTCAGTGGGTAGGGTCTGACACATCCGACTCTGACGAGTCTAGTGTCAGACCTAAGACAAAACGCTGGTTAATAGAGCAAACGCCTGAAAAGCCTTACATCTGATATGTTTTTGACATGCTATATTGGTGAAGAATATCTACTTCCCTCCATGGGAATTTAGAATTTTCCATTCGGAATTGCTAGGCGGGCAATAATTCCATTGTGGAGATTTATCTCCCGTATGCAGTTATCAGACTGTGCCTCATATATAGGCTTCTGATAAGCTCACCTGCATACACCCAGCGTCAGTGGTAGGGTCTGACACATCCCACTCTGATGAGTCTAGTGTCAGACCTAAGACGAAACGCTGGTTAATAGAGCAAACGCCTGAAAAGCCTTACAACTGATATGTTTTTGACATGCTCTATTGGTGAAAAATATCTAATTCCCTCCATGGGAATTTAGAATTTTCCATACAGGTAAAAATCCCAGACCAGGCCAGGAATCAAACCTGGGGCCTCCGGCTAAGAGGCAGGCACACTACTTCTGCACTGCAGGGCTGGTTTACATCCTTACTACAACCCTTAAATACCTTGATAACCACGTGCAGAGATCTGCACCCTCTATTTACAATCCTGTTTATGTGTTCACTGCCATAAAGATCTTTCCTTATATTAACACCAACGTCCTTACAGTAATCCCCATAAGGAACATTCACCGCATCAATGCAGTAATTAAAACTGAGAGGATTTTTCCTGTTAGTGAAACTCACAACCTGACGTTTAACAACGTTTATCATCAAACCATTGTCCGCCAGCTACGACGCTCTGACTCTGTAGTAATACATTCTAATCTCTCCACTGCGGTTTATACCATATGCAACTTCAATCTATTTCACCAGGCTAACAGCACAAAACAATAACTTCGTCCCGGGTCCTTCACGTTTTCATTTACGGAATATTATCAATTTAAAGTCTCACTACCATCTCACACTGATGTTTTTACATAATATTCAAAGGTACTGAAGTTGACTAAACTAGAAACGAAAGATTCCAATCCGCAACATATTCCCAATATATACAATTATCAACAAATAACTGCCATCATTGTTGCCATTGAAATGCACCGTGTACTCAGTGACACCCAATGAGTCTCCGTCCACGCCGACCAAATTCACCGTACTGAACCAGGGACTTCAACCAGACAACTTGCACTTTTACTATGCCTATAGAACCTCATTTGACATTCTAATAATAAAACTATGGAATATTTTTCCCTGCCCCCTGTGATTATAATCTAAGGTTGGACCGCTCTGCATATTACTGATGTGTTAATGCTGCAATCTTCATCCAACGACTAAAACAACGGGATATCCTTTCTCACCAAGCTGCTCTCTTGTAAATATGTATATAGCTGTAATTTCTCAACTGCTCAATTAGATATTGTAAATTTTCTGTATAGTTACCCTGTCAACCTGTAGTCATTCAACCAACGGCAGTAATTAATGTTTACGAACATTGACGC
Organism: Anabrus simplex; assembly: GCF_040414725.1. Classification (NCBI taxonomy): domain Eukaryota; kingdom Metazoa; phylum Arthropoda; class Insecta; order Orthoptera; family Tettigoniidae; genus Anabrus; species Anabrus simplex. Next base: position 320,105,999 of record NC_090266.1, on the reverse strand, counting down.
CAGATACTATAGACCCTTTATCCCCTGACTGTTTTAATGTATATGTTCATATAAACGTTAAAATTTCCTGATTTTCTAATGAGTGCGTCAATTATTCTTTGGAACACCACTGCTGGACTCTGCTAAAATACCCAGTGATTTTACGCACTAGTGCCAACTACTACGTCTATAAACTTATTGTTTAACTGTATCACCAGTGAACAAGTTTTTATTGGTTGCTTAATTTTCCCATTGTAACGTTTCTTAATGTTTTATTGTAAATATTTGTATAAACTTTATAATTTCCTATGATTTTCTAATGAGTATGTCAATTATTCTTCAGAACACCACTGCTGGACTCTGCTAAAATACCCAGTGATTTTACGCATTGGTGCCGACTACTATGTCTATAAACTTATATTGTTTAACTGTATCACCAGTGAGCAAGTTTTTCTTGGTTGCTTAATTTTTCCATTGTAATGTATCTTAATGTTTAGAATTGAATTACTAATCAGGTACCTGATTTTTTGCCTTGAGGAGGTAATTTGACTAATGATGCCCTCAATGAAGGGCGAAACATGTCTCAAATGGAATTAATAATAAATTCCTAAATGTTTAATAATTTATATGTATTGAATAGGTGACACAATAAACCCTTTAGCATCCTACATTCAGTATCTTCAATACGGATTAACAATGATTTTTATCACTTGCAGTCCATCTCAAAACATTGTCGAGGTCTGTTTGCAGTTGCACACAATCTTTAACTTATTTACTACTCTATACAGCATAACATCATCTGCAAAAAGCCCTATCTCTGATTTCAGTTCTTTACTCATATAATTTATGTATATATATATAAGAACACATAAAGATCCAATAATACTGCCTTGAGGAATTCTCCTCTTAATGATTACATGATCAAATAATGCTTCACCCACTTTAATTCTGTGAGTTCTATTTTCTAGAAATATAGCCACCCATTCAGTCACTCTTTTGTCTAGTCCAATTTCACTCATTTTTGCCAGTAGTCTCCCATGATGAACGCTATCAAACACCTTAGGTAGGTCAATCGCGATACAGTCCATTTTACCTCCTGAATCTAAGATATCAATCAATCAGATCTGTTATATCTTGCTAGAATCCTACAAGTTGAGCTTCAGAGGAATAACCTTTCCTAAACCTTTTATCGAACCAGTTATAAATTTTGCAAACATGTCTAATATGTACGTATGTTGGGTATTCAGCCGAAAGGCTGGTTTGATCCTCTACAGCTCCACCAACAGCTGTCATAGACAGCCTAGGTGTCACCAAAGAGGCATACTAGGGAAATGAAGAGTGAAGTAGTTTCCCGTTGCTTTCCTCACTGGGCCAGAAGTTGCTATTGCATATCAGTCTGCTAAGCCCACTGAAATGCATACACCAACCGACCCTATGAGTGATATTTTCTGGCTGCATATATCTAATATAATCAGAAATAATGCTTTCCCAAAGCTTACATGCAACACATGTCAAAGTGACTGGCCTATAATTTTTTGCCTTATGTTTATCACCCTTTTCTTTATCCACAGAAGCTCTCCTTTTATTTGGTATAGCTCCTTCATGCAAACAGTAATCAACAGTACTTCAAATATGATACTGCCGTATTTCTCTGAATCCAAGATGACTTTTTCCCCCAGAATCTCATGTGAAAAATAGAGGGTTTTCTTGCATTCACGACCTAACAATAATGAATACCACTGGCAGCTACCACGGGAACCATGCTGCTACCCTTCACCACTCCCCCCCCCCCCCCCCCAATGCGCATAAAACTCAACTTTCAACATCCGCATCTTTATTAGGCCTATAGGTTAGATCGCTGGCCGTAGAAATCAGTTGTATAATGCCTCAGCACAACGTCACTGGTTCTCAGGAAATAGTGAAGAGAGAACGACATTCTACATGGCGGGAGACAGGCTCGCAGCGCGGGCAACCGACAATCCCCTGAGTAGATTGAAATATGACCCTGTATTATTCCCTATAAAAACGTTTCTCAAATCAGCAGAATGGCATCAAAACATGTGCAGCATAACGTCACTGGTTCTCGGGAAATAGTGAAGAGAGAATGACATTCTACATGGTGGAAGACAGGCTCTCAGCGTGGGCAACCGACAATCCCCGGAATAGATTAAAATATGACTCTGTATTACTCTATACAAAAATGTTTCTCAAATCAGCAGAATGGCATAAAAACATGCGAGCCTTCAAATTCTTAGAAAGGCCATGGCTACTCAGTGGCAGAGTTATAACATGTCTGTTGTACCTGACACTTAGAAAAATTGACAGTTTTACAGACAGGAATATTTTCGTGATGGATCATCGTATTTTAAAGTCATGTGGAAAAGGTATTGCCTGCATATTTTCAAGGGGCTCTTGTCAATATGATGTCAATTTTAAGTTAATGGTCATTAAACATGTGGAAATGAATAATAATTGTGCAGCAGCAAGAAAATACGGCATAACTAAAGCCAATGCATGCATGAAGACAAAGATAGCTTAAAAATGTGTAATGTACAAAAAACGCACTCAGTCTCCCGCAACAAAGACGCTTTAAAGAAGTCGAAGATTAAATTGTGAGGTATGTGCATGAAAAATGCAAGGATGGAATGGCAACAAGGCAGTACCCTTTCACCCTTACTTTTTATCACTGTCATGGATGAAGTCATGAAAGAAATTAAGCAGAAGAACAATATGGACATCAATGCATTTGCATTTGCAGATGATGTAGTAATTTGGGGAAATACAGAGAAGGAAGTCCAAGAGAGGCTGAACACCTGGAATGAACATTTGAAAGCACACGGATTAACAATAAATAAATCGAAAACTGTTACTATGTCTGTCAACAGGCAGAAGAAGAAAGGAAAAATAATGCTGGAAGGTACACAGCTGGAAACAGTAGACCAATATAAATATCTTGGGTGCATCATTTCAAGTGATAACAGAATACAGCATGAGATTAACAACCGCATTCAAAAATCAGCTCAGTTTTACCATCAAGTTCGGAACCTCCTCTGGAACGAACAAGTTCCCTTAAGATCAAAGCAGATTCTATTCCAATCATACTTCACCCCCATACTAACATATGGCCTAGAAACCTGCACAACAACCCAACAAGTGGATAGCAAACTACAAGCTGCTGAAATGAAGTTCGTACGTACTATGGTACAGAAGACAAAAAGGGACAGGGTAAGGAATGAAAGAATAAGGGAGGAAGCTGGTGTGTACCCATCCCTGAATGAAAAAGTGACAAGGGCCTGTTTGAAATGGTTTGGCCATGTCAAACGATTGGACGATGGAAGGACAGCAAAACAATGGCTACATACAGTCGTGGCTGGAAAACGACCAGTAGGAAGACCTAGGAAGAGATGGCCGGACCAAGTGAAAGAGGACATAGGAACAAGAGGAGTCAGCTGGGATGTCGTCTTGAGAGAAGAGTGGTACATGGACAGACAGAAGTGGAGAGTGCTCGTAAACCACACCCGGGCAACTGGAGTGGAAAACTGATGATGATGATGATGATGATGGAATGGCCATACCACGGCGCAGTAAACTCGTTGACTTTCAATGTCCGCATCTTCATTATACATCGCTATCCGCTGAAGCCGGCAGCGAGATGTGCGTCTAGTGGCAGCCGGTTGTACCTGATACTTAGTAAAAGTAACAACTTTATAGACAACAGGAATATTTTGCTGATGGATCATCGTATTGTAGAGACGTAGAAAAGGTATTGCTGGCAAACTTCCAATGGGTTCTCTTTGATATTATGATGCTAATTTTAAATTTAATAGATATGAAACTCGCTGAAATAAAGAATAATTGTGCAGCCACAAGAAAATACAGCATAACTAAAGCCAATGTTCGGCGTTGGTGTGAAGACAAAGATAGTGTAAAAATGTGTACTGCACAAGAAAGCAACAAAGCACTTTTCAAGCTTAATTAAATTTTTTTGAAGGAAAAAGTGGGAGTCGTCTTGCATTCAGCATCGTCTTGGTTTCAGAAAAATATGGTACATCCCAACCCATTGTCTGTAGGACATCCCCAAAAATTTTATAAATTCCAGCTGCTTTTCGAGTTTCCAACTTTTGTATCTTCTTGTAAATGTCATTGTTATCGTAGGTAAATTTCAATACTTTGTTAGTATTACTCACCACCTTCATCTGGACATTATCCTTTTAACCAACAATCTTTATATACTGCTGACTGAATACTTCTGTCGATCCTCACATACACACTCATCTTGTTCGTTCATGATTCCTGGAATGTCCTTCTTGGAACATGTTTCTGCTTTCAAGTACATATACATACCCTTCCATTTTTCACTAAAATTTGTATAACTGTCAATTATGCTTGCCATCAGGTTATCCTTAGCTGACTTTCTTCTTTTGCTAAATTCGATTTCCTAGCAAGTTCCTTCAATTTCTCCTTACTTCCACAAACATTTCGCAGCGTATTTCTTTCTAACCTGCACCTCCTTTTTAGTCCCTTTACTTCTCTGTTATAGCAGGTCTTCACGATTCCTTACCACCTTTAAAGGTACATGCATGTTTTTACATTTGGTTAAGAAGGAAGCCATACTTTCCAGTGCCGAATCAGTTACAAGTTACATTTGTTTTCACATTCCTCAACAATTGCTTTAAACTCATTCCACAGTTTGTTTATATTTTTATTTGATAGTTTTCCACCGATCACAATTACTTTTTCAAAACTCCCTCATGCCTGTCTTATCAGCCAATAGTCGTACTTTTACAACCTTTGTTTCTATTACATTTTTAACTACAACAAAAACAGCTTTGTGATCACAAATATCATCCATTATTTCAGTTTCTCTATGAAGCTCATCTGGTTTTACCAGCACCACATCCTGAATATTCTTCCGTCTAGTTGGTTCCACGAAAGAAAAATGGCGTATGGCTTTTAGTGCCGGGAGGTGTCCGAGGACTTCAGCTCATCACGTGCAGGTCTTTTGACCTGACGCCCGTAGGCGACCTGCGAGTCGTGATGAGGATGAAAATGGTGATGAGGACGACAAATACACCCAGTCCCCATGTCAGGGGAATCAACCAATTATGGTTAAAATTCCCGACACTGCCAGGAATCGAACCCGGGACCCCTGCGACTAAAGGCCAGCACGCTAACCATTTAGCCATGGAGCCGGACAGCTGGTTCCATCATTTACTGATTCAGCTGTCCTTTCCATATTTACTTATTTGCCATTTGCTGCTGTTTGTTTGCATTACCTTGCCAACTGACGTTTGGTAAATTAAGATCTCCCGCTACAGATCATGTTCCTATCCGCATCATTTCCCCCATAGCTGATTTATTCAAACTTGAATCAGTGCCTGTGCCACCCTTTCCAGGTCTGTACATTCCAAAAACATTAAGTTGCCAATTATCTTTAGAGATGAGCCTTACACCTAGAATTTCATCTTTGTCATATTTAACTTTTTCATTGCTTACAAATTCTTCTTTCACCAGAATGAATACTCCCCCTCCTACCATTCCTATCCTATTTCTACGATAAACACTCCAGCTCTGTGAGAACATTTCTGCATCCATTATACCATTTCTCAGCCATGATTCAACTCCTATTACAATATCTGGCAAGTGTAGATCTATTAAATTACTTAATTCTATTCCTTTCTTTACAATACTTCTACAGTTCAACACTAACATTTTTATGTCATCCTTGCTTGTCTTGATGCTTCCTGCATGGTCACCACCACTCCCTAGTCCACCCCAGTTCCCTGAATGTGCCTCCCTGTAACCCTTCTAAACAAACTTCGTAACTTAAATGTGCACCACTGCAGTTCAAGTGAAGGCCATCCGAGCGCAGATCCCTATCTCCTACCTACACATTAAGATACAGAAATCTTGCTCCCAGTTTCACACATACTCACTCCATAGTCTCATTTAAATTCTCAACTGCCTTCCAGACAATAACCCTCCAACACAGAGCCCTCCAACGCAGTATTACACTGATAATCTCCCATTCCTTAAACCTCACCTGTGCTGCATTAATTAGTTCCCACACATCCCCACTTTGTTGGTACTTATATCTGTTTGCCTTATGTTGTTGGTACTACCCTGGTTCCGTTTCCTCCACACACTTTCCCCACATGTCTAACAATGGAATCCCCCATGACCAGAGACTCACCCTTACCCACGTCATTTGATCTCCTCCTCTCCTGCCCTCTCCTATCTTTCCTGACACATGCAGAAGCTACTTCCTCCCATCTTTTCTCCCTCCCATGACCCTATTCTCTTTTCCTATACTCTACTCTACATTTCCCTTTCCTACCTCTTCCTTTCCTCCTGGTTCTGCACTCCTCAGCAACAATTCTCTGTTCCTCATCTTCCCTCTATTCAACCTACAGTGACTCATGCTGATTACTTTTCGACACCTGTCCTGAATTCTGCTCCTTGGCCTGCAATTTTCTTCCCCTTAAAACATTAGGCTCCCGTCTTTCCTATCCCTCTTGTACACCTATTGTATCCCATATGGTGTTTGAGGGAGGTCTACCTTATCCTAATTTTCTCCCTCATACTCCACAATGCCTCACCACACCCACAGTCCTTACAGCTTCATTCCTTAGCCATTCTTTACAGAATAATGAAAAAGCAAATATAAAATAACTTACTCTGCGCAAAACAAATCAAAGGAATTAAATATTTTCTAGGAGAGTACACAAAGATCAGATGACAATGACATAATTATTAGACTAACTTCACTATGATACTACTTAGTTGTAATATATAATTATAATTTTAACCTACAACGCCCTAACAGAATGAAAGTATCATTAATTCCTGAATACCGAAAGGATTACACAAGAATTATACAATTGTAAACCCTATCCTAATTACAACAATATAATTCTAGTAAGAGCTGTGTTTCTAGAGAGATATTTCTCCTACTGCAGAAATATTTCACAATAATAAAATAAGCATGTCAATTTCTAATAAAGTAACTACACTACAATAATTTTAAACTGTGTTCAGACTTATCCTAATTACAATAGGTTATTACTGGACACAAAAGGAATGAAAATTGCGATTACAATTTGAAATTCAGAAGAACTACTCAAAGATTAAACAAAATATTACACAAAATATTGTCCACATTAAGAATCCGTCTTATGACTCTCAATATGCACAAAATGTGACCTAATATCCACATCAAACAAGCCTTTATGATCAACAGTTACAGTTTTCATCCACTCACTCTTATCCAACATAGCTTTACCTATCTCAAACTCCTTCACGCAATTCTTCATACATGATCCATCACTCACATTATTTTTTTTTTTTGCTATGGGCTTTACGTCGCACCGACACAGATAGGTCTTATGGCGACGATGGGATAGGAAAGGCCTAGGATTTGGAAGGAAGCGGCCGTGGCCTTAATTAAGGTACAGCCCCAGCATTTGCCTGGTGTGAAAATGGGAAACCACGGAAAACCATTTTCAGGGCTGCCGATAGTGGGATTCGAACCTACTATCTCCCGGATGCAAGCTCACAGCCGCGCGCCTCTACGCGCACGGCCAACTCGCCCGGTACTCACATTATTACTGAAATCACTACCGTAATTCATCTCAAGATTTCCCTCATTTATACTAAATTCCCCCATAATTACTCCATCTGAGCTGTTATTCTGATGGTGGTTCTAATTTACACTTGAATTCTTAATATGAACAAAGAACATTGTCTACTGTGATTTGTGTGTGGGACTTGTTTGCTGCGATTTTACTATTGAAACAGTGAGGACTGCTTTTAAAACTACAATTTGTACATTCCTTTAAATATTTTGCCTCATAAACTTTACAAATATGTTCTCGTGTATCGGCAAATTTGTTAACCATTGCTTGGAATGAGTCATGTTATTGAGGAGCAGCAGTTGTGTACACAGTGTACCAAACTCAGCTGTGATATCTTGCACCAACCGCACAATATTTTGGGGATCTTTCCACACGAATGAAGAATTACTGTGAGGTCCGTAAGCTGGAAAAGTGCTGTGTAAACAGAATTAGGGATGCAGTAAATAAGTGTATCCAAACAGTAAGGTAGTTGGTGGTGCCTTAGACGTAAATATAACATAAATGATTGTCAATGCTATTAATTCTACAGTGATATTTTGACTCGCAAGTGGTTATGGTAGTTTGAACTCTTTGTTGTGAAGAAGGACCAAAGTGTGCTGATGAATAGTAGGTGACATTTCCTTTGTAGTGTGTCTATCTCCATCTTACAAGTATCATTATTCATTACTTACAATACTGAGACTCAAATATGATGGTATTGAGAGCAGTGTTATGGGAATATCTCACAGAGTGTATAATTTGGGTACAGTAATACTGTATTTTTAAGTTGTGTGTGCATGTGTGTTATTGCTGAGAGTTTATGATGAACCATAGGTCAATTAGGGTCCTTAGTTCGAGTCTTTGATTAATCTACAACTTCCTCCATTAGTGGAGTCATACCTGCCAAATTCCCCTATTATTTAGAGGGATGAATGAGTGTCAGGTAAGGTTATTACCAGCAGAAATGGATTCTCGTCAGCTCATGATCGAACGCTCAGGGATATTGGAAGAAGTTTTACGTGCTCTATTTAATTGATGTTTATGTTCTGTATTTGATTACAATGGTCCAAATATATCTTTGAAGCTATTTCATTCATAATTTAATCAAATGGAGGGAAAATCCCTTTTTTCAGCACCAAATAAATTTAGTCATTCGTGTGATTTCTTGTTAAAATTAAAACTGTCACGCAGTGGTTGGGCATATGATGTTAGTGGGTTGTGGTCTAGTTGCAACTGTCACAACAAGTGTGTGGAGAGTCCTACTAGGAGAGTTACAGCTTAAAATACTGTTAACTATTTTTTGTGTTGATTTAAAGAATTTGGATGTCCCTTGGCCCTGTCACAACCGTGTGCCGTGACGCGCCCCTTTCATATCTCAGTGCCGAGCGAACGGACTCGAGTGAGTCTCGAATCCCTGACCTCCGAGAACGAAGAGATTTGGAGTATTGGTCTAGAACATAAGTGAATGTATAACAGCAGCAAGAGGTCACAGTGCTTCAAATATTTGAGTGATAATTTTATTTGAGTGGAAATTTGAAATATTCAAGGCATAAGATTTCATTCCAGTCTAACATAAAGCTTAGTGGAAAGCAAAACCAGTGCGTGTGCAATATTGTGAAATATCCAACAGCACGGCGCTAGTGTAGAAACAGAAGCAGAATAGGAGCCATAGGGGTATTTTGAGAAGCCAGTGGAAGGAAATATCACGTAAACAACACAGTGATTTTGATGCATTAGAAAAATAATTTATTCGAGAGTGTTCCATGATACTCCCCATTAGTTTAGTGGGAGGAACATGTCAGCCAATCGGACTGAGATACAACAGACGATTAAATTACATGTTGTGTGAGCCTAGAGACAGGAAAAGATTACCGACCCAACTGCTAGAAAGGCTCGAGTAATGGTAGTGTGCCTTTACTCACAGCAACTTAAACCCGCAACCAGTAGTGAAGAGAAATTAATCAAGCTCACTGACGACGGAGTGTGAACGTGCCGAGTTCGAGTTCTGGATTTGCACTTCCCATTCAACAAGTCATTGCGACGCCTAGGCGACCACAGCGTCTCGGAGAGAAGAACAAGAAAGAAGAAGAAGAAGAAGAAGTAAGCCCCTTGAACACGAGATAAGTATTCACCACGTTTAGCAAAGCTTAGCATTTTTAAGTAAAGAGTGTAGAGAGAAACTGGGGAGACAAGGACTTGAGGGAGTTTACCTCAAACCTAAGTTTGTATATAATTGTAAAAAGAACATGTCTCTTTGTAGAATTTGTTTATTTGTGTTATGCGCAGTGTTTTAAGTGATACAGATGAAGGGAGTTCTGTAAGAATAATAATAATGTTATTTGCTTTACGTCCCACTAACTACTTTTTAAGGTCTTCGGAGACGCCGAGGTGCCGGAATTTAGTCCCGCAGGAGTTCTTTTACGTGCCAGTAAATCTACCGACACGGGGCTGTCGTATTTGAACACCTTCAAATACCACCAGACTGAGCCAGGATCGAACCTGCCAAGTTGGGGTTAGAAGGCCAGCGCCTTAACCGTCTGAGCCACTCAGCCCGGCAAGGGAGTTCTGTGTGAATGGAAAGTTTAGCCTTGTCATTGTCTAGTGTAAGCTCCTGAGAACCTGAGTCCTCAGTCTGTCCAGTCCTTAGGATCATGACAGCCAATTATGGTATCATTGACAAACAAAAAATAAATCTGCCGACTATGTATTTCACGTGTATTACAGGGCACAAGGTTTCTGGCATTGCCCCTCTGAAGAAGTTTCATACTTAAAAAGTTTTTTTAGTGATCTTTAGAAAAATCTTTTTCTACTTTTAATTTATTTTAACCCGCGAGGGGTCATGTCACAGACGTTTAGACTGGGCGCATACATTTTTTATTCTTTCAAAATAGTTTCACAGTATAAAGCTTCATCCCTTCCTGTAACTTTCAATGGACTCGTCCACCACATGTGCTTACGTTTGCTGTCCCACACTTTCACCACCAGTCAGTCAGCGGAAAGCTTTTTCTGTAAGTCTGGTCATTTCCACCGTACGCAACTCCTGGTGTTGCCTTATTACATGGTCCTTTACACCGTGCGTGACTCCTGACATTCGCTGACCGCCAGTCTTTGTTGTCATATAGAAGTGTTTTGCTCTTCAACAATACAATGTGTTTTGCTACAAGAATTCGTTATTTTGTTTCACAGATATATTTTTCTCTAATAATACAATGGGTTTTGCTATAAAAACCAGTATTTAGCTTGATGGATATAATTTTCTTTAACCCCTCAGCGCGGTGGATTTAAATCACCGGTCGTCTCTATGCTGCGGGAGGAGTTCTGAGCGCGGTGTTTAAACTTTCTCAGATTCGTGCAAGGCTGGTACTATTTTATGGATTTCAATAAAACTTTCACATGCATGTTTAAAAACTCCATTCTTTTGGAAAATATGATTCTATCTTACCTTAATACTCAAGTTAGGTGTGGAACGTCTTGAAGCATCCCTCAACGCAGAGACCCACTTCGCAGTCTGGACACCAAAACACTGTCTCTCTCCGAATTTTCTATTCGTGGCACACAGCATAATCGGAAAAAAAATTTGAAAAGTTTGGAGGGTCCCCTGATATTTATCAAGTACCTCATTTTTTTTGAAATGCATAAAATTACTAATTGATTCAAATATATCCATTGCAGTAACATCCAAAAACTGGCATACATGGAACAGAGCTTTTAGAAAAATAGCTTTGTAGCGTAGGCTTTTGCATTATAGCCATTAACATATAAAGAGCAATCACAACATATATCTCGTCTTTCATGACTGGTTTAAAATCCCGCATTCTGGGGCGAAGTGGTATTAAGCCCCTAAATCAGATTCTTTGCTCAGCACATAAATTTGTTTCACGAACTACTAATTCCACCAATTTGTCCGTAAACAATATCTTAAAAACTCAGATCAAAATTAGAGGTATGGCTTTTCAGGCGTTTGCTCTATTAACCAGCGTTTCGTCTTAGGTCTGACACTAGACTCATCAGAGTGGGATGTGTCAGACCCTACCCACTGACGCTGGGGTGTATGCAGGTGAACTTATCAGAAGCCTATTTAAGAGGCACAGGCACAGGCATTGAAAAGCATTAGCCGTGACATGTAGATTGCGATTATGTGCACTAGCAATCATAACTGATTCCAAACCGAGGACTTCACGTACAGTAATTTCATCCACACCACTCAAATCACCATCTAAATCTAAGAAACTTTTGTCAGAACCACTCAACTGTTCAAAAAACATCCTCTATTTCCACACTTGATAACGCGCACTTGCTTGTAGCAGCCATCTCCAATCACGACCGACAGAATGCAAGACAGCGTGTGATAAGGAAAAACGACGGAAAAAAAACAGACAAGAGAGCCCTGAATAGATAAAATTTATGATTATGTTGACAATCAGGTTCTTCGCCAAGAGGAAACTAAGGTATAATGCAAGAAGTGTGCATAGTAGTTGCCAGATAGCAGACAAAAACAGTGCTTGCCCCTGGTGGCAGAGATAAACATTCCTTGAAATATCACTCGAACTTCAGTTGGCTTAACGAAACTGTAGTTGATACTGAAATATTAACGGACAGTTACATTGTATTTCGTAAGGACAGAAATTCCGTGAACACTGCAAAACTGGATGGTGGAGGTGTTTTACTAGCTGTGAAGCCTGACCTTGGACCAGTGTCGAAGCCTGAGCTTGCTGGGAATTGGGAGTGTCAAGTAGTGAAAGTCAACCCTCAACCCGGGCGTGCTGTCTTCATTGTGTGCGGCTACCTGCCTCCAGATGAAGTGAACGACCGGCTTAGCGACCTACGTCAAACATTGGGAAACATTACATCTGTTCTCAACTCACGGGATACTGTTATTGTGTGCGGTGATTTTAACTTGAGCCAATTAGCTTGGAAAACTGATGAGTCGTCGAAAGTACAACACATTATCAAACAGAGAAGCGAGGAGGTATTCTTATTTCTAGAAATCATTAATGAATTCGATCTCAGTCAGATTTGTGATTTCCCTACTAGGAATGATAATTTTCTAGACTTAATTTTAGTCTCAAACGAATTACTTCGGAGTGGAAAGTGCGTCAAAACTGAAAACGTAATTCACTCTGATCACCAAGCCATCAAAATCTTCCTGCCTATGCCAAGGACATTTTGCTTCAAAGCGCAAAACAAAGTCATATTTGCATGGAAGAAAGCTGATTTTTCTTTAATGAGGGACCTTTTATCCCTGTGCCCCTGGAATATGATTAAAGATTCCCACTCTGTGGATGAAGCTGTGAGCACTTTTTATGACTTACTATATGCGGTCATAAAAGATAGCGTACCATTTCGAAAAATTAACATCAGAAAATAACCTTCTTGGTACGACTCAGAACTAATCCAGAAACTGAAGGAAAAAGAAAGGGCGAGAAGGAAATACAAAAGATTAGGCCAAGAGTGCGACTATGTGCAGTTTTCCACATTACGAAGTGAATGTAAAAATCTGCAGCGTGCTAAGTACAGGGACTACGTTAGGTCGGTAGAAGATGACGTCATCACAAGCCCTAAGCGCTTTTGGAATTTCATTAATAATAAAAGAAAATCTTCCCGTCTGCCTCCCACTATGCTAATAAACGGAACTGAAATCCACGAAAAAGATAAAATTCTAAACATATCTGCGCAAACTTTCGCGAAGTGCCATTCTCCGGCCGAGCCCTGCAACTCAACTTTTTCTCCCCCATTTACAATAGATCCAGTGTCTATTCAAACTTCTGTGGCAGAAGTGACACGTATCCTGTCATCGGTGGATATCAACAAATCATGTGGGCCCGACGAGATACCCGGCATCGTCCTCCGTGAATATGCTTCCCAACTGGCAATTCCACTATGTGAAATTATAAATAAATCATTTAAGAGTGGGTGTTTTCCAGCTGAGTGGAAAAAGTGTTACGTAATCCCTAGCTTTAAGACAGGTGATAAGGTGTTGTTCGATAATTATAGACCAGTAGTGCTGCTCTCACTTTTATCGAAAGTCATATATAATCGCCTGTATGACTCTTTTAGTCAGTACATAGACCCATCACAGCATGGATTTATTAAAGGCAGGTCAACTGTTACCAATCTGGCAGTTTATTTATCTTCAATTTCCGATGCATTGGACAAAGGTAAACAGGTTAATGTGATATATACGGATTTCTCTAAAGCCTTCGACTCTTTACAACACGAAGCCTTGTTGAGAAAGCTGTCAGCGTATGGAGTGTCCGGGAGTATTTTCGAGTGGCTGAAGAGCTACTTGACAAAACGAATATGTTATGTCAAGTCCGAGGGTTTGATCTCTAACCCCTATGAACCTTCATCTGGTGTCCCACAGGGATCACTGTTAGGACCTCTTCTACTTGTTTTGTTCCTAAATGACATTACTACAGTCGTTCAGAGCAGTGAATGTCTCTTGTACGCTGATGACTTGAAACTATACAAAATCATAGAAGAAGACAGTGATGGTGATTATCTACAAGAGGATCTGAAGCAAATATGCGAGTGGTGTGATAAGTGGTCCCATAAAGTGAATAAATTTAAGTGTGGTGTCATGTCGTTTACCCAGAAATTAACACCTGTATTTTACAGATATAAAATCAGTGGTGAAGGTTTAAATCGTGTGGAGGAGTTTAAGGATCTAGGTGTAATTCTGAGCAACAGGAATGGCTTATCATTTGAGAAGCACATCGATGGTATTATAAAGAAATCTTTCAGACTCCTGGGGTTTATCAAAAGGAATTGTAAAGATTTCAGTAATATTGCATGTGTCAAAACTCTGTTTTGTTTCCTGGTGAGACCCTGTCTTGAGTATGGTTGTGAGGTGTGGCTCCCGTATCAGAAAGGCCACATACACCATCTCGATAGAGTACAGATAAGGTTCATGAAGTGGATTAGTTTCGTATTCCTGGGCATGCCACTCTCTTCAAGCAGGTATGAAGAATTTGTAAACATTCTTGGAATGAATACGCTGGCAATGCGCCGAAAGTGTGCGAACGCAATGTTAGCGATTAAATGCCTGAAGAGTGAAGTGGACTGTCCGGCTATACTGGGGTTGATCCCACTTCATGTTCCAAGCAGACGAACAAGGCAGAAATGTACATTCCACCTACCCAAATGTAGGACGGTAGTGCATGAAAATTCTTGGCTCATGCAAGCCCTTAGGACAGTAAATCAGCTGGAAGGGTCACTCGACATTTTCCACCACCCTTCCAATGCAATTCGTAAAGTTCTTCTCAAGGATGGAACGTGATAATTTTGTAAATTATGTAAATAATCTGTAGAAAACATGTGAATATTTATATCTATTTGTATATTTGTATGTATATTATTTAATTTATTTTTTATTTTACTTAATTATTTAATTTAATTTTTTTCTATATCATCTGTAATTGGGACATCCTGTAGGTGATAAATAAATATATTCTATTCTATTCCATTCAAATCTTCTGCTTCAAGGAGAAATTAGTTAAAACAAAAACAACTTTGATCGTAACTGCTAGATCACAGTACAGTACACACGTGTACCATGCGAGCAGTGCTCGTCACTCCACTGCCCATGATGTTCACTGCATAACGAGCAGTGCTCGGCACTCCAAACTGACAGGTTAATAATACAATGTGTTTTGGATTAAAAACTGGAATTTTGCTTCATAGATATGCTTTTGTTTAATAATATAACAGGTTTTGTTGTGTATTTTGTTTCATGGATATATTTTTCATTAATAATTCAATGCATTTTCCTATAAAAGCTGGTACCATATTTACTCACGTATTAGGCCCCCCTTTTCCCCACTTTTACAACCAAAAATAGTAAAGGGGGTCCAATATGCGATAACCTCAAAATTTTGTGCAGCGAACAAATGACTTCTAGGTTATAAAGAGCTATAAATTGTACGTGTAAACATTCTATAAGTACTATTATTTAACAAACTTAGAATGTATTAAGTTATACTGGCTATTTTCGTCGGAAGGCAGTATTTCTGAACGTATAAAGACAATAAATGGTGAACACGACTTTTAGACCTACGGTACACATAAAAGTCTGTTTTAGATACTCAAATCACGTCATTTGTTACATCTCATTAATTCCTCTGGTGAGGCTGACGTCAGGAAGGGCATACAGCCATAAAAACTCGCTACGAAGATTCGTCTCACTTCATACTCGATCCCGTAGAAGAAAGGGATAACGGTATCGTGCTATCATATAATTAAATATTGATACAAAAGAACTTAATGGCCAGTCATTTGTCTCTGTCAGTTCAGCAGTAGGCCTAGCACACAGTAAACCTGATCATTGCTTTCATTTGAATTATCGCCTTGCGCTGCCAACTTCCCTACCTTGCTATCAGCGTGTCGGCATTCTAAGTGACGTCATCTTCACTGCTATGCTTCATTCCCTTTAAGCCATGCACTGCAATCAAGAGCATACAAGGTCCCGTCTTCTTGAACCTTTTAAAAATAATTTTGTTCCCGACTATAGAGTCTAAACAGTGTAAATCTATTCCCAGATGGTTTCTGATATTCCCAGTTGGTGTATATGTAACAGAAGCCACTCCTTACGAATAAAGCCGAGCTGTAGAAGTTTGGTAGAAGGCATGCCAAACCATCAGCTGATAAATAGCGTATGTTACGAGTTGTACTTCCGAATGTAATACATAATAACTGGAAACATTCTTTTGATAACTGCAGCTGTTGAAACACAGACCCTTATTTTTAAGTACATTTCATGCTTGTTCTCTACATTTATCACATCATGAGATAAGACAGACCCATTGTTTAGGTTAGGTATATTATCGCCCTGATAGTGCCAAAAGTTTGACGGAAAAAATAAATAACAGGAAAATATACCGCATTTATGGATAGATACAGGTGTGGCAGTAATGCGTTTAATTATCATAACGTTTAATTTCGTACGTTCGTTGTCTCTTTTTTTATTAACGCATACCCTAGTATGTTTTGTTTGGCGTCTCCAAAAATCTTTTTTAAGTATGTGGGGACATAAAATTATTATTATTTATTAGGTACGTTGGCGAGGTGGTACAGCTCTTTTTAGACTCACTCCCAGTGGAGGGGAGTTATATGTACTGCTTTTACCGCATATCAACTTTCCTGCCATTTGTAAATCTCTGGCAGTACGGTACCAGGAATCGAACTCAGACCCCCGAAAACAGCAACTAATTGTGTTAACCATTACGCTGGCGGACATTATTAACTACAAATACAGTACTACAGATATAGTATGACTGATGTATGCTTCCAATGCGCGGGTTGGACATGAACCTAGGCCTTTTCATCTATTTGTGCGACGTCATCAGAGCTGCAGTAGACCTACGCTACAGAGGCGGACATTTCTTAACTACAAAACACAGATGTACCACATGGATTCGACGCGTTTTCATTGCGTAGGTCGTACTGACGAAACAATTCACAAATTTGTTCGATATCATCAGAGCTGCAATAAGACTTGTACCCGCTTCGAAGCAGAATCGTCGTCGTTCTCTGACGAATTACGTTGGGGGGTCTTATAGAGGTGAGATTAATTTATTTCATTTTCTTTGCCTCAAAAAGTCAGGGAGGGGTCTAATACACAAGTAAATACGGTATTTTGTTTCATGGATATACTTTCCTTTCAAAATACAGCTTGTTTTGTTATAAAAGCCAGCATTTTGTTTCACGCATATAGTTTTCATACACAAGGCCTCTTCAGTGACGCCTAGGCTAACTATGACAGCTGTTGGTGGAACTGTGGAGGATCAAACGAGCCTTCGGGCTGAATACCCAACACACATACACAATACAATGTGATTTGCAAGAAAAACTGGTATTTCGTTTCATGGACATGTTTTTCCATAAAAATACAATGTGTTTTGCTACACAAACAGGTATTTTATACTCTCCGATCAAATCGACTGTGCGTGTCCCATCACGTAACTCTATTGACGCGACCCTCGTGGGTTAAAGAGGAAATGATCAAGGAAAAACAAAAGCTTAGTTAAAAGGGTCAAGAGTTCCCGTTTTGCATATCAGGGACACCATAACCTTTAATATTTGCCCAATTGGACCCCTTGAAAGCACTAAGGTCCACCATAGAAATGTCTCTAATAGGTACAAGAGGCTCTACCTGCAAGGTTCCTGAAAATGAAGCCTCTTCCCTCTTCCTCTTATTTTTCTTATCATTAATATCGACATCACTGGATGTTCCTGCAGAAATGTCCTCTGCAACACGATGCCTTTTTTCGGAATTACACTCATCTAATTCACTGTGGTCATTGGGGTAAGAACTGCATCGCTCTTCATTTCTAATTGATCCATTTACTTGATTCTTGGAACTGAATTTTTTCTTGCAAGGCTCTTTTTCTTGAACATCAACCTCATATTTATTCTTTTGCGATTTCTCATTAGTGTCACCAGTGTTAAAATGGCTAGACTTGGCACAACGTCCTGTCGTACTTAGCTTATTCTTCAGACTGGAAGGTTTATAGCTGTCTTCACTAACATCACTATAATGACTTTGGCTGGTCATTTCAAACTCATGTTTCTTCTTCCTTTTCTCCTGTTTTCTGTCACTCTTGGATTCAACACACTGAGCATCCAGATTATCACAACCTAATACAATATTTTCATCACTAACACAGACACTGTCATCATCTTTCTTCAAATGTTTCTTCTTCTTTTTCTTTCTTTCGGAGTGGGCTTCAATAGTTTTGCTAGGATCCAAATCAGGGTGCATATTATTCTCATCATTCTGATCTTCCTTCAGCTTTTTCTTCTCTCTTTTGGTATAAGTAGGTTCATGATACATTCTAGAATAGCAATCTGCTACCTCTTGACTACCACTTCTTAAAGTATTCAAGTCACAAATCTGCCCACATCTACAACATTTAATAAAATCAGCTGACTTCTGCTGACGACCATCAGAATCAATGCTTTCTAGTTTCTGGTCAACATATTGTTCATTATCAGAGCTATCCTTTCTTTTACTTTTCTTCTTTACTTTCTGGCTGATAAAATCCACATCATGGTCAATATATTGGTTACTATAACTTTTATCATTATCTACAACACGAGTGTCACTATCCTTAACTTCTAGTTGACAACTAGATCCACAAGCATCTAGATGAGAATTTTCACACAATTCACTACTCCCATCCATACACTCGTAAGGAGACTTCTTTTTTTTCTTCTTCTTTTTACACATACTCTGGCTTTCATCACTGTTACAATTGAGAATATCTTCTGTGGATGCAACATCAACACATCCCATACTCTCAGTATTTTCTCCAACAGTTTCAAACTCATCAGAGGCTTCTAAGGTATGTGTTGTTTGTGTATCAGAATGTTCACTTATTTTCACATGTTGCATTGCATAAGAAGAATCAGCTTGATGTTGAGGCTTAGTTTTATTGAGGGGTTTACCAAATATGCAGGCCAGATCCTTCTCGCTGTAGCGGCTCATATCTTTCCCACGTATGAACTTGGCATAGCTGAAACAGAAAGGAATAATTAAGCTTTGAGAACTGTTAGAAATACATACAATGGAGTTTTTACAGTCACATTACCTGGATGTCACAAAACAAACATTCCAACTGACTGCATATATCGCAGTCAGGAATTGAATTCAGAGGGCTTCCAAATTCCTCTATTCTCCCTCTACATTATGAACTTTATTATTTTAAATCACACTACGTATAATATAAATGGGTGTGTTTTCACATGTTACAGAATGTCAAGTTATGCATGATAGCCTCTGCCACTATATAACTTATTCATTTAAAATATTCTTTTTGTTTCATGTACCAGTCCTGCCTACCAACTGGATGTGAAATCTGTGTGATAAGGCACGTAGGTGTGATGTCAATACTAGCTTACTTCATATAATTGTCAGAGTGCAGCGTAACTCTGTGAGATAATCACAGGCTTCTCAAGAAGGCAACCATGGACTGAAATCCAGCCAACGTAAGTGGGACTTCTGAAATATAGATTCATGTTCCCGCAGTTCAGATTTCCCATAACCGAGCTCGATAGCTGCAGTCGCTTAAGTGCGGCCAGTATCCAGTATTCGGGAGATAGTAGGTTCGAACCCCACTGTCGGCAGCCCTGAAAATGGTTTTCCGTGGTTTCCCATTTTCACACCAGGCAAATGCTGGAACTGTACCTTAATTAAGGCCACGGCCGCTTCCTTCCCACTCCTAGCCCTTTCCTGTCCCATCGTCGCCGTAAGACCTATCTGTGTCGGTGTGACGTAAAACAACTAGCAAAAAAAAAAAAAAAATTCCCATAAAACTATAAGTCTTATAGTTTATAATCACAAGATTACAATAACATTACCTGTAAGTTTGCTTTCTTGCTTGCTGGAATTGACCAGGGAAATATTTTGAGACTCTCTTGGAAATTCTTAATAACTGCCTTTGATAAAGCAAAATACCACTCTATTATGCACTATGCCAGTATTCTTTTACAATATTAAATTCAATGCCATCTGGGGTTGGTAGGAAGGATGAGACCAGAGGTACCCACTGAGACATCCAAACAAATTTTATACTTAAGGAAAAACTTCATGTAAAGAGTTCAACATGGTTATAGAACACACTATCCTATGTGATTTCTATTAATAATAAACTTATATTTTCATTATACTATAGGAGATTTGAATATTTTGTAGTTTTCCAGTGGACACACCTCTGCTAAGCCAAGAGGTAAGAAAATCTTGTTTTATTTATTGTCTGAATTATTTATAGAACACTTGGTCTATTGACAATAGTCAGATAATAATATGCAGAAACTTAATTTGGAACTTTCCTGCTAGAAAGCTCATCTTCAATTCATCTTTATATACATAAAATCATCTTTCTGTTCGTACTTTTTTAATATTAACCTGATACTTGGTCTTTACACCGGACAGGACAAATAACGGCCTACGTCAGGTTCGGCCTAATTTTTCTCTCTTTATTTGCTACAGAGTCATAGATTTTCATGAAACTTGGTATTTAAGTTTACAGGATAAGGGCGAATAGGATCTCAGCTATATACAATTCAAGAAAATTCAGCAGGAGGCTAAAACATAAAAACTGAAGTCTCCCTCTTATGGTTGGTAGTACAGGAAAATTGCTTCAGAATATATTATTTACAAACTTTTCATTTTACACCTTTCTCCAATACAGCAAAAAATAAGGGAATATCAGTGGCAGTTGTGTGAAAGTCCAAGAGCCGATAACTAAATCTATGAGGAGTTGCTATAGAGATAATCCTGAACATTTTAGTGGGGATGTCAACGATAATTCAGAGTTTGACTAAAAAAAAAAAAAAAACTGTGGCCATGTTTTTCAAGATAGGATTTTCAAATTTTTGCACATGCAATAAAAAGATATCAGTGAGTCTAAATACTATATTACAATTAGAAATACTATATAGTGTGGTCAAAAAATTGATATCATTTACAGAAAATCTATGTAACAGAATTGCATCTTTTTTCCATGACCATTGGACATATTACTATGAAATTTGTTGTACATAATGAACCACTTCTAGGGAAAGAAGACAAAGCAGAAAGTTGGCAGGAACATATCCAACAATTGTATCAAGGTAAAGACATAGATGATCTGGTTCTGGAACAAGAAGAGGCTGTTGATGCTGATGCAATGGGAGACCTAATTTTGAGGTCAGAATATGACAGAGCTGTGAGAGACCTAAATAGGAATAAGGGAGCTGGAATTGATGACATTCCCTCTGAATTACTGACTGTCTTAGGAGAAACCAGCATGGCAAGGTTATTCCACTTATTGTGTAAAGTGTATGAGACAGGAGAAGTGTCATACAATTTTCGGCAGAATGTTGTTATAACTATTCAGCATGTGCTGACAAGTGTGAAAACTACCGCATTATTAGTTTAGTATCTCATACGTGCAAAACTTTAACAGTTCATACCTGCCAGCTTTCAAAAAGAGAAATCCAGAAGATCCTAAAGCGGAAAAATTTTAACAACACACGCATGCGTCGCAAAGTCTTGATAATAATATATTGTATTGTCAATTTATTTCTTATAACTGCACTTCAATGAAAAAACCTACCACCTGTTTTCCAGTCATTGACCGGGTCAGGGATGTAATGAATGAATCATATATAGGCTATTATTACGATAGGGTCGCCACTTCCAAAACTGCACTTCAATACGGAACAAAAATGAAATTTACAACTTATAATTAGCAAAGTCTTGAGACATAGTGAAAAAGGATGGCAAGGGGGAAGATTACAAACAATACTAATACAAGTCAAATACATTTTATGATCACCCCTGAAATTAAATACTTACACAAAGTTACATCTTGATGAGTGCTCATCTGTTTTCACTTAACACTGGGAACAGTTCACTCAGTACACAAACAGTGTTTTTTCTGCACTTTAAACTTGCAGGTCACAATATAAATGGCACTGTCAAAATTTAAACTAAACATGTACACTTATTTACAAAATTCTGTCACGTTCACAGTATGCAGGCTATTATCCATCTTCACAGTTTCTTTCTTCAGAAATTCTGGAAGAAAATTACTCAAGTAACATGAACCAGTACTCCTGGTTTTCAAAACCAAAATAGAATCCAGAATTTCATTTGACATTGAGGACCTAAACTGATTTTGGTTCTTTTTCACCAGGCTGAACATACGTTCACACTCAGCATTGCTGTGCGGTAGAGTCAGGACACAAAACATTAGCCTGGATATCCTGTCACTTAGGAACATCATCAGCTCCACGAATGTTCATCAAACAAGCCCATTTGGTGTCATCTGTCAGATTCTCACTCTCAACAGTAGCACAGTCATCAATCTGAAGAGCTACAAATTGGTTCTGAAGCACATTTATTGCATCCTCAACTGACTCACTGTCCTTCCTCGGCCGCAAAAAAGGAAAACTTTCCATAAAGAATTGTACAGAAGAAAACTGGGCATCTTCAATTCTTGAAACATTTGCAACCTTTGCACGTTTCAGTACCTCATCATCGAGAGGGAACTTGTTAATGATATAATCACATGCTGTGCAGAAGTAACCCCTTGCAGATGAAAAGAATGTTGATTTATCTCTATCATTAAGTTTCTTCACAAGTTCATTGTCTCAACGCCAACGACTAGCTCATCATTGTCTCTCTGATTCTCAATAGAATGGTATGGAACTTTTAATAAAAGGGAACTTTTGATCAATTTTGGTTTAACAAATCTGGAAAGCAGCTGCTTTAA
The DNA here is from genome assembly GCF_040414725.1 of Anabrus simplex. NCBI lineage: Eukaryota > Metazoa > Arthropoda > Insecta > Orthoptera > Tettigoniidae > Anabrus > Anabrus simplex. Next base: position 320,083,150 of record NC_090266.1, on the reverse strand, counting down.
CAGGTTCGTCATTAGTCTAGTAGTTTATGAATGTGAGGATAAGTACTTTGAAGTGTAGAACTGATATTCTCAAATAAAGGAATGACAGCATACAGGAAGGCACAGTAGCCTATGCCTTATTGAAGCTTGATGAGAGAACCATAAAAAAATTCTTCACGATTTTGAATAATGTTCTTATTCTTTAGCATAGGAGTGTCATATTTTGAGACACATGCAAAATTTTAGGGAGTGACCAATTCTGATTACTCAGTAGCTTTCCTCTTTTCATGGTCCTTGGAACTACCAGGCTCAGCTTTTGGGATTGTAAATGATGTTAATCTACTAGTTGATGCACAATGAGCATTAACAAGCACATAATCTTTAAAGAAATCAAGTAGTGGATCCCACTGCTCTAACAGCCTCTGCAGATACCTTCATAACGATAGCCATCTTGTGCAAACGTGTTTCAGTATCTTCCTCGTTTCTTTGTTGTGAAGCTCTTCGAATTTCTTGGGCGTTCCTTCCTCTTACAACTCTTTCTTAAATAACAGAAGACGTTGACTAATACTTCATCAACTTTAAAAGGCAAACTGTTTGCATCTTCCTCAGCAGCCAAGTTACCCAGTATGAAGACAGATGACTGTGCTTCCCTTAAAGCAGCAGAAACTCCATTCTTCTTTCCAATCATGACTGGAGCATTGTCGAAACAGAATGCTACACAATTTTGAATTGGTATTTTGTAACATTCTAAACTGTGAAATTACCATATTACCAATATTACGTCCCGGTGAATCACCCACCAAACAGGTGACGACAATAGGGTAAAGCGTATCATTACTATTATTGCACCCATCCGTAGCTAGAGAAAATGCTTCACGATGCATGTAACCAAAGAGTTCACTTCTTGAATCCGTAACCATTTCTTTCAAAATGTGTGTGGTTTTAATATGACCACAGCCATATTTTTTGCAATTTCTGAACCTGGAAACTTTTCCTAAATAGAGAACCAGCATGATCGGCAGCAGCTAATGGGATATTATGTTAAATTAAAAACGAGGTGAACAAGCATTCCGCTCTTACTATATCAAGGTCGGCTCCAAAGAGGTAAAATACAGATTAATGTTCTGACTGCCATCCTTAAATTTTGAACCGCGGACGTGTTTAACAGATTTAATGTGATTTACTAATTCTGTTCTTCTTCCGTGAGAAACTTTTGTATCACACGAGCACATGGAACAGAATGAGAATGTTTTGCCTTTCCATGATCATATAAAACAAGGAAATTCAGCACAATATACCTCCCTAAAAGATTGATAATTTCATTTCTTAGTTGAACTCATTACGAACACCACTAAAAATACTAAATAGCTTACAAATTCGTCACACAATTCCATGAGTTTCAGAACTATCACCAATGTTACTCACACCCACACACAAACAAAGTCTTTCAGCTGCTACGAAGCACGACGCAGTTATTAAAGTTGTTATATATAAATTCACAGCCTGCTACTTTTCACTCATTTCTTCTCTTCAAAATTACAGCCTGCTACTTGTTTGGGAACATCTCAGTGAATGAAGTAGCAGTTGAAGTCGAACAGGTGACAAAAGCATGGTGAAAATCGATAATGTGATTATCGATACATTTACCGGTCGAATTTCAAATTCTGCATCTTGTATAACCAACTACTATCAAAAGTCAAACAAATCCAATTTGACCACAGAAAGCAAAAACAGGCGCGGATATTCAAAATCCGTACAATTACGTTCATCCGTACAACCGTAAAACACACTCAAAATCCGTACAATTTACAGAAAAACCGGAACACTTGGCAGGTACGTAACACGTATAATTTACAGAAGTATGGAAGGACAAGTTGAAGCTGAGTTGGGAGAAGATCAATTTGGCTTCAGAAGAAATGTAGGAACACGTGAAGCAATCCTGAATTCACGTCTGATCTTAGAGGATCGAGGTAAGAAGGACAAGTCCACGTACATGGTGTTCGTAGATCTAGGAAAGGAATTCAATAATGTTGATTGGACCAAGTATTTGAGATTCTGAAGACGACTGGGATCAGATACCGAGAACGAAGAATTATCTACAATCTGTATAAAAATCAGTCTGCTGTGATAAGAATCTAGAGCTTTGAAAACGAAGCAGCAATCCAGAAAGGAATGAGGTAAGGCTGCAGTTTGTCCCCCCACTTCTTCAATGTTTATATAGAACAGGTAGTAAAGGAAATCAAAGAAGAATTTGGAAAAGGAATCATAATCCAAGGAGAGGAAATTAAAACCCCGAGATTTGCGATGACATTCTTAGTTTATCTGAGACTGCAGAAGATGTGATACAAATTCTTATAATTTTGTTAGTTACCACCTATTCAATACAATAAAAACATAGTACAAACTTACATATTTATTAAGATGTTTATATGGTACATGTTTTGCTCCTTTTTCGTGAGCATCATCAGCCAACTATCATTCACTTAAGGTTGTATAAGATCACGAAACAATGAAACAAGAACTTGTACAAGAAGTGCAAACAGAACAACAAGTAGTTCTCAAGAGGCTAGGAGTAACACCAAACAATTACGCAGCAGAAAGAAAAATATACCAACAAGCCATTTTGGAACATACGAGAACATTTTAAATCCAATATCACATTAGAAAGTGTTTCATCAACAAGTTTGTTCATGAACAATATTATCCTATTGACAATATAAAATTAATGCCAATACATTTGTATAAATGTTACTCCAGCAACGAGAACAAGTCAAATGTCCATAACATAGATAATTATCAACGGCAGAAAATTGTCAATATAGTTTACGAAGTTTTAACGACAATCATACAAGTTAAGCAACGTAAATCCATACAATTAGCCAGACCTCGAAAGTTTTTTATTTTTTATTTATTTTTTATTTTTTAAACAATTTAAAAGATGTTCACCAGATGAGTTTTGTCAATAAAATGTTAGACTTAGATAGATTTTAGACAAAAAGTTTTAACTTAAAGACATAAATTTATTGTTGTGTGACTTTTAGAATGTTATAAGATTTGTCAATTAGTTTTATAGGAATAATCTTGATCCAAAAGAATTGTTTCATGATCTTATACAACCTTAAGTGAATGATAGTTGGCTGATGATGCTCACGAAAAAAGGAGCGAAACATGTACCATATAAACATCATAATAAATATGTAAGTTTGTACTATGTTTTTATTGTATTGAATAGGTGGTAACTAACAAAATTATAAGAATTTGTATCACAAGTAGATCTTCAATATGGACAAAGAAGATGAAATTTATAACCTGCACTGCAGAAGATCTCGAGAAGTTGTTGAATGGTATAGACGGAGTCTTGGGTAAGGGGTACAAGATGAAAATAAATAAGTCCAAACCAAAAATAATGGAGTGCAATGAAACAAAGGCAGGTAATGCAGGTAATATTACATTAGGAAATTAAGTCTACATGGGTAGTAAAATAACTAACAATGGCAGAAGTAAGGAGGACATAAAATGTAGACAAGCACAAGAAAGGAAGTTTTTTTTTGACCCTCCAAATGATATGAGTCGTTAATACTCATTTATGCCTTTGTGAAATCATAAAGTCGTTATTAACATTATTATTCCTTAAATGGTTGCCTAGCAACATGCATCCAAAAATGAATCGTTAATAACGACTTCATCATTTCATGAAGGCATAAACGAGTCGTTATTAATGACTCATATCACTTGGAAGGTTAAGAAAAGAAATTTGCTCACTTTGAACATTGATATAGGAATTGAAAAGATGTTTCAGAAGACTTTCGCCTGGAGCGTGGCATTGTATGGAAGTGAAACAAGGACAATAACTAGCTCAGAAAAAACAGAAGAAAAGCTTTTAAAATGTGGTGTTACAGAAGAATGCTGAAGGTGAGATGGATAGATCGAATCACAAATGAAGAGATACCGAATCGGTTCGGTGAGAGGCGATCGATTTGGCTAAATTAGACGAGAAGAAGAGATAGAATGATAGGTCACATCTTAAGACACCCAGGACTCGTTCAGGTGGTTTCTGAGGCAAGTGTAGGCAGTAAGACTGGTAGGGTTAGACCAAGGTATGAATATGACAAGCAGATTAGAACAGATGTAGGATGCAGTAGTTATGTAGAAATGAAAAGGTTAGCACACGATAAGCTGGCGTGGAGAGCTGCAAAACAGTCATCGAACACTCAAATCTTTTTTTTTTGTGGCCCTCTGTAAGGAGTTTAGGAACCCAACGTGAGCACAGTTTCCTAAAATTTAGGTCATCAGAAACAACGGGGTGGGCGAGTCGATAATCTTGAACATTTGAGCAAGCACAGAACAGAACCGTACAGGTTAGCAACAGAGCTGCAACTGAGCACCTTTGTTCCCAAGGTATGCCGGCGTCGCAAAAGACTAGTAATGGAGGACCACAAAAAACAAAATATTTGAGTGTTCGATGACGGTTTTGACTCGTTATTTCGAACAAGGTGACAACATGTTAAGTCAGATCGTAACGGGAGATGAAACATGGGTTTCTCATATCACGCCCAAATTGAAGCAACAGAGCATGGAATGGAGACACACACATTCGCCTGTAAAGGTGAAGGCCAAACAGGTTCTCTCCCAGCGCAAGATCATGGTTATCAGAGCAGGCGGCAAGTTTCTATGAAGTGGGAGTTCAAAACTTAGTGGTAAGGTATGATAAGTGTTTAAACAAACTTAGCGGCTATATTGAAAAAGAGTAAAGTATGTAGAATCTGCAAATAAATATGGTGTGTTGTTTGCAATTCCAACTCTATTTTCTTCAACTTTTTTTTTTTTTTTGCTATTTGTTTTATGTTGCACCAACACAGGTAGGTCTTATGGCGACGATGGGACAGGAAAGGCCTAGGAATGGGAAGGAAGCAGCCATGGGCTTAATTAAGGTACAGCCCCAGCACTTGCCTGGTGTGAAAATGGGAAACCATAGAAAACCACCTTCAGGGTTGCCGACAGTGGGGTTCGAACCCACTATCTCCTGGATGCGAACTCACAGCTGCGCGCTCAAATAATTTCATACACCCAATATTTTTTACAGTTTGAACAAGCACCGGAGACATTTATAGCACTGCACAGAAGTTCTAAACCTCTTATTCTAAATCCAGAAAACAATAGCTGTGTATCACACACAGTTTTATTTTAATCTTGAAGTGCCGTGTCAATTTTTGATGATTATAAAGAAGGGAGATTATGTTCTGATGTTACTGTTACTACATTTGCTGCCTTGGTATAACGGTTACCACAAAACTTTCTCTTCTTATAGACTTTATTTACTCTCCCCATATTATAATACCAATTTCATTCACTAACCTCACAGAGGACAACCGACCGACAGACCCACCCACTCGTTTTCCATATCATCTACTGTTATCTGCTGAATTCTGGTGGCAGAACAATGAACTAGAAATATACAGATAGAGAAGAAGGAGCAATTTAAGCCATAGATATGCACAAGAGAGTTGTTTATGAGCTTACAGGAATTCTGAATTCAACAGCAACAGAGTAAGTTGAAACTTGGTGCAACACATTCGCGCGCACACATGAACATTAAAATTGTTCACCCACTTCTAGACAAGATATCACCATGAAACTCTGACAAGATGAAACAAACATTATAAACAATCAAAAAGCACTATCTCCAAAAAATCAAATTTTTCACCCCCTGCCTTAAAGACTTTGTATATCTGTCTGTACTTTTTGAATATTGACCAGATTCTTGATATTTATACTGGAAAGAAGAGATCAAATCAAAAGCAGTAACAGTGAAACTAGAATGGGCCAGAGAAAGCCGGGAAGCAAGTACATCACCCACTGACAGGGAGAAGGTCTGCTTACGTGCTGCAGAATCTCAGGAAGAACCATGAGGGGGTCGACAAAAATGTAATCGTGCACGTGCTAATTGATTGTTCTGGCAATGATTTGTGGCAAAAGAGCAGTATTATAACACTGCAGGGTGTTCAACAAATTAGCTCAAATAATTTTAAAAGCTGTTCCTCTTGTTCTATACTAATACTATAAAGAGAGAACGTTTGCGACTATGTTTGCACATGGATGATAATCTCAGGAACCACTTAATCTCCTTCTTGGTCTTTTTCCAATTATACTGGGGCCGATACTACATGTGCACCTGGCCCAATTTTATGACTGGAAGGCCTTCCTGGCTTCAACACTATCAGGAGGGATGTATTCACTACTGTGTGCCTCTCTGGCGGTCAGAAGTGTGATGTGATGTGTTGTGTGGATATGAAGAGGGAGCGTATTAAGACGGACACAAAGACCCAGTCCTTGACCCAGAGAATTAACCAGACATGACTAAAATCCCCAACCTGGTTTAGTAAAAAACCCGGGGGATCCTCTGAAGCGAAGCCCAATATGCTGACCACTCAGCTGGATGGAAACTAATCAATCACTTAAATTAATTTTTTTTTTTGCTATTGGCTTTACGTCGCACCGACACAGATATGTCTTATGGCGACAATGGGACAGGAAAGGGCTAGGACTGGGTAGGAAGCGGCCGTGGCCTTAATTAAGGTACAGCCCCAGCATTTGCCTGGTGTGAAAATGGGAAACCACGGAAAACCATCTTCAGGGCTGCCGACAGTGGGGTTCGAACCTACTATCTCCCGAATACTGGATACTGGCCGCACTTAAGCGACTGCAGCTATCGAGCTTGGTCTTAAATTAATTCCTTCACCATAACAGAGCTTATTTCTTCCAGGTAATTATAGGCTATATATAATAATGCTAGTCTATCTGGGGTGCATGCAATTTAAATAAAAATGGAGGAAGTTGACAAATTGTATCTGGATCCCTTCAGAGTGAATATACAGCCGAAACTATTTAAGAAACATAAACATCGTACGGATATGATTTGTAGCGCTTAAAGAAATCAACAAAAAATCTACAACAGTATATGTTTACCTCCAATAGTTAAATCATGTGTTTTTGTGGTTATCTGTACACTTCAGCAAACAATGAGGAGCATGAACCAATACTGTAAAAACCTTCAAGACTTCATAAAAATGAACCACACAGTAAGGGAGAAACTTGAATAATGATCAATAATATACAGGATGAAGCGAAATTCGCGCACTCGGGTGTCGCAGCACGACTCCTCACATGCCAGCAATAAAAAAATGTCTCTCACAAAAGTTCGTCCTGTGAGTATATCCGGGAGAAAAAGGACGTTGAAGAGTGGCAATCTGGCAACACTGTAACCACATGTAGGGTATCTACCTCTGTCAGCACACCTTAGTCGTGCTGTACAGTTGGTGCAGTGGATAGAGTTTCGGGTTAGCATGCAGGAGGTCGAGGGGGTCGATCCTGGTTTGAGGCGTATGTTTTTTATTTCGTAAATGTAGTCCACTTGGTATGGTATCTGGCATCTTAATCGTCAACAGCGATTGCAGCGCTTCCTCTAGAAACCATTTGCACTTACATACTACAATCCTAGAAATGCACGAACATTCGTTTTCATTGGTCAGCTTTGAAAGACTCCCTTTCCACGTTGCGGGCGTGAATTTATTCGCACAACTTCATCTACTAGATGCATTACAACGTGTTCAGCGTTACTAAATTTTGTAAATGTAGGATACATGTGACCTAAGAAACGGTGTCTTACTGTATTACAGTATGTAATGTCCGATGGAAATTAGCAAATAAAAAAGTGCGCCTCAACCCAGGATCAAACCTTCGACCTCCTGCATGCTAACCCAAAACTCTATCTACTGCACCAACTGTACAGCACGACTATTATGTGCTGACAGAGGTAGTTACCCTACATGTGGTTACAGTGTTGCCAGATTGCCACTCTTCAACATTATTTTTCTGCCGGATATACTCGCAGGACGAACTTTTGTGAGAGACATTTTTTAATTGCTGGCATGTAAGGAGTCGCGCTGTGACGCTCGAGTGCGCGAATTTCGCTTCACCCTGTATATGCTGTAATACATATCTTCAATCAGCAGAATCTGATAAGAAGTGAACGTGAAACTAACGATCATTAAGAAGTTAATAAGAAGAGCTGCACAGCAAGCATTCGTCATCACTGTTCCACAACAGCACTCCCAGCGTTCCACAGCACTGTGATTCTGACTGAATCACTCACAGACTAAACCGTCCTGATCGCTGGAGGCAGAAATGAACCAAAACTGAACTACTGAAGTTTGTATGGCCTGGCTTAAACAGGAAGGCTGCTCCTTCCACACACTTTGGATGAGGAGAAATCCCTGGAGTTCTCTGGAATCATAAAGGTCTTGGTTCCTCTTCCGATCTTTCTCGGGCCATCAGGGAGGCATGCGATAAGATCGGGGAAGGGTGGCAAAGGGGGTTGGCCTTATGCACTTGGCTCAATTCTGACTGGTTGCTGAAATGGGAAGAAGGCAGGGTCCTAACTTGGTGATTGGTGATGTCACTCGCGGATGTGTCAGACTAACTTGCTCCTCCCAAAGCCGTACAATGAAATGGTGGATGCCATCACATTGCCCCCTGCTTTTATTAAGGCTGCTTGTCCTGAACTGCTCCACAATATGGCATCAGGCAATCCAGATTGATACCCATCACATTCACTCTGGGATGATGCCAGATTCTGCAGACAACTTCGTTGACTCTAGTGATGACAGTGTATACGTCCTCCCACAGCGACTGAAGGTTCGGTGATTTCCTCTTCGTCCACACAGAACAGTACAGCCAAACCCGGTCACCTTTCTGGTAACCCGCCAAGTTCACCAGCATATCGTAGCAGACTTTCATCCTGTCGCTGTTTACCCTGAGATGCCGTCGGGCATAGTCGCGTATGACACCATGAAGGGAGGTGTCATGCCTGTCATCTCGGGGGTGGATGCTCAATAGGCAATCACAAAGAATGGGGATCCTCTCATCCCAGTCCCTCCAGTGCGCCAAAACCACCTTCCTGAGGTGCCCCTTGGCGGTCTTAACGAACTGCTCCACCATTAAATAATACTAATATATTTTTCTTTACCCACCTATTCAGGACTTTGTCCTGATCAAAATTGTTAACATAAAATTAATACATTGGATGGTACATGTTTCGCCTATCAACAGTAGGCATCATCAGCCATATTTTGCCTTAGGAATAGATCAGGTACCGATTGTAAATGACTTATGAATACTGTTAAAAAGTAACTATGTCTTGTAAAATGGATCAGAGATTGTTAAACAACTATTACAATCTAAAATGTAGTATACTATTACTTAATAATATTTGTGTTAATATTTGAGTCTAAAAACATGACAATTGTTTGAGAATTATGACATAGGTGCTTGATTCTTGATATTAAAAGATATTACAATAAAGTTAAAAATCAGAAAGCACATTCCAATTGATTGTCAAATGACGTGTTGTTAAAAACTTGAGGAAAGCTGAGCATTGATTTAAATGCTTAGAAATTTTGAAGAATTATCATATGGCGTGGTTCCTTTTTGATAAAACATTAGTTAGAATGCTGGTGTCATAGGCTATATTGGAGTTTATGTAGACGTCATTAGGCCATCTTCTTTGATGAAGTATTTGTGGGAAGAGTTTGTGATTGGTGTGGCTCTTTGTCGTTAGACATGTTGAAATGAGCGTACTAATCAAAAGGGAATGTTATTGTAGTAAAAGTTGTTGTCAATCAGTGGGTAGCCAAATGGGTGTTGAAATTCTGTAATTAAAGAGTTATTTTGAAAATTTAATGAAGAATCATAATTGGAATTAGGGGGTTAAATAGTGGAAGTTAAATGAAAAGTATTGACGCTTACCCCTTCGACCGCTGAGATGTTAACTTATGTTGAGAGCTTTAGAGCAACTGGCAGTCAGCGAGCTCTTAACTTTGCGTGTTGTATTTGTGAAGTCTTAGTGGAGGGGGTTGTGCTTGAGAAGGCGTGGCTAAGGGCTTATTCGTTGTGTGTGAGGGGGAGTTGCCAGCAGTGAGAGAAGGGGAGGAGGGTGGTGTGTGTGTTAGATTGGTGGGAGTGTTTACTGCTTTGGTGCTACATATTTTTTAAAAATTACTATTCTGAAGAAACAGCTTTGTAACAGAATTGGAATCTGTACATGAAGAGGACTTTTGTTATCATTTGCGTCACATAAGTTTTTGTCTTTGTTAAATTGTTGATCTAGGAAGATGTATAGTTTTTTATATTCAGTCATGAGCTTACCATTTTCAATTCTTTTTAAGATTTGTAAATCCGGATCTATTGTAGTAAATTTGTGATCCGTTTCCTTCATATGGTTAGTCATTGCCGAGAACTTATTATGCTTTTGGGCATTATAATGTTCTTCATATCTAGTTGAGAAACAGCGGCCAGTTTGGCTAACATAAGAAAAATTATATACTGAACATCTGAGTCTATATATACCTGAGCTTGAATATTTATTATTAGTTGAATTGACTGAGTTATGATTAAAAAATAAATTTTGATTTGTATTCTGCGTGGTGTAAGCGATTTTTACCTCGTGTTTTTTTAAAGGATTTGGTAATTTGATGGATTTTTGGGTTGGTAAATGTGAACTTAGCGAATTTTGGTTTGCTGGGTTTTATTGGAGAAAGGTTTGTGGTTAATTTTAGTCTAACTTTATTAATGATTTTGTTGATCATATCTGAATTGAACCAGTTGAATCTGGCTATTTCTTTTATGAAATCTAATTCATTTTTTTAATTATTTGGTGAAAGAGGGATTTTTAATGCCCTGTATACTAAACTGTAATAAGTGGCATGTTTATGGGAATTTGGATGCAATGATTCATTTTTTATAGTTATTGGAGTAAATGAAGGGTTGCGGTGAATTTGGAAATCAAATTTGTCTAAAATTCGCGTGATTTTGATGTCTAGAAAATTGATTGAATTGTTGTTTTCCTTTTTGAACTTTATATTATCATCTAAATGATTTAGAAATGTTAGAATTTTGTTGAGTTGTTTATCGATAATTGCTAATGTGTCATCAACATAACGGAGCCTTTAACTGAGTCCATTAATGTTTTTTACTATTTTGTAGTGTTCTAAGTTGTCCATGTAGATGTCTGCTAAAATGCCGGAGATTGGGTCTCCCATAGCTAAGCCTTCTTGTTTATATATTTTGTTGTTGAAAGTAAAGTAATTATTGTGTAAAACAAAACTTAGTAACTTTATGAATTTGTCTATTTCAATTTTGCTTAATATACTGTGTTTGGAGAGGTTGTTTTCTATTATGGTGATAGTTTCGTTGACGGGTATATCTGAGTACATATTTGTGATATCAAAGGAACATAAAACGTGATTTGGTTGTAAACTGAATTTGTTTAAAGTTTCACAAAAGTTTGATGGAATTTTTGATGGGATTTACATTGTGAAATTTAAAATGTTTTTTTAAGAACATGTGGAGGAACTGAGAAGTTTTATAAGTGGGACTGTTTCTGCTATTGATTATTGGTCTGATCATTTTTGTGTATTTTAGGTAATAATCTTGCTGTAGGTAATTTTGGATTCATAGTGATCATTTTCTGATAGTCTTGTTCATTTAGTAGGAATATTGAATTTTTACGGAGTGCTTTTAGATTGCGTTGTATTTTTACTATGGCATCTTTATTGATTAATGTGTAGGTTTTATTGGAGAAATCTTCTGTTTCCTTGATGTAATCTTGTTTATTCATTAAATCTGTTGTATTGCCCTTATTAGCCTTTGTTACCATTACATTATTATTATTAATTTTAGTTTTTAGTTTGAGGTTTTGTTTAGAAAAGTTAGAATTATTGTTAGTTATTATATCGCTGACGAGTGTAGGTATTCTCTTCTTTATTTCGTATTTAACATCATTTTGTTTCTCGAAGGGAATCTGTTTGTTAATATTAGATTCGGTCTCGGCGATGGTGGTGATTACATCTTCGACCTTTTTTGGATTAGGCCAGTTGTATTTTATGCCTTTATTGAAGAGATCCATTTCACTACCTGAGAAAATTGTGTCAGATAAGTTAATTGTAGCGGGAATGTTCATAAACGAAGGGGTAGAAAACCTGGTGTTCCTATTCTGATTGAGGGCTTTGGGTTTGGCTGTTTGTAAACAAGATAGCTTGTGTTTTAGTGTCTTTTGTTTTCTATCTAATATAGTAGACAGTTTATAGTTGGTGTACCTAAGAAAAGAACTCCATTCAAGTGGAGATGAATAATGTGAGACGGTCAAATGCGTCTGGTATAATTGCAAATTTAGGAATGATTTTTTTCTTGTACATTTGTTTAATTTCATTTCTCAGCCATATGTTGTTTACTTTATTTTGGATGCCGTTTGAGTTTTGGTATGGAATGTTTTTCCTTTGTAGGCTTCTGAGGGACATGAAGTTCCCATACCAATCTCACAATCCTCTTCCATCCTTTTCGATCTTGAGCCTGCTCTTTCCAGTTATCAATTTGGAGAGTTCGGCATACCTTGATGATCTCCTTCTTCCAGGTGCTTCGGGGTCTTCCTGAAGGTCTTTTCCCATTAAGAGATCCCTTGTATAGATCTACTGGTGCTCTGTTATCCTGCATCCTCAGTACATGTCCATCCCGGCGCAGTCTGTTGGATTCTATCATACCCATTACAGTGTGTTGTTGAGAGAGGGTGTAAATCTCATAATGATATCTCTTCTGCCAACTTTGAGAGATAAGATCGAATCATGGGCCAAATATTTTTCTATAAACTTTATTCTCAAAGACTTGCAACTGCTGCTGCTCTTTCTTGGTTGCACTCCATGTCTCGGAACCATACAGAAGTACTAGTCGAATGATGATTGTATTGCAGATAATCACTTTTGCATTCCTTGTTAAAAACTTGGAGCTTAATATAGGGCTCAGAGTAAAATGGCTTATTTGCATTCTTAATTCTAGCTTGGTGTTCCTGTTGCCTTCGGTCTTGCTCATTGATTAATACACCAAGGAATTTAAACTCCTCTACTCTTTTAAATACTGTATATATTTCCCAATCTTAAAAGGCAACCTATCAACCTCCTCATGATTCGGTCTCTGTACAACCATGTAATGTGTCCTTTTATCATTTACCCGTAAGCCAATTTTTGCTGTCATTTCCTCTAGTTCCATGAATAACTGCCCAATTTCTAATTCACTGTGGCCAGTAAGAACAATATCATCCACATATGCAAGGACTTCCTGTTGTCTCCCTGATATGATGCCACCAGGTACAAGAGCTAATTTCTGCTGATAATCTTCTCCAGTGCGATGTTGAATAGAAGAGGAGATAGTGCATTCCCTTGTCTCAGACCAGTTTTATTCTGGAAGGAACTTGATTTTCTGCCCTTGAGCAAAACACAGCTAACATTATCATCCATAAACAGTTTGCACATGTTAATTAATTTTATGGGAAAGCCAAACTCCATCATGATGTTACACAGACCTTTTGTATGACACCCCCCCCCCCCCCCCATGGCACTACAGCCCTTGAAGGGCTTTGGCCTACCCAAGTGACCGCTGTTCAGCCCGAAGGCCTACAGATTACGAGGTGTCGTGTGGTCAGCACAACGAATCCTCTCGGCCATTATTCTTGGCTTTCTAGACCGGGGCCGCCATCTCACCGTCAGATAGCTCCACAATTCTAATCACGTAGGCTGAGTGGACCTCGAAACAGCCCTCAGGTCCAGGTGAAAATCCCTGACCTGGCCGGGAATCGAACCCGGGGCCTCCGGGTAAGAGGCAGGCACGCTACCCCTACATCACAGGGCCAGCGCCCTTCTGTATACCTTGAAGGAATCTATAAAGAGATAATGAACCGACTCCTTGAGTTCCCACACCTTATCTAAGTCTTAATTGCAAATATGTTGTATGTAGTGGATCTGTTACAGTTCTGATAGTCCCCAATAACATTTTCAGCAAATGGTTATAAACGCTGTAAAAGAATAAAAGACAGAATTTTGTAGGCCCTGTTTACAAGAGATATGCCACAATAATTTTGAAGTTCTTCCTTATCCTCTCCTTTATGAATTGGGACAGTAAGTGATTCCTGCCATTCTTTTGGAATAAGTTCAGTGTGTACATGCAACTTGTAATCTATAGCTTCAACTCTGAGTGAGGCGCGGCATAGCATGGTGTTCCGTGCTATTGTGGCAACATACCCGCCAACTTTTAGAAATATAAAAATAAGATTTTTAAATTCTTGGATTTTGTCATGCACTGTATATTGCACCACAGTCTCGGTGAAAAAGGGACAAGATAAAAGGCATACATATCTACAGTTACAATTCAAATTGCCCATTAAATTAAAAATATTAAACTAAGGAAATATAAAAATGGTTACAAGAAAATCTACCTAACCATTCTCACTTATGACTATACGTATGAATAATAATAATAATATTTATATCACACAGACACATGGAACAAAATGTGTAAGTTTCCTTTATCAGACTGTAAAATGAATGCAAATTCAATTTTATAGGCATCTCTGAACACTTGAAGATAACGCTTGTTATGTTTCGTGGCCGTAACGTGAAGAGAAAATACCAGAAACTGTCATTGACACATAAAATTATGAAGTAAGAATGAATACAAATGCGCTGAAATATGCAAAATGACCATATATAAAACAGATCAATATGTCTCATACTTTATTAACATACAACTTCGACAGGGGGAAAGCACAGAACCAGAAGAAAAAACAAGTGGCCTACAACTCCAATGGAACTAAGCACAGAAACGATGCTAACAGCGCGTGATCGACACATACACAATAACAAACTCATTCTTTCTTCCCAATTAACAGAGTCGCTAGCACGCGCTAGCATCTCTTGTTTGTAGGACAATTGCTGTACCGAATTCCCAGCTGTAAAAAAAACCCCACACAAACACTCTCTCTCTCTCTCTCTCGTGGTGAGGAGGAAACATGATACACGAAGGCGGCGTAAATCGGATGATACTCTCGTGAAATAAAGCATAAAATAAATACGCTTGAAAGTAAGGATGCATAAATTACACAAGCACATAAGAATTTATCTTTTATCATAGGGGAAGAGCACTGACTATACTATATTGGTCAAGAATTGGAAGAGGTAAAAATAAATCGGAAGAAGAGTTGAAAAACGGAGAGTTTCCTGGTAAATCGGCAGGATTGGCAGCTATGCAGCAACGTTGCAGTGCTTCCTCTGCACCGGTCATCTACTGATCCATGTCGTTCTACCCAATACAAATACAAACTGATATTTAAAAAAAGTGAATTCATTTACGTATTTGACAGTCATACAGCATAACCATGGTATGTATAACAATCACAACACGATCAAGAATGCAATTTTCCAACCACCCTGAGCCAAGAAAAAGTTACCTTACAAAATTGATAACTTTTCCTTCCGAACATAAAATTCTGAAATTTATAAACAATACATAAAACATCCCAATGTATAAAGGATTTGAGCTGTCCGGCCCCGCGGTGTTGGGGGCGACACGTCCACCTGTCACCCGGCGGGGTCAGGGGTTTTTAATTATAAATGATTAATATCCCTGGCCTGGGTGTTTGTGTCGTCCTTAATGTTCCTTTCCTCACATTCAACACGTTACACTACCGCCATTTACATAATATACACAAGTTCCTCACATATGGTGCAAGTAGGACCAAAGATCTTCCTAGGTCGACGCCCCGAGCAAATAGCATTAAAAAAAAAAAAAATGTTTAAATAAATAAATAAAGTGTTAAAATTTGGATATGATCAGCTAACGGGTTTTTGAGAAACAATGTCTTAAAGTTGACACACGGGTGAAACATGTTTAAAAACAGGCAATAAAAAATATTAAAATATTAATTCCAAACCTACATAACCTAATGTAAAATGAAACTTTTTTGCTAGTGGCTTTATGTCGCATCGACACAGATAGGTCTTATGGCCATGATGGGATAGGATAGGCCTACGAGTTAGAAGGAAGCGGCCGTGGCCTTCATTAAGGTACAGCCCCAGCATTTGCCTGGTGTGAAAATGGGAAACCACGGAAAACCATCGTCAGGGCTGCCGACATTGGGATTCGAACCCACTATCTCCTGGATGCAAGCTCACAGCCGCGCACCCCTAACCGCACGGCCAACTCGCCCGGTGTAAAATGAAACAAAGATAATGATGGTGTTATTGAATTTTCTGTAGACCTACTGGTTATTTCATAAACAATCTCAAAACTCGAGTGCTCCTAATATTTTGGTCAACAGCAGTCGAGCAGCTAGTCTCCTTACTCCCAAGTCTTCAGACTCAAACTTTGTAACACTTTCGTAACATTACTTGTTTGTCAGAAATCATCCAGAATGAATCTTGCTGCTTTCCTTTTGGATATGAAGAACAAACATATAAATTGCCACCATTCTGATCCTGATTTAAAGTTAAGGATAGGAAATTCAGCACCAGATGCTGGAGGAAATTTATGAAACAAGATATGATATTTATTAATGAAGTCGTTAAAAGCCTGTACTTTTTAACCCTAATTTTGTTATAAATAAAGGATTGTGAAAATTGAAATTTTTTAAATACAAATATTAAAACGTATACGGTCCGAGACAGACAACTGAAAATAAGAAGGGGTGCGGCACTTAGCTAAGTGGGAACCATTGATTTAGTGTATTTATTTCATATTCTTACTCTTTTGTTTGTTTGTTGTTGTTGTTACCATGTTCGCTTGTCTACTTTGATTGCTTTTTCTTCGTGAATGTTCTAAGTCTACACTTGATGACCAGAAAATTGCTTAAACGTAAGTTAGGAACAACCCTTTGAATATAAATAAGTATTTTCACTAGGTGAATAAATAAACAAATGACAACTGTGCTGCATTACTTACTGAATACGGGCTCGAGATGACCTGGAGATTTCCTCCAAGGATTTTCGTTCACGTGGTGGTGAAGTGCCAGCTCCACCACTGTATGTGGCAGACATTTCAGACAGAAGTTTCTCATAATCCTCCTGGACTTTAAACCATGCCTCATCACTACTTTTGAATCCTAATCCTGCAAAAAGTGAAACACAAGACATGTTTATCTTAATCAAAAATTAAATATAAACGCACAGAGATCACAGATATTGTTAGCAATAACACTCCACAAGAAACAGCCACATGTTCTGAGGAATAACTCTGCATCTCAGGATCATTTAGCACCTTTTCAAAAATTGATTTAAATCAGTGAAGGTATATCATATTTAATATACAGTATTTTTAAACTGACTATTGCAAAAGTCAGCTGCTGAGAACTTACTGCAAGGACACGGGTTTGTTACGTGGTTTACCCACAATCTCAATAATGATTTTAGGATTATGATCAGAGGTTTGTCAATCCTGTGAAGATAGAGGCCTCCCCGACCAGAAAGCTCAGTTTCATAAATCTAGTACCCATGGATTCCACAGACAGATGAGAGTATTTAGGGGTTGTAGTAAGGATGTAAAGGAGAGGGCATATAAGTCTCTGGTAAGACTGCAGATAGAGTATGGTTCCAGTGTACGGAACCCTCACCAGGACTACTTGATATGAGAATTGGGAAAAAATCAAAGGAAAGAAGCACAATTTGTTCTTGGTGATTACCAACAAAAGAGTAGTGTTACGAAAATGTTGCAAACTTTGGGCTGGGAAGACTGGGAAGTAAGGAGATGATATGCTTGACTGTGTGGTACTTTTTGAGCTGTCAGTGGTGAGTTTGCATGGAATGATATTAGTAGAAGAATAAGCTTGAATGGAGCTTTTAAAAGTAGGAAAGATCATAATATGATGATAAACTTGGAATTCAAGAGGACAGATTGAGGGGAAATATTCATTTATAGGATGAAGATTAGAGGTTTGGAATAAATTATTAAGGGAAATTATCAATAAATTGCCAAGTTCATTGACAATATTTAAGAAAAAGCTACGTAAACAACTGATATGGAATCTGCTTGCTGGGTGACAGACTAAATGCAGATCGTTGATGATAGTTGTACACTTTGATGAAATCTACCAAAATGAGGCTGGCATATTTGAGCAACTTCAAATACTACTGAGATAAGTTGGGAACAAACCCGACAATCCGGCATTGGAATGCCAGTGCACAACCATCTCAGCCACTCAGTCAGGATGGCCGATTTTAATTTTAGTGGTCTAAAGACGAAAACTCTGTACCTAGCTAATTTGATTGAAATACAGAGAAACCTCATTAGTGCATTCCTCATTAAGACGTTTTCCCAAAATTCGAAGTCCCGATTCCCATCGATATAGATCTAAATAAAAATACCTCACTTATTGCATCACAAATCTTCGGTATTACCACTTAATATGGTGACATTTTTGCCAGGCCTGAAAAGGGTTTTTTAAATTCCTTATGAACAGAACATAATTTCCAACACAGACAAGGGCCCTCGCTACCGGAGGCAAGTCAGAGAAAGTTGAATGATAACGGGAAAATGATTTGAATTCCTGAACTTCACAGGGTGAATTGCATCTTCGGGGAGCAAGCCGATAGCCCCATGAAACTTCAATTTTGCTTGCCGGTTAGCAGTGCGGTTGCTGAATAACCCAGTGAGCCTGACATTCCAGTCGGAAGTTAGAAATTTACTGTATCGACTGGTACAGCGAATGGTAGCGAATATTTTTTGCATGATAGCCCACATACAGATTAGGAATATATAATTGTGAGAAGTTGACTAGCATGGTGCATATCTATCTTGTGATAGCCTACTTATGTACTGTATAGAGAAAATGTTGTGAAATAGCATACATTTTTTATTTGCAAGCTGCTTTACGTCGCATCAACACAGATAGGTCTTATGGCGACGATGGGATAGGAAAGAGCTAGGAGTGGGAAGGAAGCGTCCGTGGCCTTAATTAAGGTACAGCCCCAGCATTTGCCTGGTGTGAAAATGGGAAACCACAGAAAACCATCTTCAGGGCTGCCGACAGTGGAGCCTGAACACACTATCTCCCGAAATAGCATACTAATGAAGACAAAATCCTTTCATCTCGAGTTGGTCCGAAGGTCCGAACGAAAGCTGGGTATTGCCAAAATTATGATGTGTTCAAGATGGCAGCCAAAGTCATTCTCTCGCATATGAACGAGAGTAACCTCCAAATAATTTATCACCGAAGAGTATGACCAGAAAACAACGTTTAATGACCCACTGCTCTGAAATATATGGCTTCCACCAACAGTTCACATTATATTTGTTTTAGAAAAAAAAAAGCCTTTATGGCCCCAGTACATAAATGTTCCCATGTTTGTTGTCTCATTTTTATCACACCTTTTACGACTCTCTTCTAATCTTCAGAAATGGTAGACACACCAATTTTTTTTTTTCACAATTGGCTTTACATCGCATCGACAGAGATAGATCTTATGGCAATGAAAATAAAGCTTTCACCATCTCCATACATATGTCATAAAATACACCCATGTTAAAAAAAAGTATAAAGTGTTTCCATATCCTTGTTAGATGGTTGGGAGTTTTCCTTGCGTATTCAATAGTATGTATTCTCGTTTAACATGTTCTCTTTCCTTGTCCTGTACAGAAACATTTTAATGAGGTTTTATTGTACTGATGAGAAGTCTAATATTGCAGTCAACCTCTGACTGGAACACAACCAACAGAAAACTTGGCAAATCCTGCAAAAATGAAAAAAGCAGAGAGAGAGAGAGAATGGCATCATCCAAACTTATGTGCTATAAAAGCATTATTTCTTACAGGGCCTGAGTTGAAAAATGCAATCTTTTGGTGATTGTCTCTCCCAAGACAAGTTCTCCCTTACTTTCTGGAATCTGTATTTTTCACACACACAGAGAGAAATTTTTTTAAAGAAGAATGAACAGATGTAGAGAAAGTTGAAAAAAAAAAAGTATGCTTTTGTAATTTCTGTGGATGAAAGAACGGAAGGGTATTCTGCAAGAAATATAACACAAATAAATGCACAAAATTTGGGTTCTGAGAGTATCAATGGCTCTCTCCATAATTTCATGCCAAATGTGAGGAAAATAGACTATGACAACAAATGGCAAATCTTCTGAATTGAAATGTCTGTGATCATCCATCAAAAAAGACATTAACCCTTTGGCCTACCATTTTTTGTGAAAGGAAATATTCCCATACATACCATTTATTTTTCAGTCACTTTAACATAAATTTGACGAATCACAGAGAATAACAATACACAGAGAAAACCAAGGTTTTTGTTCGTGTTACTGGTTTCAATAGAAGAAGATAAATTAGCAAGAAATGTAGAGGCATAGGCATTGGTTTCCTTTGTAACATGCTCCCAGAACTGTGGGGTTAGAAATTCATTCACTACGTCCATTTCTTTTGGATTATTCCCCAACCTCCTCCTTACTATAGAGTGAACTTCAGGAACTGGTTTGCATTTTACAGAAACAGGCTTATTGTCAACAAGATCCCCATTCCAAGTATCATTACTAGAGTTTTCACCCACTCTTGTTGCATTTGGGTTTTGTCCCATACTTTCAAGTGGCACTATTACCTCAGAACTGAAATTGGAATCACTTTCATCATGTCAGTTGAAGAAGTATTTTTCACTCTCCAGAGAATCATTTCCACTTTCAACATCACTATTTTCATCCAAGTTACGAATAGCCTCATCCATGCCGCACCTGAATGCCGCCATGATTGTTTACAACTAGTAGCAAACTGAGGTGCTTTATATTTTCTGCATTTCAGCTCAGAGTTACTATTTACACAGAGAAAATATCTTCAGGGATCATCTGACATCTATCGGGTAAGGTGCAAAACAAGCAGAACAAACCTCTCTGACCAGTTAACCGCGATGATGAACTTAAAAATGCTCCATGCACCAGGACGGAATTGTCCATCAAAGTATGTTACCGCCTTATGACTGCAGGACGGAAGGTTCCGTCAAAGTATGGCAATGGGTTAAAGACCTACCCACAGATTGCCACATTTATACCGATTGTTGCTACATCCCATTAGAACTAAACAGTGAACAATTAGCAATGGGTATGGTTACAACAGGTACTGTTACATACACTAAAAAGGGTAAGCTAAAATATGGCAAATTTTTTTTTAAAGCCAGATATAACTATAGCTAAAATCTGGCAATATAAAAAAATCAAAAGGGAGATATAATTACAGTAATAAAAATGCAACACTGATCCTTGCATGGAAAGAGAAAATGATGGATGACTCTGCCAAGTTCCTGTCACAAGGGTGAAAAATCAGTTGTCACAGATGTTGCTTCGGAATATTCGGAATAATTTCGGTGACATTAAGAGTAGGCTTATAGAAAGTGTGCCTCAATAGTGATATAAATTAGATCTCCAATTTATACATTTAATGGAGGGAAAAATTAAGTAATGCATTAAAAAGGCCAGGAGATAAATAATCTATCCCTTTCAGACCTGAAAGAAAACTGGCGGTGTGAATTTTTGTTTGTACGTAAAAAACTGACTAAAATGCTCTTAAATACATATACTTTTAGTTTATTCTACGAAATAAAAATTAACATCTAAAAGAAAAGCATCCGCACAATTGTGCGTGTCAGGACTTAATTCATTACTTACAAAAAAGAAAAATTACCTCAATGCATGTGAATATACATATGTACATGATCAAATGTTCTATTTTACAGTGGGGAATAATTTAAAACAATTAAATCTTCATTCAAACACGAGTAAACGTTACATTTTCTACATTGAGGAAGAGTTTTGCTTTTACTGCCCTTTTGGCAGCAGCAACTTGTCGTCAGACCTGAAAGAAATCTGGAGGTGTCAAAACGTCAAAAACTTACTAAAATGCTCTCAAATACATGTTTTTACAGTTTATTTTACAAAATAAGAAATATCGGCTGAAAAACAGAACCCACACAATTGTGCGTGTCAGGACTTTATTCACTACTTGCAAAAAATTAAAAAAATTCAACTCAGTACATGTGAATATGCACATGTACATGAATAAATGTTCTATTTTACAGTGTGGAACGATTTTAAACAATTAAAATCTTATACCTTACATTTCTCATGTAGAGTACGAGTTTTGCTTTCACAGTCCTTTTCGTGACAGCACCCAACACTCCTGCATGCATTGCCTGTAAGGAAACCTAGCCCGCACATATGTGCATATCAACATTCAAAACCTCATGGTATTACGTACGATGTTGTAAGTTCACAATTTATGTTTGCTACACAATTTACACACTTCAATGATTATATTCTGATATTCAGTAAAGCTTCTAGATTAATATGAATGCAATAAATAAATACTTACTTTAGGCATTACTGCTTCCTGCCATCTTGCTAATGAACTGTATTTTTAAACTCTTCTTCCTGCCCCCTGGTGGTCAAGTACTAAATAAAAACAGCTGAAGTACATGCTACGTGTCCCGCACAAACACTGCAGTCCGGTCTAGCGCCAAGAAAACGTCAAATAAGCTCAGACATAAATAAAATACAAACCCGCACAATTGTGCGTACACGGTCCGAAAGGGCTATGAATCTAAGCCTGACGAAGTGCTACTGCATGGTTCCCAGCTCTGCGACCCTGACTGCTGAGGAAAGCAGGGGTGGGAGTGTGCTTGTGGGGCAAGGAGACTGTAGTTATTCTAGTTCCAGAGAGACGTGGAAATGTAGAGATACAGATTTGAGAAAGCATTGGGTTTGATATGATACTCAGTGTGCAGCACATGAATAATGGTATATGTTATATACAGGATAAACCCGAAATCCACTGACAAACTTTCAGAGGTTGTTTAGGGATACCTTCTGGGTATACTGGTATAAGGGGCCCATGGTCTCTTGTGGCTCACTGCAGATTAAGAGTTATCATGACTTGTGCAGTTTGTCACCCTAATCATCCTTGTTTCTGTGAAAATACTTTCACAACAGTGAAAAAGCCTGTAATATGCCTTTAAAAGATATTTTAAAGGTAAGAAGTCTGTGTCGTTGGCTTCCGGCATGCCAAAGAACTCCTGCGGGACAAAATTCCAACAGCAGGAGTCGGACAACAACTAGCATTTCGGATAGACACCAAAAAAATAACATTAATACTTTTAGTGCAATACAGATTCAAAGCAAACCCAATCAAATGAAATGCAGTTACTCTGTACTGAACCACTGGAGACCACGGGTCCCTTAAACAAATATACTCGACTGGTCCGAAAGTTTGTTGGTGGAGTATGCGTTCACCCTGCATATTATTAGAAGATTATAAAGATGAGCTCGTGTATAATTAATGAAGCGTATTATTTTCGGTGAAATTAAGAGTAGGCTTATAGAAAGTGTTCCTCAATAGTGATACAAATTAGATCTCCAATTTTTATATTTAATGGACGGAAAAATTAAGTAATACATCCCAAAGACCAGGAGATAAATAAAATGATCAAAAATTACAATAAAGAAGCTAAAAGTAATGAGTTTTTATTTCTCGCAAAATTAGTAACTAAAAGAGCTGGGTGCAATACTGAAAAGGGGGAAACTACAATTAAAATTATAAGCAGAAGAAACAAAATAAGAAAGGAACAATTACCTCAGGGGAAAATGAGGACCATGCGACCTCAGCATACAGCAGTCTTCTTCTTCTTCTACCGCTTTACCCATACCTGTCAGGTCGCAGGTGCGAACTGTGTCACACATGTGGATTTGGCACAGTTTTACGGCCAGATGTCCTTCCTGACACCAACCCTGTATGGAGGGATGTAATCACTATTGCATGTTTCTGTGGTGGTTGGTAGAGTAGTGTGTTGTCTGAATATGAAGAGGAAAGTGTTGGGACAATCACGAACACCCAGTCCCGGAGCCAGAAGAATTAATCAGAGGCAATTAAAACCCCATCCCGGCCGGGAATCAAACCCAGGACCCTCTGAACTGAAGGCCTCAACGCTGATCATTCAGCCAACTCACCATACAGTAGTAAGTTGTTGATTTTGATAGGTGTGTATTCAGAAACACAATGAATGATTTTGATCTGTGTACGAGAAGAAAGTTCCGAGTTGAATCCTTTCCGATAATTAAAAACAAAATACATTTTCCTTGGGACAAGCTGTTATTGAATCAACTTCTTAACCCAGGAAGGACATGCAGTACCATACGGTACCTGCATGCACTACTACCGATTTTATCCTGATTACTGAAAAGGGCTCCATAATTGTGGCAACACTGCATGTCGAAAGAAAACATACTTTTACGAATCATTCAGTACAGTTAGCATGTCTGTGTAGTGTACTATGTTTAATCAACCGCGCCCTGAATTGTCATGATCTCTATGTGAAATGACAATAACGGCTTATCTGAGGTAAGTAGCATCATCGACTGAACAAGAAAGTGTACATGAACTTTTCAATGTATGCAATTTGTTTGTAATAGATGAAAGGAATGTCAGAAATACCAATTAATAATATAACTTTCCATTATCTTGATGTGGGAGGAGAAAAATTATACTGGTACCGTACGGTACCATATGTCCTTTACAGTATCATTTCATGTTATTCTGTATTTTTATAATATGAAGTGAATTATTACAAAAGTTAGATTTCATAAACATATGAGTACGACCTGTATAGATTCTTATTAGAATTTCAATAGCTAGTGTGTTCATAAATTCAAGCATAGTAACTTGGTACAGTAATTAGTTTCTCCCTCCAGTGAGATTTGGAAGAAGTATTACATATACTGGAAGAGGATGAAGGGGGTTTCATAGACAATCTTACAGGACAGCAGTTATGCGCACTAACCGAAACAGTTCCCAGCCACAAACACTATAATCATTGCAATGTTGCCCCTGAAGAGGATTTCTTGCCAAATAAAAGAATTAAAAAGAATGCCTCAACTCTTCTGAACACTGACCCAGGATGATCTACAAAATGGATCCTTACCGTTATCCAGACTACTACTCACCCCAGGATAAGTCAGTCACTGGGATACATGAGTGCTTCTATAATGAGGAATAAAATCCCATGAATGGAACAACAGGTCAGTTGTTGAGTTTAACTCCACAGAACAGACCTGTGTAATGTTTAGTAACAATATTCAGCTTGTTTTCTCGTAACAGAAAACTAAATGCAGCCCAACTGTATCAACAGTTGTAAATAATAGTGTAAAAACATACATTCTTTTAAATTTGACATGCCTATATTTTTCTGTAAATACATTTTCAGGTTATTTTTCATCCAGATAAAAGACTACACAGGGTATTATTCAATAATTATGTAACTTAAGTGTATTACCAAACTTCGGAAAATTTGCTCTCATAAGACACGTGCGGTATGTTATGGTACCAGGCTATTATTGATGAACCATAGAGTCAAATTACATGAAAAGAAAAAAGCTTTCCATGGCTTCCCTTCTATGCATATCTTCATATGTGATAAAATGAACCAGTTAAAATAAAAATAAAAGCTCTGTCCTTCCCGGGTCAAGAAAATAAGTTTCCAGTGGAGAAGAGGTCATCCCAAAAGAAAAGTACTGAGAGACAGGATATAATTTTTTTTGGAAGCATGACTGTTTGCGTAGAATTCTCTACTTTTGTGAAGCTGGCCGCATGATCATGTGCATGAATGAGTCACGGGTTGATGGCAATACTGCATCTTCCATATGCTGGCAACATAACAAAGAATCTGGCATGCAAGCTAAATTAAGTTCAGGAAACAGACATATATATTTATTCACACGGGTAGCTAAAATGTCATCCACAAATGCCTCTAGTCATGGCCGGCTTACGCTATACTTGGCAATGCTGCAGCCCATCCTTTCAGTTAAACAGTGTGGCGTATGATTGCATTATAAGACACACTCTGTACTTATATAATTGTATTCATTTTTCCGTTAGTATAGTCAGTACTTTCTTTTTCCTGGCACACGAGGGCAAAACGCTGGCAACCAGGAATGAGTTTGCTGGAAAATTTATAATGTCCAATAACGGACCATTTATATTGGTATTATAAATTTACTCATTCAGGACAAATATTTCAGATTCCCTATGGGAATCAACATCTATATCTGATGGCCAAGCAAGCATCAATTTTTGGTAAAGAGACAAAGTCTCTCATAGTGCATTGGCACTGCCGGTGGCTCCAAGTAGCCTACACAGTGGCCTCCACTGTATGCACTAGCCAGCGTCTTGGTAGGTGTGCTAGGTACCAACTGATGAGCCCAACCTAGCACACGAGGGCGAAACGCTGGCAACCACGAATGAGTTAGCTGGAAAATTTATGATGTCCAATAACGGACCATTTATATTGGTATTATAAATTTACTCATTCAGGATAAATATTTCAGATTCCCTATGGGAATCAACATCCATATCAAGTACAATATTCCGTGAGATCAGCTATTCGCACAACCAGCATGCCAGCAACACTTGTGAAACAAATGACGATCGAGCATCCGCAACAGCGGCTTTCAAATTTACCCATATTCTTCGATTTACCGTATTTCATTACCTTACATTTCGCGTTTACATGCCACTGTAACCGTATTGAGAAAAAATCGATCTTGTTTTCTAGAACGCACCTAAAACACAAAAGCCCTGAATGCCCGTTTACATGTGGTATACTGAGTATGGTAACCACATTCAAATCTATTTCAATACTCCATGTAAACGTAGTAAATATTTACGAGAATGAACGGCTTGAATACGACCCACACCCAAGATTTAGAACCAGTATTTTGGGGAAAAAAGTGAGGATGGTATTCGGGATTATACGGTAATGTGTAACAAAACCAAACATTATAATAGGATGATGCAACAAGTCCAAACATTTGCCATGTAATTCATGAACATGAGCTTACAGGGGTGGCCTAAGTACTAATCCAAGACCTATTTGGCATAGTTTACAGCACCCCAGCATATTATTTCAAAGGAACAAGGTTTTTAAAGGTAGTTAGGAAATCAAGTGCTTAGATGATTGAAAAATAAGTGGGTGGGTGCATATACAGGATGTTTCCATTCACCTGGCACAGTCACAGGTTTTCACAATTAAACAACTTTTGTTGACTTAGCAACCATGGTTTGGCTTACTGATTTTTAATACAGATTCTATATACAGGATTTTCAACATCCCAAACCATATCTATGTAGGATAGCCTATATTTCTAAACATTCAAATACGGAAATCCCAAGCAATATTGGAAAGCCAAGGACGGTATAATGATCTGCTGGCACAGGCGCTGCTGCTGTGGTTCGTCCATCTATATGACGTAATTGATGACTGGTGTACAAGGTTCAGGTTTGCAATCATGGTGGATAATTTAAAGCGACGTGCAGCAGCAGCTAAATGAACAAACTGATGGTCTGGTGTCTTTGGCTGTTTGAGATAACGCAACAAAATCTAGCGGCACTAGAATGGGTTGAAACTTCACTATCTGGTTCACGAAAGGGATTTTAACAATCTGATATGACACGGCTAACGCAACGTGACCAAAACCTGATGGAGTATGAAGTATGTCCGGCCAGAGCGAAAACCACTAGTCTAGTTAGGTTAGGTCAGGCGAGTGGCAAAACCATTGGTCTGGGGACAAAGCAAAGGGGATCTGGGTGCATAAGCCCCCAGGTTAGGGCCATGAAGGGATCAGCAGGCCTCTACCATCCCCTATCAAAACAACTGTACTCCCCCAAAACCACTGATAAGTGATAGGTTAGGTTGTGATCCACCGAAAACCACTGATAGCGACAGGTTAGGTTCGGATAGGTGCGACAGCATTGCTAACTGAGCGATTGTTGTTGAATTACACTTTTGTGACCACATCACGAATGGGAAAGCAACGCTATACATATATAGTATATAGCAATCGGTAAGACAGGATATGAATTTATGGGTACTCACCATAAGCACAGCAACACTATACATATGTAGTATATAGCTATCAGTAAGACAGGATATGAATTAATGGATACTCACCATAAGCGCAGCAACACTATAAATATGTATTATATAGCAATCAGTAAGACAAGATATGAATTTATGGGTACTCACCATAAGTGCAGAATCCACTGGCACAGGAATGGGCAGAAGATTGAATTGTTGTTTTTACAGCTGTACTCCCTCTTAAAACTATTATTACCAATATGGGCACAGCTTTGGACAGAAGATTCAGTTGTTTTGGGTAGTTGTACTTCCTCTTAAAACAATAATGAACATGACGGGCACAGGACTGGACAGAATACTGACTTGTTTTTTCTAGTTGTACTTCCTCTTAAAACAATTATCACCACCTTCATACCACGGACACAGCACTGGACAGAACACTGAATTGTTTTTGTCTAGCTGTACTTCCTCTTAAAACAATAATCACCGCCACTGGCAGAGAACTGGACAGAAGATTGGATTGTTTTTGCTTATTTGTATTTCCTCTTAAAACAATAATCAGCACCACGACGACAGTATCATATCAGACATGAAGCAAGTACTGTTCTTCGTGTTGCACAGACATACACTGACAGATCCGGATCATGGAAGATATATTGATGCGAGTGCTGAATGATGGCGGGCTTGTTCAATCTCACCACTCAATGTTAAGGACTATTTCCAGAAATTTATTGCATTTGTTATCTCCAGTAATATTGCAATATTTGCCTTATTAAACATGTATGTGGCGAGGTAGCTGGTGTACAGGCATTTCCTCCGTTATATTCTGGTACCGATGCTTTTACATGCCGCCATGTGGACTCAAACTGTGTTTGTGTGTGCACCTGTAACTTTGTCAACGTCTGGCTCCATGGCTAAATGGTTAGCGTGCTGGCCTTTGGTCACAGTGGTCCCGGGTTCGATTCCCGGCAGGGTCGAGAATTTTAACCATACATGGTTAATTCCGCTGGCAGGGGAGCTGGGTGTATGTGTTGACTCCAACATCATTTCATCCTCATCGCGGCGTGCAGGTCGGCTACAGGCGTCAATTCAAAAACCTACACCTGGCAAGCCAAACTTGTCTTCGGACACTCCCGGCACTAAAAGCCATACGCCATTTCATTTTTTTACTTTGTCAACGAATTCAACTGCTTTATTGTAGATATCAGGGATTGGACTGTTCTATTCTCCACAATTAAAAATAGGAGAGGATTTCCACCAATCAATACTTATTTATTGTATATATTAAACTACAGGACCGGTTTCGACCTCATATTCAAGGTCATCTTCAGCTGAACCATACACACATGTTTATATAATAAAGCTCTGATTAAGATTGTGGTGTTGAAGGAATGCCATATGATGATGATGTACATTTAGTTACATACAAATGGGGCACGTCTTAGCGTGAACTGGCGTATATGTCATTCTGTACAATATTGCAACTGCATGTCTAAAATGTTGAAGGTCTTAAAACTAGTGTATAAAACACGTCTTTTCCTAAACTAACTTATATATATATGTACTTATATATCTTGTACATATATATAAGTTAGTTTAGGAAAAGACGTGTTTTATACACTAGTTTTAAGACCTTCAACATTTTAGACATGCAGTTGCAATATTGTACAGAATGACATATACGCCAGTTCACGCTAAGACGTGCCCCATTTGTATGTAACTAAATGTACATCATCATCATATGGCATTCCTTCAACACCACAATCTTAATCAGAGCTTTATTATATAAACATGTGTGTATGGTTCAGCTGAAGATGACCTTGAATATGAGGTCGAAACCGGTCCTGTAGTTTAATATATACAATAAATAAGTATTGATTGGTGGAAATCCTCTCCTATTTTTAATTGTGCAATTGTCAATACGGAAATGAAGATTATAGATTACGCTATTCTCCACAGTCGTGAAGAAGCACTTCCCCGACCCCCTCTCGACTCCACTGAAAACATACTGCCCTTCTACAAAGTGTCCTTTGTAATATTTTTGTCTTCTGATGGTATTGGGACCGCCAATGGATTCTGATGTAGTCTCGACGTAATTTATTAATACTTCAGAGTAGAAATTCATCCAGTCTGTGATGGTGGTTTTGAAGAACCTGTATTATGTCGGCGGAGTGGGTGTTATGGGCTATTTCGTATGTCAGCTGCAGAATCTCTCGGATGGTTCAATTACTCTTGGAAAACCAAGAGTTGTGGTAGATTGTCCTAGTCGTTTTGCTATTGGATTGCCTTGATCCTTTATTACATGCACATCGTATGCCGTCCCTAGTTTGTTTTGTGTCCTGCAAGGTCATGGTTGACTGACACCTGAGGCACTTCATACGGTACTTTCATTGATTAATTACGCAAGAATGCCATCACCATACCTTTGTTTGATACCATTTGTTGAATGAAACTCCTGTTTGGTGGTATTCCAAGCTTGCCCAGTACCAGTTTAGAATAAGACGAACGCGGAATGAATGTACATCTTCACAGTTCCTCTTGATATTTGTTCATATCTACAGCAAGTCCAGCCACTGTCGTTAGAAATTTAAGAAATGAATGGTTTCTACTGCACTGAATGACTCCAACGAAGGTGGATAGAACGTCTCCTTTTATAGGAGGAATGTGTTGCGGTAATGAAACTTATGATTTGAATTTCATGTATCTTTGTTCCTTTTGGTCGCTATGTTGACAACAATTCAGAGATAGACAACGGTCATCGTTTGGGATAAATATGAATTACTTAGCAATGCCATCTGTCTTACTGATAATGTACTATCTGTGTGTATATAAAATATAACTTTTAAATCTCAAGTACCGGTAACTTGTTAGCTGAGTGGAGAAGCTAATGGACTATGGAGATGAAGATTGCTAGTACAAGATGACCTATCGCCAGGAATTTATAACAGTTAATTTAAATTAGTATAATATGCAAGTATGTATGTGATATAAAATAAGTGGATACTGGTGAGGTAAAGGCTGGAGGAGGAGGACAGTGAAGAGATTGAAAGTAAAAGGGGAAAATTCTTCAGTAACTTTTAGTTTCCTCCCACCCAAAACCCCTACTATCCAAACTGGTCCCATGAGTATGTCGCCATAGCCATGCTGGTTGATTCGGGTTCTGGCCTTCTACCCCAAGGACATTACTATTAACTGAAGTATTTCTTACATACAAATATTTTTTGAATGCTGCATACAAGGACCAATACTGGGCAAATTAAGTCAGAGAGCATGAAAGACACCTACTAAATTAATTAGCCTAGTGAATTGTTTGTAATAGATCATTATCAAATAACATAAGTAACATTTACATACCTTTATTATCATTTTTAGTTGAAACTCGGACATGTTCCTTTGGTCCTTGTAACTGAGCTCCAAGGCCGGAGCCTTCTTTCCAGCCCATTTTTTCCAACATACGTTGGCCAAATTTGTTTTTATCTAAAAAGAAAATGCAAGAGAAAATAACCCTATATCAGTATGTAAAAATCTTAATTACAGTACTTAAATAATAACAGCATATATACCAAACATAATACATCATTTCAATCATTAAACATTAGCTTCAAGAGAGTTAAAAATTGGCCCAATGAATGTGGTTTCACGACTTTACATGAAACATGAACTGCTCTAAAATACTACTATTTTAAAATAAATATAACACCAAGATTCATCTTGTCTTCATAAATTATCTTAAGGCTTTTAATTCCGTAAAGGGCCCAAGAAATTGCCACTATCGATACATAATAGCTCTCAAAATACCACCACTCCATTAAGAGTCAGGGTTGAAGAAGACCTTTCCAACAATAATTCCAGTGGTAAAACAAGATTTCCAGAGGGACACTATCTCTCCAAATTTGTTCACCCTCATCGTGGAAGATTTGTTCATTAGAATGAAATTGCAGAGGAGTAAAAATTGAGAGTATATATCTGAATCATCTTTGGCTTGCCAATGATACAGTGGCTCGGAAAAAAAACAAATGTTCCTTGATGGTACACATTTCCGGAAACAATTGAAACTTTAGATATAATGTTTACCAAGCAAGTTGGCCATGCGGTAAGGATTGCGCAGCTGTGAGCTTGCTTTCAGGAGATAGTGGGTTCAAACCCAACTGTCGGCAGCCTTGAAGATGGTTTTCCGAGGTTTCCCACTTTCAAACCAGGCAAATGCTGGGGCTGTACCTTAAATAAGGCCACGGTCATTTCCTTCCCACTCCTTACCCTTTCCTACCCCATCGTCGCCATAAGACCTATCTGTGTCAGTACGACGTAAAGCAAATTTGTACAAGATATAATCTTTGTTGTGAGTATCCACAGGGTTTGAATCTACAAGGGGTGTGAATTATATTTCTGATAATTAAAATTAGGTCTAATAAAACATTAAAGACAAGGAACAAACAACACCATGCACTCATTCTCTTTTTTTAAGCAACTATACTTACAAGAGAAAACCTGCTGGAATTGAGGACTATGATCTAAGAGCTACAGGATGCTAAGTAACAATGGGTTTGGAAATGAGTACGGGAAAAAACAAAACCCAAAGTCCAGAAAATCAAAAAGTTAAATTTGGAAACAAATCCCTGAAACTGTTGACAAAAGAATCTAGCTTAGTCACTACATCAAACTAGGGAAGACCAATCAAACTGTAGAAATTCCTCAGAAAATTAGATTTTGACTAACATTGATACACCAGTTAATCTAAAGACCAAGATATGCAATATATGCATTTGAACAGCAACTCTTAACAAAGGCAAGTGCTCATAAATTATATCCGCATTAGTAATGGATAGATGCATGCTGCAAATTACCCTCAAAGACAATATCAGGTCACAAAAGATACAAAGAACACAGATGACAAACATCCTGTAGTTCAAATTCATTTTGCTCTATACTTCTATGTATGTATCAGCCCAAATCATTTTTCTTTTTATGGAGATGAAACATTCTGACTCTTTCTGTTTGAGAGCATACAATCTTAAATTTCTTCCACATTCTAACGGATGTGTGTTTCACTACATGATGTTTCCTTATGTAGATTGACAGTGCCAAGATTTCATTTTATTACGTTCTGCATGCATACTTCTAGCGTATGCTATTGTAATTTCTTACAGCATATTGATGTTTGAGTATCTTATTTGTTCATTTCTTCTTGTGCGAGATGATTTCTTTATATGAATATTTGAGTTCCGGGACCTGATACTGGCATCTGATTTCTGCAATTGTTGGTCCATAAACACGACGACGGTTTGTTGCGTTTGAAATCTCTTTCACATTTTATTGAATGTCTGTGTTTATCTCCCGTGTATATATTTCATCATGAATTTTAAATCCTGAAGAGAAATTAAGCTAGGGTATAAAACCGGACCTATACTCCAAGCTGTATACCAATGAACAGAACACACAATCTCACTAAACCAAACAATAATAAATTATTTTGGCTTATGTAAACAAACATACAGGGTCTCTCATACAAACTACGACCAGACGTGTGGTGTTTGTGCCACGCGCTGCGGCAGCTGGCTCAGCCGAACTTATGTCGCACGCGGCCGCCCTGCTTTAAGCGTGTATACAATCTTATATGAAATCTTACCTTATAAAAGATGCTAGAAATGTCGTCCTTCCTGGTTATACAGGCATTGTATCTGGTAACCATATTCTGGCTCACATGAGAGAGTTCTGCCACTGTAATGTTTCTGATTTCATTTGTAATGTTTTCTTTCAGTTCCTCCAATGTGCGAGGATTGTTCGATACACTTTTTCTTTCAGTTTACCCCACAAGTAAAAACAATCACACACTGTTAGATCTGGAAAATGAGGGGGAATATACCAGCACTGATCACTCTCTCTGCAAACGCTTTAAGAAGGGAATCATTTGCTGTATGAGCAGGGGTTGAATTTTGTTGAAACCACCCACGCGATTTTTCTTATTCAGTTAACTGATGGAAGAATGGCATCAAAATGTCATCTTGGTACCTCTATGCATATACTGGTCTCTTGAAGAAAAAAAAAAAAGAAAAAAAAAAAAAAAAAAAAAAAGTAGGCCCAATTATTCGTCTTGCACTAACAGCAAATCAAACACCAATTTCCTATCATAGTAAGGGACTTCATAAACACCATTAGGATTTACTGCACACCAATAGTGAGAATTATGGCTGTTCATATAACCATTAAAAAAAAGCAAAGCTATATTTTTTTGTACAAAATAAATTGTTATTCGAGGGAACATGAAGATAAAAATGCAAATAAAAATATTATGCAAACTTTTTTAACAATTTGTTTTACATACAATGTATATTAAACATTAAATTTTCTTTTACAGGTTGCTTTACGTCGTATCGACACAGACAGGTCTTTTAGCGACAATGGGATAGGAAGGAGCTAGGAGTGGGAAGGAAGTGGCCGTGGTCTTAACTAAGGTACAGCCCCTAGCATTTGCCTGGTGTGAAAATGGGAGACCACGGAAAACCATCTTCAGGGCTGCTGACAGTGGGGTTCGAACCCACTATCTCCTGAATACTACTGGCTGCACTTAAGCGACTGCAGCTATCGAGCTCGGTTAAGTTAACATTAGAGTAAGGGTAATTTACTCAAGTATGAACAACAATTATAACAAATGCAATGGGCCGGCATTGTTAATCAGCACAGCGACTGCTTCAGAATATCAGGCAGCAGGGCACTCTGTCACAGGGCATTCAGTTGAGGCAGCCTGATCTAACTATTCTGGTAGCAATAATACCAGTCCAAGTACTTCATTTCCAGCACACTTGATGTCTTTGTTCACGCCAACATGCTACAAAACCTCTTGAGGAATCTAGCCTACATGAACAACATAAATCCCGGCCACAGCCCTTGCCTGTTCTGTAGTTGCAGCTTCCCAATTGCAACCTGGCTCTTATCGTAAGTCTTGTCATAATTGTCTTGCCAATGCTAGTAGGTTATGGTACAGCTAAACTATTGTTTGGTTACAATGTATGTGTAATTGAACTTCTAATTCATTAAAAGATAATTTTTCTACTGCCATCATCAGTTTGCAAAGCAAAAGGTATGTTCTTGACCCAGATTTTTATAATCTTCACAATTTGAATTTCGTCAACTCCTCCTTGTTGCAAGAAACAGTATCAAACAGGAAACAATTGAACTCTAGCAATTCAGTTTCTACAGCTGTCGACATCTTATAAAACTGGTCATTCCCAACGTCTCTCAACAACTTCACTTTGAATATTACATAACTATTGTATCCTGTCAGCCATATAAGTGGTTCAGGTAAATAAGAGACATGCAATCCTAATTGTGGCTAGAGTGAAAGTATGGTCGAATGTTTCAGCTAAAAGCAATGCTTTCATATGGAATGTTCAATGAAATGTAAAGCGGCACAGTTGCCCACTTTTCATGAACAGTACTACTGTGTGCTTGTTAACTACCAAAGTCAAGTTCCAGTGCTAGAATGACCTGGCCACAGACAGTGGTGAAGACTGCTCCACAATGTTCTGCTCAGTGAGTAAACCCTTCACTCCTACCAATGCCTCCATAACATGGATCAAATAGCTCGAATACTATAGTGGAACAATGTGTCAAGTACCAGCTGTTATAAGAATTTGCATATTATTTCTACCTGTTTAACGTCACACTAACATGTCGAAGGTTTTCAGCAATGGAAGGATGGGAAAGGGCTAGGATTGGAAATCTAATGGGGAAGGTAGTGCTCGTAGCCTTTATTAAGGTACAGCCCTCAGCATTTTCCTGGTCTGATAATGGGAAACCACCTTCAGGGCTGTCGATACTGGGATTCGAACCTACTACCTCCCAAATGCAAGCTCTCGGCTGCATGACCCTAACTGCACGGCTAACTCGCTCGGCAGAATATGTATGATTCAGAGGAACAACAAGATACAAAGGAAAGTTATGTAACTCTCCCCAAATCCCTGCCAATATTCACAGAGGCATTCCACTTGGCAAGAGAACTCACCTTGATGACAACTCATGCAGACTGACAATATATTCATGTATCAAGAGAGTAACTTTCCCTCTGCAATAAAAATGTGTGAGGTATGAAAGATCAGAATTTACTATTGCTCCTCTCTTCGCTACAAAGGATTCTTTGGTAAGATCAACATTAGTAATGGTAGGGCGCAGGAAATAAATATGAAATAAATATTGTGTACATATTTCCATTATTATTTGTTGTACAATGAATTTATATTGCATATAAGATCACAATTTTATTTGCTATATTGATAGGACCACTATTCATGGAAATATTTGAGATATTTTTATACTTTCTCTTAAACTACTCATCAAACAAAATGAATAAAATTATGTATAGCCTAGATTGAAGTGCCTTTTCTTATGACAAATACTATTCACACGTACATACAGTCGGACATGACAGAAATTTAAAAAATTCATTTCCTTCTTATTCTGGAGATGACTGACACAAAAATACCAATTATCAATTTCTTTTTTACCTAACCACAGACAAAACTCTTATCCACACAGATTAAGTCCACAGCAGGTGTAAGGCGTTTGTGCAGGAAAATCTCAAGAACCATCAAACGGATTTGAAGCAGTTTTCACCATTGTATAGACTAGCATTTATTGAGGAAGGTTCGTGTGTGTGTGTGTGTGAAATATTAATCCGAGTGAGCCGAATAGTGGCAATTTTACCAAAGTCAAAGGAAAAAAAAGCCATACAAGTGCATCCTTGGCATACTAGATCCTAATGGGTGGGTAGGAGATAGGGATCTGCACTCAGATGGCCTTGACTTAAATCGCAGTGGCACAGTTAGGAAATTTGTTTAGAAGTGTACCGAATAGTGGCAATTTTACCAAAGTCAAAGAAAAAAAAGCCATACAAGTGCATCCTTGGCATACTAGATCCTAATGGGTGGGTAGGAGATAGGGATCTGCACTCAGATGGCCTTCACTTAAATCGCAGTGGCACAGTTAGGAAATTTGTTTAGAAGTGTAATAGGGAGGTACATTTAGGGAAACGATGTTGTCTAGGGAGCGGTGATGAGGGTACAAAGATCTGGAAGTCAAGTAGGGATGACATAAAAATGTTAGTGTTGAACTGTAGAAGTATTGTAAAGAAAGGAATAGAATTAAGTAACTTAATAGATATATATTTACCAGATATTGTAATACAAGTTGAATCATGGCTGAGAAATGATATAATGGATGCAGAAATTTTCTCACGGAACTGGAGTGTGTATAGTAGAGATAGGATAGGAATAGTGGGAGGGACGAGTATTCATTCTGGTGAAAGAAGAATTTGTAAGCTACGAAAAAGTTTAAGATGAGAAACATGAAATTCTAGGTGTAGGCCTAAGGCTCATTTCTAAAGATAATAAGCAACTTGATGTCTTTGGAGTGTACAGACCGGGAAAGGATAGTGCTGACACGGATTCAGAATTATTTAATAAGACAATCAGCTATGTGGGAAACGACATGGAAAGGAATGTGATTGTAGCGGGAGATCCTAATTTACCAAATGTCAATTGGGAAGGAAATGCGAACGACAGGAAGCATGAACAACAAATGGCAAATAAGCTAATATGGGAAGGACAGCTGATTCAGAAGGTTACGGAACCAACTGGAGGGAAAAATATCCTAGACGTGGTACTGATAAAACCAGATAAGCTCTATAGAGAAACCGAAGTAATAGATGGTATTAGTGATCACGGAGCTGTTTTTGCCATAGTTAAAAATAAATGTGATAGAAAGGAAGGTTTTAAAACTAGGACTATTAGGCAGTACCATATGGCTGATAAAGCAGGCATGAGGCAGTTTTTAAAAAGTAATTATGATCGGTGGAAAACGGTAAATAAGAATGTAAACAGACTCTGGGAATAGTGGCAATTGCTGAGGAATATGAAAACAGGTTTGTACCTTTAAAGGCGGTAAGGAATGGTAAAGACCCACCTTATTATAACAGAGAAATAAAGAGACTAAGAAGGAGGTGCAGATTGGAAAGAAACAGAGTTAGAAATGGCTGTGGAAGTAAGGAGAAATTGAAGGAACTTACTAGGAAATTAAATCTAGCAAAGAAGGCAGCTAAGGATAACATGATGGCAAGCATAATTACCAGTCATACACATTTTAGTGAAAAATGAAAGGGTATATATATAGGTATTTTAAGGCAGAAACAGGTTCCAAGAAGGACATTGCAGGAATAACTAATGAACAAGGAGAGTGTGCATGTGAGAATCTTCAAAAGGCAGAAGTATTCTGTCAGCAGTATGTAAAGATTGTCGGTTACAAGGAAAATGTCCAGATAGAGACTAATGCTAAAGAACTATTAAAATTTACATATGATAACAATGATATTTACAATAAGATACAAAAGTTGAAAACTAGAAAAGCGGCTGGAATTGATAAGATTTCCGTGGATATATTAATTAATATATTAATATATAATTAATATATTATCTTAATTGGTTGGGATATAGTACCATATCTGACGTATTTATTTGATTAGTGTTTGGTTGAAGGAGCTATACCAAATGAAGGAGAGTTGCTATGGTAGCCCCTGTATCTAAAAGAAAGGGTGATAGACATAAAGCTGAAAATTACAGGCCAGTAAGTTTGACATGTGTTGCATGTAAGCTTTGGGAAGGCATTCTTTCTGATTACATTAGACATGTTTGCGATAGAAGGCAATTTGGTTTAAGGAAAAGTTATTACACTGAAGCTCAACTTGTAGGATTCCAGCAAGATATAGCAGATATTTTGGATTCTGGAGGTCAAATGGACTGTATCGCGATTGACCTGTCTAAAGCATTTGATAAGGTGGGTCATGGGAGACTACTGGCAGAAATGAGTGTAATTGGGACTAGACAAAAGAGTAACTGAATGGGTTGCTATATTTCTAGAAAATAGATCTCAGAGAATTAGAGTAGGTGAAGCTTTATCTGACCCTGTAATAATTAAGAGGGGAATTCCTCAAGGCAGTATTATTGGACCTTTATGTTTTCTTATATATATAAATGATTTGAGTAAAGGAGTGGAATCAGAGGTAAGGCTTTTTGCGGATGATGTTATTCTCTATAGATTCAGCAACTGCAAAATGGCCTCGATAATGTTGTGAGATGGACAGTACGCAATGGCATGATGATAAACGGGGTTAAAAGTCAGGTTGTGAGTTTCACAAATAGGAAAAGTCCTCTGAGTTTTAATTACTGCGTGGATGGGGTGAAAGTTCCTTTTGGGGATCATTGTAAGTATCTGGGAAAGATCTTCATTGGGGTAATCACATCAATAGGATTGTAAATGAAGGATACAGATCTCTGCACATGGTTATGAGGGTGTTTAGGGGTTGTAGTAAGGATGCAAAGGAGAAGGAGTCTAAGTCTCTGGTAAGACCCCAACTAGAGTATGGTTCCAGTGTATGGGACCCTCACCAGAATTATTTGATTCAAGAACTGGAAAAAATCCAAAGAAAAGCAGCTCGATTTGTTCTGGGTGATTTCCGACAAAAGAGTAGCGTTACAAAAATGTTGCAAAGTTTGTGCTGGAAAAAACTGGGAGAAAGGAGACGAGCTGCTTGACTAAGTGGTATGTCTCACTTAGTTTACAAAAGGAGTACATTTATGTTCCACCTATTCAATACAATCAGTACCACGTTATGTGGTTATAAGACATAGAAAATCTGAATGTTATGTGGACATGTTTCGCCCTTCTTATTCGGCATCATCAGCCATATTAATTTAATCTTAAAAAATCTAGTTTAGAGGACAATGACATTTATAATTTGTAAAAATTGAACTATGATTTCTTATGATATTAACTTTACAGAATAGTGATTATAAAACATAACCTGTCAAATACTCGAAATAAACTCATCTCAAAGCAGCCTCAACCAGCTCACTAACATCTGTTTGCAACGGTTATATCAGATAATATTTTAGACCAATCAACTTTTTTTTTTTTTTTTTTTTTTTGCAAGTTGCTTTACGTCGCACTGACACAGATAGGTCTTATGGCGACGATGGGATAGGAAGAGGCTAGAAGTGGGAAGGAATCGTCCATGGCCTTAATTAAGGTACAGCCCCAGCATTTGTGTGGTGTGAAAACGGGAAACCACGGAAAACCATCTTCAGGGCTGCCGACAGTGGGATTCGAACCCACTTATCTCCCAAATACTGGATACTGGCCGCATTTAAGCAACTGCAGCTATCGGGCTCGGTACCAATCAACTTAATGAGGATAACATCATAACATTCGCCTTTTCTCTTAACCAATCTTTTAATGTTGGAATGCAAAATATAACAAAATTTCACCCTCAAGTTTCAACCATTTTAGTCCATTGAAAACTTACGTTGGCAACTGCCGCAGCGAATATATGCTGACTTGATGATATAAATGTTGATTCCCATAGGGAAGCGCACGGGAGCAAAGCGCTGGCAACCAGGAGTGAGTTAGCTGGAAGATTTGTAATGTCCAATAGCGGGGGGTTTGAATTGGTATTATATATGCTGACTTTTATAACGAAGAGGATCCACTTCAGTACCAGACATGTTCTGTTCTTAAAACTTTATATTGACACAAATTTTCTTTTAGACAAGATTTTAAATTAGTTTACAATAATTTTAGCATGTATTGTATGTCCCAACATCATATTTTATAACCACTATTCTGTAAAGTTAATATCATAAGAAATCATAGTTCAATTCTTACTAATCATGTCATTGTCCTCTAAACAATGTTTGTTCTAAGATTAAATTAATATGGCTGATGATGCCCCATAAGAAGGGCGAAAGATGCCCCCCATAATATTCATATTTTCTATGTCTAATTAACCACATAATGTAGTACTGATTGTATTGAATAGGTGGAACAATAAATGTACTTCTTTTGTAAACTAAGTGAGATCGCTGTTTTCAATACGGATCAAAAATGAGAGTGATGATTTGTAAGTGGTATGTTCCGAGCTGTCAGCGGAGAAATGGTGTGGAATGACATTAGTAGATGAATAAGTTTGAGTAGCGTCTTTAAAAGTAGGAAAGATCACAATATGAAGATAAAGTTTGCATACAAGAGGACAAATTGGGGCAAATATTCATTTATAGAAGGGGAGTTAGGGATTGGAATAACTTACCAATGGAGATGTTCAATAAATTTCCAATGTCATTGAAATCATTTAAGAAAAGGCTAGGAAAACAACAGATAGGGAATCTGCCACCTGGGCGACTGCCCTAAATGCAGATAAGTATTGACTGATAAACCATCAATGATAGAGCTCGAGTATGTGCAGAAGAACTGCCGAGCAAAAAACTTTACAAAAAAGTCTGGGACAGTATATACCTATCTGTAAAAAGGTAGCCCTCATACAATAAGCATTTTTATGTTACCGATATACTTTGAAGTAAAAGAATCAACCTTAAAACTAGAAACCATAGTTTGAGATGAATCACGTAATTCTCATCAAAACAACATGAACTGTTTATTCACTACAATAATCTTATTTTTTTTAAAATACCGTTTAGAGTATGTAATTTGAATCATAGTTTAGGAAGATTTTGTCCATTTGGTGAAAACACAGGGATGGTTTAAATATTGCATGGAGAGAAAGGAGGGAGCTAACAGGCAAGCGGCTGGAAGGCCTTTGGGGAAACACCATACTGAGTTACATACAGTACATATCTAGGGAGGAAAAAGAACTAATATTGTAAACAACAAAATTTATATGGCCTAACAACATTAATTCAAAATTGCTGCCATACGCAGCTGTGACTGGTCATCACTTTTTTATTTTTTTATTTTATTTTACAAAAGCATAGAAGCTAGCCATGTGAACTATGGGTAGTGAGGCTATCTTACCTGGAGCCCCCCCACCCTGTTCAATTACTAGCCTGGTAAGGGATATTTACCTGGATCTGAGGGCTGGTTCAAAGTCCACTCAGACTATGTGAGAACACTTGAGGAGCTAACTGACGGTGAGATAGCAGCCCCGTTCTAGAAAGCCAAGAATATAGGCTGAGAGGATTTGTCTTGCTGATCATGTGTCATCTCGTAATCTACAGGCCTTCATGCTGAGCAGCAGCCACTTGGTAGGCCAAGGCTCATCAGGGCTGTAGCATGAAGGGTTTTTGTTCGGATATAGCCTACTCAAGAAGGTAAATTCATTAACAAGAAAAAAATGCAACACCTGTGAAACTGACATAAAATATAAATTTTAACATTTCTCATAATCTCCTATAAAATTTTCTACCATGTACTGAATATTAGAAAATGTTTTTGAAGACTGCCAAATGGAATGAACTCAACAACAGCCAATTGTATTGTGCTATGCAGATGAAAATCAATGCCCATCACAAAAATGCAAATCTTTGTTTCCATACCCTAACTGTTACCTCCATGAGTGACAGAAGGAATTCTCTGACCTTAAACTCAAGTGTTAAATAGCACTTTCGGGAGTGAGGATGCCCTTGAACTCAAGAGGATGCTACAAGGGTAGTACTAGCGTTAGTAGAGGATGGACACAGCTTGCAATGTGTGGCTGAGTTGTTATACTGTGCTCTATCAACTGGGTTCATACTTCTGCAGGCCAGGATCTGGTAGGAGGAGGTCAACTTCTGCAAGGGATGACCAGTTCTTACATACATACATACATACATACATACATACATACATACATACATACATTATCATCATAGACTGTTATGCCTTTCAGCGTTCAGTCTGCAAGCCTCTGAGAATTTACTAAATGTCGCCACAATCCTCAATGTGCAACTAGTGTTGTGGCCTCATTTAGTTCTATACCTCTTATCTTTAAATCGTTTTAAACCGAGTCTAACCATTGTCGTCTTGGTCTCCCTCTACTTCTCTTACCCTCCATAAGAGTCCATTATTCTCCTAGGTAACCTATCCTCCTCCATTTGCCTCACATGACCCCACCACCGAAGCCGGTTTATGCGTACAGCTTCATCCATCGAGTTCATTCATAAATTAGCCTTTATCTCCTCATTCCGAGCACCCTCCTGCCATTGTTCCCACCTGTTTGTACCAGCAATCATTCTTGCTACTTTCATTTCTGTTACTTCTAACTTATGAATAAGATATCCTGAGTCCACCCAGCTTTCGCTCCCGTAAAGCAAAGTTGGTCTGAAAACAGACCGATGTAAAGATAGTTTAGTCTGGGAGCTGACTTCCTTCTCACAGAATACTGCTGATCGCAACTGCGAGCTTACTGCATTAGCTTTACTACACCTTGATTCAATCTCACTTACTATATTACCATCCTGGGAGAACCAACAAATTAATCTAAAAAGCCACCTAATCGATACTTTTTAATTTGTTGATTAAACTCATCGATACGGCCATGAAGTGGACAGCTTGCAATCCTGGGAGAACACACAACCTAAATACTTGAAATTATCGACCTGTTCTAGTTTTGTATCACCAATCTGACATTCAATTCTGTTGAATTTCTTACCTACTGACATCAATTTAGTCTTCAAGAGGCTAATTTTCATACCATACTCATTGCACCTATTTTCAAGTTCCAAGATATTAGACTGCAGACTTTCGGCACAGTCTGTCATTAAGACCAAGTCATCAGCATAGGCCAAACTGCTTACTATATTTCCACCTAACTGAATCCCTCCCTGCCATTTTATACCTTTCAGCAGATGATCCATGTAAACTACGAACAGCAAAGGTGAAAGATTACAGCCTTGTCTAACTCCTGTAAGTACCCTGAACCAAGAACTCATTCTACCATTAATTCTCACTGAAGCCCAATTGTCAACATAAATTCCTTTGATTGATTTTAATAATCTACCTTTAATTCCATAGTCCCCCAGTATAGTGAACATCTTTTCCCTCGGTACCCTGTCATATGCTTTCTCTAGATCTATGAGCTGCCTCTGTGGATCAGTGGTAGAGTGTCGGCCTCCGGATCCCAAGATAGCGGGTTCAAACCTGGCAGAGGTAGTCGGATTTTTGAAGGGCGGAAAAAATTCCATTCGACACTCCATGTCGTACGATGTCGGCATGTAAAAGATCTCCGGTGACACATTTGGTGTTTACCCGACAAAATTCATTAAATGTCAGCCACAGACGCCCAAGAGAGTTTCGGTTTACTCGGTCTGCCATCTAGTGAGCCTGGGAGTAAAACGGAACGTCGAAATTGACAAGCAGACAGCCAGATGGCGTCAAATTGAAATGTCTGCACACGGTAGCTGAGGCCATACGATTATTATTATTATTATTATTATTCTAAATCTAAGAAACATAAACACAACTGCCTATTCCTCTCATAGCAGTTTTCAATTACCTGGCGCATACTGAAAATCTGATCCTGACAGCCTCTCTGTGGTCTGAAACCACACTGGTTTTCATCCAACTTCCTCTCAATGACTGATCGCACCCTCCCTTCCAAGATGCCAGTGAATACTTTGCCTGGTATACTAATCAATGAAATACCTCGATAGTTGTTGCAATCCTTCCTGTTCCCTTGCTTGTAGATAGGTGCAATTACTGCTTTTGTCCAATCTGAAGGTGCCTTAACAACACTCCACGCTAATGTTACTACTCTATGAAGCCATTTCATCCCTGCCTTCCCACTATACTTCACCATTTCAGGTCTAATTTCATCTATTCCTGCTGCCTTATGACAATGGAGTTTATTTACCATCCTCTCCACTTCCTCAAGCATAATTTCACCAACATCATTTTCCTCCTCCCCATGAGCTTGGCTGTTTGCAGCACCACCAGGATGATTTCCTTTTACATTGAGAAGATCTTCAAAATATTCCCTCCACCTTGCCAGTGATTCCCTGGGATCTATTATGAGTTCACCTGAATTACTCAAAACACTGTTCATTTCCTTTTCCCCTTCCTTCCTAAGATTCTTGATTACTGTCCAGAAAGGTTTCCCTGCTGCTTGACCTAGCCTTTCCAGGTTATTACCAAAATCTTCCCATGACTTCTTTTTGGATTCAACAACTATTTGTTTCGCTCTGTTTCTTTCATCTACGTACAAATCCCTGTCTGCCTCGGCCCTTGTTGGAGCCATTTCTGATAAGCCTTCTTTTTATGTTTACAGGCTGCTCTCACTTCATCATTCCACCAAGATGTTTGCCTTTTCCCATCTTTACACACAGTTGTTCCTAGGCATTCCTTTGCTGTTTCTACTACAGCATCCCTGTATGCCACTCATTCACTTTCTATATCCTGAACCTGCTTACAGTCTACTATTCGAAACTTCTCAC
This sequence comes from Anabrus simplex, assembly GCF_040414725.1. NCBI lineage: Eukaryota > Metazoa > Arthropoda > Insecta > Orthoptera > Tettigoniidae > Anabrus > Anabrus simplex. The sequence goes on along the minus strand of NC_090266.1, from coordinate 320,038,162 downwards.
TAATCATATCCATGTACTTCTTCAATTTACAATTGTTGCCATCTTCAGAAGGTGCACCTTGAAACCAGTTTACAATTATATTACACCACACTTTAATTACTTTCATTACTGGATCATGAGCATTTTTGACCAATGTTATTTTACTGCCTTCATTCTCATAAGTTTATGTAGAGATAAACTTCACATGAAACTGTGCATCAGTCTGGTCAACTTGACTTCACTGCATGCTAGCAGCAAGTAGTTATGGTTTAAAACACTGTCCCCTGCCAACTTGCTTACCTTTTTCATTAGTTGAAAGATCACAAGGCAAACCAACACATGCAAAACTGGCAAACAGTTCCCATAGAGCATCAATAAACTACAGTATTGAGATCGTGAAGTTTATGTCAGTTTTACCAGTGAAAGATTCAAGTGCACAGAATATATCTGAACAGAGATCAAGAACTAAGGCATTTCACTTCGACCAAGATGTCCACTCAATTTGGAGAAGAATATTCCCCGACTTATTTTCTGACTTCCCCTAACCACAATTTTAGGTTTCTCATCTCAGAAAGTGATCTAAATCTAGACCTAACAAGTATAAATATGACCTGCTCATTTGCTGCGACAACCATACATTTTAGTGTTTGCATGGAGTATCGCTAAGCATATGACAGGGTACCGCGGAAAAAGATGTTAGATTTTCGCCATACTGGGGGACTATGGAATTAAGGGTAAATTATTAAAATCAATCAAAGGTATTTATGTTGACAACTGGGCTGTAGTGAGAACTGATGGTAGAATGAGTTCTTGGTTCAGGGTACTTACACGAGTTAGACAAGGCTGTAATCTTTCACCTTTGCTGTTCGTAGTTTACATGGTTCATCTGCTGAAAGGTATAAAGTAGCAGGGAGGGATTCAGTTAGGTGCAAATGTAGTAAGCAGTCTGGCCTATGCTGACAATTTGGCCTTAATGGCAGATTGTGCCAAAAGCCTGCAGTCTAATATCTTGTAACTTGAAAATAGGTGCAATAAGTATGGTATGAAAATTAGCCTCTCAAAGACTAAACTGATGTCAGTAAGTAAGAAATTCAACAGACCGGGCGAGTTGGCTGTGTGGTCAGGAGCGCGGAGCTGTGAGCTCGCATCCGCGGCATAGTGGGTTAGAACCCCACCGTCAGCAGCCCTGAAAATGGTCTTCCGTGGTTTCCCAATTTCACACCACACAAATGCTGGGGCTGTACGTTAATTAAGGCCATGGGTGATTCCTTCCCATTCCTAGACCTTTCCTGTCCCATCGTCGCCACAAGACCTATCTGTGTCGGTGCGACGTACAGCAACTAGCAAAAGAAAAAAAAATATTTTTTTTAACAGAACTGAATGTCAGATTGTGATACAAAGCTGGAACAGGTAGATAATTTTAAGTATTTTGGTTGTGTGTTCTCCGAGTATGGTAATAGTAAATGAGATTGAATCAAGGTGTAGTAAAGTGAATGCATTGAGCTAACAGTTGCAATCAACAGTGTTCTGTAAAGAAGGAAGTCAGCTGCCGGATGAAATTATCTTTACATCGGTCTGTTTTCAGACAGACTTTGCTTTAAGGGAGCAAAAGCTGGGTGGACTCAGGATGTCTTATTCATAAGTTAGAAGTAACAGACATTAAAGTAGCAAAAATGATTGCTAGTACAAACAGGTGGGAACAATGGCAGGAGGGTACTCAGAACGAGGAGATAAAGGCTAAGTTAGGAATGAACTCGATGGATGAAGCTTCGGTTGGGGGGGGGTCATGTGAGATGAATGGAGGAGGATAGGTTACCTAGGAGAATAATGAACTCTGTTATGGAGGGTAAAAGGAATAGAGGGAGACCAAGACGACGCTGGTTAGACTCAGTTTCTAACGATTTAAAGATAAGAGGTATAGAACTAAATGAGGTCACAGCGCTAGTTGCAAATAGAGGATTGTGGTGATGTTTAGTAAATTCACAGAGGCTTGCAGACTGAACGCTGAAAGGCATAAGAGTCTATAATGATAATGTATGTATGTATTGTTTGTGCCTATATTTCTTTTCTTGAAAGTGGTTTTCAGCACAGAAATTTTTTCCCAATTAATGTAAATTCCATAGGTTTTCAGCATTAGTTACTGCTCTAAGGTACTAGAACCTTCCGTAAGAGAAGGCTACTTAATTTCTTTATATGATTCTCATAATATTAGGATTATCATGAAACGTTTTAGGATTCTGACATAAGCTCCACTGTAAGAGTTCTGTCAGTTTGGGAAGAAGTTTCCTTTAAACTTTTGTGTAAACATAGGCTAGATTTTCACACCCTGTGGTATCTTTTATAGTTTGGATCAAATAGCTGGCAATTACTGCTAAAAGGGGCAAGCACTGTATTTAAGCGAGTGACTCCACTTTCAAGGATCTGTAGATCAGACTGAAGAAATAATGTTATTTGCTTTACGTCCTACTAACTACTTTTACGGTTTTCGGAGATGCCGAGGGCTGGAATTTAGTCCTGCAGGAGTTCTTTTACGTGCCAGTAAATCTATAGAGAGGCTCAGAAGGCTGAGCACCTTCAAATACCACCGGACTGAGCAAGGATCGAACCTGCCAAGTTGGGGTCTGAACCACTCAGCCGGCAGACTGAAGTAAAAAAAAATGGTGTTCGGTGCCATATGCATATTTCACAACGATAGTATTCATTCCTTTTCCAGGATCAACAGAATCTGCATTGAGAGATGCAGAATTAATTCCAGTAGACAAAATGTTATTTATAGCATGGCTTGGCTATGCAGGATTAATTCCTCCTGGTTTTCTAATTAAACTGAATGACATTTTTCTATTTACCATTTGAGAATTTTCTCGTGAGAACAAAGTGGAATTCAGGCTGCAACAAATACCTTAACCACTGAAATTTTTATCTTTACAATTTGCTTTACACTGCACCGACACAGATAGGTCTTATGACAACGAAGGGATAGCATTTGCCTGGTGTGAAAATGGGAAATGTTGGAAAACCATTTTTAGGGCTGCCGACAGTGGGCCTCAAATCCACTATCTCCCAAATGCAAGCTGATAGCTACATGACCCAAACTGTGCAGCCACTTGCTCGGTAAGCACTGGATTGTGGCCATGGTGGTTTTAGTAAGTTTCAGTATTTAGGAATTCTTTTCTAGGGACCACTGCAGTCTGGAATCTTGAACATCGAAAACCTGTTTTATTGTTTCATCATGACAGCATACTGTATGCTGTGGGAAGTGTTCTACACGTTGTGGATTCTAAACCATTTTCTCATAATTTTGAAAACTCCCACTGTAGCATCACAACTTTGAAATCCCTCTAGTTCAAAAATGCTTCCTTTACACTTGAGAGCAGGTAGAGATGCTGTAACTTCTGAAAAAATTTGGACTGCTCTATTAAACTGCCAATGTGGATCAGTGACAGAGTGTCGGCCTCCGGGTCCCAAGATAGCGGGTTCAAACCCGGCAGAGGTAGTCGGATTTTTGAAGGGCAGAAAAAAGTCCATTCGACACTCCATGTCGTACAATGTCGGCATGTAAAAGATCTCTGGTGACACATTTGGTGTTCACCCAACAAAATTAATTAAATCTCAGCCATAGACGCCCACGAGATTTTTGGTTTACTCGGTCTGCTATCTAGTGGGCCTAAAGTAAAAAAGAACCTCGAAATTGACGAGCACACAGCCAGATGGTGTCAAATTGAAATGTCTGCACACGGTAGCTGAGGCCATACGATTATTATTATTATTATTATTATTATTATTATTATTATTATTATTATTATTATTAGTATTATTATTATTAATAATAATATTATTATTATTATTATTATTATTAACATTTATTTTCTCAAAATTACCAGGATTTAGATGTTTCCTGGAAAACAGACTGGTTTCCACACTTAACATTTCCGAAGACAAAAAAGTATTTCCCCTTGTTAGTTTCAAGTGATCTTATAGAATCGAGGAAAAGATTACATACATTTTTTATTTCATGTCAATAGTCATATGATAAACATAGTTTGCTGAAGGTCACAAAGGCGAGGCATTTCTTGTAGGTTTACCTTTACACACCTCAGAAAACATACCAAACCATTGCAGACAATGAACTTCAGAGAAACAGAAAAATCTCATACAATCAGAAGAATTACATTACTGTGCATGTGCTAAGAAGAAGAGTACAGCAACAGTGAAAAGGGGTGCACACTAGCGCTGAACAAGAAAGTCGCTAATTAATAGGCAATCAATCAATCAATCAATCAATCAATCAATCAATCAATCACAACTGATCTGTATTTAGGGCAGTCGTCCAAGTGGCAGATTCCCTATCTGTTGTTTTCCTAGCCTTTTCTTAAATGATGGCAAAGAAATTGAAACTTTAACATCTCCCTTGGTAAGTTATTCCAATCCCTAACTCCCCTTCTTATAAACAAATATTTGCCCCAATTTGTCCTCTTGAATTCCAGCTTTATATTCATATCATACCTGCCAACTTTTAGAAGTCAAAAATAGGAAGATTTTTTCATTTTTGGTTTTATCGCGTATCACCATGGTCTCATTGGAAAAAGGCCTACAGTTACAAGGCAAATTTACCATCAAATCTAAAATCCTAAACTAAGAAAACATAAAAATGGTTAAAAGAAAATGTAACATTCTTGCTATTTGCTTAACTTCGCACCGACACAGATATGTCTTATGGCGACAATGGGATAGGAAAGACCTAGGAATTGGAAGGAAGCGGCTGTAGCCTTAATATTAAGGTACAGCCTCGGCATTTGCCTGGTGTGAAAATTGGAAACCAAGGAAAACCATCTTCAGGGCTACCGACAGTGGGGCTCGAACCCACTATCTCCCGATTACTGGATACTATATATCTCAAATATTATTATAATATTTATAGGTCCACCTGTTCAATACAATACTGTACTGTACAATACTGTAAATTACAGGATACTGGCCGCACTTAAGCGACTACAGCTATCGAGCTCGGCAGAAAATGTAACAAACATGGAACAAAATGCATAATAGTTTCCTTTATTAGACTGTAACACGAACGGTAATTAAATTTTATAGGATCCGGGAGATAGTAGGTTCGAATCCCACTATCGGCAGCCCTGAAAATGGTTTTCCGTGGTTTCCCATTTTCACACCAGGCAAATACTGGGGCTGTACCTTAATTAAGGCCACGGCCGCTTCCTTCCAACTCCTAGGTCCTTCCTATCCCATCGTCGCCATAAGACCTATCTGTGTCGGCGCGACGTAAAGCCCCTAGCAAAAAAATAAATAAATAAATAAAATAAAATTTATAGGTACATATCTCTCAACACTTGGAGATAACGCTTGCTATGTTTTGTGGCCATAATGTGAAGAGAAATTACCAGAAATTGTCACCGACACAGCTGTCTGAAATACATTCAACTCATTCAAATTATGAACTAAGAATGAACACAGATGCACTGAAATACGCAAAACTACCACATACAAAAAAGATCAAAATGTCTCATACATTTTTAACATATGACTTCAACAGGGGGGAAAGCACAAAATCGCAAAAATAATCACGTGACCTACAACTCCAACGAAACTACACACAGAAACCATGCTAACAGCGCGCGAGCAAGAAACACAATCTTTTGTCCTGATTAACGGAGTCGCTAGCGCGTGCTAGCCTCTCTCGTTTGTAGGTTGACTGCCATCCCGAATTTCCAGCTGTAAAACTCACACGAGGCTGTAGTGAGTAAGAAACACGGTACACGAAGGCGACGGACAATATACTTGCCAAATAAATACACTTGAAAATGAGGCTGCGTAAATTACACAAGCACATAATTTATCCCTGGAGAAGAGTATTGACTGTACTGGAGGTTATATTGGTCCAAAATAGGAAGAAGTAAAAATAAATTGGAAAATCAGAAGACGAGTTAAAAAAAACGGAAAGTTTCCGGGTAAATCGGAAGGGTTGGCCAAGATAGTTGGTCCGTTATTGGACATTATAAATTTTTCAGCTAACTCATTCCTGGTTGCAAGCGTTTCACCCCAGCGTGCTAAGTTGGTAAACAGCACACCTACCAAGACGCATGGCTAGTGCATACCGTGGAGGCCACTGCGTAGGCTACTTGGAGCCACCCTCAGTGCATTACTATTTACCAACTGATAAGCTGAACTTAGCACACTGGTTAATTACAATAAACAATGTTTTATTATAAACCACCTAGGCCTAATACATTCAAATGTTATTACATTATTACGGATAAAATATGAGATTAGTTACTTGTAATTAGCACACTGGGGCGAAATGCTGGCAACCAGGAATGAATTAGCTGAAAAATTTATAATGTCTAATAACAGACCAACTATATTGGTATTACACACCACTTAGTTGAGCAGCTCATCTCCTTTCTTCCAAATCTTCCCAGCCCAAACTTTGCAACATTTTTGTAACGCTACTCTTTTGTCGGAAATCACCCAGAACAAATCGAGCTGCTTTTCTTTGGATTTTTTCCAGTTCTTGAATCAAGCAATCTTGGTGAGGGTCCCATACACTGGAACCATACTCTAGTAGGGGTTTTACCAGAGACTTATGCCCTCTCCTTTACATCCTTACATTGTCCCATTGGAGGCTGGACATGATATTTGTGCAAATAAGCAGGTCACATTTATACATGTGGGTCTAGGGTGAATGAAGGACATTAAGAGCCCCGGTCTGGATGACGCCTTTTTTCTAGAAAAACAAAAGCTTCCAACAACCCCATTGCAGGCCTAAGTTCATTTCCTCGCTTTCATTTTTCAGAATTTGTTTCATACATATTTATTCTACAAACTTCATGAAAATTGTAATATACATCATTAGTGCTGATGTTAGACACAGGTAAGTTCTTTTGACAGTCTGTGCAAACTGCTTCCAGCTGTCTTTTTACTTTGTTTCCTTGCTATTCACTTTCTTGTATAAAACGTAATAGCTCTGGTGAACCTGATTTTCCGTAGTAAGTAATTTAATTGTATCTGTAATGTCTTGTTTTTCTTGTTCAGTGACATTTTGTGAAAGTTTTGCATTCAAAGTCATTAATTCTGCTTGAAATTCGTCACATGATGAACAGGTATCGGTACGTGGGTACCCAACTGACAAGTTAAATTTGATGTTAAATACCTTTCTGTAGGTCTCATATGAAACTAGAAGTTCAGGATAAGCTTCTTTATATAATTCATAGCCTTTTTTTATCGATAGTTCTTCTAGAAGGTACATTTTTTCTGTCTTTCCCTTGCCATAGTGGCTCTTCCTTCCTTTAAATGAACCTATGTGGTTTATAACAGCTTCCTCCTTTTCTTCGGATATTTTCCATGACCGATTACAATGTGTGCCTCTTTTAACCTTAGGAGATTTCCTGTTTCCTTCATACTCAAATGTATTGTCACCAATCTGCGCATTGTTATTCCATGCAAAGCAATGAAGGCCTTGAGACAAACAGGAATTTCCTTCAAGGAGCCATTTCGTTTGATTCTTACTATGTAGCGGAAAGAGCAATCTCTTGCATTGGAATCATCATCATGCCTAGGCCTTCTATGATCAATTAATGTCACAAACATTAAGCTGGTTAAATAAGAAGATTGATCATTCCAGTTACATAGCAAATTAAAGTTCCTGATAAGTTCTGCTCTTTCGTGGGGTTCGATTATTTTGAAACACTCAAGCAATGAACATTTGCAGTCACTGCCTAACACATGAGACATTGCCCTCAGGTCACTACAAACTGTACTCATTCTACCATAACTTTTTCTCTTTTAAGCTGCTTGCTGAACAGATGGCTTCTCACCTTCATCTGCTGAAGATCCACTCATTTTAGAGATCCCACACGAACCACACCACTCTCAAATTTAACAGTACCGAGCTCGATAGCTGCTGTCGCTTAAGTGCGGCCAGTATCCAGTATTCGGGAGATAGTGGGTTCGAGCCCCACTGTCGGCAGCCCTGAAGATGGTTTTCATGGTTTCCCATTTTCACACCAGGCAAATGCTGGGGCTGTACCTTAATCAAGGCCACGGCCGCTACCTTTCCACTCCTAGACCCTTCCTGTCCCATCGTCGCCATAAGACCTATCTGTGTCGAAGCGACGTAAAGCAAATAGCAAATTTAACAGTAAGCACTATTAAAAGAATGAAGAACACAGAATAACTTTAACCACAACTTATCATGTGCGCGCTCACAACTCAACTGACCAAACTGCTGTAAGCAGCTGTGGAACAAAATGCGTTTGGACTTGCCCTGTTCTTTCCATAAGGAGGAAGACTTCGGACGTTCTTTCCGTTTCCACTGAAATTATAAACCTCTGTCTCTCGGTGACTTGCCGCGTTATTTGAAATTAATTTCAACGGATTTGTAGTGATGATGGCTGGCCACCAGAATTCGCCATAAACTCATTTTCGAGAAAAATGGACTTACCTCATTCTTAATGCATAACACTAGTGATCATGTAGCCATCAATGATAGAACAGTCCTGTAGGAGCACCATTTACCAAAAACAGAAAGGCCTCCTTGCGTAGACTTACATCTGAACAAGCAATCAATGCAATGCATTCAAAAGAGAGCTCCAATACTCCAAATGTGTTAAGCACAGGAAGAAGCCCACTGCTTCAAGCGAATACAAACTGTCTTAACATGAACATGAATGGACAGTTGATGTACTCCATACTAATGGAGACTGTACTCTATAGTAATATGTTTCACGGCTTGCTTGGTTTAGGGCACTTGTGAAATGAGTTGTCCGATAATTATTTCCGTTTCGTTTGCTACAAGAAAGGTGGTTTACATTATTGCTATTATTTACGTTCTCAGTTCAATATGGATCAAGCTTGTGTGAAGCGACTATTTTTACTTCCCCTTACAATAACTACAATGTGAAAAGTGATTAGACCTGAAAATACTCCAAGACAACTATAACCAAAAAAGTGGGGCGTCTAATATATGCCCTCATCTATCCTTAATTCAAAACTGAACCTACCAGGGGGCTAATTTATACTGTTATTCAATACATGAAACTAACATAGCACTGAATGACAAACGGCAAGATCAGTTTGATGATGCTAGTTTAAAGGGGTCTAACATCTAGGTTAACGGCCCAAATGACAAGATCACACATTGCCACAAATGCTCACGTGTATACAAACGTAAACACAATACAAGCCACAAATTACCATCACTCCATAATCTTCCAGTCGGATTAAGAGACCATTTCGTTTTCCGACGTCTCTCTGCAAGCATAGACATTCTGCTTAATAACAATTACTTTTATACACGGGTGCCAGAAACATATCACCTAACCTAACCTAATCACAATATAAGAAAAAAGAAGAAGATAACAAATATTTGTTATTGCACGAAATCAAAGAGTATATACTATACTTCCAGTTCCTCTTCCTCTCCCAGCAAGGATCTTGCTTGCTTGCTTGCTGATGCTTATGGGCTGTGTCGGCGAAATTTCACCCAGTCAATACTCGCTTACTCATGTAAACACACTAGTATAAATGAAAAACTTCAGTTCAATAATTGATGCTTGAGCTTGCAAGTAAAAAAACACAAAACACTGAACTTCACTATATCACATAACAACCCTAGTTTGCTAGGGCAGACTGTTTTCATACGGGAAACTTCCAATCTTGCAATCACACTTCTTCTAAGGCTTCAGCCACACGAATAATCCAGAATAGCACCCTCAAGTAATACACTAATGATATGAGGAATCACTCAAATGGAACCTTCAAAAGCATGAGCAATTCTCACCCTATATTACAGACAGAATTATAACACGATATTGGCTTCATCTAGAAACAAATTTAGCACTCTAATAATCTCGACTGTAGGATTACAGAGCAAACAAGAAACACTGGTTGGAAAAACCTGCTTGAGTCGCTTGAGATTAATCATAAGTTTGTTACGGGGGTTAGTATATAAAGAACATTCAAATAAAATGTGGTTGGAGTCGCCATTACTAATATTTGTACCACACAAACAGTTTGTATCCTGCGTTAAATGGAAACGTGATCTATATTGTGGTGTAAGGGCATGATTAAACCGTAACCGAATGATGTTAATAATATGTCGTTTAGTATATGATCCTTGTATAAACCAAGGTTTAACTAAAAGTGTTGGTTGTAAATGATAATAGAAGTTACCTTTGACTTGTGCAGTCTGTCTCCAGAAATTCTACCATTCTTGACGCCCCTCCTGTCGGATAACAACTACATAATCAGAAGCTGGAACAATATTGTTAGTATTCGGAACAGGAAGACGAGAAGCTTGTTTTGCAAGACAATCTACTTTTTCATTGCCCTCGATACCCACATGACCTGGTACCCATACTAAAGTTATGTAAATACCGACGTTGTCAAGCATATAAAGGAGACTCTTGACATTGTATACATACCAATTATAGGATAACTCATACGAAACCAAAGATTGTAATGCACTCAGCGAATCCGTATAGATGGTAACTCGCGTATATCCCTGTCGCTGAACAAAAAGTAAAGCTTGCTGTATAGCGAATAACTCCGCCGTAAAAATCGAACAGTCACTAGGCAAACCATATTGGTCTTTAACATTTAGAGAAGGTATATAATAAGCGGACCCAACTCCATTAATGTTCTTTGCCCCATCTGTAAAAATGTTTATGCTTCGTGGAATATTAGAAAATTTCACTCTTTTAACAGGACAAATCTCGGTCCCCTGCAGACAAGTAACGTTAGTAGAGCCATTACGTATAGGCCATATTATTTGAGGCTTATAATAAGAAACCTGATAGGGTAAGGTATAGGGTATTAAATTAACACTGTGTAATAAGGTATACTGTTTCGACTTCAATGTAGTAAAAGCATGAAACAGTACTGGCAATCTGCGTAAACCCTGACGCCGTACGGAATAATACTCCGAGAGTAACTGTAACTTCGGAATTAAAGGATGACTTGTTAAAGAAAACTTTTTAAGTAAATATTTCGTCGCAAGTATTTTTTTACGTACTTGTAAGGGAGCTTCGCAGGATTCGACTAAAAGTGCATTGGTAGGTGCGGACTTTAAAGCTCCAATACAGGAGCGTATTGCTTTATATTGACAAGTGTTAAGAATATTCAAGTTAGTATACGATGCCAAGTCAAAAATATGTGATCCGTAGTCCAATATCGATCTAATAGTGGTTTTGTACAAAGATAGCACCACAACGTGGTTTGAAGTTGAAGCGATCACAAGCGATTACTCTTGGTGATATATTGTTAACAAGAAACTCATTTTTTATTGTGAAAGCGAAGTAAAAAAAAATGAAAATGGCACCAGCAGTACAAATGAGTAAAATGGCGCCTGCCGGTCGTGTTGCTCCTCAAGCTGTTGAGAATTTTCAGAAATGTAATAGTTTAATGGAAAGTAGTGAGTGCATAGAATTTAACGACGGGAAGAAGAAGGTGCCAAATACCAGTGGAAGTGTGGATCAGGTCATAGGCCAAAGGAAAAATAATTCGCGAAGTGTTTGTGTATGTGACGCACGCATCGTGCATGCGGAAGCGGGAAAGTGTGTTGACTGTGTTACTTTATTATCCGAATTGGCCTCAAGGGATGAAATTATTCGAATGTTAAGGGAAGACATTGAAAGTATTAAACGTAATAGACTTAGTTTAAATGGTGTGACTGAAGTGCAAACTGAGACATGGTCGGAAGTAAGTACGAGGTGTTGTAACAGTAGGCCTAAAACTAATCATGATCGGGGCGTAGGCCTAGGTATTGAATTAAGGAATAAGTTCCAGGTCCTTGAATCAATTACCGCTAGTGAAGAAGAATGTGTAAAGATTAATAACATTCCAGCCATTACAAGGAAGCCTGCACTGGGGTTGAAGAAGAAAAAATGTAAGGTAGTTGTGTACGGGGATAGCCATGGTCGGGGTATTGCTGTCGAACTTGGTGATATGCTACCGGAGACTGAAGTTGTAGGTTTTGTCAAGCCAGGTGCTCTGTTCAAAGAGGTTCTTCAGTCAGATATGGAAGAGATGGGAACACTTAATGAGAATGACTACGTGGTTATTATGGCAGGGACGAATGATATTGCCAGAAATGAAGCATCAAATGTGATTTCTGGGGTGAAGAAAGCACTTTGCAAATTAAAGACCACCAATGTAATATTATGTAATATTCCACATCGACATGATTTAATTGAATGGTCTTGTGTAAATAAGTTAGTTGATGATACAAACAGGCGGCTACAGAAAATTGTCAAATGCTTTCGAAATACAGAAATAATTGATATGAGCAATATGGATCGAGGATATTTCACAAATCATGGCATGCATCTTAGCAGAAGAGGGAAAAAGCAGCTATGTAATATGATAAGAAAGAAAATACAACAGACTTCAGGAACAACTATCACAACCAATGCCATACCACTGCTGTTCGATAAAGATGAGGAAGTTGCAGAACATTTGCAGGTAATGAAAGTAAGAAGAGTTGAGGAAGTAGTTGAGGTGAGTGCTACCACTAAAGAAGGATGCCTAGGAGAAGAACATCAGCTGAAAGGGATTAATGTGATTCTACCACAATCATCAGAGACAGCAATACCAGAAAGCACTGAGTACTCAGGGAAAACTTGTGAGGAAACCATTGAGATCATCAGTAGCAGTCAGTTGGATGAACGAGGAGAGGAGTTACTGGAGAAGTTGGATGTTGGAGCACCATCAGGACGAACTGAAGGAGGGCAAGCTAAACAACCAGAAATAAGAACGTCAAGTAGGACAAGGAAACGACCAGTATTACTAGAGCAGGATTTTTTATGGTAAAAGGTACCGGTAGCAATAGTTATAATCTAAAGGGAGAGCTAAATTTGTTCCACCAGAATGTTCAATCTTTAAGAAATAAAATTCTAAGTATGGAGGTTCTGTTGGCAGATAACCTACAAGGGTATGATGTTTTATGCTTAACTGAACATTGGTTGATGGAGGATGAGATTTCAAATTTTGTATTAGAAGGTTATGCTCTTGCAAGTAAGTTTTGTAGAAAGAAAATGAAGTGTGGAGGTTCATGTATATATGTGAATAATAATATCAAATGTAAGCAGTTGGATAAATTTGAATATCTGAATGTAGAGGAGCATTTCGAGGCTAGCTTTGTTGAACTAGTGGATTATAAGTTAATACTTATATGCATTTATAGAAATCCTTCTAGTAATGTTGAAACTTTTTATAATAACATTGAAATTATTTTAGATGACCTACAGAATCATAACAAAAATGTAATAATCATGGGTGACTTCAATGTAGATTTTTTAGGGAATAATGGTGGGCGAGATAAGCAAAGGCTAGAAATGTTGTTTTCCTTGTACGGTCTAAAGGCAGTTGTAAATCAACCAACTAGAATATCTGGGGATACAAAGTCAGCAGTAGATCAAGTCGTATTGAATGAGGAAATGTGGAACTATGAAATAGAAGTTTATGATACAGGTTTTTCAGATCATTCTGCTCAAATTGTGCATCTAAATTTTAGGGTAATAGGAAACCATAATTTAAAAAATAACAATGTAATTTACAGGGAAAGTAGAATGTGCAACAAGGAAAATATTTCATATTTTAACCAGTTATTGGCCAAGGAAACTTGGGAGAGTGTATATAGAAATAACTCAACTAATGAGGCCTTCAGTGAGTTTTTGGGTTTGTTCGATTATTATTATCAAGTGGCAATACCAGTCAAAAGGATAATTGTAAAGAATTATAGGAATGGGTGGATTACAACAGGAATTAGAAATTCAAGTAGACGATTAAGGTTTTTAAGCAAATGTGTGAAAGGGAGTAACACCTCATCTGAATTGAAGGATTATTATAAGAAGTATAAGAACATATATCAAGAAGTTTTGAAGGCTGCCAAAAGATTGCATAATGAGAATGAGCTAAAAAATTCTAAAAACAGGTCTAAATGTATGTGGAACATTATAAAAAGGGAAAAAGGTACTCTAGTTCCATTAAAAAATAATATTACTCTTACAAATGCAGGGAAAGAAATCAGTGATCCAGAAGAAGTTGCAGAAATATTTAGTAACTATTTTATAGAAGCAGTTTTGAGGTTAACGGAAAATTTTCAAACATCAGTGACAAGAACAAACTTGAATACAGTTCACAGGAATGTATCATCCATGTTTCTTACTCCTGTGACTGAGCAAGAGATAGATAAGATAATAAAACAGATGGGTAAAAAGAAGTCTTCTGGTTTAGATGGTTATTCAAACTACCTTATTCAATGCTGTTACCAATACATAATCAAGCCTCTCTGTTACTTGATAAATTTGTCACTAACCACTGGTAAATTTCCAGACAAATTCAAGGTAACCAAAGTTGTTCCGATACATAAAAAGGGTAGTGAAGAAGATGCTGGTAACTATAGGCCTGTCTGCCTCCCCTCTGTATTCTCCAAAATACTGGAAAGAATTATGTACGATAGACTGTTATCATTCTTAGAGAAGCATAATATATTAGCTGGTTGCCAGAATGGCTTTCGTAAAAATAGATCAACTACCACAGCATTCATTAACTTTATTGAACGGATATATGACACACTAGATGGGAAGGGTGCATGTTTAGGTATTTTCTTGGACTTAACAAAAGCTTTTGATATAATTGACCACAGCTTGCTTTTAGAAAAGTTATACATGTATGGAGTTCGGGGAATGGCCTATGACTGGTTCAAATCATTTTTAGGGGATAGAAGGCAGATTGTTGAAATATCATATACCGGTACTGATTTGAGCAAAAATGTAATTAAGAATGTGTATTCCTGTGCCAGAAACATAGGTCATGGTGTTCCACAGGGGTCAGTTTTAGGACCATTATTATTTTTAGTATTTATTAATGATATCGTCCAAATTGTTGATGATATTCAAGAAGTGCAATTAACTTTGTTTGCAGATGATATTACTGTCTTTGTAGCTGATGAAAGTTCTGAAGGGTTAGAATTGAAGGCAGGCAATATAGTGAGTAATATCCTGAGCTGGCTTGAGGATAATAAATTAATTTTAAGTAAACAGAAAACTTCTGTGATTAGATTTCACCATAAGATTAATTTAAATATGGAAGTTAGTCCAATATCATTTGGAGAGACCATAATTGAGTACTCATCATCAACAAAGTTTCTTGGCTTGTGGATGGATGAATCATTAACCTGGGATAAACATACAGAGTTTATAGGGAAAAAGCTTAGTAGAATTTATTTCATGATAATGTCTTTGAAAAATAGTTTTAATTTAAAGGCTTGCCAAATTATGTATTTTGCATATGTCCATCCCATACTAACCTATGGAATCATTTACTGGGGGAATTCACGATATAGCAAAGTCATCTTTAAGTTACAAAAGAAAATAATTAGAGGAATGGCCGGTGTCGGCAGGAGGACAAGCTGCAAGAAATACTTTAAACTTTATTTTATTTTACCATTGCCTAGCCTTTATATCTTCCATACACTTGTATATATGAAGGAGAATGTAAACAGCTACACCATAAATTCTGATGTACATAGGTATAATACTAGAAATAAACACAGTCTGCACATAGAACCACACAAAACTAAGCTATATGAATCAAGTTTGAGTTATGCAGGAGTACATTTATTTAATAAATTACCAGACTGCATTAAGCAGATAAAACCATGTTCAAAATTTAAGAAAGAATTATTCAAATTTGTTTCTAACCATTGTTTTTATTCTATTGAAGAATACTTAGCTCTTGAAAATTAACTTATGTATCACTTTTGTTTTATTTTTTTTTAAATCTGTGCCTCTTTACCACATTGTATATTTCTCTTTATTTATCATGGCATGTATATTACTGTTTTATCCTCTGTTACTGTAAATATGATTATTGACGTGTCCCATATCACTGTATGATCAGTTGGACGAAATAAAATACAATACAATACAATACAATACAACGGGATCTGCCCCCCATTGCCTACGGGTTACAGCTTGTATGACCTGAATATACCGTTCACTCTTCGAACGCAAATATATAAAATGATGTTTCCATGTAAGTTTTTGATCGATAAATAACCCAAGATATTTATGGTGACTAACCACTGGTATTTCATACTGATCAAAAGCAAGTGGCGATCGGTCATAGGTTCGGTGATGTGTAAATATCATCGCTCGACATTTCGCTATGGAAAGATTTAACCCATGGGCCTCTAACCATGTTCTAGCTTCATGAAGCGTGAAACTAATATGTTGTCTACAGAGCTGTAAATCTTCATGTGTATAATAAAGCAAAAAATCGTCAGCATACGCCTGTAGTCGAGCATGACGTAAAATGACCGTTTCGAAATCTTTCATGAAAAGAGCGAAAAGAATACCACTCAGAATATCGCCCTGTGGCAACCCATTACTTACCTGCCGGGGCTGGATTGTATAAGGTGTCGATTTAAATCTGAGTGTTCGATAAGACAGAAGTTGTCTGAGAATGATAATAAATCCCTCAGGTATCTTAAGAGTTGCAAGTTTTTCCCATAATATGTTCAAAGGTACGGAATCATAAGCCCGTTGAATATCAAGGAAAACCGCTATGGTACTATGTTTTCTATGACGAGCTAATAGTAAATCGATAACAAAACTATTAAATGCATCAGATGTACTGCGTCCCTTAAAAAAGGCATATTGATATCGAGGCGTCAAGTTATAGTATTCTAATACCCATATGATTCTTCGAAGTAAGATCTTTAGAAAGACTTTACGGAGGCACGAACCGAGGACTATACCTCGATAATTACTAACCTCAGTGGGTAATTGCTTATTTTTAAGAATGGGAATTAGAAAAAAGTCATTCCAACTAACAGGTGTACTATGATTGCGAAAAATATCATTATACCTGTTTAATAATGCCTTCTTTGCTCTAATAGGTAATAATTTGAGCATTTGATATGATATATTATCTGGACCTGGGGAGGAATTTGAGCACGATTGGAGTACTGCCTCTAATTCCTGATAATCGCTGGTTTGTAGCAATACGGAAAAACGTGCGTCTAGTGGGTCTTGTGAATGAACATACTGTGGTACAACAAAATCTGGCGTCTCTCGAACAAGAAAATCAGATAATACCTGACCTGGGATGGTCTTGGCAGGGGAGTGCTGCGTAACTCGTGTGATTGCCCTGATGGCATTCCACAAGTCTGCAATTGGAACCTGACGCGTGAAGGACGATATAAACTCCCTCCAAGCGACACGACGTTTTTGATGGAAAATTCGGCGAGTTTGTGCTATGTGTCGTTTGAGCCGGAAGTAATTTTCAGGTTGCGGTGTTGCGTGCTGCCTATATTGTCGAAAAAGTACTTTGCGGGTTTGAATCAGCAAATGACATTCCTCGTCCCACCACTTAACATGCGCAGGTTTCCTAGAAGATAAAGGGGCTGAAACGATGATGGGGTGGTGAAGATTAATATAATCTGTTAAAATCTGCAGTAAAGTTTGATATGAAAAATTATTTTCCGGTATTTTTTGTAACGCATCCTCAAAGTAAGCGGTATATATCTGCGGTTTAAATCTCTTCAACGATCGAATCATGTTATTTTGAGATGTGTGCTGCGGTGGAGAAAAGGGTCTGCCTACACCATAAGAAATAACAATAGGGAAATGATCACTGGAATAAGTATCACTCAAAGTATGCCATGTAGTGATAGACACCATATTTTTCTTACACAATGTTAAATCTACTGCGCTAGGAGGGGCAGAAGGCGCAGTCAAACGCGTAGGAGAGCCATCATTCAAAATAGCAAGAGCATGGTTATTTACTGCATTAAGGAACTGTGTACCTTGAAGTGTATCCAAATTTCCTCCCCACAGTGTGTAATGAAGATTAAAGTCCCCAAAAATAAAAACATATGGTTCGGTAGTAAATTGTTGAAAGAATTGGTTCCATTGTCTCTCAGTAATGGAAAATTCAGGAGGACAGTATATATTCACAAGTAAAATATGCATATGATATAATCCTATAACATATGTATGGGGTATGGCCTGAATATTCGAATGAATGCGATATGTCACGGACGAGTGGACCAAAAAGGCAACCCCACCGTAACCGGGTCCATCATTACGTAAAACTTTGTAATTAGGATACTTAATGCGAGTCTCAAGATTAAATCAAGTTTCTTGTATAGCTAAAAAGTGAGGTACTGTTTCCTGAATTAATTTAAATAGCTCATGACGTTTGTTCATGAGACTTCTAGCGTTCCATTGAGTGATTCTGATCATAGAATTGAATAAAACTGCAAACCCTGTCCCTTAACTGGAATACATTATGAGCTAACGCGGGGTGATCACCCAATAATTGTACCAATTGCTGAATAGATTGATAAAGACCACTTTGAAGATATTCTCTTTGCCTATGAAATGACGAAAGCGGTTGCGCCATTGAGGCGCTACTGGTGGCAACAGGTTCGTCCAAAGGTGCCTCCATCCGCTGGCTTGCGCCATTGGAAACAGGTGTAACTCTTGAAGCTGCCATCTCCATGCGGGGAATCTCTCGAACCAAATTTTGATAACCTTCCTTATCATATCCTGGGGCTGGTACTGGTCTCGGTGATTTTAAAATTACTTGTGTGAATTTTCTCTTACGGGGATTCGACTGTGTAGGAGTCTGCTCCTCCCCAGTTAAAGGGGGAAAATTTTGGGAATTGTCTACTACATTATATTCACTAGGTTGGACTTTTTGTACAGCGCCCTTGAACGATAAGTTCTGATGGCTCATGATCTTTTTAATGTGGACTTGCTGTTGGTGAGTTGGACAGTCAACATCTCCAGTTGAATGGGTACCGCGACAATGCACGCATTGCAGGAAAGTTTCCGTACAGTTCGCAGTAGTATGGTGCAATGCACATTTCCCACACCTTGGACTTGTCGCTCTGCAATTCTTATCAACGTGACCGTACCGTTGGCATTTTTTACAGATGATGGGAGCAAAAACATATGGCTCCACCTCTAAATGCACCTGATATAATGACACATACTGTGGAAGTTTCTGCGCACGAAAAACCACTTTTATAGATCCAGTAGGTACATACTGTGTTCCTTCTTCGTTAACAATTCTACGGTTCAAACGCTTGACAGATTTTATAACAGCAGGAGACTTTAAGTGCTTTAATATAGCATCCTCTTTCAAAGTCTTCTCTACTCCCCTGATACCTCCTACCCGCAATACATGAGAGCTAGGTATGTATGCCCGTAACTTAAGCTCAACTAATAAAGGGTGCTTCAAAAATGAATTTGCCTGTACGGCATATACAAATTCTATTTGTACCCTATTTCGTCCCTTGCGGGCCACTGATTTTATGCCTGGAATATTTTTCTCATAGAAAATTCTACCCAGGGTCATAGGATGCAT
Source organism: Anabrus simplex (assembly GCF_040414725.1). Lineage (NCBI taxonomy): Eukaryota > Metazoa > Arthropoda > Insecta > Orthoptera > Tettigoniidae > Anabrus > Anabrus simplex. The sequence continues at coordinate 320,018,791 of NC_090266.1, read as the reverse complement.
GTTACCGACATTGCCTGTTTCTGTGGACTCCACAAAAATAATGAAAGGTCCATAATGAGTACTAGGATAAAGTTCCTGCGACTCAGTCTTCGAAATCGAAGCACCAGCCTCTTTATTCACCACCGCATTTGGTGTATTCGATTTACTCACTGTACCACTATTCTCACTTGAACTATCATCCTCATCCTGGTCCATTTGAACTGTCTCTTCCCGAGCAACTGTGAGGGTTGAAGGATCAGGAGACTCCTCACCACCACTTTGCTCCCCCATAACGTACGAATTACACTCGTAGAATCACTACTCAATACCGTCCACGCTACCTCTTCACAGCGACTGTCCACTCAACTGCACACTAGCACTGCTAAGAGGGAAATGATCATGTAAGAGAAACAGATCCGTCAATCCTGTATAATAAAGTTGGCTGAGAAAACAGGTCATGGAAGCTACAGTGGCCACTTTTTCTCTGCCAACGTAAGGAAATAAATCCCACGATAGTACCTCGTAGTAAACACGATGATGATAGTTGTTACTTTGTTAAAATTGTAACTGTGATAGAGATAATGATTGTATTTCGGTAGGAAAGTTGTATCTAAAGCTTCTCTCGTGTCTTTTACTTGAAAAGTAAATTGCAATTACCGTATTTGTATGTTGGCAATACTGTTATAACACTAGCTTGTATCGTTTCACCGTTCGCATTTTAATGTAAATTTACATCTATTAAGTGATAAATGCAACATTGATTACTGAAAATGTTAATGCAATTCATATAAAACCCCAAAACGCTCATACTTGCCTAAATCACGATCTAACATAACCTCATTCTTTCGTTCATTCGTTGAACCCTTCCCACGACTTTTATGTATGGGAATGGAAAACACGAGAAGGAAAGGATGAAGGTAAACACAGCATAATGCACACAGTTTATATTTTGAATTTATTTATTCCAAACAGCAGGTAGGAAGCACAATCACACAGACGTTTACTCGCAACAGCTAGGTAGTTCAATGTGAAGTACGTTCATGATCATAATACTATTTCTTCACACTGAGAACGCGCATAATTATAATTTCACACCGACTCTCAAAAAACTGGATTAAAAATCTCGTTCAATGCGAAAGAATCTCTACAAATTTTCGTCTAACAAGCACTATTACATACCGTACGACCAAGGTCCCTTCGCGCGCAACGATAACGGTGTTGTGTTTTGAATTTGCTGTACCACGCAACTGAATGTGTAATGCCAACCTTTGCCTTCTAAATTAATCCTATAGAGGAGAATTTTAGTTTTCATTAGTTGGCGGAAATCGATTGGCCCATCTCAGAACTGTTCGGACGCTCCCTATGAAGTGTCACCCCCCTGTCTCCCAGAGAGAATATTATCTTACGAATCAAAATTACTTGTAGTTCTTGGCACTGCCTGCTCGATCTGCATCCGATGGCTGCTTATGCTGCCTGCTCATTCCATATTCAAACGTGTAACACGACTTACAAACAATCTGCCGCCAGATCGCAGCACCAGACGTACCCAGTTATCGCGTGAATACAGCTAGGTAAGCATACAAGCAAAATTTAAAATCTGAAAGTAACAGAAAAATTCAAGAATTGTGCGCATAAAGTGGTGCTCTAGAGAGTGATAGCTTCAGGACTTTTCGAGAAAGAGATTTCGACGAACTAGAAAACCTGGAAACTTTGCCTGTATGGAACTTCCCTACATTACTCAGTAGAGGTTTCACGAATTTGGCCACCACAGTTTCTGACAGAAGTTCCTGGTGCTTATTGTTACTAAAACACTTTAAAATCTTACAGTGGCATAAAGGGGGTAGAACATAGTTTCTTATAGTCTGGAGCAGACTTGCAGATTTCTTGCAGTACGGTAGAACTGCCTCAACAAATTTCTGTAGCCCCATAATTAGGCCAATAAGTTGTTGCTAGGGATAGCGCAGGTCTCCTCTATCCGACTGTCTGATTAAGTTCATCAATGGAGATGCATTTACTGAGGTGGAAATGTTACTCAATCACGTGCTGCATTGTTTTTTCTTCGATTACACGCACTAAATAACCACATACTAATACATGGGAAGCAGTTTCCAAAGTGACACACACTGATCAGGGGGCTCACGAACATCATCCAGTAAATCAAGTACATACTCAGCGGGCATCACTGGTTCTGTTTCATCAAGTCCGGGAGAGGGTACTGCGGCAGAAAATGTTGAATTTTGCTTGTGGATAACGTTAGCACCATCGGTGGACATTCAAATACCGGATTTCAGAATTCTCTTTATGGAATTCTGAGTAACCCGGGAGTCAGTCATGTCATTGCACCCTCCTCCCATTCTTATAGAACTAAACATGGCTTCAACTGGATCTCCTGAAAAAGCCCGTGTCATGGAATGAAATACCACGGCATTCTGGTTTCCCTTTCTTTGATTTGCAGAAAGTCCCGCAGTAGTACACCATTTTCACTGTAAACAAATACAGTACTACCCTACTTTCCGCTATTTCATTCCGACAGTTCAGGAGCCGGTTGGTGCTGCCACCTGCTGTGGGTATTTGTAAACTGAGTGTTTCATTTAGTGCCATGTTAAAATGTTTTAATGAGCAGGCAGTATAAGCAGCCATCGGATGCAGATCGAGCAGGCAGTGGTTCTTGGCCTTCGCATAAGACCTTTACGTTCACTCGCTAGCATAAAGGTCTATATATAAGGTCAGGACACAAATGTTGCTTACGAAGCAGCCATTCTGGACACAATGTGGGCGATAGCTACAACATTTCCATATTGCATAATGGGGAGTATTGGAATTTAAAAAATGTATTTAAGTACACAAAACTGTTAAAATTAGTTTTATTTTCCTCGGACTACATATAATTATTAGCTTTCCTATAACCTGAGAATTGTGTTATAATGATAGGATGTCTATTTTGATATCTATAAGAACCCGGGAAATGAAACGAGGAGCTGAGGACAGGAATGGTTGCATAGACACTGATGATGATGAAGAATTCGGGTTTCATAAATTATGAACAGCTATATGACATATTTATCATAATTTTTTTGAGTTAGTAGACCTAATATAGGGTACCTGAGCATGAACAAAGTAATACAATGATCAAGAAGTGTGGATGGTTCAAATTAAATTATAACGCATACAGGTACGTACGCGGAGGAACCAAAATAAAATAGTATGCAATCTGGCCGCAAACTGCTCATAGGAACTTACCTCAGTTGATAGTCCGTTTGGTGGACTACAACAATATTGTTACAATAAATATTACAGTCAGAAATTTAGACTACATTCCTTAGCAATACAAAATCATGCATATATTAAAAAACTGCCATACATCACAACAGAGTGTCCACCTCCGTAGCGTAACGTTTAGTGTTATCAGATGTCGTCCTCAGGGCCCGGGTTGGATTTCCGGTACTGCCAGAAAGTTAAGAATAGCAGGAGGGCTCGTAGGTGATGAAATGGTACTTATAGCTCACCCCCATTGGGTGTTTGCTTGAAAATGGAGCTGCACCACCTCAGGATGAGGACGTGAGTTCATTATATTAAGAAAGTGATATAAATTGTACTTAATAATAATACACTGGCCGAAAATACCCGAACACTAAGAAGGGGTTGTCCTAGGCTAACGAACGTTGGTAGGAGTATTTAGACATCTGAGAGATTAAAAGATTCAAATTTCCCTCAAATCACATTAGCGTGACGCTAGTAGCGGCCCCAGGACCTTGCACATCAGGTTTGCTTTAAATACTATGCGAGATCGTTGGTTACCTGTGAGATTGGACGGAGGGAAGGTGAGCGTGTCAAGAATGCCTTTACGACGACGAAGAGGCCAGTATCAACAGCTCACTGTGGTTGAATGAGGCAACATATTAGAGCTACATGAAGGTGGATTTTCCTTCCGCGCTATTGCAGAAAGACTTGGCAAGAATGTCTCCACTGTTCATGCGCGCTGGCAGTAGTGGTCACGACAATGTACGCTCGCAAGAAGATCTGGTCCGGACGTCCTTGTGGCACCACCAAGAGAGAGGACCGCCGTACTAGGCATATGGCTCTAGCGCAGCGTACTGCGTCTGCAGCAGCAATTCGAGGGGCAGTTGACACCCCAGTGACGCAACGAACTGATCGAAATCGCTTACTTGAAGGACAGCACCGAGCCAGACGCCTTGTGGCATGCATTCAACTTACCCCAAATCACCGATGTCTGCGAGATCAGTGGTGTCAAGCGAGAACTTATTGGAAGATGGAGTGGAGGTCCATTGTGATTTCCGATGAAAGCCAGTTCTGCCTTGATGCCAGTGTGTTGGTTAGAAGGAGGCGTCTGCATTCAACCTGTCTGCGGCTTCGACATACTGGACACACACCGGGAGCTCTGCTCTGGAAAGTAATATCCTATTACAGCAGGAGCACTGTCATGGTTATCTCACGTACCCTGACTGCAGCTGTGTACGTCCTTCTCCTGATTCGACCTGTTGTGCTGCCACTCATGAACAGCATACACGGGGGTGTTTTCCAACTGGTTACTGCATGCCCCCATGCCGCTGTTGCAACCCAACGTGCTCTACAGAGTGTCGACATGTTGCTTTGACCTGCTCCCACGATCTGTCCTCAATCCAGCACTTATGGGACATGACTGGATGAAAACTCCTGCGCCGTCTCTGTATTGACCGACCAAGTATTAAGGGCATGAACCTCCATCCCACAAGCTGACATCCGGCACCTGTACAACTCAATGCATGCACGTTTGATTTTCTGCATTCAACAGTCAGGCGATTACACCGGTTATTAATGGACCATCATGGAACAATTGCGATGGTTTTTCTCATGCGCGTGTGAATATTAACCTGTAGTCTTGTACCTTTAACCAATTAAAAAGGTTACCTCGACAAATATATTAAAATATATTAACAAACCTGATAATTTGAACATGGCAACCGAGTAAGAGAGCATTAGTGGTTATTCTGAAGATGTATTGTGTTCGTATGGATATTAGTGATTCTTGGTGACTAAGTTATATGTAACAACGACCGGTGTGTGTGAAAATTGTCACGGGTGAATAAGAAATATCATTTATTTTACGTGAACTAAGTGTGAAACAGTGTTTCAGATCGGAATTTTTGTTTGAGGTTATGTCCAAGAACAAACAAAAGAGTCGCGGTAGCAAGGAGATGGCAAGCTTGCAACAGCAACAGCCACAGCAGCGCAGTGCAGCGGATGGGAATGTGAAGACTCCACCTAATGTAAACAGTCGCCCAGAGGATCTGTCGGCCGCGGTGAATAAAATACTTCGTGAGTCAACATTTTTAGATTCAATTATGGATCGATTAGTTGACAGAGTTATTGACAGGCTGAAGGAAAGTATTGATTTCAATACTAAAGTAATTGAAGACTTAAAACTGGAAATTAATAAACGGGATGAAAGGATCAAGGAACTTCAACAGGAACTTCACAAGATGAAGGCCGATTCCCATGACGAAGTGGAGAATGTTAACCAATACCTAAGGAGAAACAATATTGAAATCCATGGCGCACCAGAACTTCCGAATGAAAACGATTATAGTGTCGTGACAAATATTGGTAAAGCTATTGGATTTGAATTAAATAAGTGTGATGTAGACATTGCTCATAGAATTCCCTCGGCAAACAAGACACTACCCAGACCCATCATTGTCAAATTTGTGAACAGATGGAAAAACAGGAATTTATGGCAGCAAAGAAGAATGTCCGGCAGATATCATCTGTAGCAGTGGGCTTCAATGCTTCAGATCATATGATTTACATCAATGATCATCTTACACCCAGAGCCAAAGGTCTTCTTAAGAGGGCCAAGGATTTAAGAATGAAAGGTTATAAGTATGTGTGGACACGGGAAGGTGAGATTTTTGTTAGGAAGGATGATAACTCTAATGTGATAAGCATACGAAATATCGAAGATGTTCTTAATCTTGAATCAGCTTGAATTATGACATGGAAATTGTAGAGGCTCAGTTAACAAACTTAAGACAACTTAAAACCAGAGATTGCCATCTGAGAATTTTTTATGCTAACTCGCAAAGCATCCGTAATAAATGGCTAAACTTAACCAGTTTAATTGTAGATGTACAGATGCCAGGAATCATTATTATAGTAGAAACATGGTTATTCCCACAAGATGAGAAATATTATAATCTGAAAGGTTATGAATGTTATTTTTGTTCCAGAACAAAAGATAGAGGGGAGGGATTGCTATATACATTAAAGAACCCTATAAAGCTAAAATATTAGTTTCGATTAACACTCATGGTACTCCGTACAATTTTTTATTGGTTAAAGTCAGCGGTCTGGAGAGGGATATTCTTATTTTGAGATGTTATAATCCCCATCTGAAATTTTCCAAAGAGTTTCTTAATGTACTTGAGGATATATGGAATAAATATAGTTATTATATCTGTTTTACTGTAGGAGATTTCAATATTGACAAACTTCAGCCAAGTCTACTAGCGTCTGAACTTAAGAGGTTATGTGAATGCTATAACCAAAATCCATGTAACAACAGATTTCCCACCAGGATTACTAACAGTACAGGTAGTCTGTTAGATCATGTTTATGTCAATAAGCTGTACAGGTGCAAACTGTATAATATAATTAATGATTATAGTGGTCATAATTTATTAGTCTGCGATATAAATTTGTTATCGAAAGTGAGAACAGAAATTTCATACTTGAAACCAAAAACATGTAATGTGAAGAACATGAATGCTTATATGTCTACCAATCTTCTGATCATCAGTGAAGGTGATAGTTGTGATGTGATAGTAAATAAACTTAACAATTATCTGCAGGAAGACAATAGTAGCAGTAGGCCTATAAATCAGAATTATAAAGCAAATAATAAGATATTCAAAGGTAGGCAATATTGCCCGTGGATGAATGATACACTTTCCAGCCTCATTGATCAAAAGAATAAACTTTACGGTAAAATAAAAAGACAACAGCTTAGAGTAAAAATGGGCTGTGATTATGTATCACAGCAATTGATAAATGACTATAAACTATTATGTAAACAGGCAACTAAGCTTAAAAGAAGTTAGAAAATGCATATTTCATAAATAGATTAAGTAAGTTAATGCCAAACGAAAAGTCCCATTAACTTAACCGAATTAGAAGAGGCACGTTCATTTGCAGAGGATGTAAAACATGGTGATGAGCCACGAACTGTAAACTACCCACCTACCCAATCCCCTCACCTTTCTAACCCATATTTACGCCATCATGCTTGGAAATGTTATGCATATGGATCTAGGGATCATCTCCGAAATAATTGTCCCTCTGGGCTGTTGAACTTGGCCTGATTCTTAATCTTAAAAATGTAGATATTCAATTGATGTTAGTCTTAAAAGTTGTGATAATCAATCAATCAATCAATCAATCAATCAATCAATCAATCAATCAATCAATCAATCAATCAATCAATCAATCAATCAATCAATCAATCAATCAATCAATCAATCAATCAACCAATCAATCAATACTGATCTGCATTTAAAACAGTCACCCAGGTGGCAGATTCCCTACCTGTTGTTTTCCTAGCCTCTTCCTAAATGATTTCAATGACATTGGAAATTTATTGAACATCTCCCTTGGTAAGTTATTTCAATCCGTAACTCCCCTTCCTATAAATGAATATTTGCCCCAGTTTGTCCTCTTGTATTCCAACTTTATCTTCACATTGTAATCTTTCCTACATTTAAAGACGCCACTCAAACTTATTCGTCTACTAATGTCATTCCACGCCATTTCTACGCTGACAGCTCGGAACATACCACTTAGTCAAGCAGCTCGTGTCCTTTCTCCCAGTTCTTTCCAGCCCAAACATTGCAACATTTTTGTAACGCTACTCTTTTGTCGGAAATCGCCCAGAACAAATAGAACTGCTTTTCTTTGGATTTTTCCAGTTCTTGAATCAAGTAATCCTGGTGAGGGTCCCATACACTGGAACCATACTCTAGTTGGGGTCTTACCAGAGACTTATAAGCCCCCCTTACATCCTTACTACAACCCCTAAGCACCCTCAAAACCATGTGCAGAGATATGTACCCTTTATTTGAAAACCCATTTATGTGATTACCCCAATGAAGATCTTTCCTTATATTAACACCTAGATACTTACAATGATCCGAAAAAGGAACTTTCACTCCATCAACACAGAAATTAAAACTGAGAGGACTTTTCCTATTTGTGAAACTCACAACCTGACTTTTATCCCCGTTTATCAACATACCATTGCTTGCTGTCCATCTCACAACATTATCGAGGTGACGTTGCAGTTGCTCACAAACTTGCAACTTATTTATTACTCTATAGAGAATAACATCACCCGCAAAAGCCTTATCTCGGATTCCACATGTTTACTCATATCATTTATATATATATATATATATATATATATAAGAAAATATAAAGGTCCAATAATACTGCCTTGCGGAATATCCTCTTAATTACTACAGGGTCAGATAAAGCTTCGCCTACTCTAATTCTCTGAGATCTATTTTCTAGAAATATAGCAACCCATTCAGTCACTATTTTGTCTAGTCCAATTGCACTCATTTTTGCCAGTCGTCTTCCATGATCCACCCTATCAAATGCGTTAGACATGTCAATCGCGATACAGTCCATTTGTCCTCCAGAATCCAAAATATCTGCTATATCTTGCTGGAATCCCACATGTTGAGCTTCAGTGGAATAACCTTTCCTAAAACCGAATTGCCTTCTATCGAACCAGTTATGAATTTCGCAAACATGTCTAATGTAATCAGAAAGAATGCCTCCCCAAAGCTTACATGCAATTCATGTCAAACCTACTGGCCTGTAATTTTCAGCTTTATGTTTATCACCCTTTCCTTTATATACAGGGGCTACTATAGCAACTCTCCAATCATTTGGTATAGCTCTTTATACCAAACAATAATCAAATACGTGCGTCAGATGTGGTACTGCATCATGAAACACAAGAATTATCTAACGCTATTACCGTAACTTCTTCTTCCGATGGCCAATCACCGTTTGCTGTGCCCTTTACCTCTGTTTTGTAGAATGTGTTAGATAAACCCAATTACACCCATAGATCAATATTACTTACTTGTTTAAATACGTCGTAACTTCCTCAGGTTATTCAATTGAAGAAACAGTGAGATCTTTGCGATTCCTAGTAGATTTAACTGAAACTACTGTTTTTTCAATGGACGATCTACGTATTATTCGAGTATTATTCCCTAACTATGAGGGAATTTTAAAGAAAGATATTTCTGAGGCTACTTCTAACAACCCGAGCATAACTGAATTTTACGAATTAATGCCATCTAAATTTATTCCTTCCCTAGCCTTACATGGGTTAATACCCAAGCACTGTTTTAGGACAGAATTCTTGCATGAAAACTTCCTTGCCTATGTATTGTATTTTGAGTTGAACTGAGAAATCTTTAAGATTTTAGAACCAGAATAAGAAATGGTTGGTAGAATTTTAAGAGGAATATCTACCAAATACAGATCATACCTCTTCCCAACGGAAAGTCAATTCAACTTAACCGAATTGGAAGAGACTTGTACATTTGAGGAGGATGTAAAACATTGCGAGGAGTCACGAACTGTAAACTATCCACCTACCCCATCCCCTGGTCTTTCTAACCCATATTTACGCTTATCATGCTTGGAATTATTATACATGTGGATGTAGAGATCATCTTCGAAATAATTGTCCTTCTGTTAAGCCTGAGTATTATTTTAACCAAAACGCTGATATATGTTGTTATGCTTGTGGATCAAAACAGCCAACTAAAAGGAACTGTCCTACCTTGTCTAAAGATAATTAAAAGTGAATAGCCTGGAAATCCGACATTGCCCCTAACCCTAATTTAGATGACATGGTTTAGCTAATGGTTATGTAACTAATGATTTGTCCCCCCTCAATATTTGAAGACTTCTGCTAATGTGTTATCTATGGCTCCATTTGTGCAGACTGAGCTTAACAATGGACCTGTATTAGGCTTAAATGATTCTGGAAGTACTGTATCCATAGTGAATACTTGTTGGTGTAAGAGAATGAAATATTGTTTCAAATTGACTTTTATTGAAGGATCTAATTTTGGTTGTAAAATTTCAAATGGTAACAGGTCGGGAATTTTACGATCTATTTCGGTTAAGATCAGAATTGCAGAATTTAAATGGAAATTCTTTTGTCAAATTATTCTTAGTGCTGATTTTATGGCCAGGGTGAAGATGGTCTTGAACTTGCAAGAAATACAATTTGTCTCCAAATTTTGTCCCAATCGGGAATTTATTGAAGTGATGTGAATGAACTTCGCACTGTTGCGCTATTTGCCACTTGCGTGGATTCTGAATCCTAATTCATCACTAATGTTCATGTGTTGGAAACGACAGTTTTATATGAGAAATTTATCAGTATTAATGACTTGTTCAAAACGTTTTACTGTGAAGTTTTTAGGATTTTAGTACCGGAATAAGAAATGGTTGGTAGAATTTTAGAAGGAATATCTCCCCAAGAGAGTCGAAGTTGCCTTGAGAGTGGGTTCAATTTTCTTCCTATGGAGACCGCAGTTGCAATTCAGTCAGCAAGGTGAAAGGACGCAGTTGTGTTGAGTGAGTGACAAGTGTAGGAAGTACGAAGGCGAGTTACTCAACGGAACGTGGGAGTATCAATATAGCAATATCGGTGCGCTAAGTGTAGGTGGCAATGCAGAATGAAAATGAAAGCAATACAGACCGGAACCAATAACCATAACATTACGCAGCTGGTGTTATCATCAGTGGTGGTGGCGGTGCTATTGGTGATGGTTGGTATTGAATTAAACCCAGGCACTGGACTCTCCTGGGAAGATATGGAGAATCTCAAGGAGGTCTTGAATGTGGATAAGGCGCGGGAAATCTAATGGAGCAAAGCAGAAAATCTAAGGAATTGAGGACCTTCTGAGAAGCTGAACTCAGTGATTTCAAGGAGAGCCTGCTACAGGATAAGTTTGAAATGGCTGAAATGAAGAATAAAGTCCTCGAATTAGAAGAAAGGATAAGAAAGTTATAGCTAAAGGAACGGATTCTAGAAAAGGCAGAAATGTAATAATCTATGGGTTAGTAGAGACTGATAAATAGAATCCAATCAATTGTTGGATAGAATACTTTCTTTATCAGGGAGTAACTGGAAGTTGAATGTTATGACAGTGACATTGATTGTATATTCAGATTAAGGAATAGTTCGGGAAGGAGACCTATGAAAGCATGCGTGTCATCGAGGTTGAAGGCTCAAAAATTCTAATGAAACTAGGTTAGGTCTTGATCACCTAAGCGATGCTCAGGCGTCCCAAATTCGAGAGCTTTGTGTCCAGTTTCATGAAGTTCTCTCCTATCGTTTAGGGTTAACTAGCGTTATAAAGTATCGTATTGATATTAGTGATAATATTCCTGTTCGCTCTCATCATTATAGACTAGGACTGCCCAGGGTGAAAGAACTGAAGAATATCATTGATGAGATGTTCAAGGAATGCATAATCCGACAATCCACCTCTGCGTACGTTAGTCCCATCTTCCTAGTCCGTAAACCGTCTGGCTGTTTCCGATCTCTATCTTTGCTCGATTTGCACATCTGCATTTTTTGTTTTCAGGGTGAAAAATATTTCATCAGACCAACTATAACATGCCTCTTGCTGAAAAATCTGTGCCAATAACTGCACCTGCCACATACTGGAATTTGTACGAATACAACCGGTCCCTTTCGTTTTCTCGAGTGGAGCCACCGTACCCACCTGTATCATGGACTCCATTCTCTCAGAGGTGAAATTCAAGTACATTTTAGCTACTTAGACGATTTCGTTATTTAATCTTCTAATGTCTCTGACCATCTAAAACATATTGAGGGGCCTAGGCTAACTTTAAAGCTTTCATGGACGAATTTCATCAAACCAAAAATCACTTTCCTGGGACAGACTGTTTCCTTCGAAGCTATATTCTTTGATCATGCCTGAACTCAATCCATTCAGGACTTTAAACCACACAAGGACCATAAATCTATAGTCCAATTCATTGGAATGACCAATTTCTTTAGAAAGTTTATTTTTAATTTCGCAGATTGCTGCTCCCTTAAACTATCTACGTCTCAGAGACGTTAAATTCATCTGGAACCGTCCCCAACATGAAGCATTTTGAACTTTGAAATCTGCCCTCATAAATGTACCTCTTCTGGCCACTCCTGACTTTACCAAAAATGTGTTGTTCAAACTGATGTTTCTGGCAAATCTGTTGTAGGTGCCCTATTGCAGGATATATATATCGGTATAACAACCGTCTCCTATGCATCAGGGCGCTATCTCGATTAGAAAGAAATTATTCCATCTATGAATTCGAGTGTCTAGCTGTTCTCTTTGCGGTGGATAAGTTCCGAATGTATATTGAGCATGTAAATTACGAAGTGTAAAATTATAATCAGACCCTCTCCTGCGTCTTCAATAGGCCTAAACGCACTGGTAGGTCGACGCGATGGGTATTAAAAATTTCTGCATTTAATTTTAACATCCACCTCATTCGTGGGGAAGACAATGTCATTGCTGATGAGCTTAGTCGTATGTTCTATTGCGAAAGCGATCTTCTAGAAAATCCCGATGAAGAAAAGGTTCTCAAAAACAGTCCCACACACGTCAACGCTATTTTATCAAATTTTTGTTTACTGTATCAAGATATTAGTCAGCATCGACAAGGAGATCCTGAACTGAAAGGATCAATTCTGGCAATTCGGTAAAGCCATATTTTATTGTCAATGATGTACTCTGATGCAAATTCCGTAATGACAGAAAATTGAAAATGTTTGCCCCAAGGATTCTTACCCGAGTTATTTTTCAATCCTACCACGACTGTCCTTTTGGTGATCATTTGGGAACATTTAAAACATGGTATAAAATGGAACAGTTTTTCATTTGTAAGACGATGGACCAAGGGATAATTTATGTATTTATTTATTTATTTATTTATTTATTTATTTATTTATTTATTTATTTATTCCTGACTTACATTTGTGGCGAAGCTAGTGCTCACGGCCCTCTCTTACACTTAACCACTATAAACAAGAAATTTAAAAATGTAAACATAAAAGTAAGACGTAGGAATTCTAAAAAGGAATAATACTACGGACAAATAATTCTAAAAATAAGTTAGACCTACATATCAGTACATAAATTAGTGTGACAGTACTACTACAACTATTACTACTACTCCTAATAATAATAATAATAATAATAATAATAATAATAATAATAATAATAATAATAAATGAAGAAAACCCATTCTCACAACATACAGACAATGACTCACACAACTCAGCTTTATGTTCACATAAAAAACCTTCGGCAGACAGATTTGAATTTATGAGACGAAGTAATTTACCGAACGTCCATTGGGAGTGTATTCCAGAGTCTCGATGCAGTAACTGACAAGGAATTATTGTAGGAATTCGTTCGCGTTGTGGAATTTAAAGTAGGGAACCAGAACGGGTACTAACTTCATGGAATGAGGAAAGGAAACGAAAATTAGAAAAGAGATAAGTAGGAGTGTTCGTCGAGAGCACTTGGTAAACAGGTGTCATTAGGTGAAAAATCCTTCGTTCATTTATGCGTAGCCATCCCAATGTTTTGAAATATGGTGTAACATGAGCGTCGTGTCGCAGTTGGAAGGAAGATCGTATGCATGAGTTTTGTGCTCGCTGAAGTCTCAAAGCTTGTTCAGCATTTAGATTAACTAGTACCGTATCACAGTAGTCTAAAGTTGGGAATAGAATACTCATGTTTCTGTGTGCGTTGATGTATTTAGATGCTTCTGTTGAATTTTTCCAAACAATCAACTAACTCTAGAACCACTATTAACTGTTTGAACTCTATTTTGGCTTCATTTGGGCCTCCCAAGCTTTTAGTATCTGAAAATGCCAGTGCATTTAATAGTTACTTATTCGATAAATTTCTATTTGATTTGTGCATTTAACACGTCACCAAACACCCCGTATCACCCTAATCCTTCCTATTCCGAGAGGATGAACAGAAACTTGAAGTCTGCTCTTATAGTGTACCACAATGCTAACCAGTGGTGTATGCTGGGATCGAGACGTGGGCTACCACTAGTTTTAGGTTACTCCCGTTTCGATAGTTGGTCTAGTCACACAGCGATTGTTCAGCGAACGTCAAGCCTTAAGCGTTCTGAGCCAGAGCAGTAGCCTGCTGTGTCGACAGGGCTGTTTCACAAGCTACTGCCTGGCCTCTGCCACTGCAAATAATCCACACCTGATCAGTGGAAATGGTGGCCTAGAGTTTTAGCAAATTAGAATCCTTAGCAAATTAAAGCCTGGCTTTGTGGCTAAATAGAATGCTTGCCTTTGGCCCGATGACCCCAGTTCAATTCTTGGAATCAAACTCCGGATAATCTTAATGCCGCTGATTTGGGGACTGGGTATTTATCACGCCTTTGCCATTCATTTCATCTTCATTTGGTCATCAGCAAGGCTTTCCCCGCTCCTATCGGACATTCAGCAGCAAGCCACGCTAGGTGAATCAAGGGGAGAAGGACTCAGCATCTGGGCTGCAATCTCAGTCTCCGATGCCTCACACTTAGAAATAAAAGCGACGTTTTTCTCATTGCTATCAGGTTTTGTAAATGGAACGATGTGTCAGATGCTTAAATTATAAACTGGATGACCAAAATTCGCAAGAAGTGGTAACCCATTAGAAAATGTGCTATGTATGACCGGTGAGCGTTGTGGCTAACTGCGGCGTAGCTGAGCAGTCTATCACTGACACCTGTGTTGTGAAGATGTCAACACGTTGCGAGTTAACTGACATTGAACGTGGGCGCAAGGACATTGCATTGCTGAGATTAAATATGAATTTGGGTTCCGAGGTCAACAATGTCGAGCGTGGATCTTCAATATCGCGGAGAGTATGTTACAACCACATAAACCGCTGCGTGGGAAGACTACAGGTGTTTAACGCTCGGACATCACGTCACCTTCGCAGAACGATACTGGGCTCTCGACGGGCTACTGTGAGTCAGATCACCGCCTTGTTGAATGTTAGGAGTCAGGAACACATTTCTACCAGGACTGTAAGGAGGAAACTGCACCGCATAGGCTTCACGTGCCGACGGCCGACTCGTGTCCCTCCTCTGACACCTCGACACAGAGTTCAACGACATGCATAGGCCCGCGAACATCGGCAATGGGTCATAGCACAGTGGCGGCGTGTGGAATGATGGTCGGATGGATCCCGGTTCCAGTTGTATCGAGCTGATGGGCGCGTCAGTGTGTGGCGTTTGTCCTATGAAGCTATGGATCCTGCGTGTCAACAAGGTTGTGTCCAGGCGGAAGGTGCCCCAGTCCTGGTCTGGGTGGCATTCTCATGGTCGCAATTAGGCCCCATTTTCTGGCTGCAGGGAGCACAGACAGGTGCACGTTATGCGGACATTCTTTCAGACCATCTACATTCCTTTCTGGCCATAGAGTACACTGATGGAGAAGCTATGCTTCAACAGGGCAATGCGCCAATACACCGCTCTGTGGTGGCACGCAGGTGGTTGGAAGAGCACTCCAGTGAAGTTACCACCATGGATTGGCCCTCCAGGTCCCCCGATCTTAATCCAAATCAAGCATTTATGGGGTGGTGTTGATGCTGATGTACGCTCCATGAACCACACACCAACTACACAAGATAAATTGTGGGTAACAGTGCAAGATGCGTGGGTCCAGATTCCGCCAGAACGACAACAGCACCTTGTAGAGTCGGTGCCTCGGCGTATTGCTGCCGTTTGGAGGGGTCGCAGAGGAGCAACTCGTTCTTAACATCACATTCAGTGTCTTCCCATAACTTTTGGCCACACCGTGTAATGTGATTTGGATATCTATCGCTATATATCTATCTATCTATCTATCTATCTATCTATCTATCTATCTATCTATCTATCTATCTATCTATCTACCTATCTATCTATATGGGGTTTGGGCTTCACCAATAGCCTTGGTAGCCCTCAGTGTGTGCCACTGATGTTAACCAAACAAAGTGGGGTTCCTGCGTACACTGGTTATCGTGTGCATTCAATTCTGCCACCCATGAGCCACATTGAAAGACTAATGTTTTCATACAATCTTTTCGTACCCTTTTCAAACATGCTTCATACTGACGACCTACTACCTGATTTATCCCGTCCTAATGACGTTCATAAATTCTGGGTTGAGGCCAAAGCTAAGTTAGCCATGTCATACGATAAAGTACAGAAAAGATATGGCCAACGACATAAGCCCACCCGGTTAATGATTAAACATGCAATTTTCATTTCGTTTTGTCCTTAGTAATAACATATTGTAAATAGGATACATATGAACGTAATTTAAAATATTGTAGTGTATGGTAGTATCTTATTAGAAATTAGCCCGTTTATTCTATTATTGTAAAATATTTGTGTAGTATAGTAGAAGTATGTCTAGAAACCCTCTTACTGGAATTATAACAGGGTTGTCTAGGGAGCGGTAATAAGGGTACAGAGATCTGGAAGTCAAGTAGAGATGACATAAAAATGTTAGTGTTGAACTGTAGAAGTATAGTAAAGAAAGGAATAGAATTAAGTAATTTAATAGGTATATACACTGACTGACAGAGCAAATGCAACACCAAGAAGGATTGGTCAGAACTTTATGCCAATTGCAGGGTAGACTGACGTCACTGAGGTATGCTCATGATGTGAAATGCACCGCTGTGCTGCGCACGTAGCGAACGATAAATGGGACACGGCGTTGGCGAATGGCCCACTTCGTACCGTGATTTCTCAGCCGACAGTCATTGTAGAACGTGTTGTCGTGTGCCACAGGACACGTGTGTAGCTAAGAATGCCAGGCCGCCGTCAACGGAGGCATTTCCAGCAGACAGACGACTTTACGAGGGGTATGGTGATCGGGCTGAGAAGGGCAGGTTGGTCGCTTCGTCAAATCGCAGCCGATACCCATAGGGATGTGTCCACGGTGCAGCGCCTGTGGCGAAGATGGTTGGCGCAGGGACATGTGGCACGTGCGAGGGGTCCAGGCGCAGCCCGAGTGACGTCAGCACGCGAGGATCGGCGCATCCGCCGCCAAGCGGTGGCAGCCCCGCACGCCACGTCAACCGCCATTCTTCAGCATGTGCAAGACACCCTGGCTGTTCCAATATCGACCAGAACAATTTCCCGTCGATTGGTTGAAGGAGGCCTGCACTCCCGGCGCCCGCTCAGAAGACTACCATTGACTCCACAGCATAGACGTGCACGCCTGGCATGGTGTCGGGCTAGAGCGACTTGGATGAGGGAATGGCGGAACGTCGTGTTCTCCGATGAGTCACGCTTCTGTTCTGTCAGTGATAGTCACCGCAGACGAATGTGGCGTCGGCGTGGAGAAAGGTCAAATCCGGCAGTAACTGTGGAGCGCCCTACCGCTAGACAACGCGGCATCATATTTTGGGGCGCTATTGCGTATGATTCCACGTCACCTCTAGTGCGTATTCAAGGCACGTTAAATGCCCACCGCTACGTGCAGCATGTGCTGCGGCCGGTGGCACTCCCGTACCTTCAGGGGCTGCCCAATGCTCTGTTTCAGCAGGATAATGCCCGCCCACACACTGCTCGCATCTCCCAACAGGCTCTACGAGGTGTACAGATGCTTCCGTGGCCAGCGTACTCTCCGGATCTCTCACCAATCGAACACGTGTGGGATCTCATTGGACGCCGTTTGCAAACACTGCCCCAGCCTCGTACGGACGACCAACTGTGGCAAATGGTTGACAGAGAATGGAGAACCATCCCTCAGGACACCGTCCGCACTATTATTGACTCTGTACGTCGACGTGTTTCTGCGTTCATCGCCGCTCGCGGTGGTCCTACATCCTACTGAGTCGATGCCGTGTGCATTGTGTAACCTGCATATCGGTTTGAAATAAACATCAATTATTCGTCCGTGCCGTCTCTGTTTTTTTTCCAACATTCATCCCTTTCGAACCACCTTCTTGGTGTTGCATTTGCTCTGTCAGTCAGTGTATTTATCAGATATTGTAATAGGAGTTGAATCATGGCCAAGAAATGATATAATAGATGCAGAAATTTTCTCACAGAACTGGAGAGTGTATCGTAGAGATAGGATAGGAATGGTGGGAGCGGGAGTATTCATTCTGGCGAAGGAAGAATTTGTAAGCTACGAAAAAGTTAAAGATGAAAAACATGAAATTCTAGGTACGGTATAAGGCTCATTTCTAATGATAATAGGCAACTTGATGTCTTTGGAGTGTACAGACCGGAAAAGGGTAGCGCTGACACGTATTCAGAATTATTTGGTAAGATAACCAGCTATGTGGGAAACGACATGGAAAAATGTGATTTTAGTGGGAGATCTGAATTTACAAAATCTCAATTGGGAAGAAAATGCGAACGACAGGATGCATGACCAACAAATGGTAGATGAACTAATATGGGATGAACAGTTGATTCGGAAAGTGATGGAATAAACTAGAGGGAAAAATATCCTGGATGTGGTGCTGGTAAAACCAGATGAGCTCTATAGGGAAACCGAAGTAATAGATGGCATTAGTAATCATGAAGCTGTTTTTTTCGTACTTAAATATAAATGTGATGGAAAGGAAGGTCTTAAAAGTAGGACAATTTGGCAGTACCATATGGCTGATAAAGCAGACGTGAGGCAGTTTCTAACAAGTAAATATGATCGGTGGAAAACGGTAAATAATAATGTAAATAGACTGTGGGATGGGTTTAAAGCAATTGTTGAGGAATGTGAAAACAGGTTTGTACCTTTAGAGGTGGTAAGGATAATAGGGAAATAAAGAGACTAAGAAGGAAGTGCAGACTGGAAAGAAATAGAGTTAGAAATAGCTGTGGAAGTAAGGAGAAATTGAAGGAACTTACTACGAAATTGAATCTAGCAAAGAAGGCAGCTAAGGATAACATGATGACAAGCATAATTGGCAGTCATACAAACATTAGTGAAAAATGGAAGGGTATGTATAAATACTTTAAGGCAGAAACAGGTTTCAAGAAGGACATTCCAGGAATAATTAATGAACAAGGGGAGTGTGTACTTGAGGATCTTCAAAAGGCAGAATTATTCAGTCAGCAGTATGTATTTGTTGATCGAGCTCGATAGCTGCAGTCGCTTAAGTGCGGCCAGTATCCAGTATTCGGGAGATAGTAGGTTCGAACCCCACTGTCGGCAGCCCTGAAAATGGTTTTCCATAGTTTCCCATTTTCACACCAGGCAAATACTGGGGCTGTACCTTAATTAAGGCCACGACCGCTTCCTTCCCACTCCTAGCCCTTCCCTGTCCCATCGTCGCCATAAGATCTATCTGTGTTGGTGCGACGCAAAGCAACTAGCAAAAAAAAAGATTGTTGGTTACAAGGATAGTGTCCAGATAGAGGAGGGGAGTAATGCTAAATATGTATTAAAATTTACATATGATAACAATTACATTTACAATAAGATACAAAAGTTGAAAACTCGAAAAGCGGCTGGAATTGATATGAATTCCGGGGATATACTAAAGACAACGGGTTGGGATATAGTACCCTATCTGAAGTACTTATTTGATTATTGTTTGATTGAAGGAGCTATACAGTATGAATGGAGAGTTGATATAGTAGCCCCTGTGCATAAAGGAAAGGGTGATAGACATAAAGCCGAAAATTTCAGGCCCGTAAGTTTGACATGCGTTGCATGTAAGCTTAGGAAAGGCATTCTTTCTGATTATATTAGACATGTTTGTGAAATTAATAACTGGTTCAATAGAAGGCAGTTCTGTTTTGGGAAATGTTATCCCACTGAAGCTCAACTTGTAGGATTCCAGCAAGATATAGCAGATATCTTGGATTCAGGAGGTCAAATGGACTCTATAGCAGATATCTTGTATTCAGATGGTCAAATGGACTGTATCGCGATTGACCTGTCTAAAGCATTTGATGAGGTGGATCATGGGAGACTACTGGCGAAAATGAGTGCAATTGGACTAGACAAAAGAGTGACTAATGGGTTGCTATATTTCTAGAAAATAGATCTCAGAGAATTAGAGTAGGCGTAGCTTTATCTGACCCCGTAATAATTAAGAAGGGGAATCCTCATGGAAGTATTATTGGACCTTTATGTTTTCTTTTATATATATAATATAAGTAAACATGTAGAATCAGAGGTAAGGCTTTTTGCGGATGATGTTATTCTGTATAGAGTAATAAATGTTTCAAGTTTGTGAATAACTTGGTATGTTGATAAACGGGGTTAAAAGTTAGGTTGTGAGTTTAAAAAATAGGAAAATTTCTCTCAGTTTTAATTACTGCGTCAATGGGGTGAAAGTTCCTTTTGGGGATCATGGCAAGTGCTTAGGTGTTAAAATAAGGAAAGATCTTCTTTGGGGGTAATTTCATAAATGGCATTGTAAATAAAGGGTACAGATCTCTGCCCATGGTTATGAGGGTGTTTAGGAGTTGTAGTAGGATGTAAATGAGAGGGCATTTAAGTCTCTGGTAAGATTCCAACTAGAGTATGTTACCAGTGTATGGGACCCTCACCAAGATTACTTGATTCCAGAACTGGAAAAATCCAAAGAAAAGCAGCTCGATTTATTCTGTGTGATTTCCGACAAAAGAGAAGCGTTACAAAAATGTTGCAAAGTTTGGGCTGGGCGAACTGAGAGAAAGAAGACGAGCTGCTCGACTAAGTGGTATGTTCCGAGCTGTGAGCGGAGAGATGGCGTGGAATGACATTAGTAGACGAATAAATTTGAGTGCGGTCTTAAAAGTAGGAAAGATCACAATATGAAGATAAAGTTGGAATTCAAGAGGCCAAATTGGAGCAAATATTCAATTATAGGAAGAGGAGTTAGAGATTGGTATAACTTACCAAGGGAGATGTTTAATAAATTTCCAATTTCGTAGAAATCATTAAGAAAGAGCTAGGAAAACAATATATAGGGAATCTGCCACCTGGGCGACTGCTCTAAATGCAGATCAGTATTGATTGATTGATTCTGTTGTAGTAATTAGGATATACCTAAGTGCAATTTGGAATTGTGTAATTCGTGTGTATTACTTTCGGTATTTAGTAATTAACGGCAGTTTTTATCCTGTTAGGGCGTTGTAGGATAAAAATACAGTACGACTAAATAATATTGTAGTGTAACGGTATATTAATTACCTTATTGTCCTGTGATCCTTGTGTACTGTCCTAGACAACATTCCTCTTCCATTTTTATTGCTCTGAATAAGTTATCTTATCCTTCGTTTCTTTTCATTTTGCTGTAATGTACGGCTAAGGAGTGCAAGTGTAGTGACAGTAAGTGTGGCCAGGCCTTAAGGAGTATGAGGGAGGAGTTGGAGAGCTTGAGGGAGATAATTAGGATTCTCTCAGAAGGTGGGAAGGAAGGTAGTCCTTCCTCAAACAATGTACAGGATACAGTAGGTGTAAAAGTCGGATGGGAAGGAAAGGGGGGATTGTAGAAGACAGGTGGCCAAATGTTTTAAGTGAAAGGAGATTGCAAGCTCAGGGCTCTATACAGGATCAGAATTCAGGACATGTGTGTCTGCGAAAAATCTGTACGAGTCACTGCAGGTAGAACAACCGAGTGAAGATTAGCAACAGGGAACTGTTGCTGACAATGAGAAGTGTGGAGGTAGGGAGAAGGTATGGAAGGGAAATGTGGTGTAGAGGATAGGAAAAGGTAGGTGGACCAGGGTCATGGGGGGAGGGAAAGGAGGAGGAAGTACCTTCTGCAGCTGTCAGGAAAGATAGGGCTGACCAGGATGGGCCGGGATCAGATGAGGTGGGTAGGATTGAGGCTCTAGTCATGGGGAAAGGGTGTGGAGTAAAATGAAGCTGGGTATAGTGTTATCCAGGAATTAGGTTGAGGCGGATGTTGAGGAAAGTATAAGAGAAGGAGGAGGGATAAGAGAAGGTGGTAGTGCATGGGCGCCCCCAGGATCTTTTCCATGGGGGGCACATTGACAATTTTATTGTATATAAAGACCAATATAACGTGAACAACATTAAATTGTTTACAGAAATTTCTGGTCATAACATATCGTCGTTCCCGGGACGAAACCTCCTATGTGTTAATATTTTTGGAGATATACTGACCCGCAGCACATACATTATGAAGAGCGAGAATGCCTTGACCACTGTCACACAATATTGCACCTTAGATGACAGAACCTTACCGGTCAAAGTTCTAAACTAAAGTATTTCACATAGGAGGTTTCGTCCCGGCAACGACGATATGCTAGATGACTGTCAGTAAGTTCAGTTTATGAAATAATCTGGTATGATATTAAACAATTGAACATCAACCTTTTTAGAATTCCAGGGTGGGAACAAGCGCCCCCTTGCCCCCCTTGTGGGCGCCAATGTCTTAGTGTTTCACGTTGGTACCAGCAACGTAAGGCAAGCAGGTATAATTATCAACATTGTTAGGGATGTGTGGGATCTGGTAAGTGCAGCACGGGTGAAGTTTACGTAAGCGCAGATTGTTGTCAGTGGAATATTGTGTAGGAGGGATACTGACTGGAAGGTGGTTGGGGATTTAATGAGACTATGGAGTGGGTATGTGAGAAACTGGGAGTGAGATTTCTACATCCTAATGGGTGGGTAGGAGGTAGGAATCTGCGGTCAGATGGCCTTCACTCAAACCGCGGTGGTACGTATAAGCTAGGCAGTTTGTTTAGGAGGGTAATAGGGAGGTACATTGAGGGAAACGGGGTGGTCTCTTGAGCAGTGATAAGGGTACAGGGATGTGTAAATCACGTAGGGGTGACATAAAATGTTAAGGTTGAACTATAGAAGCATTGTAAAGAAAGAAATAGAATTAAGTAATTTAATAGACATGTACTTACAAGATAGTGTTATAGAAGCTAAATCATGGCTGAGAAATGATATAATGGATGCAGAAATTTTCTCACCGAACTAGAGCGTATATCGTAGAGATGGGATAAGAATGGTAGGAGGGGAGTGTTCATTCTGTTGAAAGAAGAATTTGTAAGCTATGAAAAAGTTAAAGACGAGAAACATGAAATTCTAGGTTTAAGGCTCATTTCTGAAGATAATGGGCAACTGGATGACTTTGGATTGTACAGAGGGGAAAGGGTAGTGCTGACACTGATTCAGAATTAATTGATATGATATTCAGCTATGTGGGAAACGATATGGAAAAGAACGTGACTGTAGCGTGTGATCTCAATTTACCAAATGTCAATTGGGAAAGTAATGCGAACGACGGGAAGCATGGCCAAAAAATGGCAAGTAAGTTAATATGGGAAGGACAGCTGATTAATAAAGTGATGGAACCAACAAGAGGGAAGAATATACTGAACGTGGTGCTCGTAAAACCAGATGAGCTCTATAGAGAAACAGGAGTAATTGGTACATGGTATTAGGGATCACGAAGCCGTTTCTGTCGTAGTTAAAAATGAATTTAATAGAAAAGGAAAGTCTTAGAAGTAGGACTATTAGGCAGTACTTCATGGCTGATAAAATAGGTACGAGAAAGTTTTTAAAATGTAACTATGTTCGGTGGAAAATGGTCAATAAAATGTAAACAGACTCTGGGATGTGTTTAAAGCAACTGTCGAGGAATGTGAAAACAGGTTTGTACGTTTAAAGGTGGTAAAGAATGATAAAGACCCACTATATTATTATAACAGAGAAGTGAAGACACTAAGAAGGAGGTGCAGGTTGGAAAGAAATAGATGTAGAAATGGCTGTGGAACAAAGAAGTCAGCTGAGAATAACATGATGGCAAGCATAATTGGCTGTCATACAAATTTTTGTGAAAAATGGAAGGTTTTATATGGGTACTTTAAGGCAGAAACAGCTTCCAAGATGGTCATTCCAGGAACCGTTAATGAACAAGAGGAGTGTGTATGCGAGGATCTTCAAAAGGCAGAATTATTCAGTCAGCATTATGTAAAGTTAGTTGGTTACAGGGATAATGTCCAGTTAGAGGAGGTAACTCTAATACTAAAGAATTATTGAAGTTTACCTGTGATAACAATGATATTTACAATAAGGTACAAAAGTTGAAAACGAGAAAAGCGTCTGGAATTGATAAGATTTCGGGGGCTATACCGAAGACAATGGATTGGGATACATTACCATATCTGAAGTACTTATTTGATTGTTGTTTGCGTGAAGGAGCCATACCAAATGAAGGGAGAGTTACTGTAGTAGCCCCTGTGTACAAAGGAATGTGTGAAAGCTGAACATTGCAGGCCAGTCAGTTTGACATGTTTTGAAAAGTTTTCTTTATGATAATATTAGACATGTTTGCGAAATTAATAACTGGTTCGATAGAAGGCAGTTCGGGTTTAGGAAACGTTATTCCACTGAAGCTCAACTTGTAGGATTCCAGCAAGATATGGAAGATATCTTAAATTCTGGAGGTCAAATGTATTGTATCGCGATTGAACATTCTAAAACATTTGATTGGGTGGATCATGGGAACCTACTGGCAAAAATAAGTGCAATAGGACACGGCAAAAGAGTGACTGAATTGATGGCTATATTTCTATAAAATAGATCTCAGAGAATGAGAGTAGGCGAAGCTTTTTCTGGCCCTGTAATAATTAAGAGTAGTATTCCTCAAAGCAATATTACTGGACTTCTACAATTTCTTATATATATAAATGATACCAGTAAAGAAGTGGAATCAGAGATAACGTTTTTGCGGATGATGATATTCTGTATAGGGTAATAAATAAGGTACAAGATTGTGAGCAACTGAAAAATAATCTCGATAATGTTGTTAGAAGGACAACAGGCAATAGTATGGTGATGAACGGGGTTAAAATTCAGGCTATTAGTTTCACAAATAGGAAACGTCATCTCAGTTTTAATTACTGTATTAATGGGGTGAAAGTTCCTTATGGGGGATCACTGTATGTACCTAGGTATTAATATTAGGAAATATCTTCATTGGGGTAATCACTTAAATGGGATTGTATTTAAATGGTACAGATCTCTACACATAGTTATAAGGGTGTTCAGGGGTTGTATTAAGGATGTAAAGGAAAGGCCATATACGTCTCTGTTAAGAACCCAAATAGAGTATGGCTCCAGTGTATGAGACCGTCACCAGGATTACTTGATTCGAGAACTGGAAGAAATCCAAGGAAAACAGCTCGATTTTTTCTGGGTGATTTCCGACAAAAGAGCATCAGTACAAAAATGTAGCAAAGTATGGACAGGGATTACTTGGGAGAAAGGAGACGACCTGCTCGACTAAGCGGTTTTTCCGTGCTGTCGGTGGAAAGATGGCGTGGAATGACATTTGTAGAGGAATACGTTTGAGTTGTGTCGTTAAAAGCAGGAAAGATCACAATATGAAGATAAAGTCGGAATTCAAGAAGACAAATTGGGGCAAATCTTCCTTTACAGGAAGGGAAGTTAGTGATTGGAATAACATGCGAAGGGAGATGTTCAATAAATTTAGAATTATTTGTAATAATTCAAGAAAAGGCTAGGAAAACAAGAGATAGGGAATCCGCCACCTGGGCGACTGCCCTAAATGCAGATTAGTAGTGATTGATTGACTGACCGTGTCTTCGTTAAATGGTAGCTAGTTAGTAAAGCCATTAATAAATTTCCCTCCAAGTTGGCTCCTAGATTCCAAGGACCATGTGCTATTCATCAGTTTTGGTGCCCTTGTCAATGCTAGTCAGTGACCCTATCGCGGAAAGTATAAATGGAAATGTAGTGTAGAGGGTAAGAGAAGACAGGTGGAACAGGTTCAGGGGAGGGAGAAAAGGGGGGAGGAAGTAGCTTCTGCAGAATTCATGACAGGTGTCTGTGAGAAATCGGTACGAGTCACTCCAGGTAGAACAACAGAGGGAAGATGAGGAACAAGAAACTGTTGCTGAGATATGTGGAAACAGGAGGAAGGTAAAGCTTGGGTGACTGTAGATTCCCCTTTGGCATTTGTTAGCTTTGAAATTTATGTTTTTGTGTAGTATATGTTTCTGTATGCTGCATCTCCTGTTGTGACTTTCTGTTGCGTATGAGTACTTGGTTATGTCGGTAATTTTGGTACTGTCCCGCTTAATTTAAATGATACTCTGTTAGCTGTGTGCATGATGGATGCATACGTAGTGTCCCCGGATGCCCTGTTGACCTATGGTATTGTGCAATTTGTTGTGAATATTGTTGAGCATCAGCTGAGAAGGTATGTATTCTTTTAAACTGTGATGTTCGGTGTGTGTTCATGATGTTCTGCATTAATGTCTGGATTTGAGGTTTATGTGTAAATTGAGGCAAGTGTTGAGGGAATTTTGAAATTTTGAAATTCTTTGACCCTTCTTGCTGGATTGCACTCATCCTCGGATGTTGTTGCTATGGTGTATTTTGGTGAGTTAATTGTTCGCATCAGTAAATGTGGATACTTCGTATTTTGACCTTTAATGCTTACTATGTTATCTGTCGTAACTATTTACTAGAAACCCACTTTCAAATGGTCCTGGTTTTATATCGTATCCTGGCCTAATCTATTAGTCTGTCGGAGTCGCTATTTCTTAACTTTTTCAAATTGCTACCCTTCACGTTTATTATCCTACTACCCTATGGTTCCCTTATCCGTAGTAATAATAGGCATACCATCCGCAGTTCTTCATCTTGTTCCTCTTGCTGGATTATAATCCACTACCTACCAAATGAGTATGGAATCTCCAGGATGGTTTCTTGCTGCTCCATTGTCTGCTTAGCTTTAACCTCGTGTTGGTTGATCGCTACTTTATTTATTTCTTATTTATGCTATTTCCTTATGGTACGATGGATACCTGTGGTGATTGTGTATTACACAGGGTGAGCAGTTAATTCTCACCTTATTGTTAGTTCAGAATTTTCTAATGCTCACTGGAGCATTGTGGTGTGACACCGTCGTTCGGCACCTTCCTGGTTTGAACGGGTAATTTGAGGTATGTTACGTAACTTTTTAAAAATTGGACCTTCGGATTTTGGAAAGAAATTTGAATTTTAGGGTAATTCCAGTGGAGTTGTTCAAACTTTGGATGTATACATTTTTCTTTAATACAAGAAATTTGCCAAACGTTTTAGTAAAAATATTGATAGTAACCTCCAGAACCGAAACGCTATCATCAAACTTTATGCGGTTATCCATAATCGGTTCTGTGCCTCCATATTCAATAACATGATTAATCCTGCTTGGGAGGAAGCCATATTTTCAGTGCAATGTGATGCCTTTGATGTTACTGACAATGTTACCTGGGACACTGAACACTCAAGTTGCTCAACTCCCAACTTCATCATTGATCCAAGCTGCCTATTGTCGTTTACGTTCGTCCATAACAGACTTATACATCAAGACCCACAAACATGTTTAAGTATCGGTATATGTAAGGACATATAATACAAATATTTAGTTGAATATCCATACGTATTAATTATTATACCAGTAATTATGTAGGATCATAACCCTATTTAATAACCACCGTGGGAAGCTAAAATTGGTAGACTTAGCATTGTTTACAACTGCACTCTCCATCGCATTTGGTGTTATACTAGTATCAGTTAGTTTCTCCGTGAATGTTGTTTGTAAGTATAATCGACTCGTCTACTACCACTACTACAACAGTGAGTTTCTCTCATCGGTTGGCCGGCAGGCGTGCCCAGCTTATCTGCCTTCCTTTGACTCTTCATTCCCCGGTCCGCGGCATAACAACAAGGACAGCACTTCTCTCATTTTATCCTTGCATGATATGAGATAACAATTAAAATTAAGAAAGCAAGAATTAAGAAAATAAGTAACTATGAATTAAGAAAATAAGCTCGTTCCTTATGACAGGATATGTAGGAAATGTTCTCCTCCTGCATCCACACATTTTTGGCTTCGTCTTAGGAAACTCCGATTCACACGCATAAGTTCATCTACCATAATTGAGGCTATTTCTCTCCGGATATGTTGTTTCAGTTCGTCCAACGTGTGAGGGTTTCTTGCATACATTTTATTTTTACATCTTAACATTTTCGTAGCCCGCCATGCTGAGCTATTCGAAATCACGTCTTCTTGTCCAAGTCCTCTTAGGGATTTTTGGCGAATGTCTAATCTTTCTGCGATTTCATTTTCTTTTTCCTCGTTAAGTTCATGTTGTTTAGCACTTCGCTTCTTATCGAGTACAGAACCAGTTCCTCTCAATTTGTTTACGAGTTTCCGTACGGTCTCTCTATGTGCAGGACATACAGCGGGAAACTGTGTTACAAATCACCTAACGACTACCGTTTCCTCTACCATGAACATATGTGCAGGCATTATGCGAATTATACCCCGAAGTAAAATTTCACAACTCAAAAACAGTTGAAGCGATAGATCAACACTTAATACGCGTTCTAAGCACGGACCTGAACTGCGAAGTGCAGGCCTTCCCGTGCTGTCGCTGCACTGCATAACGGGAAGTGATGAGTCAACGGGAGGCAGAAAACCTGGGCGCGCCTGCCGGCCAACCGATGAGAGAAACTCACTGTACTGTTACTACTGGTAATAATACTGAAGGATGTTCCGCTGTGTAAGTTTATACCTATTTATTACATTATTGTTTCCTTCATCAAATCAGTATGCCACAAGGCTCGTATGATATGATTATTCGACTTTCATGCAACTCCTGTGAGGCACAAGAAGATAAAATGTCTTAAAATTTTGATCTCTAGTGTGTTCGAGTGGTTCTTAAAATTCGCTCTAAACCCAGGCCATTTTCTACAATTTAATGGACAATTCCAATGTAAAATCTCTAATGCACTTTTATAAATATGCACAGCATTTACTGTACTTCAATATGTATGCCTGAACTGGATCATGATTATGAACGTCATAAGATAAATTGTATAACGACAGTTCATTGAAGGAAATCATATTTTTTTCACGCAACATGTAATATGCTGAACAAGAAAAATAAATAGATTAAGGGTCCATGAGAATAATGAAAATTCGTAAGAATAAGGAAAGGAGAACACATCTAGAAAACAGTTTGTTTTGTGGAGAAGAAGTGAAAGAAGAATATCTTTATTGTCAGCTTCGGATAAATCTTATTGAAGAAATAGATGGACAAATATTACCACAATGTTTCAAGCTGATTAGAACATTCAAAAGATAATAGAAGGATCCCGGAAAATTGTGTAAATCTTTCTGATTATCGAATACCTATGGTGATAAAGACATTTGCAAAAAGATACGAAAGTTAAAAGCCAGATGAGCTGCTGGGATTGATAAGATATCTGGGAATATATGAAAGGTAAAGGGTTGGGATATAGTGACATACCTGAAATACTTATTTGATTACTGTTTACATGAAGGTTTGATATGGAGAGTTGTAATAGTAGCCCCATTGTACAAGGGAAATGGTGATAAATATAAAGCGGATAATTACAGGCCAGTCAGCTTGACATGTGCTCTTTGTAAGCTCTGGAATATAATTATTTCTTATTATATTAGACACGTTTGCGAAATTACTAACTGGTTTGATAGAAGACAGTTCGTGATTAAGAAACGTTATTCCAGTGAGGCTCAACTTGTAGTATTCCAGCAAGACACAGCAGATATTTCAGATTCTGGAGGTTAAATGGATTGCATCGCGATTGATATATCTAAGACCTTTGATAGGGTAGATTAATGGAGATTACTGACGAAGATGAGGGCTATTGGACTGCATAAAGAAGTAATTGAATGGGTGGCTATATTTCTAGAAAACAGACCCTAATGGAGCGATAGGACGTGAGATCAGTGTCAAATTTCACAGTATAATTCACAGGAATTCCGGCTGGAAGGATGCTTTGGCCATTGCTGCTGTTCTCGAAGGCAAAGATGTAGCACTACCACTGAGTTTCACCACAGCAGAGCTAGCTCCTCTTACATACTGTCCCCTAACCTCATGTGAAGTGGAAAAGTAATTTTCTCAGTTTAAAAATACATTAGCCGCCAATAGAGCCCGCCTGTTGGTAATAATTTATAGTAACTAAAAATACCCAAAATAAGCAAGCAAATATGCACTTATAATCGCAAAATAAGAACGAAAATGGCAAAAATAGGCACTACAATCCAGCCGGAGTATAGGCCTACCATCTCCTTAG
This sequence comes from Anabrus simplex, assembly GCF_040414725.1. Classification (NCBI taxonomy): domain Eukaryota; kingdom Metazoa; phylum Arthropoda; class Insecta; order Orthoptera; family Tettigoniidae; genus Anabrus; species Anabrus simplex. The sequence goes on along the minus strand of NC_090266.1, from coordinate 319,988,628 downwards.
CATTTAACATTGCTCAGCATATGTGAATCATGTCACTTCGTTCTCAGGTGAAGGCTTTATCCCAAGAAACTACCAAAAACCGTGTTTGTTGGGATTAATACGCTTCATCTTGGTGTGTTTGATGCTGTTGCGTCCTTCAATGAAGGTGACATTACAAAATGCAAAGTTCTGGAGAAGCTAGAATTGTGTGTGGGTTCCCAAACAGTAAATGCTATGTATTCTTTAGATACGTAGAGGCTAGGATCATCTGAAAATGCTATCAAATCCATTATGAACTGTGGAAGAAACAGGAGGGCCACCAAGAGGAAGCTTCTTGATGAATTGCAAGAGGATGCTGATAATCCCATCTATGCACCAGGCATGCATTAATGTTGAAACTTTAAAGGTGATTTCCCATCAATTTACTTCTTTCCTGCAAAAGGAACATTATTTCAGAAACTATTACTGATGTCACTATGACATTTTCAGAACTCCTTTGTAAGAGTATGCCATACATTCTAAAGCCATAAAAACATACATATTGCAAAATTTCTGAGGTGGGTTGGAAAAGATCTATGAGAAAATTTGCAAACAATTTTGCATTATTAAAACAATATATATTTTCCAAAAAAGGGTCTTTATTTTAAAGATCTTAATAATAATAATAATAATAATAATAATAATAATAATAATAATAATAATAATAATAATAATAATAATGTTATTGGCTTTACGTCCCATTATCTATTCTTTCACGGTCTTCGGAGACGCCGAGATGCCGGAATTTAGTCCAGCATGAGTTCTTTTACGTGCCAGTAAATCTACTGACACGAGGCTGACGTATTTCAGCACCTTCAAATACCTCCGGACTGAGCCTGGATCGAACCTGACAATTTGGGCTAAGAAGGCCAGCGCTTCAACCGTTTAAGCCACTCAGCCCGGCACTTTTCAAAGATCTTAGCATCAGTACAAAGCTAATATACCTGTTTATATTATATAAAAAATCAAGTGTCTGTGTCAAACACTTACCGAGAAAATGTTCCTTAAAGGTGATGTATTTTAACATTGTGAAAATAGGGCTTTCCGTATACCCTTAAAATCCCACCGGACTGAGCCAGGATCGAACCCGCCAAGTTAGATTCAGAAGGCCAGCGCTCTACCGGCCGAGCTACTCATTCTGGCAATAATAATGTTGATAATAATAATAATAATAATAATAATAATAATAATAATAATAATAATAATAATAATAATAATAATAATAATAATAATAATAATGTATAGCCTCCGGAGAGGTCTGATGCAGGTCTTTCGAGGAGACTCCGATGGGTGACCTGCGAGTTTGTAAGGATGGGGTCATACTTATAATGAATTCTAATATTGAATATGGCGCATAAACACCCAGCCTCCGAGCCATATGAATAATTAATCAATGAAAGTTAAAATCTTCTACCAGGCCGGAAATTTAACCCAGGACCCCTTGAAATAAAGACCAGCATCCTAATCCTTCAGCCAAGGAGTCAGACAATATCATAAATGTACTTCGGAGACGTTGTACCAGGCAATTTCTTTTCAGTATATGCATTGCAAAAAGTAGAAATATTTTGATATTTCCGGTTTTTATTTACTTTGTCCGTTGAGTATCCTGGTGTGATTGCGTTAAAGGATTAGGGATTACACACAAATGAAATTGTAAAAAATAAATTTATTGGCAATTATAATGTCAAATATTGTGCTAATGTGGTGAAATATTGTCTCACACATTGCAAACGATCTATTCACTTAGTTTACGACAGTCTAAATTACATTCTGGTGGTTAATCTGCGCCATAAAATCAATCCATGGACGGTATCCACAATTGGTTCAAGTATACGTTTTACTGGATAGGTCTCCAATATCCTGGGGTTCACACGCGACCATTTGACGTAATATCTGAAATAAAAATAATATCTCACTTAGATACATTACAGCATCTTTGAATAACATTACAGTATTAGTATTATTTATTTACCACAGTTGTTACAACAGATATATGGAAGGCCTAGTGAAAGAAGGTGAGCTCTAGATAATATATAAAATGTTTCCTAGGCCAATGTTTAAATTAAAAACGGGGCCGATGACCTCGATGTTAGGCCCCTTTAAACAACAAGCATCATCATCGAGTAAATTAGAAACACAGCTCAAAAAATAAATTTGGCCACTTTCTCATATGTTCATACCTCAATGGTACGTATACATATTGAAGTGGAAAGAGGCACGTAATGAAAAACAAACCTTCTTCTTTGCAATAACTAAGAATTTAAATGAAAGGCGTTTCCTGGACACTCAATAAAAGACGTCATTACACAACGTGTCGTAAACAAAGTGATCCCTGGCCATACGTCGAAATGGCCACATGGTAATTAAGCAACTTAATAAAGAGTATTGCCATCCTTCACGTGGATAACAGCCTCACAACACCTTCCCATATTTCCGACAAGGGACCACGCGTTCAGCTGAGGCAGACTTCTCCACCCTTCCAAAAAGGGCGTCTTCAAGTGCTTGTAATGTTTGGGGTGGTTGTTCTCACTCGGATGCGTGGCTTCAGTTGGTTCCAGACTTATTCGATCAGATTCAGTTTGAGACTTCTGAGTGGTCAGTTCATTCGTTGCACGTGGTGCTCTTGCAAGAATCTCCGAACGATGTTAGCATCATGCGATCTAGCAATAACATGCATGAATACCGCGTTTTCTCCAAGTTTTTTTCACGTGAGTAAACACATGTGGCACTAAGATCTCGTCAATGTACCTTAGTTAAAGATACTTTGTGAATTATCAGGAGATCGGTTTTATTGTCAACAGTTATGCCTTCCCACACCGTAAGAGATCCACCTTCAAAAGCAATGGCGGACTGTACAACTGTCGGATGAAATCGCTCCCCACGTCTTCTCCAGACTCGCAGACGACCGTCTGAATGACATAGCGTGAAATGGGATTCATTCGAGAACAGCATAGGACGCCAGTGTCTTAGCTGCCAGTGCAAATGATCTCTAGCGAACTACAGTCTCCTCCCATGGTAAGTTATTGTCTGTCCAGTCCAGGTACTTGAGCGAGTCGTCGGGATCTTAAACTGGCTTCTCGAAGCTTGTTTCTGACTGTGTGGTCACTAACTCGCACTCCAGAAGCCTGCTGTTGGTCCACCTGTAGTGCTTGTCTTGTAACTTGGCAGTTCGGAGAGCTTGAACACGTACAAAATGATCCTGCCCTGGGGTTGTTTTTGTGGCCCGTTACAGGGTGCCTGGTAATGTTTCGACATGTAAATTCGTATTCAGGGTAACCTCCAACATTTTGGCAATGAATCTTTGCGAGTAGCCTTCTTGAAATAGTGTAAATGCATAAGTGGCTTCATTCAACAACTGCTTCCCTTGTTGTCTACCTCGGTCCGTACAATCAGGCATGAGTTGTAAACACTTCATACAGTCCAACCTGCACGCACACTTTGAATTGAGGCGCTAGTACCTTTTAACTGCCACTAACACCCCCCAAACATCCGGATGTTGTCTGTTATGTAAACAGGACATGTTATTGTAGCAATAGTCCAATCTCCAACCCACTATGCATTCGTGCAATGTAGTTAGAAGCATTTAAAGACGTGACCAATTTTTTGAGCAGTGTATTGTCAAGAATATTTACAAAATTAAATAAATAAATAAATAAATAAATAAATAAATAAATAAATAAATAAATAAATATGTACATAATTATAAGGGAAGTAATAACTAAATGTACAATCTAGAATAACATTTGAACAATATAACAACATAGATTTATAGTTAAACTGTAGGAATCCTTAAAGTAAGCAGCAGATTTACTGTGACTATAGTATTCAGATTCTTGCTGGAAAGATGGAACGTGGATGGAATGTTTTACGAGCTTAGGAGATTCAACATTGCTTAGACACAAAATCCTTCAGTAGTTCTGCCTGATTCTCAATAATGACCTGAATTTAGGAGGTCCGAATTAGTGATGGGATTCGGTTCATTTTAATGAATCGAATTATTTGATTCCGTTTACGTTACTGAATCGGTAAAATGACCCTATTCACGGTACATTAGAGTTATTATTGCATCTGTGTAGTGAGTACTGGTAGAGAGTAGCAAAAGCATTCAAAGCTCGCTGCTGTCATTTCGTTTTCATTCTATGAACTACTTTCCTATGCGTCATCCAGCTTTTAGATGAAGGTTTCTCCTGTAGCCATCTATTCGCGTCAAGATCAAGTTTTGATAATACAAAGCCTTCCTCCCCCAGCCCCACCCAACAGTGTCAACTCCATTAAATAATCACTATATATATATTGATGAAAATATCTGTACACACAATCATCAATGATCAATGATCTGCGTTTAGTACTGTCGCCTAGGGGGCAGATTCATTATCATTTGTTTGCTTAGTCTTTTCTTAAACGTGGTTTGCAGATTCTTAAAAATTGTTTGCTTAGTCTTCTCCTAAATGAGGTGGCAGATTCCTTATCAATTGTTTGCTTAGTCTTTTCCTAAATGAGGTGGCAGATTCATTATCATTTGTTTGCATAGTCTTTTCTTGAATGAGGTGGCAGATTCCTTATCAATTGTTTGCTTAGTCTTTTCCTAAATGAGGTGGCAGATTCCTTATCAATTGTTTGCTTAGTCTTTTCCTAAATGAGGTGGCAGATTCCTTATCAATTTTTTGCTTAGTCTTTTCTTAAATGAGGTGGCGATTCCTTATCACTTGTTTGCTTAGTCTTTTCCTAAATGAATTGGCAGATTCCTTATCAATTGTTTGCTTAGTCTTTTCCTGAATGAGGTGGCAGATTACTTATCAATTGTTTGCTTAGTCTTTTCTTAAATGAGGTGGCAGATTACTTATCAATTGTTTGCTTAGTCTTTTCTTAAATGAGGTGACAGATTACTTATCACTTGTTTGCTTAGTCTTTTCTTAAATGAGGTGGCAGATTCCTTATCAATTGTTCGCTTAGTCTTTTATTAAATGAGGTGGCAGATTCCTTATCAATTGTTTGCTTAGTGTTTTCCTAAATGAAGCGGCAGATTCCTTATCAATTGTTTGCTTAGTCTTTTCCTGAATGAGGTGGCAGATTCCTTATCACTTGTTTGCTTAGTCTTTTCTTAAATATGGTGGCAGATTACTTATCAATTGTTTGCTTAGTCTTTTCCTAAATGAGGTGGCAAATTCCTTATCAATTGTTTGCTTAGTCTTTTCTTTAACGAGGCGGCAGATTACTTATCAATTGTTTGCTTAGTCTTTGCTTAAATGAGGCGGCAGATTCCTTTTCACTTGTCTGCTTAGTCTTTTCCTAAATGAGGTGGCAAATTCCTTATCAATTGTTTGCTTAGTCTTTTCTCAAATGATTTCAAAGAACTTGGACATT